>NC_046300.1:52828599-53463912 GCF_004115265.2 Rhinolophus ferrumequinum
TTGGAAAAAGACAGAATGGATCTTTAGGAACCAACTTAGACATTACAGAAATTCCTGGGACTTTAGATGCATATTCTAAGGCAAATCGAGCCATGGGGGCCTCAGGAGAGTGGACGATGGATCCCTCCAGGCTTCCAGTTTGGGGAGGCTGGCCCTGTTCTGAATCTAGCCTGCCAAGTCCTGGGTTGGCAAACTGTAATGACTCTGCTGTGAAGTGACTTAAAACTTATGGGGAATAAGGGACAAACAGGCCTGCTTCTGCCTGCAGTCCACAGTAGTCTAGGAAGATTGGGAAGAACTGAGACCACTGGGGGTGGAAAGACTTGCTACAGGCTGACTGTAGCAAGAGCCTCCCATCCCCCTAGCCCCTCATATGTCTGAATTGACTAGAGTTGCTCTAAGGACGGCTGAGGCTGCTCAGAATAGAGCACGGGCTTTGGAGTCAGACACAACCCAGGTTCGAAGGTAGGCTCGGCCATTTACTAGCTGGGTGATCTTGGGCAAGTCCCTCCTTTCTGTGCCCCGGTTCCCTCAGCTATAACGGAAGCAGTGAGAGTATCTACCCCACAGGGTTGTTGTTGGAGTAAATGAAATAGCACATGTAAGTGAATTAACAGGCATGAGGTTAGGGTATTGGTAGGAGCTGTTTCCTGTGGCCCCTGGGACCGTCTTCTGCCATTCTATTTCTCTTCATTTTACTAGTAATAGAAACCACCAGCACTTAATGATCACTGCTACATGCCAGGCACAGTTCAACTGCTTTCATGCATGATTTAATTACTGCCACATCCCAGGAAGACGGGTTCTATTATCAGCCCTATTTTATAGACAGAGAAAATGATGTTGAGTAACTTGCTTGAGGTCATGGCAAGGCTGGGATCCAATCCCAAGAGTCTGAGCTGAGCATCGGGGCCTAACCCCTGTGCTGCAATACCCTCTTCCAGTGTCAGAGATCAGATCCAGAAACAAGACTTGCCAAGGCGAGAAAGGAGAAGCTCAGCTCCAGCTGTGTGTTTTCAGATGAGAAATTGAGGCCTAGCGAGAGGTAGGGCCAGCCCAAGAGGCCCTCTGTGTGAAGGAGAACGGCCAAGGCTCTTCCCCCTGGGCTTAATAAGACTGGATTGACCATTCATTTCTAAAAAACCATGTGTTTTCCTAATTACAAAACTATAATAATGACCAGATGTACTGTTAGTTCCATCTAGATGATGGATACATGGCTGTTATCATTTTCTCTGTGCTTTTAGGTTTGTTTAAAACATTTCATAAAAAAATGAAAAAGGAGTGTAACATTCTCATTGTAGAAAATTTGGAAAATAACAAAAAACATATAGAAGAAATCACATTAAAATTCCTTGTAACTTTGTACTTTGAGCCAGCCATTGTCAACATTTTGGTTCACTACTTTTGAATTTTTTATGTTTTTGGTTTTGCTTTGTTTCCATAATTGAATGATTTGGCACATATTATTGTGTACTCTAGTTTGTTGTTTAATCTTATCACCATCTATAAAAGAAACGTATTAGAAGTTTTAAAAAATCAGGTGCTTTAGAATCATCTGGGAAGCTTGTTAAGATAATGATTCTTCTCTCACAGATATTCTCATTCAATAGACCTGAGGCTCTTGAATATACGCTTTTAACTCCCTCTGGGGTGAGTGTCAGGTGAGGAGTTCTGATTATTCTTTGAGAAAGAATATAAATCATAAATAACCCAATGTCATTTAAAACTATTTGAGGACATTTTTTTTTATTTTTAAGTTAGAAAATCAATTCAGGCTTTTTGTAAACTATTCAACTCATACAAGATCATGTAAAATAAAAAGCAAATGTTCCTCATTCTTTCACTGACCCCTTGTACAATCACAGCCCCTCGGCCCCGAGAAGTTAACAGTTTTGGAGCATATCCTTCCAGTCTTTCTTCTTTGCCCACAGAAACTCAAACACACTCTTATTCATGTATTAATGTGATGTAATAGTTACTCTACCTACAATTCTGAACTTGCTTTTTTCAATACATTGCAGCCATCTTTCCATGCTGGAAGATTTAGCTCTAACCTATTCTGTAGGAAAGATGATTTTTAATGGCTGCATAATATTCCGGCCTGTGGGCATATCATAATTTCCTATTTGCACTCAATCTTTTCTTTATAAGAGGACTTCTCAGCTCAGCCTCTTGTCTGTTTCTTTCACTTCTCTCTCTGTCTAGACTCCTCATCTATGTCTCCTATTTTGCTTTATCATATTAAAACTAGCTGGTTGAAAGTTCTCAGGACTGTGGCTAATGTTTGGAAGGCTGGGTAGTGCTGGTCACGTGAGCTGGTGGTTGGGGTGAGTGCTGGCTCTCATACTAGGTTCAGTTCCCTAGGGCTTTACAAGTGCCCTTGCACTTGACTTTGAGCCCACAGAGGATCCAGGGGCCCCATCTTTACCCATTCAGCCTCTCAACCAGCATGGGGCAGATCATGTTGGAGCTGTCCTTGATTTCCATCAGTAGGATGATGTCGCAGCGTTTGATGACCTGTGGATAGAATTTCCAGGTGTTTGAGGCCATTTACTACAAATAATAAAAACCTTTTGGGGGTACTTATTATGTTTTAAGTATCAAATTGGATGCTTTGTTATATGAATTAACTCCTTCCCTGAAATAAATAAAAGGATTCCCTGAGGGAGGTGCCATTACTATGTCTATTTTAAAGACAAGGAGCCTGTGGCTCCAGAAAGCTGAGTCAAGTACCCGAAGTCACCCAGCTGGAAAGTGGCTGAGGTCAAAGTGAACCTAGGCAATGCAAATCCAAAGCCCACGATCATACCCGGCACATCTTACCTCTTGACTTTGTTTGAATAATAATAATAATAATAATAATAATAATAATAATAATAATAATAGTAGTAGTAGTACATTAGTAAGTGAAAAGTACCAGTCTGGATACTGAGGAAATAAAGAGGTATAATTGTAATGCTAATAATGATAAGAGCTGACATTTATTGTGAGCCTCACCAACCTTATGAGACGACTCTGATTATTAGCCTATTAAGCAAAGGAGGAAACCAGGCTCAGAGCGACTGAGTGACTAGCTTAAAGTCACACAGCCAGTATAGATGGTAGGATCAGGATGTGAACTCAGGTCTGTGTGAGTCCACCATGCCATACTGTTAAAATATAGTCCCTGCCCTCAAAGACTCATAGTCCAGTGAGAGAGACAAGTGGAAACAACTAGCTACGATGAGAGGCCATTGAAATTTGTGCTAAACAAAAGTCACAGCTCTGAGATGGTTGAGGAATAATTAACTACTTCTGCCCAGAGGGTCATGGAAATCTCCAAGGAGGAGACGGCATTTGAAGAGACTCTGAAAGGTGAGAAGGAGCTCAGTGGATAAAGAAGGCAGAAGAGGCTCCTTCAGGATGAGCAACAGCCTGGAGATCAGGGTGCAGACCATGTCCGCACCCCTTGGAGACCACGAGGACCTTTCTGTGTAAGGGATCCTGCTGGGCTCAACGACATAAGATTTATTGGTAAAGGACAGAGCATCCCCAAGGTTAATTCTGTCCTCTCACACAGCCACCAAAGACATGGAGCAGGTGCGTTATGCCCCCGGCCTTTTTTCCGCAGCATATGTTCTGGCTGCCTCTCCAGAAGGGTGACATGGGGACAGCCACACACGTTGGTTTGTACAGTCTTTAAGAAGCTGCTGGGGGCTAGAGATGCACCTGTGTAATGACCGAGGAGGAAGACTGTCCGAGTCTGGATCCTTCCACCAACAGGCTTGGCATTTATGACATCAGCCTTGCAGGTTTCCCCAGAGAGAGCAGGGCGCTGCTCACCGAGCCAGCCTGCTGATTCAGTCATCTGTGACTATTAGTCCTTTCTGGACGGAACTTTAGAGTACGTATCAAAAGCTTTAAAAAATGTATTTGCCTTTTGGTCTAGTTTTCCCACTTTGAGGAATGTCTATCATTGTAAAGAAATATCTACTACTTCTCTTCACATTAATTTCCTCATCTGTAAATTGGAACGATTGACAATCATTTCCTTACAGGGCTGCTGGAAGATTAAATGTGTACTTAGAGCAGTGCCAGCCACATAGGAGACACACAATAAATTATTATTAGTGTTAGTAGTAGTAGTAGTAGTAGTTTACTACTATAAAGAGCAAGACGCACTGCAACAAAAAAAATTGGAAACAACTTAAGTATCCCTCAATAAAAAAGCATTAAATGAAATGTATTGAAAACATAAGGCATTATATAGCATTAAAAGTCATGCTTTAAAAGAATATTAACAACATATGAAATACTTCTAATATAAAAGCAGAATACAGAACTGATATAAGGTGGCCTCCATCCTTCAAAATAGATGCAGACTTATGTATTTATTTTTGCATAGAAAAATGCCCACAACAAAGTTACTCAAATGCCAACAACTGTTATCTTTGAGTTCTAGAATACTGGATGAATATTTTTCTTTTTCATATGTTTTTATATTTTAAAAATTGCCCATAATGATTATTTTTAATTTAATAAAATTAATTAATAAGTTGCAAGCTTATAATTTTAAAAATTATACCTTTGTAATTTTAAAAATTAAAGTGTTATTTTAAAAAGAAAATGCTGATGAGAAAGGAATTGTGGGTTAGGATGTGGCCTATATTTATTAACACATGACAGGTGTGATTCTAACCTAACAAAAGTTAAATGAGGGCTGGTCTGGTGGCTCAGGCGGTTAGAGCTCCATGCTCCTAACTCCGAAGGCTGCTGGTTCAATTCCCACATGGGCCAGTGGGCTCTCAACCACAAGGTTGCTAGTTCAATTCCTCGAGTCCCACAAGGGATGGTGGGCTCCGCCCCCTGTAACTAAGATTGAACATGGCACCTTGAGCTGAGCTGCCGCTGAGCTCCCCGATGTCTCAGTTGGTTGGAGCGCATCCTCTCAACCACAAGGTTGCCGGTTTGACTCCTGCAAGGGATGGTGGGCTGTGCCCTCTGCAACTAGCAATGGCTACTGGATCTGGAGCTGAGCTGCGCCCTCCACAACTAAGACTGAAAGGACAACAACTTGAAGTTGAACAACACCCTCCACAACTAAGATTGAAAGGACAACAACTTGACTTGGAAAAAAGTCCTGGAAGTACACACTGTTCCCCAATAAAATCTTTTTTTTAAAAAAAAAGTTAAATGAAATGTCTTATATAAAGTGCCTACCATGTTTCCCCGAAAATAAGACCTAGCCGGACCATTAGCTCTAATGCGTCTTTTGGAGCAAAAATTAATATAAGGCCCCGGTCTTATTTTAATATAATACCGGGTCTTATATAATATAATATATAATATAATATAATAATTAATATAATATAATATAATATAATATAATATAATATAATATAATAAATACTGGGTCTTATATTAACTATTGCTCCAAAAGATGCATTAGAGCTGATGGTCCAGCTAGGTTTTATTTTCTGGTAAACATGGTAATATGGTGCCTGGCACATAGTGAGGGCTTTATAGAGTTAGCTCTTATCATTAACTCATTAAATTTTCATAATAACCCTGCGATGCAGGTTCTCTTATTATTCCCATTGCACAACTCAGGACTCAGAAGCTCAGTGAGGTGAAGTAATTTTACACAGAGTGACCATGGGGCAATGGAATATCTACTACAGAGTCCCTCTTGATCGCTACACTCAACCACCAAGGAAATCACCATGTCCTTGTAACTGCTTCTCCTCAAAGACCAAATCCCTTTTTGGGTGTGATCCAGCCATGCTGGGAAAATGGATTCAGACTCCCTTTCCTGAGTAGAAGGATTGGGCCTCCAGATTTCCTGTTTACAACTCTTTTGCCTGCGTAACAAATACGCCACGAGCCCCATATCTCCAGCAGTTACTGATTTCCACTTCCTGTGGGCAGGCACCTCTGGGAATATTTTCTATAGACTGGAATCTCCACTGCAGTGAGTAATGGCTCAAGATCCTATTATCAGAATTCTTCTGGGGATGGGACCTGTAACTTTAGCTGTTTGACTTTCTCCATCCATCCTCCCACCCATCTATCCATCTGTTGGTTCATCCATCTGAAAAAGGTTTACGAAGGGCCTTCTGTGTGCCAGGCAACATGCTCGACCTTGCTTTATTCACCTCTTTATGCCCAACTCCTGGCACAGCATCTGGCATGAGTGAAAGAAAGAAGGGAGGGAAGGAGAAAGGAAGGGCCATACTGGAACCAGTTGAGCCAAGTCCATAAAGCACAAATATCTTCCTATGTTTAAATCTTCTTTATGGCATTGTAAGAAAAATGGGACTACATTTCCTATTCAGTCCTTTTAACAATAATTTTGTTATAACTTTTTAATTATGAAAATAATGTTGTTTATTGTAGAAAATTTGGAAAATGCAGAAAAGACAGAAGATTGTAAAAATCATCTGATGAGCTATAACCCCACCACTCAGACACTTTTCCATATTTCTACATTTACAAAATTGACATCAAAATGACTAGCCCATTGGTTCCAAGTATGGACATTGAGCCCAATAATCTTGCATTCACGTCTTGACTCTGTCACTCATCACTTGAGGCTATCACTGTGTGACTTTGAGCACTAATGCTTCTGGAACTTCCAGATTCTTTATCTTTGAACTGGGAGAATCCCCCACTTATGGGGATTAAATAACATAATGGATATAAAATGCTCAGCCTAGTCCATGGCACAGAGCAGATATTGAGCAAATGATGGCAATATTTATTATACATCCTGGTCTTGTTTTTTTAGCTTAATGTTACATTGTAAGTGTTTGCCCCATAGTCATTAACTATTTAGTTTTCAAATTCATTCATGACATATTTTTCTCTGCCCCAATTTCAGGTCGGAGGACCAGGAAAAATATATCTCTCCTGGCTCCATCTTCTCAGGAAGAGGATCCAAGGAAGAGGATAACCGGAAGGCCCTCTCAGACCTGAAACTCAGTGAGTTTTCCTGACTCTGTTCACAGAGGAGGAGGGGAATAGGGGCTGTGCATGGCCAGTGGTGAGGGATCCCAATAGAGGATGTCATGAGTGGGCCTGGGGAGAGGGGAAATGGTGGTACGGAGAACACTAGAAAAATCTGGGGCAGAGAGCAGCCAATGAAACCCTCTTTCATGCCTCTAAACAGGGGGCCACACAGCCTGGTCGGGAAAAGCCCAGATAGGGTCAATCAGGCCTTGCTCTGACCCTTGCTCTTACACTTACTTACTCCACGACCTTGACTTACTTCATCTCTCTGAACTCCACTTGCCTCATCTGTAAAATGGGCATACTAATCAGAGGGGTTGTGAGGCTGAACTTGGTTGGACACTGCATATTAAGGGCCTGGCACAAAGTCAACATTCTTTAAATTATTATGTGCCTACCACATGCACCATCTCACTCCAGTGCCTTGGAGCGTCTGGCACAAGGCCTACCTTCAATGAGGATTTGTTGGATGAACAAGCTCTACTCTTTAAGGACACAAACTGAAGAAGTCACAGACAGAAGGAGCCTTACCCAGGCAGGCTTTGGCATTTGAAGAATATAGTACCAGCCAGCAAACCCAAGATGGGGAAGGCAGACCTCCCTCACTCGTCACCTCTGATGTGATAAATCCAGTATGGAAGAGTGGAAAAGGTATCTCCACTTACATGATTGGGTTATACAGTTGGATTTGATCCTGGTTTTCCCCTTACTAGTTATGGAAACCTGGATGAGTCCCTTCACCATTCCGAGTCTGTCTTCTCAGTTATAAAGTGGGGGCAATGGCACCTACATCATAGTATTAAAACAGAATATAAAATTCCTGGCCTATAGTAGGTGCTCAGACAAGGGACCCTATAAGTACTGCTATCCTGAGTGCCTGGGATTTGAGTTTCACTATAAGTGCTCTGGGGGGCTCCGGCACGGTTTGGGGGTGGCCTCTGTTTACAGGATGGTTTTGCAGTGATGGGGAACATAAGGAGGCTTTGACAAAGTTCAGACAAGCTTGGTGTTTGGTATGATGGGCTGTCCATCAGTCAGCCCTGTGGGGCACAGTGGCTTAGGGAGGTGCTGATTGTAAGCCCCCCACAGTGGAATCACCAAGGGACAAAATGACAGCCTCTTTTTGTCAAAGACTGTGGTGACATTTCCTGAGTGGAACAAATGAGGTAGGTGATGGGAACTCAGTAGGTATCCAGGCTCTGGGGAAACTTTTGTGAGGAAGCGGGAAAAATAGTTTCCTTGCATGTCAGAGATCCCAGGTGAGCCAGGGAGTCACGGTTCTCACAGGCTTGGCATGGCTGTCCTGGCCAAACAATGATACCTGGAAGGCCTTGGGTACTATCCAAAGGGCAGGGACGACTGAATTTGAAAGGACTGTCTAAGGAAGAACACAGCCTGCCAGTCCTCACCCTAATGCACTTTGCCTAATAATAACAGCAGCTCCTGTTTGTGACCACTTTTCTGGTTGCATGCGGTGGGAGGGCGGGGTGGGGTGCCCTCACTCACCTTGACTTCTCTCAGTCAACCTACACTCTAGGTTGTGTAAGGCCCATGTCACTGAAAGGCCCTGGAGGCTCAGGGAGCCGAAGGGACTTCCCAAGCTGGTTCACCCCGCTACTGCTGCCACGTTGGGGGCTCTGCAGTCCTACCATGTCATGGTGACTCCAGGGTTTTCTAAGGCAATCACACCCAGTCAGAGTCCTGGGAAAGGTTTCAGCAACCAGCATCAAAAGTAAATTAACCTTTAGGGTAGAGAGTCAACTGACTCCAGAGGAATTTGAGCAAAGATGCAAGTCATTTGTTACCTTTCCCAAGGAAAGTCTCACCTATGTGGAGAAAAGATTAGAACTGGGAGTTGGGAAAAGGTTGATGGCTGAGGAGAGGCAAAGCGAGAAAGAGAGGGAGAGGAGGAGGGGGAGAGAAAGGAAGGAAGGAGGGAAGGCAGGCAAACAAGCAAAAATCAGTGCTGCACTGATGGTTAAAAGACCAGCTGGGCAGGCATCCCAGCTCCCCACCCACCACCAGCTGAACGATGGTTCTTCACCTTTCATAGTTCATCATCTCTACGTGGGGGATAAGAGTCCTTCCTAAGGGTGATGAAACGAAATCCTGTGTTTAAGTGCCTGACATGACGTCCGATAAATGGTAGTAAGCATTTAGTAGCAGTCAACCCTTACCTGCGCTTACTGTGAGGCACGGATGTTTTAGGAGCTTTACACCTACCCGCTCATGTGTTCCTCACCACAGTCCTACAGGTTGGCACTATTATTGTCCCCATTTTAAGATGATGACACAGAGGCCCAGAGAGGTGAGGTGGTTATTGTAAATAGGGCTGTTGTTATTGCTACAAAATTCCAAGCCAGCTGCTACCTTGACCCTGGAGACTACCTTTAAATTCCTCCTGAGTCTCTTCAAGCCTGAAAGCAGTAGAGAGGGTATGAGGGGTGTCCATCGGTCCTTCTGACAGGAAAGGGGCTCACCTTCACAATGACATCCATGGCATTCTGGTTTTCCGTCTTGGTTTCCCCAAAGGACCTCACGTTGAAGGAGCAGATCTTCAGGGCCAGGTTGCCGTTGATGGACAGGAGAAGCAGCAAGGCGGCCAGGGATGGAGACATCCTGGCTCTTCTCCCGGATTCAGGGCTCGGTGAGAGGACAGCAGTGTGAGGAGCACGGGCTAAGAGCCACTTCCTCAGGCCACCTCCTTAGGCTGGCTGACTTATAAAGCCTGCAGATAACAGGAATGACTGGATTCCTTGTTGCTACTTTCACTTCTCTGAGGAACTAAAGATCATGGGTTTTATTCCAAGGAAATGAAGGAAATGGGCTAGTGTTTTAGGAGTCCCTGATTTTGTCACTCTGGTGAGAAAATTGGCCTGCCTAATTGAGGCACCGTCCTCTGCAAAGTCACTCCCACCCCAACTGGGAGCCAGCTGTCACATCTGGTCATCTTTCCTGTGGTCACAAAAGGCCACATGCCATTTCCTGAAAATGGATGAACTCGGATGTGGTCCACTGTAGAGGGCACCTCGGGTGATGGAGGCTTCCTCGGGAGGACAGTGAAGCAGGGGCAGCAGGAAATTCTGCTGTTTTCTGCCATCCTCGGGACTTGGCAGCCTAGAGGTCCCTGAACACACCCAGGCTCTGATTCTCTCATCACCCTGAGGGTGTAATTAAGGTCAAGTCTCGTTTGGATTACATAATTTTTTAGGCAGTTTTTAACACACCAAATGTTAGCAGCGTGTTGCCAGGAAGAGCGAATGCTGGTCTGCTAGACAGGGTCAGCAAAATGTCCTTGGACTTTAAGGACAAAGAGCCAGTTAAAGCCCCTGGAGGGATCCATGATTCAACCTGATATTATTTTGATGTTTGTGAGAGTCGTGTGGCCCTAAGAAAGGAAGGTTTTTGCAAGAATTCGCAGAATTTCAGCCCAAGTAAATGACTTACAGAGATTTGGGCAGGAAGAGATGAAGATCTGAAAAGCAAAAGAAATACAAAATTCAATGCAGTTATAAACCAGGGTGAGATTTGCAGATTTTGGCAAGAAAAATTCTTCTGTGAAGAGAGCAGGTAATGAGAAGCACTTAAAGCCAACATTAAGATCAGCATAGAGATTACCTCCTCCTGAAGTGATGGACATGTGGCCACAGCCTCAGGAAAGAGCAAGTGTGGATTGATTGCCAGTATATGCACAGTCAGCATCCTGGCCAAAATCTCTGTCCAAGTACGCCCAGGCATTCTAAGGAGATAACCCCAAATGATACATGGGAGGAAATGATGGTTTCCTGAGCTGCTGGTGGGACGAATCTCCCCATTGTCTCCATCCAGCCCAGACCTCAGGCCTGGATGAAGCTCTGGTGAAAGCCGCTTTAGTCAGCAAAGTGGTGATTACCTTCCTCAGGGAACGGGCATCTTCCAAGCAGAGAAAGATTTTAGAATTAAGTGAGACACACTTTTTTTTTTTTTGTCTTTTAAGAAGAGATTTGTACATATATGATGTTATGAACTTGTAACAAATGAGAGATATTGGCCTGTTAAATTGACAATTTTGTAACTCCAACACAAAATGTGCCATTGAGGGGGAACAATTTAGATTTGACTTTAAATTGAAGAAACCTTACTAAGTTTATGTCATTTAGGGAACATTTACAAGAATTTGGGGTTAATAGTGTTTAATAAGTTTAATTTATTGGAGTTAGAATTATTTAGCATTAAAAGTGGTGGCTTTCTGTTAGTTAACACAGTTAAAGAACTTTACAAGGAAACAAAGTATATTAAACGTATAAAAGAAGTTTAAAATTTATAAATGGGTCCAGAACTCCTTAAAAGTAATTATTTAAGTGTTCTGGATGTAGGGTTGCCAGATTTAGCAAATAAAAATTCAGAGAGCACTAGGTAAATTTGAATTTTAGATAATTCAAATTTAATTGGGCATCCTATATTTTATCTGGCAATCCTAGCTAGATTTGTAAAAAGAATAAGAACTCTTATAAGCTGAACTTGAAAGCATGACATCTTCTAAGGCAATAACCACCATGTCAGGGTCCTGGGGAAGGTTTTAGTTCCCAGTATCAAAAATAAGCTGACCTATAGGATGAGGGAGTAAACTAATATGTTTTTAAATTATTAACTTTGATCATTTAAATATTAATTTGAAAAATCAACTAAACCTCTGAAGAGTGATTTCTGCATATAGAAACTGCCCTTGAGGACTTAGAAAAACAAAATCACATGAATAGACAGAAGAGATTGAGCCTGTTCTGTAATTAGCACATTCACTACGTGGAATTGGACTTAAAAAAAAAAAAGGACCTGGATTCTGGAGGGAAGATCCTAAGAGTCCAATATAATTGAATCCAACTAGGTGCAGGGGCTTCATCAAGTGCTTTCTTTGTTTTCTCTCAGTCAGTGGTCCCCCAAGCCCTTACTATAGTGCCTCCATTTTATAGATGAGCAAACTGAGGCTTGTGCCCAAGGATGCAGAGCTAGCATGTGGCAGAGCTGGGATTTGAACCCAGTCTCTCTCACTGCAGACCAGGCTTCTTCCCCACCAAACCAGGCAAAACCTTAAAAAGGAACACTATGGGGAGGGGGCGGGGAGGAACCGAAAGGAGGATTTCCATTTTTTACTGTAGACACTTTGGGTTTTTGTTTTGTTTTTACAAAAACACGTACTTGTTTAGTAATTAGAAAGAAAAAGTGCTAAAAGCTTTTTATTCTTCGAAGCAGGTTAAACAAGGTCCATGCCAACATATCTTTGTATGCAAACTGAGCCGAGGGCAGCTTTCAGCCAGCCCAGAAGTCACTGGTAATGGAGGGGTCATAAAGAGGCTGTACTAGCCAGCTCAGAGACAGCAGAAACCCTCCGCTCATCCTTCTGTCGGGCTCTAGTGTTGGGAATTGGGAGTTTGAGATAGTCCGTTCCAGGAGCCTAGAACGGAGCCTGGAAGGAAAGGCAGCCACTGGTCTGACCCACTCTGGGGTGTCCTTTCTTCTGCCATTTCATGACTATCAATGGCATTTCCTGGAGCATGTACTTCTAAACACTAGCCTGGAAGAGGATCCTGAAAGAAAGATAATATAGATCACTCCGTTTTGGAGATTCATACTTCACATCAGCATATTCAATGTTCTGAAAAGTCCTGTAACAAAGCTGCTAAACTGTGTTGAAACAGGGTGTCCTGAATTGATTGTCCATGGGACCCTTTCTTCATACTATAATTCCTTTTAATATATTGAGCGGCGTCCCCCTTGGGAAATACCGTCCCGATTGAGCAGGAACAGTCAGATCCCTTCATGCCTTAAGCTCCAGTTCTTGTCAGTAAGTGCCTCCAGAAGAGTCCCATGCATGCCCTCTGAGTGGGCAGGAAGGAGGATCAGGAGTTCAGATGTATGACTCCAAGCATCACTGGCAGCCATGGCCACTCACCAGAGGCCCTGGTGGGACAGGACGCAGTGGGGGCCAACACGCTGGATGAAGGACACCTCAGCATCTGAGGAAGGCAAGATGGGGCTTCCAGGAGGAGTGAAAGTGCTACAGGCTGTGTCACCCAAAAGCAACAAGGGGCCTATGGGAAAGTCCCCGATACTGTGACGGGAGGAGCCGCGTGACCCAAACAGGTGTTTCTAGTCAGTGATGTCATTCTTTGTCTGATAATGAATGAGCCCTTGCAATAATCTTATAACGTATGCAAATTGCTCCACTCATCATGTTTCACAACCAGCTTGGGGGTTGCGGCAGGGAAGGTGCATTATTGAAGGTTGCATAATTGGAACAGACCTCACCTTTGCATGATGGTTTCCAGCTGATGAAGCAGGCTCTGGGTTTTGACTTCGTGCAGCATCTTCACACAGGGCTGTGCCTGGACCTCAAGCAGATCACTTTCTGAAGGGAAGGCCTTGATGTGTCCCTGCTCTGATTAGAAGAACCCTTTAAAGTCTTTTTATTTGAGATGAAGACCAAACTATTTTCGGTGGCCCTCACCCACCTACCTCTTCAAGGTCACATCACTCTACTCTCTCTTTCTCCCCCACTGGCCTCTTCTCACACAGCCTGGCTTTCAGTTCCCACCTCAGGACTTTGCACAGCTGTTTCCTCCACCTGCAGCTCTTCCTTCCTCCCAGCTCCATGTCTCAACTTAAATGCCATTCTCTCAGAGAAGCCTGGCTGCCCACCCCACTCCCCACCACCGCTAGCCCCTCTGTTTTGTGGCAGGTATCACAGTGTATTATTAGCTATGAGCTTATGTGTTGTCTTATCGTCTGTCACCCCCTGCCCCCGCCAGACTGCTCTGTAGGAGCAGGGACACCTATGTGTGTCTGCACTGCTCGGGACAGGACTGGCGCATACATAGCATATGTACTAGCAGGTGCTCAATAAATCATTGTTGAATTCCTGATATGACACTTAGATTGACTCCAGAGCTCAGCTTCTCCACCAACCTGTGAGAGCACTGAGCCAAGGAAACCCAGGTCCCTGGATAACATAGGAAAACCCCAGGCCACTAAAACAAAAGAAATAATAACAACCACTACAGAACATCTGCCTTTTGTGAAGCACTGAATGTTAAGTTCTCATTTAACTCCCTGACCTGGGAACAGAGTGTGGAGCAGGCTTCTCAACCTTGGCAGTGACATTTTGGACCAGATAATTCTATGTTGTAGGCGGCTGTCCGCCTACATTGTGTGATGTTTAGCAGCATCCCTGGCTTCTCCCGACTAGATGCCATAGCACCCCACTTGCCATAGCACCCCACTAGTCGTGACAAGTTAAAATATATCAAATGTCCCTAAGAGGTGGAGATCACACCTTGTTGGAAATGTTTGTGTGGAGGTTAAAGCATATGCATTTCCACTTGGTGACTTTTCAACCTTGGACAAATAACTAAACCGCTCTGTGTCCATTTCTTCACCTTAAAAATGGGGCTAATAGTAACTCTTACATGGTAGAGCTGTGACAATTTAGTGAGTTTATAACTAAAGAGCAGACCAGCAGTGTCTGGCTGTTAGAGGTACTCAGCTGGGGGTGAGATTCTATCTTCAGAATATACTGTGCATAGAAAAGATGGCCGGCCCTGTTTTACATGTGAAAAAACTGAGACTTAGAGATAAAAAAAGTCAGGCTCCCCCTGCTAATTATGAAGTGACATCAAAGGCAGGAATTGGGGTTCTCAGGATTAATTACTTTGCCACCCCTTTCTTTATAGGTGCAAAAAGACCCTATAACTCCAGATCTCATCTAATATATTGCAAACTCTGAACTGGTGGTGTCTCAATTAATGGGTTAGAGCTACCAAGGCGGGACTAGGGTGAGGCAAATGAGGCACTGGCCTCCAGTGCAAAATATAAGGGGGTGACAAATAACTAGGTAATCATGATAAAGAATATTTTGAATAATTCATATTCAAAGCATTTTGCAATATTTTGAATAATCAAAGTTAATGCAGGAACGTCTATAATGAGCAAAGTATCAAAACCGTAAATAAAGACAGGATCCAACACTGCGCTTTCACAACTCTGCCTCATTCACTTCACCTTATTCCCACCCTATGCATTGTGTGATGTTTAGCAGCAGTCCTGGTTTCTCCCCACTAGTTGCCATAGCACCCCCCAGTTGTGACAAGTTCAAGTATGTCAAATGTCCTCAAGAGGTGGAGACCACACCCTGTTGAAAATGCTGGTGTGGAGGTTAAAGCATGTGCATTTCCACTTACTGGCTTTTCAACCTTGGACAAGTAACTAAACCTGCGGATCTGTGAAACCACTCTGGACACCCCTGGAGTGGATAGCTTGTTTGTCAAAGGATGACGGGAGACAACAGCGCCCTCTTCTGGCTGATAGTGAGCACGGCTTCTCTCCTGGGGAGCCAAGTTCGCCTTCTTTGCCCCTTTAAGGCAGCGTCTCAGTGCTAGAACAGACCCTTTGGGCACTAACAACGCTTTTCACCCTCACACCTTCTAGGTTAAGAGGTTGCAGGCAGGTCAAATGATGCCATCAAAGGCCCAGGCCCAGCTCTTCATTCTGGCCACTGCACTGAGCTGGATCCATTGCCTTTCTCTCCTTACCAACATGCCCAAGGACTTGTCCCTGCCTCTGTGGCAGATTTTAAAGCTGCCTGTTAATATAAAGTAGGCCTTTCCAGGCTGACCATGAGCTGGGCCAGTGAGGAAACAGGACCAAGAGGGAGAGGGCTTCACACAGCTGCTGACTGGGGGGCCTTGAGAAGGGAGCTGGCTGCTTGCCAACCTCCGACAGTGTCTCATTCTTCTTTTAAGGGTTTGGTGGTTCCCTAGCTTCATTTTATTTGTCTTACTTTTTATTTGGCAATGATTTCAAATGTGCATAAAAGTTGTTAGTATAGCCCCAAACTCTTACATACTCTCCACCCAGCTTCATCAAAAAATATTTAGCTATATTTGCTTTTTCATTCGTTTTCTATATGTAAAGACTTTTTTCCTGGAAGTGTTAAAGAGTAAATCGGAGACATTCTGGCCCTTTATCCCTAAATACTTCAGGGTGATTTCTTAAGAGCAAGTACATTCTTATATAACCACAGGAAAATTATCAACACCAGAAGGTTTAGCAATCCTAAGGTGTTATTACCTAATATACGGACCTTATTCAAATTTTCCCATTTACTCTAATAATGTCCTTTATAGCAGTTTCTTTCTTTCCAGCCCAGGATCCAAGCCAAGATAATGTATGGCATTTAGCAGTCCTGTCTCCTGGTCTTCTTCAATCTGAGCAGTTCCCCAGCCTTTCTCTTGTCTTTCATATCCTTGACATTTTTCAAGTGTACGGGCCAGTTATTTTGTTGAATCTCCCTCAATTTAGGTTCGTCTGAGTTTTCTTCATGTTATATTCAGGTTTTGGCAAGAATATTAACTTACGTGTCTCACGGAGTTTCTTCAATGAGCTTCTCCTGGTGTTCACAAGGTAGCTGGGTGAGATCCAGGAAGTAGATGATGATTTAAAAGCTCTTAATAACAGCGGCTAACATTTATTAAGTGCTTGCTGTTTGACACTACATTTGTTGATTTTGTGGGGGGTATTCTCCCCTTGGAACAATGTTGTGTGGGGTACTAATGTTGGATCACAACACTAATAAGACAATCATAGTGACTACAGGTATTGAGCTGTATCAGGCCACATATTATACATCTTCTTTTCATTACTAGGTCTTTAAACCTCACTACCACCTAAGTACTACTATTGTCCTCAAACCATAGATGAGGAGACTGAGCCTCAGAGAGGCTGAGTCACTTGACTCAGATCTCACAGCTTGGAAGAGGCACAGCCAGGACTGTTCAACACCGGCATCCAAGCACCTGGTCAGTCTCCTGTACCATGCCTTCTCTGGCACTTAGCAGTGACGAGGCCATGCGTGTTCCAGCTCGGAACACTGAGATCATCCATGTCCCTACCCCCGCCCCATCCCTGAGAGTCCCAGCAACTGAGGATGTTTTCTCTCCAAATTCAGGAACCCAACACATAAGAGACATGAGAGCTTGGAAGATACCTCAAGCCATGAGTAGGGGACCTCAGTAGGTTGTGTGATGTTCTCTAGACACCCTTCCTGAGTCATCATGCATTGAAGCAATTATTTATAAATCCATTAAGAACTACATCAGTCCCAAATACAGGGTGAGGAGAGCAACTATGAGCAGAAGGTGTCGATCCTTAACGAAACAGTGACTCATGAATGACTCCCGAAGCAGGAACCCTACTCTAGCATGAGATTTCCCCACCATAAGCAGAGACTGCTTCAGAGCAATCTCAGAACCAGATTTAGATGTGGGCCAATGTCATTCATAACACGAAACCTTAAGAAACCAGCCCTGGAGACTTGTTGACACAAGCAGCTCCCTGCCAGGGACTGGGGATTATTTTGCATTGTGGGTATTTTAGGGGATTTGTTATTCACTGGTTCAACAATTCAACCTACTCAGGGTGGAG
The DNA here is from genome assembly GCF_004115265.2 of Rhinolophus ferrumequinum. NCBI lineage: Eukaryota > Metazoa > Chordata > Mammalia > Chiroptera > Rhinolophidae > Rhinolophus > Rhinolophus ferrumequinum. The sequence continues at coordinate 52,846,045 of NC_046300.1, forward strand.
GGAGATACAAAGATGAGTAAGACAGCTCCTGGCCTTGGGGACTCAAAATGAGATAACTAATTGGACTTAACCTTTGAATTCTGTGAGTTTTCTATGCCTCTCAGCTATCATTCTACATCCAATGGCTACAGAACTCTCATGATTTTGAAATCTCCAGTGTAAATCTTGGACTCAGACCTTCTGGAGCCCCATTGGTCACTGTTTTATCTGGACTATTATGACTTCTCTGACTGAAGAGTTGGGGAGGGTGACCAAGCATCCCATTTGCCCGAGACTAAGGGCAGGGGGTGAGGGGGACTTTCAGTGTAAAGGCAGGGGTAGTCCTGAGCACGTGGGGATGAATTTGGTACCCTAATGTTGGTCACAGGGGTGGCACGAGGGGAATGGTAGGTGGGAGAGAAAAACTGATAGCCAACGCTTATTTCGTTTACAGATTAATAATACTTAGAATAAATTCATGAAGTCAGTGCTTTATCACCCATATTTTACAGAGGTGTAAACTGGGCTGCAGAGAGAGTAAACAATTTGTCAGAAGTGTACCTTTGGTAAATGGCAGCATCGGCCTGCCAGAGAGCAAACCCCGTGTTTCCAACCTCCCACACAGCCTCAGAGGTCTCGTGTGTAAACGTGTTGCAGATGAAGTCTCAGATCTATATTTGAAATTAATTCTCAGAGATTGGAAGCAGACTGCTCTGGAAGCAGAAGTCAGCGGAAGACCCACTCACATCTAATGAGGCTGTGCTCACAAGTAGCCACACCGGAGGGGAGCTGCCATCACTAAAGTGAGGTGCATTTCTAAAGGAAAGACCCTCAGAAACAATTTCCTGAGGATCCCCCAATGCCCATTCTATCATTCGTGACTTCAGTAGAATCTCCATAGCGGTCTGCAAAATGTCAGTCCTGCACAAGCCCTAGAGGTGCTCACCGAGTGTCATGGAGTACAGTGGTTAAGAGCATGGATTCAGGAGACAAGTCTCTACTCCAATTGCTGGCCAGTTACCTAATCTCCAAGCCCAGCTTCCTCACCTATTGAATGGTGGAAGTAACAACATACACATGCCATAGCTGTTGTGAAGATGAAAACAAATGCAGTAACACATGGAAAGCACCAAGCCTGGTACAGAACCGGCAATGAAGAAATGTACACTCGCTATTAATTGCCACCTGCCTACCTTATGGCTTGAATCCACTTGAGAACAAAAACGAGGAGCAAACGGCAGTCTATTCCCCACGACTGGCTTCTCCTAGCTTCACCTGCCCCATCCCTCTCTGCTCTTTCTCAATATCTATCCTGCTTCTGACTCTTCGGCCTGTTCCGACCACTCGTATGCCATTGGGAAGAGATGACCAAACTTGGTTCCTCCTGCTCCTAGCCCTATTGGGTACCCAGTACTCCCAGTTCCCAGAGCCCCAACCTGGGCACCAGGACCACTGCCCAACGGGTGACCGGACTATGATCCACTCATGTAGCTGTACGCCCTGACTCCCTGCATGACCTCAGCCGGTCAAAGAGACAAGAGAGGAACAAATGAAGATGCTGTATCCTTTTAATACATTAGATCAGGAAGCATCATGATTTGGAGGGCATAATGTGATGCACATCTTTGAAAGTTTTATTAAGATGCTCATGTTTAAGTGGCTGTATATGGTGGGCTGATAAAGGTTCTCGTGAGAGACACCAGGGACAGCTAAAGGGGAGAGGTCTTGGTACAGTGACATGGCTGGTGTGGATGCTGATGTGAAAGGAAGCCTGTGAGGCAGCCAGCAAGGAGCCCTGGAGAAATGTGTGTTTTCTTAGTAAGAACTCTGCCCGACATTCACACACGCACAAGCATGAGCACGCCTGCTGGTAACCTTCACCCACTGATTCCTGGTCTACATTTGGGGTTTTCATAATCTATTTTCCATGACTGACCTTTGACTATTCAGAGTTTAAGAACCAGTAAATGCTCGGTTTATGAAGGGTGATTGATGGTGCTGACAGCTAATATTCTGCACACTCCCTCTGGGCCACGTCCAGTGCGAACCTTGAAACACATTGTTCAGCTTGATCTCTGTATCCCTATGAGGTTGGTACCATCATCAGTTCTTCGTCGGCATCCCTTATTGACACATGAAACATCTCAGGTTTATGTAGACAGCTCATAAGTGGCAGAGCTGGACTTGATGAAACCAGAGCCCCCTGTCTTCACCTGAGATGTGTTCAAGTGATTCAGACACTGGGAGCTTGGTTTCCTCTTCTGGCTGCCATCGCTGGGGTTTTGCCAGCCCAGTAACCACTGTCCTAATTCACTACCTGCATCCCCACTTTCCTTGGAGTACTCTGTCTCCCCTAATCTCAATCTATGCGGTTCAGGTAAGGTAGAAAAGGATTTCATACACAAGACACAAAAAGCACTAAACGTGAAGAATAATTTGACTAAATTAAAATTAATACTTGTTTATCCAAGTATTGGATAAACAAAAGCCACAAAGAAAAATGAAAAGCCACTAAAGAAAAATGAAAAGCCACAAACTGGGAGAAGATATTTGCAACACATATAAGTACAAACCATTACGACACTGACAATCAGAAAAATGGGGAAATGACGTGAACAGGTATTTCACAGACACGGAAATATGAATGGCAAATAAATATATGAAAAAATGCTCAAGCCCATTAATCATCGATATGAAGATTAAGATCACAATAAGATACCATCTCATACTCACTAGATTAGAAAAAGTCTGATTGTGTCAAGTATTGGCAAGACCCTAAAGATATTTTCCCATATTGTCTTCTGAAAGTTTAAAGTTTTACCTTTTATATTAAAGTCTTTAATCTATCGTGAATAAATGGGGGAGTGGTGAGAGAGTTGTTAAATTCCATATTTTTCTATCCTACTCATACATATTTTCTATCTTACTGTCTTACTTACTGTCTTACTTATCTTCAGTAAGTAAGTGTCCCTTCAGTAAGTGTCCCTACTTTCCCCACTGATCTGAAAGGTCACTGTTGTCATAAATCAAGTTTCCCTATGTGCATGGGTCTGTTTCTGTGATTTCTATTGTTCCATTAGTGTTTTTATCTATCTCTACATGAATACATACCACCCTAATGACTATACTTTTATAAGTTTTGATACCTACTTTTTCTTCTTCCTTTGGCTTATTTTGGCCTTTCTTGGACCTTTGCTTTTCCATATGAATTTTAGTCAGTTCATCATCATCATTGAAAAGCCCTGTTAAGATTTTGATGGGAATTGTTTCTGATTTTGAAGAAAGTATTTCTGAATTTTATTACTGAGGATGATTATTTGGTATAGGTTTTTAGAAGATGCCTTTTAACTGGACAAGGAATTTCTCTTCCTTGTTTCCTGTGAATTATTACCAGGAGGGACTGTCAAATGTTATTTTAAAATTTTGCAGCTCTTTGGATGATCTTATAGTTCTCCTTTAACATGTGGTTGTGGTTAACTACAGGAATATATTTCTAAATGTTAAAGTATTGTGGCATTCCTGGCACGAACCTAACTTAATCATAATGTTCTCATCCATTTTATATATTGCTGGATTCAAAGTACTAATATTTTATTTAGGATTTTTACTTCTATGTTTTTGAGTGATTGATGAGTTATGTTGGTCTGATTTTGTTTTGGTATCGAATTGAGACTGGCATCTTAGAGTGAGTTGGGTTTGTTATCTTTCTATTTTCCAGAAGAGTTTATGAGAGAATAGAATGATCTGTTCCCTGAAAGTTTAGACTTGCTTCTAAGACCATCTGGGCTTAATGTTTTCCTTTAATTAAAGATCTCATCAGTTTCTTTAATAATTATAAGACTCGTGTTTTCTATAGTTTAGAACTGATATTTTGCTGGTGATTGAATATTTTTATCGTTATGTAGCAATCCTCTTCATCCTTAATAATATTTTTTGTCATCTGTGTTATCTAATACTATCATAGCTACTCTAGCTTTCTTTTGGATAGTATTTGTCAAATATATCATTTTCCACACTTTTAGTTTCAACCTTTCCAAATTACTGCGTTTTAGGAGTGCTTATTGAAACAGTGCTTCTCAGATTTTTTAACAGCCAGTTTGACAATTTTGGACTTTTAATTGATGGTTTTAGTTAATTTACATGTACTGGATTAGTATATCTGGATTTATTTTTACTAGCTTTTTGGGGGCAAGGAGTCTCACTTTTTTTAATACTTCTTTTGGGTTGATTGATGTTTATTTATTTATTTATTTTATTGGCTTATGTCACTTCCCCTCTCCCCTAATTAGTTGGAAAGTTATATATCTTATTTGTATATATTAGTGAATACCATTGACATTTTATCATATATATTTATCAAAGGCTAGAGCTAGTACCTTAATTCCCTTCCCACACTAATACAAAGGCATTAGAACACTTTTAACTCTTGTCACCTCTTTCCTAATTTATTGTTGCCCAGTATTTTAGTTCTGACTTTATTTAAGCCTATAATTTTTTTAATTATTATTATTGTCATCATCATTGTTTTGTACTGACCATTTGTTTTGATTCATTATATTTACCAATTTCTTCACTCATTCCTCCTTTCATTTCAGTTCTTAATTGGGTCATTTTTCTTCTTTCTGAAGTGCATCTTAGAAGTTCAGTTAGTCAAGTCTCCCCGTTGTAAATTCATATTGTTTTCATCTGTATTTTACCCTTATTCTCGAAGTGCTGAGTGTCCAGTTCTTAGGTCTTTGAATATATTATTCCATTATCTTTTAGCTTCCAATATTGCCACCAAGAAATCTGCTGACAATCTAATTCTTTCTTTTGTGAGTAATCTGTCTTTTTTATCTCTAGGTGCTTTGAAGATCTTTCCTTTAACCCTCACCACTGTTGGTGGGAATGCAGACTGGTGCAGCCGCTATGGAAGGCAGTGTGGAGGTTCCTCAAAAAATTACGAATAAAATTACCATATGACCCAGCAATCCCTCTCCTGGGTATCTACCCCAAAAATCTGAAAACATCCGTAAAGATATATATGCTCTGATGTTCATTACAGACTTATTTACTGTGGCCAAGACATGGGAAAAACCAAAGTGTCCTTCCATAGATAATTGGATAAAGAAGATGTGGTATATATACACAATGGAATACTAGTCTGCCATAAGAAAAGACAAAATAGTGCCATTTGTGACAACGTGGCTAGATCTCGAGATTATTATGCTAAGCAAAATAAGACAGACAGAAAAAGTCGAGAACCATACAATTTCACTGATATGTGGTATATAAAACTGAAAACCAAAAGAACAAGACAAACAAATGAAGAAACAAAACTCATAGACACAGGCAATAGTCTAGTGGTTACCAGAGGGTAAGAGGGGACAGGGGTGGTAGATGAGGGTAGAAGGGATCAAATATATAGTGACGGAAAGAGAACTGACGCTGGGTGGTGCACAATGTGATTTATAAATGATGTATTACAGAATTATACACCTGAAACCTATGTAACTTTACTAACAATTGTCACCCCAATACACTTAATTTTTAAAAAATCTTTCCTTTATTTTAAGTGTTCTGCAGTTTCACTACAATGTTTATTCGTGTAGATTTCCTACTGTTTATCCTGCTTTAGATATGTTATGCTTCCTATATCTGCGGATTCATGTCTTTTTTCTGCCCTGGAAATTCTTAGCCATTACTCCTTCAAATATGGCCTCCACTTTTTTATCTCCTTCTTTGATGCTGATTAAATGGATTTTGATCTTCTCAGTCTATCCTGCATATCCATTAAATCTTTTTTATATATATCTTTCATGTCATATCACTCTGTGTTGCATTTTAAGTAATTTCTTCAGATCTGTTTTCTAAATCACTATGTTTAGTTAATCATCATCTATGAGAATCCTGGGTGCGTTCCTATAGAAAGCATCTTTATTTTGTTTATTCTTGGAGTGAAGAAATGCTACTCGTCTGAGACTGCTCTAGCCCATTAGAGGGTCCTGATAAGTTGGGACTCTAGGTTCAGCTACTCCAACTTAGAGCTGGCTAAGATCTAATATTGTTTCTGGATCTGATATACACATTCTGCCTTGGGACTACCCTGCATTTCACATATATTTGCTGTTCACTGTCCGCAACTCTGATTTTGAAAGCCTTTCAGTCCAGTAACACATGACAGAGTCTATTTTATCCAAGATAGAGGTGTTTGAGAAGGGTGCTTCAGAATATCTTGTCTACCATATGCTGAGATGCAATTTGAATTTTAAAAGTCAAAAGTGGGATGGTTAAATTTCACCACGTTTTTGGCATATTCCAAATTATTGAAACAATTTTGAATTCTTAATTTTCTTCCCAGCTTTCTTGGATTTAAATATTGATGACAAATCTGGATCTTTGTTTATCTAAATTATTTTTTTAAACATCAAGGACAGAGAACTAGAGCATTCCATTAGAAAATTGCTTCCAGTCTGATGTCAGATTGAAGAAAGTTGGGCCACTGTTGTTTAACCTTCTATGTATCCACTGAGCTGTGACGTTAGGCAGTCTAGATTGCTTCATCTTGCCCATAAACAAACAATAAAATGTTTTGTCCAAAACCTAATATAGTCAAAGTTCTGTATACAATTACTACAATAGTCTATAAATCCACCCATGCTAGTGTCGTGCGGGGCGGCCTGCGGGGTCTCTGGTCCCTCTCCCCACATAAGAATGCAGGACATGGTGAGGCCGAAAAGGAACACCCATGGAGCCATAGGTAGGGGAGTCATGCCACTATACTCTCGCTGGTGGCTGGGTTGGAGACACAGGAAGCAGGAGCCACACTGTTCACAACCCTCACTGCTCCGCTTGCAGGCTCAGCCACCATCTTCTTGCTAGCCCCCATTTTTGCTAGCATAGCCACGGCAGTTATATTAGTGGCCAATGGCTCACTGGTTACAGCTGACGGCCGACTAGCCATAGCTGATGGCCATCCAATCACAGTTGATGGTCATTTACTACCTGATCCAGCACCTTTCCTCGTGAGGCCGAGAGCCTGGAAACTGCACTCCTGGCTCCGTCCCCACAGCTAGTAACTGAAAAATCATTTCTTTGGTGTGATTGTGTACCATGAACCCATATAAGCTGTTGGTACTCACCTCTTTTGTTCTAGTTTAATAATTGCGTACAGAACTTTCCCAGAAATCAACACCACACCCCTTGGTCTCTAGATGTGTGTATCAATCTTTCTCTCTATTTGAAATGGGAACTTTACTCTAATTGAAGTCTTCTGGCATGGCTTCTTGAAGATCATTGAATATGTTTCTAAGATCATATCTAAATATCCTTTTGGTACCCTGGACAGTAATTTCTGATTTGATAAACTGAACAGTTTGAATTATTGGATGTCCTTTCCTTATCTTTTCTTTCTGCCCTTGGCTTGTTTTCTCTCTTTGTGATGTTCTAACCTGACCAAATGGAAGCTATTTCTCCATAACGAAGATGAAGTAAAATAGGAAACTGGTAGTTTTGCTTTCCCTCTGCCATCTGTCACCACTATATATGCTCAGTTCCTTTTTTACTCATCTTCTTGATCAAAATCTGAATTTAAATTAAACTTTTCCTGTCTTTAGCATTTCAATCTCAACCATTCTGAGTATTCATCTCCCTTGTCCCTTGTTAAAGATCCAGGTTAATCTTGTGGAAATTTTCCATCACCTTCCAACTTATATACAGGTGCTGGGAAAACCTGGACCAGACTGCTACGTGCACAGTCACACTGCTCTCTCAAAGTCGTCCCTTTCCATCCGATCTAGGATCCTCTCTAGCCTAGTGCTGTGCTCAATGGGCATTTATAATAAATGAATCAATACAGTGAGAACTGTAGTTTTAGAACCTCCTAATTATTGAATCCTTTTTGCCATGATCATATACTACATTTTGACCTTTGTTGACTTGTTATTTCATGATACAGTTTAATTATTTAACTCTTGCATTAATGTTCTTTTTTATTCAGGTGTATATAACTCATCCTGTTATTTAGCCTGTACTCCTTGAAGGAGACAAATGTATCTTACGTATCTTCCACAGCTTGAGTCCTATGCATAAGCAGATGCTCAATAATCATTTCATCACAAATAAATGAATAAGCAATATTTTGAGTTGTTTAGAAGGAGATGCTCTTTTGCCTAAAAATGTTAATATTTCATAGATTTCCAGATACAAGCTCTTTTAAGGTGAGATTGCCATATCTTTAGTATTAATTCCACTACTGGTTATGGCAACATAGTGGTTAGAATATAGATTTTGTGTCAAGACATACACAACTAGGTTTGGATTCTGACATTATCATTTATTAGTCGTGTGACCTTGGGTAGGTTATTTAAGCTCTCTGAGCCTCAATAATAATAATACCCATCTCATAGAGCTGTTGGGAGGATTCAATGAGATAATGCATGTAAAGCACTGAACACAAGATGAGGCACACAGGAAAATCTCAACACGTGATAACTAATTATTATTTACATGCTCTATACCACTCATCATGCTGGTCCCTGGGGATACGGAGGTGAAAAAGGCGTTTACAATTAAGTGGGGTCATCAAAATGAATAAATAAATCATCATGTACAATGTGCTACAGAAGTATGGATGATGGAGCAATTAATTTTGCATAAGGTAATCAGGGAAGGCTGCTATGAGATGGTGACATCTGAACTGCACATTGGGCAGGGATCTCAGTGGTTGGCTCACAGTTACCATGCAGTAAACACTTGGAGAATGATTCATGCAATGGCTCAGAGGCCCAGGGATGTTGCCAGCTGGCATCTCTGCACACATGGTATCATGTGTTTTTCGTTTTTCTCCTACATACATTTCCATGTGCTGACATGGCCTTTGTACTTGTTACTCATGATTCCATCATCATTTGTATGTGATCCCTGATGGAATTGTTTCTAATCGTTTCTTATTATTAAGAGACTAAGTTTTTGAGAGCAAGGTATATGTCTTTGTTCACCCAGAGTACCTGGCATGTAATGGGTTCTCAAAAATGTTTCATGAAAGAATGAATGAACGAACTCTTTTGACTGCTGGCCTCACCATGTACTAGCTATAGGATCTTGAATGAGTCAATTAACCCTTCTACCTCAGTGCTCCCACCTGGAGAGTGGGTGAGCACACCTCACAGGGTGGTTGTGAGGACTAAGTGAGGTGATGCACAGTGCCCATCAGGTAATAAGTGTGCCTTCTACAGTGGTGACCATTGGTACCACTCTGCTCTGACCAGCATGCTGCTGGGTCCAGGAGACGTTCACAGACTGCGTGGCAGGGTTAAAGCCTGGGGCGCTCTGCTGCACTGCCAGCAGAGGTTTCAAAACTCTTTCTGAATACTGGGGTGGTCTCTATTTGGAATGACTGAAGGTGCCATTGGGAATGTGGGTGGCCCCTGGGACTGCTCCCAGGCCTCCCATCCATCCCTGATTCGTTAGTGACAACGCTCAGGGGCATCGCTGATTCAGGGAGGGACTGCAGTGAGTCCCCTCACCTCTTCCAGCCTCCTAGGATTCACTGTGAAACGGGGACTAATTAAGGCCTCTCTCCTGTCAGTCACCAGGTGAAGAGTCACAAAGAATGTGACTCCCACCTGGGGTCCAACTCAGTGTATCTAAATACAAAACTAGGGGAAAATCTCTCTGGATTTAGAAACTCCAGACCCTAGGAGGCCCCTGGGGCCATAGGCTATTAGTTAAAAAAAAAAAAAAAAAAAAATTACACATTTTTAAGGTTTGAAGAGGGAACATTTTTTAATTTAAAAGACAATTGTTTTCAAATACACCAGGTAAAGTTTATTGATGGCTTCCTGAGGGCCTTCCAGGAAAACATTCATGTATCTATCTATCTATCTATTTATCTATTTATTTATTCAACACACACGTTTGGTGAATACTCCCTGAGCCTAAGATTGTTAATAAGTGGCAAGTGGGGATTAAAAAGTGTGTCATTCTTTGTGGGGATTAAAAGGTGTGTCAGTCTTTGTTGCCTCTCTGGCCTGCTCTGGGGTGTTGGAAGACAGCTGGCTTAGAAAGGTTCAAGTTTGGCAGTGAGGAGAGATAAGGCCTGAGAGGTAGAACTGAGTAACATGCCCTTTGATGAGTAAATTTAAATTCACTGAAGCTCTGAGAACAGTTTCATGAAGTAAGTCAAATACAGCTCTTGAAGTCTGAGTGACGAGGCGGCCAACAGTCTTACAGGATGATGCTCCAGCCCAAGTCAGGGAGCTGATCCCTAACTCTGGGTGGATTTCAGCAGCCCTGACAGAGGCAGATTTTATAGGGTGGTCAGTCACCAGTGGCCTCAGAGATGTCCCTTTGCCACATCACTGGGGCTTGTCCATGTTCAATTCTTAAAACTTAGGACCTGCCCAACTCAGCCAGGCTCTGTGTGCCAGCCTGGAGGGCTTGGCGGCATAGGCCCCAAAACTGCCTTTGTGGCGGATATAAACGGCCACGAGTGTCTTGCTGGGCACTGATCCCACCTAGGGATGGAGTGAGAGGCAGACAACAAGCCACAGACTCAGCTCTCAGGAGCAAGAAGACTGCCCCGCATGCTCAGCACATAGTAAGTGCTCAGTAAATATGTGTTAAACGAATGCATAAATACTTTGATGGAAGAAGCCCCAGTGCAGTGTGGGCCCACACGGGATTTAAGTAAGGCTTTTTGGAAGAAGTGACATTTAAATGGAGGCATGGAAAAGAGGAAGGAGTAGCCAGGCCAAGCAGAAAAGGAAGAGAGTTTTTGGCGGAAGGAACAACTCAGGCAAAAGGTTAGGCGGTCATTCAGCCTGGACACCCTTGGAACACTAGGAGATGAGGCTGAAGTGGTAAACTGAGGCCAGGTGCTCAGATACCCAGGCTTTGAGGCTGAGCTAGTGCGAAAACACCACTAACTTTAATGGGTGATGACTTTTACGGTCCCCTCCCTATTTTTTTGCCTAGTGAGGTTTAATTGTCCTTGAAAGGAAGAAATGACCGTAGCAGGAATTTAACCAGTGGTGGCTGAAAGGCCTTTCAGGACGGCCATTTTGCCCCCAGAGCTTTGGAGCCAGAGGCTCCTGGGTTGGAATTCCCAGTTCTGTCCTTTACAGGCTGAACACTTGGGCAAGCCCCTCACCTTTCTTCTGAGAAATGTCAACCACAATGCTCCCCTCTTGGCTCAAATGAGACAACCCATGTAAGGTAGCGATGCTTCGTTCGTCTGTGGACCGGTGTCTGTCCCTGGCTCTTTCTCTGTCAGCCCTTTGGGGGCAGTCACTCTGGCGGGCGCCTTGCCCAGACACACAATAGTTGCTCAGTAAATGAAACTGCTCCCACGAATTTTGGCGTCGCATCGTGCAACTGTGGTGCCTTGGGTTCCAGTCCCTCTCGCACGCCCCACATGAGCTCTTTAGGAGCAGGGGCGGATGAGTGGGTTCTGCCCTCTGCAACTGGAGCTGCGCTGGGAACACAGTAGGCGCTCACGTTCGGGCCTTCGGTCTCAGTGACAGGTTGAGGGGGTCGGGTTGTGCGGGATACTAACTTTACCCTTCGGGTTTAACGCTATGAACATGGGGCGCGGAGGCGTTGGTGGAATCCCCAAGACCAAACACTGCAGCGGGGCAGCGGCGCGGTGGCGCGGGAGAGGGCGGAGCCGGCGTTTCTGTCGGAGGACGCCGGCCGGCGCGCGGCGCCTTTAAGGCTTCCAGCAGAGCCGGGCGCCAGCATCTGAGAGCTGCGCTGGCTCCGGCGCGGCGGCGGGATCAGAGCCGCGGGCTGGGGCGGAGGGCCGGCGTCAGACTCGTGCGGCGGGACCCAGGCGGCTGAAGTCCGGGCAGGTGAGCGCGGGCGGGGCGAGGGGTGCGCACCAGGGAAGGGGGTGTCAGGAAGCTCGTCCAATGATCCAGTGACTTACCCCGCACTTTCCGAGTCCGGACTGCCAGGCCTCCCCCCAGCGGCGCACTGGGTGAAGACAGGTCGGGGACCTGCACCTCCCTTTACTCTGTTCCTCCGCTCTGGCATCAGCCCTTGCGCGCTCCCTTCCGGTGCCGGGATAGGTTTGATATTCTCAAATCCCGGTCCCCAGACTTCCCGGGTCCAGGCTGCTTGCGTCCCAACCCCAGGACAAGGTGAGGACGGGTCGGGGAACTGCACCCTCTTTCTACTCCACCTCCCCACCCGTCGCGCCGGCACCAGACCCTGTGCGCCGCTCCCAGTGCCTGGCTGTTTGGATGCTCGGGAACCCGAGTTCCTCCCACTTCCTGGTGAAGGGCTTCTGCTCGCCCTTTCATCCGATGTCACCTCCTCCCGTCCCGGACATCGGCACCCCTAAAGACCTCTTCCAGACAATACCTAACCCCCCAGCAGTTTTTCAGCTCCTCTTTCCCCAACCTGCCCCTGTGCCATCGCCCTTGGTGCCTCCTCCTCCCCGCAACTCGCGAGTCGGGAGACTGGTCCAACCACCCTGACAGCCGGGGGTGCCCTCCCTGCTATCCCGGGCATCCCCCGCCTACGCGGGCTTCCTGCCAGTCTTGGAAATGCAGGTTGTGTAACACTGGCTGCATAGCAGAGCACGTGCAAGATGTGCACCCCTGAACCTGCAGATGAGTGGAGGAGGCCAAATTGACTGAGTGAGGTCGAAAGGGAGAAAGAGGGTTCAGGGGGTCTAGAGGTTGTGCATCCAGGGGTATGTAAGTTGAGCTCTTTTAATGCCCTACGGGCTAGGTGGTTAAGAGGTCCTAACTGGCACCTGAGGCCAGCATTTGCCTCACCTCTCATCTGCTCAGAAATCCTTCATGGCTGACTCCACTTGGTTAGGAGTTTAAGAATAATTTATTATTAATAATAGCTGACAGAATAAGCAAGTACTGGGTGCCAGGCCCTGTTCTAAATAACCTTACACGATAATCTGCCTTCCTCCTCCCAGCATCCCCATGAGGTAGGTACCAATGCTATGCCCATTTCTCCGAGGGGGAATGTGAGACTCCAGAGATAGTCCCTTCCCAGGACACACAGTGAGTCTGACCGCAAACCCCCATTCTGAACCACTGGACTTATTTTTACCCAATTATAACTAATAAATTCTTATGCACATATTTTTCTACCATGGGAAGTTAGAAATAAGAGAAATGAGTAACCTGTGTTCCTAGCACTAGTGTATTTTTCTAAAATTAGGTTGTCAGACCAGCAAGGGACCCTTAGTGCCCTACTCAAGGAGTCTGATGCCCAGAGAGGACAAAGGATTTGCTTGAGGCCACACAGCTAGAAAGTACCAGGGGTGGAATGCAAAGCAGATCCTGGGATGGTTAATGGGGTCCCTGTGCTGTCCCAGCTGATCCCCCCCACCCTGCCCCTTCCCCCTCTGCACCCTGACCTCTGCCTTCCCTCCCTACTTCCTTTGCTATAACCCAGGCAAGTGAACACACATTCTTCCCCCTTCTGCCTTTCCTTATTCTGTTCCCTCCTCTGGGAATGCCCTCCCTGGAATCTCTGTCTAAAGCTTACCTACTCCTTAGGGTTTAGCTCGTGTGTCCTCTCCAGGAACACTCCCCTGATTTCTTCCCTGTCCCCAACTGAAATCTGTTCCTTTCTCCCTTGGGATCCCGTAGCTGGCATCCCACTACCTTCCACCCCCTTTGGAAAGTTCTGCCTTGTGTCTGACTTGTCCTCTTAGGTGCATTTGTGCTGGCAGGATCAGAAGTGCTCCCCACGACCCCTCTTTTCACCTGCCTGGTGAAGCCTCAGAACAGAGAGAGTGGTCCATGGGGGAGATGGTGTGGGTTTTGAAGTAAGGGTAGGCTCAGGACTTCTGAATCCTGCAACCCCAAACTCCCTTTATTGAGCTGCAGCTTGATCACAGGGAGAATGGCTCAGCGTGGTACCTAACATTATAATTACATGTTTGTTTTTGTTCATAACCCAGAGGATTCCCACTAGAAAATCAGAGAGACTTGGGTCCAGATACCACCTTTACCACTCGCTAGCTGTGTGGTCATGGACCAGTTACCTAACCTCAGTTTCTGGTAATAGTATCTGCTTCAGAAGACAATGGTGAGATTCAAATAAAATAAAGCACAGAGCCCCACGTGTGGTAAGCACTCAATAAACACCAGCTGTTATGAAGAGTGAGTGATAGTTGACCACCACTTCCAATTACTGGAGAAATGATTTAACATTACTAAAACGCTCTCACTGACTCTACTTAGAGATGGGCTAAGGCAGTTTAGATCAAAAAGAGGTGAGCATTTTTTGTGCCCAACAGGCCTATGAGGCTTTCCTCAACTCTAAAACATCTATTGCCTTTGCAGTAAGAGCTAGAATTGCATTTCTATTTTTCAGCTTTAAAATAAATTGATGAGCTTTGAGTTCTGGGAGGATCTGCACACCTAGAGTGAATGCGTGAATACAATTTGTGCAATTGTAAGTAATTATAAAACTTAATGATATGAGGGGAAAAAAACAACTTGTTCTTAGAGGTGACCTTGTTTTGCAGTGTGTTGGTACAGGCTTTTCTGTGGATTTGAAGGGAAGAAAAGCAAGGGCTAGTGTTTCTTCTAGTAGGCTAGTAAGTAGAAAGTAGAAATTAGCGTCCCTGTCAAAGTATTTGGAATATGCTGGGAAACTAGTTCTGCAGGTTGATAAAAATTTTATTTTAAAATTTCTCCTAAATTGTTAAGTTCGAATCCCATTTGCTAATTTAAAGACTGTTGAGTTTAGATATTTTAAAACATAAATGTTGTAAATTTCACAGTTGTATGGAATTTAGCAGGCTCTGGAATTTTTCTTTATTTCTGTGACCCTGAAGGTGATGGAGGAATATTTTTCCTGTGAGTCCCCAAATGATGTAGATGATGTTGGATCTGCTGGCAGTTTCTGGGTGTAGGCTGGGATCATGTCTCGTGAGATCGAAGAATGGAAACACGGACCCAGGAGAGGCAAAGAGTTTTAAAATGAGGATAGTTTATGGAAAGCAAAGAGTCAGAGCTCCCGAGTGGGAGGGGGTCCCGAATGGGGGTGTCCCCATGACTGAGGCAAAAGCTGTTTCTTTTATACCTTCCCTTGCCTGTTTGGGGAAGGGGAGTTGTTTGAAGAAGGGAACTGTTTGAAGAAGGGAACTGGAGCCTTGTTCTGCTTGCCCTTTCTAAAGGAATTAGCAAAGTAACCCACTCTTGTCTATCAGATATGCTCCATTTATCAGGCCAAAAGGAATTTCAAGATTAACCTCAAGGCCTTGTTACATTTTGTCCTGGAGCAAAGGAGTGATTTCAAACCTAGAGTTTTAGGATATGGCTGTCTTTGTTGTTTCCACCAGGGACCTCCCTGTCTACCTAGGGACATGCTAACTATCCTGTATCAAAGGGACATAAACACCTTTTGCATTATCCAATATGGTGACCATTGGGTACCATGTGGCTATTTAAATTTAAATTAATTAAAATTAAATAAAATTCAAAATTCTCTTCTTCAGTCACACTAGCCACATTTCAGGGGGTCTGATAGCCACACATGGCCAGTGGCTACTACATTAGGCAGAGGGGAGAAAGAACGTTTCCATTTTTACATAAAGTTCCATGGGACAGGACTGTTTAGATCAGTAAGGCCATGGGAAAGCTGTCTGATTATGAGCTTAAGTTTCATTCTTTCTGGGAAGTCATCTACAGGCCAAGAAATGGAGTGTGCAGAGGATGTTTCATTGTCAAGAATGAAGATGTTAATAAATCCCTGTAGCCTCATTTTGGCTGTCTGGCTCAGCAACTTTTCACACTGCCAGATTCAAAGGATGGGGGAGGGGGGAAATATAAGGAAATGTTTTGGGGCAGTAATTCTCCACCCTGGCTGCATGTTAGAACTGCCTAGGGAACTGTGAAAAATGACTCCTGACTGGCCTTTGCCCCAGGCCAACTGAACCTGCATTTCTGGGGGTGGGGCCCAGGAATCCTATTTTATTTATTTATTTATGTGTTTTTTTTTTTTAAAGATTTTATTGGGGGAAGGGGAACAGGACTTTATTGGGGAACAATGTGTACTTCCAGGACTTTTTTCCAAGTCAAGTTGTTGTCCTTTCAATCTTAGTTGTTGAGGGTGTGGTTCAGCTTCAAGTTGTTGTCCTTTCAGTCTTAGTTGTGGAGGGCGCAGCTCAGCTCCAGATCCAGTTGCTGTTGCTAGTTGCAGGGGACACTGCCCACCGTCCCTTGCTGGAGTCGAACTGGCAACCTTGTGGTTGAGAGGACACGTTCCAACCAACTGAGCCACCCGGGAGCTCAGCGGCAGCTCAGCTCAAGGTGCCGTGTTCAATTTTAGTTGCAGGGAGCGGAGCCCACCATCCCTTGCGGGACTCGAGGAATTGAACTGGCAACCTTGTGGTTAAGAGCCCACTGGCCCATGTGGGAATTGAACCGACAGCCTTCGGAGTTAGGAGCATGGAGCTCTAACCGCCTGAGCCACTGGGCCGGCCCTATTTACTTATTTTTAATAATTGTTTTATTTTTCAATTCTAGCTGACATACACTATTATATTAGTTTCAGGTGTACAACATAGTGATTAAACATTTATATAAGCTACAAAGTGATCACCCAGATACATCTAGTACCCACTGATACCATATATAGTTATTGTAATATTATTGACTATATTCCTTATGCTATACTGTATATCACCATGACTATTTTGTAACTACCAGTTTGTACTTCTTAATCCCTTCCCCTTTTTCACCCACCCCGACCCCCTCCCAGCTGACAACCATCAAAATATTCTCTGTATCTATGAGTTTGTTTCTGTTTTGTTTGTTTTGTTCTTTAGATTCCACATATAAGTGAAATCATATGGCATTTGTCTTTTTCTGTCTGACTTACTCCACACAGCATAATAACCTCTAGGTCCATTCTGTGTTGTCGCAGATGGCAAGATTTCATTCTTTTTACTGCTGAGCAATGTTCCATTGTATATATATACCACCTACTCTTTATCCATTTATCTATCGACAGACATCCAGGCTGCCTCCACATCTTGGCCATTGTAAATAATGCTGCAATGAACATATATGGATGTACGTATCCCTTCAAAGTAGCATTTTGGGTTTCTTCAGATAGATACCCTGAAGTGGGTTTATTGGGTCCTTCTTTGTCTCTTGGTGTATCTTTTGTTTCAAAGTCTATTTTGTCTGGTATAAGTATTGCTATCATTGCTTTTTTTGTTTTGTTTTGTTTCCATATTCATGAAATATCTTTTTCCCATCCCTTTACTTTCAGTTTGTGTGTGTCTTTCGAACTGAAGTAAGTCTCTGGTAAGCAGCATATGTAAGGGTCTTATTTTCTTATTCATTCAGCCACCCTATCTTTTGATTGGAGCATTTAATCCATTTACATTTAAAGTAATTGTTGATAGATATGTAGTTATTGCATTTTATTATTCATATTTTTTATTTTCTTCTTCTTAAAGACATCCCTCTAACATTTCTTGTAATACTGGTTTGGTGGTGATGAACTCCTTTAGCTTTTTCTTGTCTGGGAAGCTCTTGATCTGTCCTTCAATTCTAAGTGATAGCTTTGCTGGGTAGAGTAATCTTGATTCTAAGTCCTTGCTTTTCATCACTTTGCATGTTTCCTGCCAATCCCTTCTGGCCTTCAAAGTTTCTGTTGAGAAATCAGCTGACAGTCTTATGGGAGCTCCCTTTTAGGTAACTAACTGCTTTTCTCTTGCTGCTTTTAAGATTCTTTCTTTGTCTTTAACCTTTGGCATTCTAATCATGATGTGTCTTGGTATGGGTCTCTTTGGGTTCATCTTGTTTGGGACTCTGCACTTTCTGGGCTTTTATGTCTATTTCCTTCACCAGATTAAGGAAGTTTTCTGTCATTATTTCTTCAAACAGATTTTCAATTCCTTGCTCTCTCTTCTTCTGGTACCCCTATGATGCGAATGTTGGTACACTTGATGTTGTCCCAGAGGCCCCTTACACTGTCCTCATTTTTTTTTCTTTTTTCTTTTTGCTGTTCTGATTAGGTGTTTTCTACTACTTATCTTCCAAATTGCTGATTTGATCATCTGCTACATCTAATCTTATATTGATCCCCTGTAATGTATTCTTTATTTCAATTATTGTATTCTTCATTTCTGACTGGTTCTTTTTTATGTTTTCTATCCCCATTTTTGTTTTTCCTATTTCTGTGTTAAAGTTCTCACTAAGTTCATCTACTCTTCCCCTAAATTCATTGAGCATCCTTACACCCATAGTTTTGAATTCTGTATCTGGTAGAGTTCTGGTCTCCATTTTGTTCTTTTTCTGGAGCTTTGTTCTGTTCTTTGATTTAGGACAGGTAGGTAGTCTGTGTCTCCCAGACTTAGTAGAGTGGTCTTATGTAGTAGGTGTCTTTCTAGCTCTTTCTAGCACTGTGATGCCTAGTGGTACAGTCTCCCTGGTCACCAGAACTGGGTGCTGCAGGTGTGTCCCTTGTGTGGGTTGTGTGTGCCCTTTTGTTGTAGTTGAGCTTTGGTTGCTATTTGCACATTAATGGAAGGGATTGACCCTCAGACTGATTGGTTGTGAGGACTGGCTGTGACTACAGTGGAGGAGCTATTATGTAGAGGCTGACTCTACAGAGCAGGATTTGCTTTAGTGGGACTCTGGTGCCTGCCCAGTCTACTCTTTGGGTGTGTCGTCCTTGGAGGTGGCCAGGACTAAAGCTGGCTCAGTCTAAAGCTGGGCACTGGGCCTTCCAGCCATGGGGCCTCCTAGGAGGGGCCCCACTGCAGGCCAATTTCATCCTGGCAGCCTGTGTCCTGCCCAGGGCCACCTGGCATGAACCACATAGCTATCTGAAGGTGGCCACTGCCCACACTAGACTTGGAGGTGCCTTGAGAAGCCCAGCCATGTCCCGAGACCAGCTGTCAGTACTATGGGGCTTGTGGCTGCTCATCCAGAGGTATGGGACATGCCGAAGCCAGATGCTGCTTGTTTGGGTTTTGTGAATCTTTGAGAGATTTTAGGAATGTTCATAACATGTGTCAAGACAGGCTTGTTTTTATGGGAAAGCCACTAGAAGCACTTGTTTGGATCCAGAAGTTGAGGATGCAGGGTCTTAGGGAATCACCAGGGCAGAATGAATAAATGATGTTAGCCAGGTTGATGGAGACTCAGATATGGTGGCCACCTGCATCTGCATTCTGCAGGGGGGAGGTCTCAACAAAGAAACAATGGCTTCTGCCAGCTCCTCCCTCTGGGAGAAAGCTGCCCCTTCAGCCCTCATCTTGAAGCCAGACAATTCAGTTCCTCCCTGTGTGTCCCTGGTGCCTTTCAAGCCTCTTCATCAGCACTGGAGCTCAGAGTGTGTCAGTCTGTCAGTAAGTACACAGTAAGTGCACAGGCCCTTTAAGAGGAGCACCTGGGACTGCAGCCATCCTCCTTTCACTTAGCCACAATCTCCAGTGGTTTTCACAGCCAGAAGTTATGGGAACTTCTCTCCCCAGCACTGGAACCCTGGGCTAGGGAGCCTGGCATGGGGCTGCAACACCTTGCTCCTTTAGGGAAGACCTCCGCAACCAAGATATCCCTCCCAATTTTTATCCATTACACGCAGGCCTGGGACCAACCCATTCTGAGTCTTTACCCTTCCTACCAGTCTTGAGGTGGCTTCTTCTGTATGTCCTTAGTTGTAGGTTTTCGGTTCAGCTGGACTTCAGACAATTCTTATCTTTAACTTTCTTAAGGTACAACCTGTGGCTTGTTTGTAGTAGGTTTAACTACATGGATGGCCATAATGGAGTCTCTTTGCTTAATAGCCTTTGGATGGTTTGTTCTGTGTAATTCATTAATGTCTGCCTGGGTTCTGTGTCTTGGAGCACGTAGGCAGCAGATTTGGAATACAACCTCCTAGTTCCTTCTTTTGTAAAAATAGTCCTCATGCCTCTTCCCTGTATTGATTGTTAGTGTATCTCATATCTGATTCCCCACAGTTCCTGGTTGAAGAGGAGAAAAAGAAGTCATCATAACAGGAAAATATTCATTAATGGACTTGCCACTTACAAACTTAGGAACCATTCCATCATCCCTCCCTCTGTTTTTAACCCTCATGGCCAGCCTGGCTCCAGAAGCATCTACCTCTTGGTCATCTGTCTCTCCCAGGTCATAGGACATTTTGCAAATACTAGACAAACAGTGGAAAGTGAAACTGTAACTCATGTAAGCAAAGCGGAATTTCATGAAATCAAAGCAAGGATGTTGGAGAACTGCTTGAATGACATGTCCAGGCAATAATAGATGAGGATCTGGCAGTGTAAGACCTGTTAATTGATGAAAAAAAGAGGAAGGAGACATGAACACCAAGAATTAAAATGCCCTTGAAAAATCAATAGTGTATTTTTTGCAAAAATGTCCTCTTTTCGATAGTACTGTAATAACCAAATATTAACAGGAAAGATTTACCATACTGTAAGGCAATCTATCTGAAATTTATTATTTGTTCTCAAAATTAGCTCAGGATTGCAGTTATAACCTACATTTTGTTTAGGTTCAGTATTTCCTATTGCTTTTCAAATAGACAGGTTTTGATTTTTGTTTATTTGGATAAAGTTCTAACAAAACTGTTTTAACCATGAAATTTTGCATGTGGCTTCATTGCATGTCCCTTGTTCTGATGCTAATTTTCCTGGGTTATTGAGATCTCTGGGGAGGAGATTCTTCCCAAAAAGAAGGTGGCTACAAGCTCACAAAGGACCCTGAATTCTGGACCTTTGTGCTGGGAATCAGAAATCTTGTCCTAATAGAAACCTGCTGCCTGTTTTTAATAGGGCTCCTTTTTGTTTAATACCAACTTTGTTCCTGCAATTAGAAAATACTGTAGGTCAATTTTACCTCTTTTAGAAATGGCAAAACCCTCTTTAATCGCCTTGCTTTTCCTTTTACTTAGGAACACAGATCCTGGCATTGGGAGAATGTTTTTGGGTGCTGAAGTTCTATTTTAGGCCCTCTGCTAATGCACACCCATATAGAGGGCTATTTTAATTCCTTTCAGTCATGTGGAAAATTGTCACTTATGTGACGCTTTTTCTAGCACTTTACCTTTGAGAGGTGACCTCGGCTGATGAAGCACATGCATTCACCGTGATTCATAGACTAAAAGCCTGTTCTGGGCTCCCCCCAAGCCTGAAGACTTTGGGGTTCTGGGAGGTAAAAGGTCAAGTGGATTTTGGATCCTCTTTTCTCTCTCCAGCAGGAGACTGGTTTGTATTTCTGTAGGGATTGCTTGTTTTAAATATGATTTCAAGCAACTGGTTATTTCAGACTATCACCACATACCACATCTTGAACCCAGAGGTTAAAGTTCTAAAGGTTGCTGGGCTAGGTCAGGGCAGGTATTGCTTGTTTCATCGCCTTCCTTCTTGCTGATATGATTGTTTTTTTAGAAGATATGCCGCAGGATACACTAGCCAGCTGCCTTCCAGCTGAGCCCCTGACTGAATCGCCTGCCTTTCCCGCTTCTGGCTGTGTCCCTTCTCCAGAAGACTGAGTGGCAAGATTTTTCTGGCTCTCTGATTCTTTGTCCACAGTACCTGCCTATATAGGCTGCTTCCTTGCCCACAGAGCTGCCTCAGGTGGCAGAACCAGAGGGAGGGGGCTACGGGCTTGTCTGGTTCTCAAGCAAGAACCCCCTTGGTGAACCAGTTGCTAGCACTTTGCTACAAAGCAGGCCAGAGTGAATCCTCTTATCAGTACCTTTCCCAGGACCAAAAAGGAGATACGAATTTCTGGTTTATGGACCATGTATGGTTCCAGGATGGACATTTTTACGTTCTACGTTAGAGTGCTGGACTTTGACCCTTAAGGACTACAGTTCCTGCCAGGCGGACTTAACCTTTGGACAGTCACACCAGGCGTGAGTCCCCCAGCGGTTATCTTAGTAGGCAGCCAGGCCACCTATCTTGTGTAGAGAGGGAGGGCTTCTCAGCCTGACAGCATTCACATTTGTATTCTTCTCTTATAATGAGAAACAATTAAGGCATGGTGGCTATCTGTAATGGGCCTCTTTAGCTAGCATAGGGTCCAGGACTGGCCAGTAGAACTTTTCATGACAATGAAAAGGTTTTGCTGTCCAATATGTGGCCATGTGGCTACTGGGCATGTGAAATGTGTCTAGTGCAGCAGAATTGCTTTCTGAATTTTAAATTTTATTGAATTTTGATCAATTTAAATTTAAGCAGCCACATGTGGCATAGTGGTGAGTGTATTGGACAATGGGGGGTGTACCATTTTATTTGAGGCGTTTACATATTTATTTCTTAATTAAATAGGGAAAAATTTATGCATGCACATGGTAGCAATTCAAAAGGTACAAAAGGGTATCAGTGAAAAGTCTCTTTCATTTCTGCCCTGGGCCCCTAAGTTTCCCTTCCTGGTATCAGCCATAATTACCTGTTTCTTGTATATCTATCCAGAAACATTTCACACATATATAAGCATAATGTATATATTTATCTCTCCGTCTTGCTCAGTGCAGGAGGTGTTATTCTATCCACTTTCTTCTGTTCCTTGCTTTTTTGAGTTCATAATGTACCTTGGAGGTTATTACCCATAAAGACAAATAGAACTGCCTCATTATTTTAATGGCTTACATTTAATTTTATTTGTGTTTAATGGCTATACATTATACTTCTTTATAAAGTTATTCCGTGTTTCCCCGAAAATAAGACTTAGCCGGACCATCAGCTCTAATGCGTCTTTTGGAGCAAAAATTAATATAAGACCCGGTCTTATTTTACTATAATATAAGACCAGGTATAATATAATATAATATAATATAACACCGAGTCTTATATTAATTTTTGTTCCAAAAGACACATTAGAGCTGATGGTCTGGCTAGGTCTTATTTTCGGGGAAACACGGTAGTAGCATTTACTTAACAGGTTCCCTATAAGTCGGCATATGAGTTATTTCCAATCTTTTGTCATAACAAATGATACTGTAACAAATAACCTTGCCAAAACATATTTTCACACATGGTCAGGTATAAACATAAATTCCTGGAAGTGACTATTAGGTCAAGAGTATGGGCATTTTATATTGCTGAAGACTGCCAAACTGCCATCTGTAGAGTTTGTTAATGGGAGTGTAAACTGGTACATTGTATGAGAACATCTACTTCCCCACAGCCCCAGCAACAGTCTGTTGTTAAACTTTTTATTCTTTGCCAGTTTGATAAATAAAGATCGCCATTATCTTGTAGATTTAATTTGCATGTCTCTTATTATAAATGAGATTGAGCATCTTTTTATGTTTAAGAGTCATTTATGTTTCCTTTCTGGTAAATTATTCAGATCATTTGCCCATTTTTCCTATTAGGTTTTGTTGATGTTTGAGTTGATTTGTAGGAACCCCTTGTACACTAAGGAAATTAGTCTGTTCCCTCTGATATGTATTGACAAATTTTAATCTTGCTCATGGTATCTTTTTCCATGTGGACATTTAAAAACATTTTTATACAGTCAGCTTGTTAATCTTATTGTTATCGCCTCTGGTTTTTATATCTTACTTAGAAAGGCTTTGCCCAGGAAGATATTTTAAAACAAAGTTCTCATGGTGTCTTCTAGCACTTTCATAGTTTTATTTTTTAATGTTTATCTCTGACCTTCGGAAATAATTCAGGGCTTTGTGGGTTGGCCTTTCCTTGCCCATCTCCTCATCCTCTGTGGTGGTGCTTCTCTCTGCACCGTCCAGCCCCATGTTTGAGCTGTGTGGTCCCCTCTTGCTAGCCACTGTAGTAGAAATACTCTCATTTGCCTGTTGCTTGCCACCTTTCTACCACCGTCCTACCATTTCTTTCTGAGTACAACTTTTAGGTAAACCCTAACCCAGCTGGAGAAGGAGACTTTTCGTCTGTATTTGAGAGTTTCAGTTAAGTTTGGAGTCCCTTCACCTGAGCATCCCAGTTCCACTTTGTAGCCTTTCTCAGCCCTGCAGCCTGGGGATCACCATCTCACCCCCATGCTTTGTCCTCTCACCACACATGTCTTCTGTGACCTCCTTCACACCCTCCTATTACCTAACATGTCTTGCCCTTTGTGCAGGTTGTTTAATTGGGGGAGGGGACTAGAACAAGAGGTACCTATAAAGTCACAGGATAGTTGTACTTTGCCTGTGGCTTGGAGAATGTTCAGCCTTTAGCAAAGCCAGTAATTTGCCAGCACGTCATTCGTATTCCCTAGTATGATTTAATGCGTTGTCATTTTCTTTCTTGTGATTTCAGAACCTCATTTTCATCTTCTGCCAGAGCCAGCAGCAGTTGGGAAAGAAGGCTCTGCTTTTTGAAGAGTAAGTATGGATTTTTAACACCATAGATTACAAAAAAAAAAAAAAAAATAGAAGAAGAAAAAAAAGAAAAGCAGCCCTTAATGAACCAGGGGTTCCTCTGTAAGCTCCCTCAAAACCTCTCTGCAGGCCAACCTGTGGTGGATGATTTCTCTGCGTCAGTAGGTCCGGTGGGGGTGGTTTGGGCACTGAAGGTTTTCAAGCTCAGATACGCACCCCAAAGCCCCTCCCAAACAGTTTGAAAGTCTTTGGAGCTGGGCTCTGACTTTGAAGGGAGTCTGGAAGACCTGGTTGTCTGAGGACCTGGATGCTTTCCTGGGGAGTGTGACTCGAATCGAGAGGAGTTCGTCAGGCAGCCAGTACATGAGTATACTCCCCACGAAGGGGACAGCATGAGGAAAGACAAAACATGAGGCTGTGCGGGACTTTGCATGAGGGGCAGGAGTTGGTTATCTCGGGTGCAGGTGGAGATGTGGGAGTTCCAGGCCAGGAAGTTGCGTGGGGATCATATGGAGTGGTCAGCGTTCACATTAGACCCAAGTGGCGTAATCCCAGGGGGGAACTGTGAAGATTCCTCTGGCAGCTGGTGGTGGGAGAACTGGACTATGAAAGAACAACCTTTACAGAAATGGGAGCAAGAAGTGAAGACCTGGACCCGATGTGGTGGCTGAGGGAGCTGTGTGTGTCTGACTCATACAAAGTCTCACACTTGGTGGGATTTTTCTTGCCACCCAACATTCCTAATACATGTTGAACCAAAGTGGCATAAGGAATTGGTTGTGAAAGGCTTCCAGGGGTGTAAGGCCCCTAAAGCTGAGCTATGCAGTAGGGTAGCTTCTATTCATATGTGGCTATCAAGCAGTTAAAATGGGATAGGTGTCACTGAAGAACTGAACTTTTAACTTTATTTAATTGACTTAAATTAAATAGTCACTCATCATTTAACAGTGTGTGACTATTTGGACTTGGACAAGTTGGCTCCAGGGCTGGCACATCACCACCATTATTGCATAACAGGAGTGGGAAGCAAGTGGGAAGAGTGGAAGATGCATTGGAGTCTGGGAGGCTAGACTGGTGGAGATACTGTCAGCAGAAATCAGTGAGTCAGGAGGAGGGAGAGAGAGGTGTCTGCTGTTATGGGACTGTTGGACCGTAGGAGTGGTCAAGCAGGTTTTTGGAGAAGTCTGGAAGGACGTCCTATCTAGGTATGTTGATTTTTTAAATTATCTGCAGGAGGCAGTGGTGGAGGATATAGGAATGGAGAGCGCTCTAAGGAAGACAGAGGAGAGGATTATGGGAATATCCGGGGGAGCGAGAGGAGAGCACCTTAGGACCCAGGCCAAGCGTGCTCATAACCATGGTTTATTTCAACAGCAGGGCTGTCAAAGCTGCAAAGCATAGAGGACGAATGTGCTTGGCCAGAGTGAAGGGGAGACAAGAAGGCCAGGAGGGCAGAGGTGCCCCCTTTATGGCAGTAATCCCAGGGGGCATGCCGCCTCTCCGTGACAACTGGGCAAGCTGAACTTCCTGCCTGGACATTTCAGTGTGATTTTCCTCCATGATAGAGAAGATATACATGACGAGGAGGTAGAATTGCTCATTTCTTGAATTATTCTGTCTCATCAATCCTGGGGCTTCCACGGAAGAGAATCTTACCGTGTTTGTCTTTTTCAGCTGTTGATCATTAATGATAGTATTGAAGAATTGGTTTATCTTTGTTAAGAACCTAGTTTCAGAAATTAGTGTTAGGTAGGTGCAACAATATTTAACAGCTGGGATATTACACTCAGATTTCAAGAATGTAGTGTTTTCCCGGTGGAAAATAGCGTGGAAAGAATTTTCATACTGCAGAACTAAAGGAAAAATTATAAGCAGCACTGGATAGTTTTAAAAAGACACCAGCAGGAATAAGGTAATGAGTTCACTATAACATTAGCATATTACTTGCTCTTAAAACAGTTCTAGAGAAGTACAAAGAATGTCAGTGGTGATACCGAACTCTGTGCCTTGTTCATAACTGATGCAAAATGAGTATCTGCTTGCAGCAAGCACTAAGGGAAAGCAAAACGGAACTCAAACCAGGGACACCTACAGGATTGGAATGAAATGCAGGTCATGCCATTGACTAGCCAGGTGATATTGGGGGCGTTTATTAATATGGAGTGGTCAGCGTTCACGTTAAGCCTCAGTGTCTCCATCTTTGAAGTGGGAGAAATGCTTCCTACCTTATAATGCTGTGAGGGATAAAATGAGAGGATGTAAATGAACTGCCTGTGCAGGGCCTGACATACAGTAGTTAATAAATAAAGGCCATTGCTCTTCTCTCTTTAGCTATGGTGGTAGTGGTCATGGTTATTATCGTTGCTATTGTTACAATAATAATCATTATTGTGAAAAGAACTTTAGTTTATCAAATTTGATGAAATAGGGGTAGATATCTAGGGAAAGGCAAGAGTCTATGAAAGTGTTTACATTGTATTTATTCTTGGAATTTTGCTTTATACCCATGATTAAGGTATTAGAACTCAAGATTCCCAGTTTCCAAAATCTGAGAACATTTGTGACCCGTTATGCCCTACCCTTAGCCCCAAAGTAAACTTGGGAACGTAAGATGCAAAGTATCCTCTATCCAACGAATCTTTGTCCCTGAGTTCAGAGATAAAGGCCCCAAATGCACAGCTTGAATGTTAATAGGAGGAGGCAGGGGAGCAGGCGCTGGCCGGGGATGTGAGACTGTGTTTCCCTCCCTGGTGTCCTAACCACCAGCTGTCCTTACTGACATCGCCTTTCCACACTGTGCTGCAAGGCCACCCAAATCACTGACTTTGACACTAAGGTGCCTCCCTTTACACAACAGATATGCAAAACAAGTGCCTTCTTCTTTTTAAATCTATTCAGGAATAAGCCTTATCAAGCAACAAATATTTATCAGGTACTGTTTTATATACTGTCTGACAATTAAGTTCGCGAACTCATCCTAGAAAAAGTGCTACATACCTCATTGCTGAATATCACGTTGGTCACCTTCAAAGTCCTCCCCTTGGGAAGCTCTGCACCAACGCCAGCATCTAGTCCCCCTTTCAAAGAAATTTTGGGACTTTTTCTGAAATGGCCATCAGAGCTGTCATCATATTACCCTTGATGTCCTGAATGTCATCAAAATGTCTTCCTTTCTATATTTCCTTTATCTGCGGGTAAAGAAAGAAGTCATTGGGGGCCAGATCAGGTGAGTAGGGAGGGTGTTCCAATGCAGTTATTTGTTTACTGGCTAAAAACTCCCTCATAGACAGTGCTGTGTGAGCTTGTACATTGTCATGATGCAAAAGCCATGAACTGTTGGCAAAAAGTTCAGGTCGTTTTCGTCTAACTTTTTCACACAGCCTTTTCAGCATTTCCAAATAGTGAACTTAACTGTTTGTCCAACAGGTACAAATTCATAATGATTAATCCTTCTGATATCAAAAAAAGCTAGCAACATCATTTTGACTCTTGATTTGGAACATTTTTGGTCGTGGAGAAAGGACTGACTTCCATTGTGCACTTTGACGCTTTGTTTCAGGATCGTATTAGTACACCCATATTTCCTCACCAGTGATAACACAGCCCAAAACATCATGTTGCCTCTCCAAAAGGTCTTGACAAACTTTGACTCTCCTTTGCTTTTGTTCATCGGTGAGCTCCTTCGGAACCATTTTTGCACACACCTTTCTCATGCCAAGATTTTCTGCGAAGATTTTCCTAACTATTTCTCCATCAATGTTTACTTGGGCTGCTATGCTTCTCACAGTCAGCCAACGATTTTGACGCACAATTTGATGAATTTTTGCGTTGTTTTCATCAGTTCTGCTCGTTCCTGGCCACCCTGACCTCTCTTCATCAGTGATGCATTCTCTCCCCTCAGAAAAACGTTTAATCCATTTGTATACTGCCATTTTCTTCATGGCATTATCCCCATAAACGGACTAATATGTCCTTGATTTCACTTCCAGTCTTGCCAAGTTTAACAAGAAATTTAATGTTTGTTCATTGCTCTAATTCAAGCTCAGACATTCTCGTCTGAGCACACAAAAACGCAACAAGAATAATGAATGCTACTCAGCAAGACACTGCGCCACGTTGACACGAGCACATTGGTGAGACACTGATATACCAAGGTTATGAAACCGTACTGAGCTGTTTGTACAGTGCTGCCAATGTAAGCATATGGTGGCAAGTTCACGAACTTAATTGTCAGACCTTGTATTCTTGAAAAATAGAAAAGGGAACAAGAGTCTTGTGGGGGCAAGCCAGATCCTACTCTTTAATTGCATAATTTTAAAAAAAGTCACCAGAGTAGGAAAAGACCAAAGAGATGATTTAGATGATCGTTCTCATTTAATAGATGAGGAAACCACTGTCTTGCAGCTGGTGTGTGGAAGAGCCTGATAGGAAAGAGCCAGCTGGAATGCCTTCCCCAACCCGGTACCCATCCGTCACGCGAATCTGCCCGAGTGGCAGCCATTCGTGTATCACCATCATGATTTTCACCAGATCCAAGTATCACCTAGTTAGCATTTTTCTTTAAATTGACACTTTTTTTCTAACTTCATGTTAAAAATTAATTTCCATTCCTGCCATAAATTGAAAGTATCCATAAAAATGAACACAAGGAAACAATATTATTAAATAACTAGATACTGTTGCCTGCAGGTGGCTTAAGGATTAGAGAGCTGTTTACATACTAGAAGTTTCTCTGACCTAAGCAGGACTGAAAAAGAACTGAAAAGATAACTTTTGTATATCTTTTGTTATCTTTTGTATGGCTGTGTTATCTAGTGCTACGTAGCCCTGAAGCATTGTTTAGTATTCTCCTGTTCCTGAAGGTCACCTTGCAAACATCAGTTGTGCCGGCTCCATGCTTTGGGAAACAACACGTTCCACCGCTTAGTGGACTTTTGATCACTGGTCGTTCTGGGTTCACAAGGCTTCAGTTTTTCTGTTTCTAGCAGAGTATCCTATAAACAAACCCCAGCGGGCTAGGAGAGCTGCCTTTTGGAAAGATAGGATATTGCAGAGGTAGGAAGAATCACCTACTTTTTTTTTTAATCTGTACCGGAAAACTCAGAAAGCACTCGTTTCTTCACCCAGGGCCTGTCTATGTTTGACCTCGTCAGGAAAAGTGTGCAGGATTCCCTGTAACGAGTCCTAACCTTGATAAATTGATCATGCTCTACAAAAGCTCCTTATTGAAGACTTTATTCTGCCATTAAATGGAAGATGGAGCCAGATAAAACTTTCCCCAAAACTGACTGTGACATCACAGCAGGCACCGACAAAACCATGAGGTTTCTTTGTGGTGACCATTACCTCACGGTGTGGCGGCAGTCGCCAGTGTCAGAGTTTGTGACATACACGGCTTTGGGCATAAAGCATTGTAATTCCTACTCCAAAGGAACATCCTGTAATTAACTTCCTGCAGCTCAGGAATCGGAATCCCTTGTGACCCTCGTCAGTTTTTAAGGACTTTGTGTGATGTCGAAAAGTCCTCTTGAAGCTGGCAGTTCCCATCTTGTTCAACTCTTTTGTGGCCCACAACGTTCTACCAGATTTGTAAAATGCCCTTCCCTCTGCTGATAATTTGCTTACCCCTTGATGGTGAGGCCTCTTAGCATCGTAAATTGTACCTATAGGTGACTCCTCTGGGGAGTTTTGTAATTACTGTTATAGGAAAAAAGTCTCTTACAGAAGCATTTGGGAATGGTTGTCCCTAAAACAAACAGGATTGAGCCCATTGTGTAACTTTGTTTTTTATTCATTCATTTGCATTTTATTTGTGTCCTATGCTATTCTAGGCACTGAGGAAGAACGTATATGATTGTTCCTTCCTTCCAGGAGCTCTGGTTCTGGAAGGAGAAACAGGCCCATGACTTAAGTGTGCTGGAAAAAGTGTTTACCGTGACTGAAAAACTGAGAGGACAGTTGAATCTGAAACATAGACAGTGCTTCTGCCTCTGAGAAGGTGGCAGCTTTCAATCCCATAGACTCAGGACTGTACCCAGATAAAGTGTGTGTGAATAACTGAAAAGAACCATTTAACCCTCCTGTACATTGCATCTGTCTCTCCTAGACAGTGAGGGACCTGTTACGCCAAACCTCTTCAAAGAGACAAGACATCTAAATGCAGCTGTCACATCTTCATGGAGAAGTTAGGGATGACAAGTGTGGGTATTTAACAGCAAAGATTACAAAGATTGAGGAAAGGCCATTTGAAAAAAATTAGACGAAGTGGAGTTTGGTGCAGAGGGAGGAGGTACAAGTCAGAAACCTGTTTTATAATCATGACTCTATCAGCTGAGTGACTGAGCAAGTTACTTAACCTCTCTGATTTCCTCAGCCTATAAAATAGAGGATAAAACACCCCTTGCCTGTTTGACAGGGTTGGTGTGCTATTATCAAGGGTTGGCAAATTATAGCCCACGGACCAAATTCCTCCTGCAGCCTATTTTTTAAAATAGAGTTTTATTGGAATGCAGTCATGCCCATTCATTACATGTTGTGTGTCTAGTTGCTTTCTCACTACAATGGCAGATCGAGTCATTGCGACGGAAACCCTGTGGCCCACAATGCTAAAATATTTATCATCTGGCCCTTTACCGACCCCTGCTCTCAGTGGTTCTGAAAAAATGCTGTGCCATTATGAATTCGTTAGAAAATTGACGTGCATATCAGTTGATGGAGGTATGTGGCAGAGATCCCTCCATGTCACAGGAAATATAGTGAAGGCCACGATTTACTAGATATTGATACTCTTTCTTGAAGAAGTCTCTCTTTTTTATATTTGGTGAAATGCATACTTAACACCCGTGGCTGGGAATCCTCAAGTGGCAAAGGGCCACAGATGGCCTACAGGTTCTTGCTGGTGTTGTTTTCTCTATTGGGGAAGATGATGGGACTTGACATATTTTTTTCTTCCATGAAAAAAATGAACCACGTTGTGAGCTCATGAGACAGGAGTGGTTGAACCCTGATTTCTAGGGTACCTAGAAATGGGTCAGGCCCTAGTCAGGGTGCTGGGGACACAGTCCCTGCCCTCCTGGAATGCACATTCTCGTCTTCAGATGTGTCCATCAAGTCTTCAGGAAGACATCAGAAAGTACACTGAAAATTCTGCTGTTTTGATTTGTTCTCTCCTTTTTAATGCTTATTATTTATTTTTTGAATAGGCTGTACATATACATGATAAATAACCAAAATAGTTTAAAAGGTAGACCATGAAAAACAAGTCTCCCTTCTAGCCCTGACACCCAGCTATCTAGTTCCCCAACTTAGATGCAACCACAGTTACTGGTATCGTATACAGCATTCAGTGATAGATACTCTGTGTGTATTTAAGCATTCACGTGTACATGTATATTTTTTCCTTTTCTTTCTTTAAGGTCCTCTGTCCTCCCTAACTTTTAATTTTTAAAAATTGCTATAGATGTTTTTAAACCTGAAGAACCTATAGAAAAGTTGAAGATTACCATGTAACCTTCACCTATATTCACCAATCGTTAACGTTTCACCATATTTGCTTTATTTCTCTCTCCTCTCTGCCAACCAACCAACACACACACACGCACACACACACGTTGTTTTTTTCTCTCCTCAACTTTTAAAAGTGAGTAGCTGATATCACTATACTTTACCTCTTAATGCTTCAACAGACATCTCCTAAGAACAAGTACATTCTCCTGCATGCAAAGGTAATCATCACACTCAAGAATTGAGTATCTTTATCACTGGTACAATCATATTGGATATGGACTAATATCCAGTCCATACTCAGATTTCCCCAATTGTTCTAACAATTTCCTTTATAGCTTCAAATAGAATCCAGGGTCCTCTCAGTGATTCTTCATTACATGTAGTTATCAGGCCTATTTAGTTTTCTGAGCAATTGCCTGCTTTTGTTTCCTCCTTATCTTCCTCATTCTGGGTCCTGCACTTTTCTTTTCCCTTTTGCTTTTTCACCTTTTCTCCTGAGACAGAGTTTCAATACTGTCACTCTCTTCAGCCCCTGCAGGTGCCAGCCAGCCTTAAAGAGCAGAATGGATCTTGACGTGGTTAACATGTTTGTGATCGCAGGCGGGACGCTGGCCATCCCAATCCTGGCATTTGTAGCCTCGTTTCTCCTGTGGCCTTCAGCGCTGATAAAAATCTATTATTGGTGAGTTAATTTTATAATTACAATTTTCAAGGGCATCATATTATAATAGTGTCATCTTCTCTGCTTGTCCTTTTGGATGTTGTTGTTCAACATTTTATCATGAAATATTTCAAACATATGGAAAAGTTGAAAGACATCCTGTTTTGCATTTTGGGAGTGTTCCTGAAGAATTGGTTGTAGCTTCTCACCAGGTAAATCCTTTTAGGTTTCTGTTACTGTCTTTGCCCAGGAGGCCACTCTCACTCCCAGAGTCACTGACTCTTCTTTAAGCAAGGATTGTGCACGTTTATGGGTATTCCTTATAGTTTTCTTGGTCATTGGAGTCTGATCCAGTGATGCTCTGACAGGTGCAGTGATGTGTATTAATAAATGAATTAGAAAGAGCAGGACCGGGGCGATGGCATGGGTAGGACAGAATGGTTTTAGATTTGTGCTAAAAGCGTTCATTACTAAAGTAACAAAAAGAGAAAGACGTTTCCAAACCTTCTGTCATTCTTGTACGACCTTTATCATACTTGCCCTATCTGCATACCACCTCTACTTTCATATTTTCTCTAGAGTGAGTTACTTTTTTTTTTGTAGCCTAAGTCAATTTATTTTAAGAGTAATATAAATATCATTATCTTAAGTGGAAATCTTGCTGTACTTACCATAAATAGTAAATTAATATAAAGAAACAAACATACGTGTCATTCAAACAATTGTAGCCTAGATATTGCTACCTACCAAAGACTCTGTGTCTCCTTTCTCTTTGTTCCAAAATCTAAGAGAGGAGTGAAAGATATAGCAGCCCTGAACACAGCCTTTCTCCTCAATGGAATCAGAAGGTTAACAGTTGAAAAGGGAGTTACTTCCTCAGGAGTCTTCAGTGACTTTTCATGCCACTGTCCATTTACCAAATCAGATCACCCTTCCCACCCCCATGCTATGCATCCACTGGTGAAGGAAATATAGAAGGTTCCTCCTTGTGCCCTAGGGAAGCACATGGAGATTTCACTAGGACTTCGGGAAGTTAGAACTACCTCCTGTGCACAGAATGACAAATGCAGGGAGGTTGCACTTGTGCCCTTTATCTGCCCTCCTTTCTGGCTCCCTTTTGTTTCATTAGAGTGTGGAATTTTCCACCTGCCAGCCAGTCTCTGATCCTTGAAAAGAAGCTAATTGAACAGAAGGGAGCTTTTCTTCTGTCGCTCTTGCTGGGGAGGTGGTGACCCCTTCAGAGGCTCACTCGGGACTCACCTCTGCATTGATGAAGCTGAGACTCCAGCTGTTTAAATGCTGTTGTCCTGGCAGTGCTGGCAGCAGGAGTGCTTTGGGGCCAAGACTCCCATGTCGCCTGACATGGAGAGGCCAGAGTTGTGTGCCCCTCATGTCCCTACAGAGGCACAGTGGACCTCTACACGCAAATGCCATTTTTTTTTAAACCAAATCAAACTGAAGCAGAGAATGCACTTCAGTGATGTAGCCCGTAACCATGGATATGGCTGCATACAGAAGTGGGATTATATAAAGGCTAATTCCATCCATCGCATGCAGAAACCAGCCCCCATGCTATACAGTTCTCCAACTCCCAGGTTCCTTGAGCCATCAGAAGGCTTTCAGAGTCAGTGTCAGAATAATTTTGATACTTGATCTTCAGAGAGAAAAAAGAACTTCATACTAAATAATTCACTTTATTATTGAGTTAAAATTCACATGACATAAAATTCACCCTTTCAAAGTGTATAATTCAGTGTTTTAAAATATATTTACAGTGTTGTACAGCTATTCCCATCTTCTAATTCCAGAGCATTTCCATCTCCCCCAAAGGAACCCCCATACCTGTTAGCAGTCACTCCCAGCTTCCCGCTCCCTCATTCTCTGGCAACTAGTAACTATGTTTTATCTCTTTGGATTTGCCTATTGTGGACATTTCATATAAATAAGATCATACAATTTGTGGTAGCATGTATCAGTACTTCATTCATTGTTGTGGCTGAATAATAGTCCATTCTATAGTTATATTTTATTTGTCCAAATGATTGTTTCCATTTGGGGCCACTATATGTAATGCTACAGAGCAAGTAAGTCGCTTTTAGTAATAAATAACACCACCAGACAACCAGAGGCCCCACAGAGCAGAGCTGTCCCTTCTTGTCAGTATAGAAGCGTGTGCTCTCAAAGCCTGCCCATGTCTGTCACTCAGCTCAGAGCTATGGCTGCAAGACAAACACAATGCTCTTTATTTTGTGAACTTGGGCGCACAGGCCAAGACGAAACCCTGCTGGTCGGGGAGGATGAAGATCCTAGAAAACCTTTTGGATCATGCCAGGTGGGACTGTGACGATAGTGATAGAACCATGATGCCATTGCAGATGCCGCTGGAATCCTGTGAGTGGCTTCCCCCAGCACACCCGACCCCACCGAAATGCACTGCCTAGTTCCTTCCAATTGCCTCACTGCAAGTGACATTTACACAGTGGTTGTCATAGGATGAGCAGCTTTGCCATGAGTCACTATGTCCCTTTACCATCCCTAATTTGCTCAGCTGCCCGTAGTGCCCACCAGTGGGGTCACCCTGCAGACCTGGGTTGGTCAGGTTAATTTTTAGGATTGCTCCTTGGACAGAAACGGCAGGCATTAGGGGGAGCTGAGCATCCCAAACACCCTCGCTGCCCTGCCATGAGAGCATAAGGTTGTGGTGAAGTCATCACATCGTGCACCTTCCTGGGCTTCCCTGTGAGGTCTTCTGAGCTCTGCGGGGAACAGGACCAGGGATCCCAGGAGCCTGGTCATCAGAGCAGCTCTCTCTACGTCTGTGTGGCCCTGGAGCATGGCCAACCCATTTCTACAGTAATGGTGGACTATGCTCGCTCCTGCACGAGGTACCAAACGCTTCACTGTGATTCAACAGATTCCATAACCAGAGATCCCGGGGCCGCTGTGGGTGGCATCAGGGGCAGCTCCGGTTTTCATTGTGTAAATTATCAGGACTGTTCATGGAATGACAAAGACTGAGTTTTTAAAAGAATTTTGGTTTTCCCAAAGAAACTCAGTGGTGAAATCAAGGTAAGAAATCATAAGAGAGAAAAAGGAATAACAATTGGAAAAGAAGAAAACTGACATTGTTTGCAGAGGACATGATTGTGTACCTAGACAGTCCAAAAGACTCTATAGACAATTCGTTAGAATTAATAAAGGAATTTGGCAAGACTGTTAAATACAAGATAAACAAAAATCGGTTATATTCCTATATAACAGCAACAAATACAAAATGAAAAAAAAACTTAATGATACCATTTGACCATAGTATCAACAAATAAAAGATACCTAAGATTAAAGAACAATGTAGAAGGCCTCTATACAGAAAACCACAAAGTATTAGAGAAATTTTGAAAGATCTAAATTAATGGAGAGATAGACAATATTCGTGCATTGGAAGACTATCATAGAGAGGTCAGGTTTCCCCACAATGATCTACTGACTCAGTGTATACCCATATAAAATACCAGCAGATTTTTTTTATGGAATATAATAAACTTATTTTTAAATGTATAAGGAAAAGCAAAGAGCCAAGTAAGCAAGACCATCTTGAAGGAGAACAATGCTAGGTGATTTACACTACCAGCCATCCAAGACTAAAATTGTAAAGCAACTGTAAATCAAGAGAGAGTGAAATTGGCACAAAGAAGAACAGATAAACCAATGGGACAGGAGAGTCCAGTAAGACATACACATAGATGAGTTAGTCTTTTGAATTATGACAAAGGTAGCACTGCTCTGCTGCGGAGAAAGGGAACTGAGTCACTTAGATATTCATCTGGAAAAAAAGTTAATCTTGACCCCTTTGGCAGGCAGAATTCCTAAAATAGCCCCACAAAGATTTAGCTCTCTAATCCCCAGAACCTGTGAATACAATGAAATAGCACTCCCCTGGTTATGTGGTATACAGTTGACCAAAAAAAGGAGAGATTATCTAAATAGGCCTGATTTAATAATCACTTAGACCTTAAAAGTGGAGGGGCTTCCAAGCATGAGGACTCGGTGCTGTTGCTAGTTTGAAGTTGGAGAGGGCCACGTGACAAGGAATGTTCTAGGAGCAGAGAGCTCCTGGCTGACAACCAGCGACCTCAGTCCTAAACCACAAGGAACTGAATTCTTTTTAAAACCTGAATGAGCTTACAAGATGACTTTTTTCCCCCTAGAGCTTCTAGATAGCTCGCTGATGCCTTGATTTCAACCTTGTGATACCTTAAGGAGAGAACCCAGCTGAGCTCATCAGAATTGTGGACTAATAAATGGGTGTTGTCTTAAGCTGCTAAGCTTATGATAATTTGTAACTCAGCCATAGAAAAGAATACAGCTTCATCTGCAACCTCATACCACACACAAAAATTGAATCCAGGTGGATTGTAGATCTAAATGTAAAAGGTGAAATGATAAAACTTTTAGAAGGAAATATAGAAAAACTTTGTAAGAGAGCTTATCCAGATGGCCAATATGAAATGGTGCTCAACTTCATTGGCCATAAAGGAAATTCAAATTAAAAGCACAATGAGATGCCATTATACACCCAACAGAACGGCTAAAATGAAAAAGGCTGACTGACAATTCCAAGTATTGGCAAGGATGTTGTATTAACTTCCTGTGGCTGCTGTAACAAATTACCACAAACTGGGGGACTTAAAAACAACAGAAATTTATTCTAGAAAACCTAAATCAAGACATTGGCAAGGTTGGTTCCTTCTGGAGGCTCTGAGGGAGAATCTGTTCAATGCCTGTTCCCTAGCTTCTGTTGGTTGCCAGCAATCCTTGGCAATTCTTGACTTGAAATTGTGTCACTTCAATCTCTGCCTCTGTCTTCACATGGTGTTCTTCCTTCAGTGTGTTTCTGTGTCCCGATTTCACTCTTCTTGTAAGGACAAGAGTCATGCTGGATTTGGGGCCAACCCTAATCCGCTATGACCTCAACTGAACTTGATTACACCTTGATTACACCATGTTTCCAAATAGGGTCACATTTATGGGTTCCAGGTAGTCAATGAATTGGGGGGTTGGTGTTCAACCTGGTACAGATGTGGAGCAACTAGATCTTGTATATTGTTGATGAGAGTATAAGTTGGTTTACCCACTGGAAAACTATTTGGTAAAATGACCACTAATTTCACCCAACAGAAATGAGTATATATGTTGATGAAAAGACATATACAAGAATGCTCCTTAGCAGCTTCATTCATAATACCTCCGAACTTGAAACACCCAACTGTCCATTAATACTCTAATAGATAAATAAACTGAGGGTACAGCCATGCAATTATTCATAGAATGGAATACTATACAGCTATGAAAAGTAAAGAAATAGGGCTATACTTTACAATATGAATGATCCTCACAAACATAATATTGAGTGAAAGGAGACAGATATGAACAAATACTTACTGTTTGATGAAGTTCTGAAACAGATTAAATGCTCCTGGAGAGATGAAAGTGGGGTAGTGCTCACCTTTAGGGGGTAGTAATGGGGAGAGACATGAGGTGGGCCCCTGGGATGCTGACCATATTCTGGATCCTGATCGGGGTGGCAGATACTTGGGTTCATTCACTTTGTACAAATCCATCAGGCTGTACACTTACAATTTGTGTGCTTTTCTGTATAAATTATACTTCAATTAAAAGTTTCTCAAAAAAATAACAATAAAGGATGTGGAGGAATTGAGCCCCTCACATACTCTAGTAGGAATGTAAAATGGTGCAGCTGCTTTGGAACGGTCTGGCATTTCCTCAAAAGGTTAAAAAAAAACATGAGCTACTAAGTGATCCTGCAGTTCCACTCCTAGGTATTAACCCAAGAGAACTGAAAGCATTTGTCCACATAAAAACATGTACGTGAATGTTCATAGTGGCAGTTTTCACAATAGCCACAAAGTAGAGACAATCCATGTCCATCAACTGATGAATACATTAAAAAATGGGGCATTTTCATACAATGTGATATTATTTAGCCTTAAAAAGGAATAAAGTATTGATACATTCTATAATATGGATGTATGACTCTACTTATGCATGGTACCTATGAGACAGGTTAGCTGGCATGTCCCTAGGTAGACAGGGAGGTCCCTGGTGGAATAAACAAAGACAGCCATATCCTAAAACTCCAGGTTTTGAAATCACTCCTTCCTCCAGGACAAAATGTAACAATGCCTTGAGATTAATCACAAAATTCCTTTTGGCCTGATAAATGGAGCAGATCTGATAGACAAGAGTGGGTTGTTTTGCTAATTCCTTCAGGATGGGCCAGCAGAACAAACCTGGTAGACGAATTTCATTAGAAGGTGCCAGTTCCCTTCTTCAAACAGCTCCCCTTCCCCAAACAGGCAAGGGAAGGTATAAAAGAGCTTTTGCCTCAGTCATGGGGCACCCCCATTCGGGACCCCCTCCGGCTCGGGAGCTCTGACCCTTTGCTTTCAATAAACTATCCTCTTTTTAAAACTCTTTGCCTCTTCTGGGTCCGTGTTTCCATTCTTTGGTCTCACGAGATACGATCCCAGCCCTCACTCACTCATTCACTCACTCCAAAGTGCCCTACATCGTTTGGGGACTCACAGAGACACATTCCTCCTTCACCTAGACTGGAAAAACTCGTAGAAACAGAAATTAGAACAGAGATTACGAGGGGCTAAGGGCAGGGAAGAAGTGGAGTTTTTGTTTAATACGAGTTGACACAAAACTTTTATTTGGGATGATGAAAAGTTCTATAAATGAATAGTGGTGATGGTTGATGTACAACATTTTGAATGTACTTAATTCCACTAAATTGTGCACTTAAAGTGAAATTGGTAAGTTTTATGTTATCTGTATTTTACCATGGGGGAGAAAGAAAAGAAATATATAAGTACATTTCTTCAGAAGTTCCTGTAAACAAGCAAAGGAAACACTTGTAAAACAAAGGGTCTGGACCCTGGGAGCCTTTCTCAAAGAGGAACTCCACGGAGGCTGCTTTTTTGGGCTTCAGTGACGTCTGTCCCTGAAACAGGAGCAGTTTGGCTTTTGTACCAAGATTGTTTGTCTGTAAAAGATCTCGCTCCTGCGACATTTGTTCATCCCAACTTTATTCGTCTCTGTTTCTGTTCTGTTGGCTTACAGCTATTTCTAATCTCTGCCTTTGTAATATTTATGATTTAGAGGTAATTTATTCTCTATTATCCTTAAACCAAAGAAGCTGGGTTTATTTGTTTGTTTGTTTTTTCCCATAATTTTTGAACCGATCTGGTAGCTTAAGGAGTCTTCCTTTCACTCTCTCATTGAGAAGATCATTTGAAATTACTGAAAATATTGGTTCTCCAGCTCCTTGTTTCTAAAGCCTAGGTAAAGTTTTCCATTGGGTATACTGATTACATGATTAGTGCCAAAGAGCTCCACCTGGTAATGAAGACGCCCTCAATTCCTGAGCCTGGTCCTCAGGCTGTCTGTCTCACCCCTTCACTCTGGCTTCCAGTCATGCTTGGTTAACCTCCATGCTCTGGCCTCTGCTGTGCACACCTTCTGGCTCACCTTTCTGCATCGTCTCCAGCTAATAGGTGTGATGTATCCAGGTGCCTATTCAAACCTCACTTGTTCAATGAGGTCCTTCCAGCTCTTCCTTGATCTCGTACTGTATTTTATGGTAGAGTTGTAGAGAATTTGAAGATTATAAAAAGGCAGCGCAGAGAACATATAAATTACCCATGACCCCGCAAAGCATTTTCGTCACTGCCTCTTTTGCTCTCACCACCTCTCTTTCCCCCACCTCATCTGTATATATTTTTTAAATTTTTTAACAGAATTAGAATCAATCGTATTAAGAAATTGGGTCCTATGTTTTCGTATGATACCATGTCATAAACATTTTCCAGTGTTATTGAATATTCTTTGAAGATCTCATTTTTAATAATAGCAAATATTACATTGTTTGGATACATTATAATTTATGTAATAAATTTTCTATTTATGGACATTAGGTTAATGCTAATTTTTTTTTTCCTGTTTGAAATAACCCTGTCTTGGACATCTTCAGAAGTATTTTTTTAAAAAGATTTCTGCTTATTTTCTTTGGACAGATTATTCCTGGAAGTATAATTACTGGGTCAAAAGGCATGAGGTTGTTAAAGACGCCTGATGCTTAGTTCCACACTGCTCTCTAGAAAGGCTGAATATTATAATTGTTTTTTTAAAGGCATTTTTTTTCCAATTTAGAAATCCATTAGAAAGGTATATCTTGTTGTGATATTCATTTCTTTAACTGTTAGTGAAGTTGGACATGTTTCCTATTGATATCTCTTCTACACTGGGTAATCTTTTCATTTGTTTTGCCCAGTGTTGAATTGGAGCCTTAGCGTGGTTGTTATCATTTTGTACGATTTTTATATATTAAGGTTATCAATCTGTGCCTGTCATATTTGTTGCAATTTTTCTCCCAGTTTTCCTTTGAATTGGCAAGTGATATATTTTGAAGGACAGAATCATTTTTATATAATACTAATTATCATTTATTGAATACTTGCCGTGTGCTGGGCTTTGAGTAAAACTCTGTCTACGGGTGGTGGCCGGTTAGCTCAGTTGATTAGAGCATGGTGCTTGTAGCACTAAGGTTGCTAGTTCGATCCCCGCATGGGCCACTGTGAACTGCGCCCTCCTTAAAAAAAAAAAAAAAAATGTGTATATGGGTTATCTCATTTAATTTTTACCATACCCCCACATTATAAATGGGAAAATTGAGGGTCAAGATCATATAATTAATAAATAAAAATGAGCTGGGATATGAATGAATGAATGAACAAATGTATGCCATAGTGCATGATTTAGAATTTTGAAATATGCTTGCTTTGTCATAAGAAGAGTTTCAAGCTAGCCAATGTTATTGTATTTTTAATATTTTGAATAGTCAATACATTCATTGAAAAAGTACTAAAGGAAATGGGATAAAATCTCCCTCCGACCGCTGTTCCCTCTCCACCGACTTCTCACTATATACCCACCTCCACTCCAGATACCTATCTTAATAGCATCTCGTGTATGCTCCCCTGCTTTTTGTATGTAGATCCAAACACACATGAATAGATATCCTCATCTCCCCTCCCCTTGTTTTCCATAAAGGGTTAAAAGCAGTCACTTTAGGCTATTTGCTTTTGCAAGACGGCTGCCTCTTTGGTGCAAAGTATACCACAAGGTGAATCTCTGATTGAGTTAATTATCTTTCATCTTGGAGAGATTCTTCATGCAGAGAGTTCAATTTGTTTAGATGGTAATTTCGTATTGAAATCAATTTCAGGCCAAACTCCAGCACTGCCAAGTCTTATGTAACCAGCAGAATCTGAGTTTTCAATGAGCTGCCATATGTTGTAAGGAATAAAACCAGAGGACCAATGCCGATAGTTCTTAAGAGATAAATTCTCACTCTCAAAATCTCTAGAAAATAAAATACATATTTTGCGGGGAGGGGTGGGATATGATTTATTGTCTTTATCCACTGGAGTGGAAATAATGTCTGCACAAAACCAAATGTTTGTTACTATAACATCTGCATCACAATTAAAATCTAAACCGTTTTTTAAAAAAAACAGTCAACTCCATCAAAATCCACTACGTCAGAGTCCGTACCTTCTTTAAAGCCACAGTACAACTTAAATATGGTTCAGACTCAAATGCAGAAATTTGATTGGTTAGAAAGCTAATTAAACCTCCAGCTTGCTCAAATAGATTTACAAATAGATAACATTGTGTGTTTTACAGATCCAGTCCACTAGAATCACCAACATTGGACAGCTGTTAGAGTATTGAGAGTCCTGAGAGCATAAAGAATGCAAGCACCCTTTAGACAGTTTTCTGTTGTCCTTTCTTCCCAGTCAAAGATTTGTGGGTGTGTGGAATGACGCCACCAGCAGCAATTGCAGCCTTGATGAGAGTCCAATTCTCATCTCCATGAATAGCAAGTTGCAAGTGACGCGGGGTAATATGCTTTACCTTTAAGTTTCTTGATGCTTTTCCTGCCAGTTAAAGTACTCCTGCAGAGGGGTACTTATCTCAGGATGGCTGTGCTGTACACAGCTGCAGTCGTGCCTACACTTCCATGATTTCAGGTGTGGATTTCAGGCTGACTCTCTGAGAGAGAAACCATCTTTGTCCTGGCCTCTCCAAAGTCCTTTCCACCCTCACCACCAGCCATTTAGAATTCTGCTGAAGCTCAGACAATCAAGACAGAGATAGGGCTAGTCAGACACCCAGTGAGATTGCACCACCCACCCCTCCTTTGCACTGCCATTCAAACTACTAGAAATATGTATTAACAAACAGTTATTAAGTGCCATGCTTCTTAAGAAAACACCGCTTAACCCCATCCTAGTTAGAGTGATTATGTTATAACATAACGTACCAGAATATTCATTTAAGGTACTTTCTGGCCCCGTTTCACTTAGTGCTCATTGAGGGTGGAGCTGTGGCAATTCCAGAGTGAGACATGGAAGACGAGGGCCGGGAGAAGTGTTGGTCTGACCTCGAAATAAGACTATAGAAAGGACCTGTGCCCCTTTCAAAGCTACTTCTCTGGAGCTTGCTGATGTTGTTTTGCCTGTATTTTTCCTTCCCAGGTACTGGCGGAGGGCTTTGGGCATGCAGGTCCGCTACGTTCGCCATGAAGACTATCAGTTCTGCTATTCCTTCCGTGGCAGGCCTGGGCACAAACCTTCCATCCTCATGCTCCACGGCTTCTCTGCGCACAAGGATATGTGGCTCACCTTGGTCAAGGTGCAGTTCTAGAGTCTTCTCTCTCAAGACGATGTCACTCAGTAAAGAAAAGGGTTTTCACTTGGACATATTGTCATCCGCAATGGTAGAGAGCAAAGGGAACCCAGACCTGTGGCTCAAATCATCTTAAAGCTAATGTAATATATGACTCAAATCCTCTTATCAGACAAAATTTATTGAGTTGAGTGGTATTTGTAAAATCTGTACCTTATAAATCATTTCCCCTTATGAATATTTCATAGGAAAGGTTTCACTCAGCTTCATCTCAGAACTGTCATTATCAAGATCAGGCTTTTAAAAATAATCACTTGTTCTTTTATACTCCAAGTTTCTCCTCTTCCTTCCCCTCCCTTTTGCCTCCTTCCTCTTCCCCCTCTCCCCTCTTTTCCTTCTTTTTCTGTTTTTTCTTTTTTTCTTTATCTTTATTTTTTTTTTCCTTAGCCATTTAGATAAAAGGTCTTGATTTGGCAGCTTTCTGGGAGTTTTCCAAATCACTCACTTTCTGTCCTGGTTTACTTTGGTGTGTTAACTTGCTCTACTCAGTAAGAGTGACCAGCTGGTGAAGGTTGGGGCTGAAGGAGGTCTTGGGAGGGAAGCACCCCAGGCTCCCACCTCAAGCAAGACCATATCTGAATGATCTCATATATGATCTATGCCAGAAGGAAAAGGCCCACACATCCTCCAGTTACTTGTGTTTTCATTTCTGAAGTCTACTGTGAGGACAGTCACCCTCCTGCCTTCATGAACCTCCCACTTCCTGTCCCCACTTCTGATAAGCGTCTTTCTTATAACTGGGTATTTGTTTATTGATAACTGATGTTTCTCAGTTTCTTGGTTAGCAGCGGCACATATTTAAAGGCAAGAAGGTGTTTTAGGATAATAACCATGCAGGAGATAACCTTAATGCAAAGAAGAAAAAATTTGAAACCAGAATTAGGGTGATCAGCCATGGTTCCTATGGAAAGTCTTGCTCCTGTTGGCTCTGAGGCTGACAAGAGCTTTGGGAAAACAGAGCCATCCCTTCTAGTTCCAAGTCAGTGGCTGCATGACTGGAGTAAGAATGGAAAGGGTGGGGGAAAGGAGAAGGAGGGTAGTACCTGCTAATTGGTGTCAAGAAAGAAAGAGATGTAAGCCTGCTACCCTGACCTTTGTCCCCCTTTTCCAGTCATCCTCCTAGTCCCCTCCATCCGTGTATTAGTCTTTGGGGGCCTCTGCTCCCAATGAGGCTACTGGCAATGCTTATTCCCATCAGATGTTACTAGGGTAAAACTCTGGATGGCCCAGGGCCAGACATCCCCAGGGATGGCTATTCAGGTGACTTGGTAAGTGGCTGCAATCTCCCCAGAAAAGTGGGCAGGAATGTTCTGCGTACCACATACTGACTCTGGTCCTGTGTACCCTCAGTTCCTTCCAAAGAACCTGCACTTGGTCTGTGTGGACATGCCAGGACATGAGGGCACCACCCGCTCTTCCCTGGATGACCTGTCCATAGACGGGCAAGTCAAGAGGATACACCAGGTAAGAAGGAGGTTCCACAGAAATTGCCCAGACTTGGTCTTGCCCACCATCGCATGCCCAAGCCTAGAGAGCAGGCAGGAGAGTTCCATACTGACTCTCAACCAGTCTCCAAGGCATTCTGTCAAGTAAATGCAAACAAAATGGCAGTCCAATGGTATCCTTGTTCAGCTGTGGAGGGCCAGGGCTTATTGCAGACTGTGCTCCTC
The DNA here is from genome assembly GCF_004115265.2 of Rhinolophus ferrumequinum. Classification (NCBI taxonomy): domain Eukaryota; kingdom Metazoa; phylum Chordata; class Mammalia; order Chiroptera; family Rhinolophidae; genus Rhinolophus; species Rhinolophus ferrumequinum. Next base: position 52,890,985 of record NC_046300.1, read on the forward strand.
TAAGCTTATTGATGTTATTTGTGAAGAAATATGACAATCTGGACATTTTCTCAGAGCCTTGAAAAACGAGTGTAGTATTCCTCAAAACCATTTGCCTAGAGTCTGTTTTTCCGCTTACCAGCTACACAATGATAGCAATAGCCCTTCTGCCTAGTTGTGCAGGATGGGGAAATTGCCCTTTGCTTTTTGTGCTAGTTTAGCATCTATCTTTAGCCCCCCACCGGCTGGGCTTTCAAGGTCGTGGGGCTCATGGACCATTTCAGAATTTAATAGTCCATAAGTTTCAAATTGACATTAGGCAGTTTCCCCAGATGAGGATGTTTATTTAATGTCTGTCCCCACTTCCCGCCCTTTAAACTATTTTGATGAGGTCAAGAACCTATCTTTTTGGCTCTTTGCTGTATCTCTAGCAATTGACCATAGTTCCTAGTACATAACAGATATCCAATTAATATTTTTAAGATGGTTGGTTAGGTAAATGGACAGTTGGATGGATGGTTGGATAAATGGTTGGATGGTTGAATACATAGATGGATGGATGGGTAGTTATATGAATGGATGGTTGGATGGATAAGAAGGGCTTTGAATTGGGGCAAGAGTCAGCAAACATGGCCTATGGGCTATATTTGGCCTACTGCCTACTTTTGTAAGATATGTTTTATTGGAACACAGCCATGCTCATTCATTTATGTATTTTCAGCTGCTTTAGTACTATACTAGCAGAGTTGAGTAGTTGCCACTGAGGTCATATGGCCCACAAAGCAGAGAAAATATTTACTCTCAGGACGTTCATAGAAAAGTTTGTTGACTCATGAATTAGGGGAATCTTTGTTGGTTTTATACTCATAAATGACCCCTTAATCACTCGTGACAGGTAAAGATAAGTACATGCCTGCCATGGGCTTATCTGGATAACTGATCCCATAGAGTTTCAGACCCCTTTCATCAATAGCCCTTGTCATTTGTCCCTATAGACAGTAGAAGTTTTTTGTTCTGTAATTACTGTTGTCACTGTCTACAGCTATATAACCAAACCTTCTCATTTCCCTTCCCAGTTTGTAGAATGCCTCAAGCTGAACAAAAAACCATTCCACTTGGTAGGTACCTCCATGGGCGGCAACGTGGCTGGGGTGTACGCTGCTTACTACCCATCAGATATCTGCAGCCTATCTCTTGTGTGCCCTGCTGGTAAGTAACCAGACTGAAATACTTCCATGAGTGACTTGAGCACAGCGGGGTCTGAATCTCTGAAGGGACAAGTGACCATGTCTGCTATGACTGTTTTTTAGAATCATCTTTTGATATGTTCTTTAGAGATATGCAATGCCTTAGTGATAAGTAACCAAACAATAGTTGTCTAACCATAATCGTAACCACATTGACTTTTCATTTATAGAACCAGCCTGTTCCACAAAGAATTTGGTAGTTAATTAAAATGTGTATAGTTCTTTGCAGCACATAAATACTTTGAAATATAATGGTAATATTAATATCCGACATTTACTGAGCTCTTTTGAGCTAAGCTCTTTATGTGAATTTAGTTGTCACCATAACCTTGTGAGGTGAAGGTACTATTGTTATGCCTCTCCTCTTTTCTGCCGAAAACTCAGAGATCTTTATTCATTACAAGATCTTTTTTAAAAATCAACAAACTTTAATTTCTCTGTTCTTATTTGTATATATGTCAACTTCAGCTATAACATGTCCCCAGAAATTATGATCTGAAGTTGGATTTTTTAAATGTATTTTTATTACGTAAATCTTTAAACTTGGATTGATAATATGTTAGAGAGAAAAAAATCTTAATTTTTCTCTTTCCTTGTCATTCCCTCTCCCTCTTTGTGGTACTTCACTGGAATATGATTTACGCATAGTTAAATGCCCTAATTCTAAGTGTACATCTCAGTGACTTTTTACATATGAAATTACTATCCAGATCAAGATAGTATGTTCATTTAATAGGTAGGAATATTGAGGCACAAAGAAATTATAGAAGTGCCGGAGCCAGCATAGGAACTGATCCTAAGCTGTCTGGTTCTAGAACCCAAGCTATGGCTTTTTTGAAAGTCCTTTCATATTCACTACCTCCTTTATCCACTAGAACCCAGTCATGAGTCAAACATGTACACCTTGTATTGAAAGGTAACTAAATTGACTTTTAAAATCTTTCAGTCACTCTGAAAGTTAATAGTTTTCAGGCCTGTTAAGGACACTGAAATTGAAGGCAAGCTCCCAGTGGGTTTTCTTTTCTCCTCTTCCTAAGCACCATGTCTGAAATCAGTTTGTCTTTTAATAATAAAGTTTGAGAATCGGAGAAACAGCCCCTATGAAAGGTTATTCAATGTTAAATCACTTATGGAAGGTTAGAGCTAACTGGCTTTTTCGAGTATATGTTCATTTGCTCAGAGTTTTACAGCTGGGTTTCAATTGGAAATTGAAAATTAAGTTTGTATGCAAAAATGAAAAGATAAACGTTTTACTTTGAAATAATTTTAAATTTACCGAAATGTTACAAAGATAGTTCAGAGTCCCATATACCCATCATCCAGTTTCCCCCTTGTTAACAGCTCACATTACCGCAGTGAACTTGTCACAACTAAGAAACCAACATTGCTATATTATTATTAACTAAACTCTGGGCTTTGTTTGGATTTCATTCGTTTTTCCACTAATGTCCTTTTTCTGTTCCAGGATCCAATCCAGGGTACCAACATGACATTTAATATAAGATTATTTTGAAAGTGAAAGGATCTAGATCATGTAATTGCCCTCATGGCATTGTGAAAGCCACGTGATACCCGTGTTAGTTTTAAAGGAGTTGCTGAATATAGGAGAGTTATAAAGCATGGATTTCTGCAGCGTAGTATTGCCACAGCCTTTCTTTCGAAAATCTAGTTCTTAGCCTACGTTAAACACCTGGAAATTTGCTCAGTGTTGTAAGTGAAAATGAATTTTGCTTTCCTGTATGTATCAGCTGTACGAACTGAGCTCTCTTGTGTCATGCTCTAGGGCAGGGGTGTCCAAACTTTTTTCAACGTTTTTCACCAAGGGCCGTATGCGGTAAAATACACACACAGCCGGGCCACTCACTCGAGGTGAAGTACGTATTGCCTCACCTGGTTTATTTAAGTAAACTAAATATATTTTTGGAATTTGCTGCGGACCAATTAAAAATGGATTGCGGGCCACAGTTGGCCCGCGGGCCGCAGTTTGGACACCCCTGCTCTAGGGTATAGGAAATAATGGTCCATCTCCAAGCTTTTCAGTCTCAGCAGTCTCCTAATGCTCTCCTAGAAGAAGGGAGACTGTACAGAGGGCAGTTACTGCCCCAACATGGGGGACTTGCTCTCACTGTGTTTTGTGTATCGACCCCAAATAAGAGATTGTGAAGTGGGACTGGGCCAAGAGGAGTAGCAGTCAGACCCTTCAGTCCTATGTTTTCTTCCCATCACGCATTTCGTCAGATCTCTTCCCAATAATCCAGATGAGAAAGGAGCTCAGGCAAGTTGTCTTCAAGACTAATGCTTCTTAAACTCTATCATACAGATAAATCTCCTGACAACTTGTTAAAGTACAGATTCTGATTCAAGAGACTTAGGGAGGGGCTGAGACTCTCTATTTCTTATGGGCTCCCAGTGCTGCTGGTCCACAGACCACAGTTTGAGTCACCACTTCCTAAAATATCTTGAAGGATTTTTTTGTTTGTCTTCCAAGTATGGTTTTGAGCAAGGATGGCAGTACCAATTCAAAAGGAATCTGGTGAAAAATACCTAAACTATAGTATCTCTGGGGTACTAGAAGTTCTCTGTGTAAAATGGGGGTTGGTATGAAGATAGATGTATTGCCAAGCTATTTTTGTATGAATCCCACAGGCCTGCAATACTCAAGTGATAATCAATTCATACAACGGCTCAAAGAACTGCAGGACTCGGCCGCCATAGAGAAGATTCCCTTGATCCCATCCACCCCGGAAGAGATGAGTGAAATGCTCCAGCTTTGCTCCTACGTCCGCTTCAAGGTGCCCCAGCAGGTAATGTGATCCCAGCAGCAAGACACCTGCCTCTGCCAGAGGCTCAGGCGGCCAGGCCCAGCTCCCTTCATGCATTCCCTTCTTCTGTACTCATCTATTTATTCCTTCAGTAAGTGTCTGTACTGTGCCTGTGCTACGTCAGGCACAGTGTGTGGGCACAGTGGAGAATAAACAAGACAGAACAGGATAGTGGGAAGGCAGACAATTAATAAGCCAACGAATACAAATTGTAATAAGTTTTCTAGAGGAAATGAAGGTGGTGCAGTGAATAAAAACAGGGAGGTAGTGGAAGATTTGATAAACCTCCTTAAGGGAACAGCACGTACAGAAGTGGAAAAAACATAGGCAAGTTCAAGATGCTGGAAGGAGGCCAGGGTGACTGGCGCCTAGAGGATGAGGGAGAGAATGGATTGAGATTAGGTTAAAAAGAAAGGCTGGGGCTAACTCAAAGAATCTCAATTTTTTTTTTTTAAATCTCAGGACCACTTTACACTCTGAAAAATTATTGAGACCAAAGAGCTTTTATTTGTGGGGGTTATAATTATTGATATTTACCATATTAGAAATTAAAAGTCAGAAAAAAATTAAGACACAAGTATATACAAGCACTCATTTCATTAGCCATCAGAGTACATTATCCCTCATTATATAGGCTCTGAAAAACAGTATGCTTTTGAGCGAATGAAAGTGACAACAAGGCAAGTCACATTTAGTATTACTATGAAAATAGTTTGACCTTATGGACTCCCAAGACCCACTTTGAGAACCACTAGGCCAAATCATGTAGGACCTTATAGGTTATGGGAAGGAGTCGAGTTTTTCTAAGCACAGTAGGAGAACCCCTGAGAATTGTAGGGGAGTACAAACAGAAGCAGGAAAACCCGTTAGGATGCTGTTACAGCTTGGAGATGATGGTGGTGTAGACTAGGGCGGTAGCAGTGGAGACGGGAGATGTGAAATGCTTTGGGAGGAAAAACGGACAGGACTTACTGGCAAACTGGAAGTGAAGGATGACGGAAGGTGAGAAGTCACAGATGACTTCTGATACTTGAGTTGGATAAAGGTAGCATTTTGTGAACAGGAGAAGGAGAGGAAGGGTGAATTGAGGAGCTAAAAGCTCGATCTTGGGTGTGTTAAATTCAAGTTGCCTGTGAGGCCTCCAAGTGCAAATGTTAACTGGGCAGTTGGATACACAAGTGCTGCTGAGGGAAGCCTGGTCTGGTGCTGCACCGTGAGAGCCCTCAGCCAATGGTTATATTAAAGGTCATGGGTCTGCATGAAGTCATCTAGGGATAGAGTGAAAAGCCAAGAGGAGAGTCCATGGCTGCGACTTCATAACAGCAGATTATCTCCCTCTACTGTAGGAGCTGGACCCTGCCTCAGAGTGGGGTATGTCTTCCTAGGAGTTTAGAGAATGGGCTCTATTCAGAGGTTGTGAACGTGACTCAGTTGATAGGTGTGGAAGTACCCAGAATCTGATTCTGTGGCATGTTCTATCCCTAAAATCATCTTTTAGTTGTAAAGATGCACTGATCCCCTCCCGGCACTGATCTCTTCTCAGAATAGAGTGGCCTAACAGGGTTTTAGAAAATTACAAGTTTTGAGTTGTCAGAGACATGAAAACACCAGGAGAAAATAAATGGCAGCTCTAAAAGTCTTTCCCTCCTGGGAGAGAAGGCGCACCCAAGCCCCCACCCCACGGTGCCACATTGTGGTATGATTGTGTATTTGTTTTGTATTATGATTGTCTGTTCTAACCTCTGTAAAATCAGGGATTTTGTCTTAATTGACTGTTCTGTCCCCAGCCTTTGGCACAGTGCTTGCATGAAGTAGGTCCTAGGTATAAATTGGATGGATCAGTGGATGCAAGGCTGCCTGGAGAATGCAGGGATGGAGAATGGATATGTGGGTAGATGCAAGATAAATGATGCATGTGTACATGTAGATGATTTGGGGATGCAAGAGAGATGGATGACTGAATGCTTGGTTGGCTAGATGGGAGGCTGCCTGGAGAATGCAGGGATGGAGAGTAAATGGACTAGTGGGTGCAGGATAACTGGATACATGGGTAGACTTATGCTTATATGATTCAGAGAAGCAGGATGGATGGGTGGATAGGTGAGTGGAGCAGAGGTGGAGGTTGGATGGATGGATGGATGCAAGATGGATATGATGCATGTGTGCAGAATAGATAGTAGAACGAAAAAAACTGAGTACAATGCATTGGATAACTTGCCACTGGTCTCACCTCTGGACTTCCACTTCTAGTACTGATCAGATTCTAGTCATGCTCTAGAGAGTTGGTTAGTCCAAAGCAGTTATGGCTGGATTTCCCCTCTTTAATCTGTACACAGGACTCCTGAGAATGCATTTAAGAGGTTCAGACTGTTCCCAGGTAGCTGAGAAGAGTGACGGCTGCTAAAATAAACCCACGACCCTACCTCAAGAACCCTGAGGCGGGAGGAAAAGGAGGGCTGTGTCCCTTCTGGCTGCAGCACCTCTCTGGGTCAGTGCCCAAGAGATCTGTTCTGTCCACAGTTGCTGCAGCCTTCACAGCCCTCAGCATGGAAGGAAAAGACAATATCAAATAATAAACAAGGGACTCTGGAACCTTTCCCAGATTTTCCCAATAGTTTATTTCTTCATTATTTAAGAGGCCCCTCATCCCCAAGTTTAATTTTTTTAATGGACCTTGTTCTGCATTTGGATATTATTGAGCAATTACTTGATATTATTTTCCTCCTGATGGGGTTTTAAGATAAGCAGCGAGTTTCTCAAGATAAAGCGTCTGTGTGGCTGTCTCCAGGGTTTTTTACATACAGGGGGACCTTTGGCCTCACAGTATTACCCAAATTCCTTCCTAATTAAAAAGAAAAAAAAGCCTCTTATGAACCTAATTCCCAATTATATCGTATGCTACATCACGGGAATTCGGAGGACCAGGCCCTAAAACCTTGACAATGCCATGAATACCTGGACTTTATTTCCCTCATTGTCCTAGAGCCACAAGGGACCTGAGGAAAGGAATCTTCTCTTGCTTTCTAACTTCGGGCTATTTATCCTTAGATCCTGCAAGGACTTGTCGACGTCCGCATCCCTCATAACAGCTTCTACCGAAAGCGTAAGTAGCCCTGCGTTAAGCCTTATGGGTGGCTGGCTTCTATTGCTCCCATTTCTGGGTCTGTCTCCTTGAGCCCCTGAAGAGGGGAAGTGGCGCCTAGAGCTCCATGACTGTTCTGTCTTGTACGGCGGTGCCCAGGGGCACAGCCCAGCCTACACTCACTTTGCCTTCCTTTTCTGAACAGTGTTTTTGGAAATCGTCAGTGAGAAGTCGCGGTATTCCCTTCATCAGAACATGGACAAGATCAAGGTCCCAACGCAGATCATCTGGGGGAAACAAGACCAGGTATGTCGTGGGCCTCTGGGCCGCCTGTGCCAGTCACACCGGCCTCTGAGGAAAAGCAAGCATCCATTTACAAAGGGAGCCTAGCTGACTGGTTTCTGATATCAGGAAGAGGTGGAACATACCCAGGTCAGATGCCACTGTTTATAGGAACAGTTGTTATGTGAGTTGAGAGTACACTGGTCCTTTAAAATGCAAGGCAATCATAAATCATCTTTACAAATTATTTTTATCAAAGCCATAGAGTCACATGGTACAAAAAACTTCAGAGAATACTAAAAGGTTTGTAATGAAAACATCCCAGATCCCAATTTCCAGTTCCTTGGGGTAACACTTACTGTCCTGTGTATATCTCTTACATTTTCTAAGGCGGGGTTGGCAAACGTTTTCTTCTGTAAAGGGCCAGATAGTAAAATTTTCGACATTGTTGGCCATGCAATCTGTCACAACCCTGCTGTTGTGCCAAAGCAGCCGAAGACGACATGCAAGCAAATGACATGGCAGAGTTCCAGTGAACCTTTATTGACAGAAACAGGCAGCGTGCCAGTGTTGGCCTACTCCTGTTGCATACATATGCATAGATAAGTTCTATCTGTACGTTTTCAAACATGCTAGATACACGGCTTTGCACCTTCATATTTACAAAAAATTTGTATCTCAGAAATCATTTCATACCAGCCCATACAGATCTACTCATTCTGTTTTTTAAAATATTTTATTTTGAAATCATTTCAAATTTACAGAAAAATTGTAAGAACAGTACAGAGTACTCCTGTATATCCTTTATAAATTCATCAGTTTTTAACTGCTCACCCAGCCCCCTGCAATCACGATCTGTTTTTTGTTTCTATAGTTTAACATTTTCTAGAATTTTCATATAAATGGTATCATATAATGCATAGTCTTGTGTATCTAGCTTCTCTCACCCAAGCATGTTTTTGAGGTTCATCCATGTTGTTACATATGTCAATAGTTCCTTTTTATTGCTGAGTGTCATTCTATGGTATGTGTTACCACATTTTATTTATTACCAGCGTTTTAACATTTGCCACGTTGGCTTTATTACTCTCATCTATGTATCTAGAAGTATATATTTTTGTACCATTTGGAATAGGTGGCTTACAATATATCCCTTTACCCCCAATACTTCAGGGTGTATTTACTGAGAACAAGAATATTTTCTCACATAACCATGGTACATGATCACATTCAGGAAACTTAGCATTGATGCGATGCTTTAATCTATGATCCATATTCCAAATTCATCCGTTGTTTCAATAATGTCCTACACAGAATCCTCTCCACCTGCCCCCGAACCACAATCTAATCCAGGATCACATACTACATTCATGTCTCTTTAGTCTCCTGTAATATGAAACAATCCCTCAGCCTGTCTTCGTCATTCATGATGCTGAGATATTTGAAGAGGACGGGCCCATTATTTTATGATGTGGTCCTCAATTTGAGTTTGCTGCTTCCTCATTATTAAATTCAGGTTATATTATATTCCCTGGTTGAAATATCTCCTGAGTTATAAATATCCGATGCACAGCACGTTGTTGTCTGATTTCTTCACTGTAAAGTTATTATTTGTCTCCTTGCAAATAGTGAGCAGTCTGTGTCATCCCAAGAAAGACACTTTGAGACTGTGTAGATATCCTGCTCCTCATCAAACAGTCCCTCTATATTTACCATCCATGAATGATTCTTGCCGAAAACAATGTTTTACAGTCTTTTTAAGAGCTGCATACTATTCCATTATATGGCTCTGCAATACTGTTTTTGATTAGTGCCCTTCTGATGTTCCTTTCCAGTTTTTTGCTATTAAACAATACCTCAGTGAACACCATTATACATGTGTTTGTAGAGTGTGAGAGTATATCTGGAGGGTAAATTCTTACATGTAGAATCACTGGGTCAAAGGGCATGTGCATTTTTAAAATTTTAATAGGTTTTGTCAGATGGCTCTGTCTTTGTTTGCTAGGGCTGCCATAACAAAGTACCACAAACTGGGTGGCTTCAACAACAGAAATTGACTTTCTCACAGTGCTGGCAGTTAGAAGTCTGAAATCAAGGCGTCAGCAGCGTGGCTCCTTCTGGGAGCTGTGCGGGGGAGTCTGTTCCATGCTGCTCCCCTAGCTTCCCGTGGTTTGCTAGCAATCTTTGGTGTCCTCGGCTTGTACATGCCTTCCCGATCTCTGTTCCTGGGTGTCTCTGTGTTTAAATTTCCCCTTTTTGTAAGGATGCCAGTCGTATTGGATTAGGGGCTCCCCCTGCTCCCGTGTGACCTCATCTTAACTGATTACATCTGCCATGACCCTATTTCCAAATAAGGTCACATTTTGAAGTACCGGTGGTTAGGACGACAACATGTGAACGTGGGAGAGATACAACCAACCCATAAGAAGCCCTCCAAAGGGATACTGATTTATACCTAGAAACTCCTTTTTTGTTCGCAACTGTTCTTTAGAAATCACATCTTATTGAAAGTTCTAAAGTTTAAATCAAGAGGAGGCAGTGAGAAATGGAGCCTTTACAAGGCCCACAGTGGATAGAATTACTGTGAAAGGGTATCCAGGAGCCTTTGCTGTTGAATATTGTGAGAAAAGGAAATTAGAAAAAAGCTTTCCCCCATTGAGACAGTTCCTCAAAGGACCCCAAGGTGAAAGCTACCATTGTGAGCCCTGCCTGGACTGGCGGCACATCTCAACTGTGTCTGCTGATGAAACCACAGGTGGGAAGTCAGGCAGGCTGCGACCACAAAAGCTCACAACTGTGTGGGGTAGCCCAGGAGAAGAGACTGGGCAGGAGAAGCCAGGCCTGTGCCCAGTGTGTGAGAGACGGATGACAGCATCAGCAGAGTACAGCTGTCTCAAATCAGCCAGGTGTGGCCGAGGATGCACAGCGCGGAATGAGGGTGTGGCGAGGAGGGAGGGCTCACATGCTCCCTTCAGCAGCAGCCAAGACTGAAAGAATCTTTGTGTGCCCCTGAGTGAAGAAGCAGGACCCAAGCTAGGCCAGCAGGAAATCGTTCCATCCCAAGTCAGGAAGAACAATGAAGGCCTTTCTTCATTCTGAAAATCCCAAAGGTGATTCTGGGCTCTCGGGGACCAACAGGGAGAGAGAAGCGAGAACCCATCACCTGGCAGAGACACTGCAGGCACGAGACCACTGGCCTTGCAGCCTCACAGCCTGCGGTTGAGACTTGCCTTTGCCCTTTATCAGCCTGTGACCTTGAGCAAGTCACTCAGCCGCTCTAAATCATGGGTTTCTCTTCTATTGCTGGGGTGATTGTGAGGCTCAAGTGAGAAACACATATGAAGGTGATCGTTCTCCAGTTATCAAAAATAAGTTATTTATTATTCACGTCCTTTGCCTCTCTGACAGCTGGCTTTTGCCCAACGTCCAGAATTTCCTTCAGGACTCTGAAGTCCATTTTGTTCTGGAAAAAGAACCTAACATTCCATAGGCCTGCTATAGGATCAGATCCTTATGTGTTCTATGGACCATCCCAAGGGCAGAGGCCAAGTAGCAGAGGCTTCAGGGGTCCTTTATTTCATGGCTATTTGCTTCCCAAACTGTCGGGCTTTTTTCCTGTTCTGTCATCAACATTTGATGTCGCAGACCCTCTCTCTGCCAGGCTGAATTCAGACTCCCTCTTCTTTGGACCCCACTGTGCTGCACAACGGCTCGGGGAGCCATGGACATTGTTGTCTATGTGAATGATGCCCCCTGGATTTGGGCAGTATACAGCCTGCACAACTGAACCTGACACACTTTCCTGAGAGGATTTCTGCACATCCATTCAAGTATTTCTCCCCATAGAGTGGGAGGGCCTTCGGGAAATAAACAAGGTGTATTATTCTTTATGTCCCTTCTCCCTGCCAGCACAGTGCCTGGTATTCAAGAGACCCAGAAGACACAATAAATGAGCAAGCAAACAAGAAAGCGAATGAACAAACTAACTAGCAAAGGGATGAACCCACCAACCCACTGCCTATGCATTTAAGTCAGCTAACAAATATGTATTGAGCACCTACTATGTGCCTGACACTGTATTGGCCCTGGCGATACAGTAGGGACCAAGATAGGCAGCATTCTGCCCTCCAGCAGCTTGCAGTCTAACTACCACTGTAATGCATGGCAGGGCCGGAACTAGGGTGTGGTGTGTCATGAAAGTGCAGGAACAGATCCTGTCTTTATAATTTTGATATTGTGTTCATCATAGATCTTTCTGTATTGGCATTTACTTTTTGAAATACTGCATTAAAATAGTATTCATCTTGATTACTGAATTTTTTGGCATCTGCTTAAATTTTGTGCCAGAGGCAAGTGTCTCACTTCCCTCACCCTCGTCCCTGGCCCTAGCCTAAAATGGGATGGATGAAAATGCACCATTTACCTGAATAGCAGCAAGAAATAGCTGCTGTGGTTCCTACAGATGTGCACGTGGGCCCATTCAGCTGTTTCACATGCCTTTGGGTGGCCATGGGAAATGCTGGACTTGACAGCATAACAGGGTCAAACCTAGAAGCTCAAGTGGTCATTTTTGAATTATGGTTTCTCATCTCTCTGTAGAATAGACACTCAGTTGGGAGTTGCTACTTTTTCATGCTTTGACCTGTTGACTCCAACTGTGTATCCTTTGGGTATCTTCTCCCACAGTAGCTGGGCTTTATTTCTGCTCTGACACTTGCCACGGCAGCTTTACTGGTGAGTGAGTGACAGAGGGGTCCCATTCCTCCACAGACTGCCCTTCTCACTAAGCTCCCCGTTAGCTGTTCCCTTTTGCAGGCCCGGGGTGCTCTGCATTCTGCTTGCCTCATTTCGAGGAGGGTGGGAAATCTTGGTTTTAATGATCTGGGGTGAAGAGAATGAAGTTCAAAAACAGACGGTGCTGAGTTTGTTGGGGCTTTGCTTCTGCTGTTAAGGATGAGAGGAGGGGCCCTCTTGTCTGGGATGTATTGAGGTGAAAGCGATTAAGAGAAGGAGAGTGAATGCAAATTCAGTGCCCAAGGGAGGGTGTTAGGGAGACAAGGTGAATTGGATTGGCGTAATAGCAAGGTAACCCAGATGGAAATAAAATTGGATGAGTTGTTTGAAAAATATCAGCCCCGGGAAAAGGTGGCTTTCATGTTGGAGAAGCTTTCCTCATTATTCACAAACTTCAGGGCCTGAGGTCACACAGCTCTGGGGACCCCAAAAGACCCTCAAAGGGAACTCCTTGTGATAATTAGTGGTTAGTGTTCTCTACTTGGATCTTCCCTGGGTCCCTTCCCACAGCTCGGCCTACCCTAGCCTGGCGTCAGGGTCATTCGCATGATCACGTCACTGTCCTGAACACAGCCCCGCGTTCCCCACTGTGCTGAGATCGAGGTCTGACACCCCAACATGGTTGGACGCCCCCTTCTCTCCACCCCATTTCCCCACCGTGCCTTCCCCACTTCCTGGGGCTATGTCAGCACCCAGCTGCTTGCTGTGCCCTACACTTGCCATGGCCTCCCATCCTCTTCCATGAATTCTGCTCTCCTGTGCTCCCTCTGTTCTCAGAATCCTCCCCTATTAGAGCCCTCGTCACAATCATGCTGCATTTGTCTGTTGACCTGTGTGCCTTCCCTACCAGACCGGAACCTCTTCATGGACAGGGATGGTGTGTTTCTACCTTAGTAATGCTGGCAGCAGCACAACTCCTGGCACCGAGCTGTAAAATAAAATATGAGACATGCAGTCACTTCTGTTAGAGGGCCACAAGCCCCAACACTTAGGTGACTTGGTCCTCAAAGCCATCCCTTTCAGGTCTCAGTGGGAGTCTGTCCACCACATGCACAGGCATCTGAATCTTTTCCATTCAGTTTCCCCTCTTGTCCTGCAGGTGCTCGATGTGTCTGGGGCAGACATGTTGGCCAAGGCCATCGCCAACTGCCAGGTGGACCTTCTGGAAAACTGTGGGCACTCAGTGGTGATGGAGAGACCCAGGAAGACAGCCAAGCTCATCGTCGACTTTTTAGCTTCTGTGCACAACACAGACAACAAGAAGCTGGACTGAGATCCTGACTGCAGCCTGCACTCTGCACACGGCATCCACTCCCATCTCCAAAATCTGATGCTGACACCACTTCTCAGGGATCCTGCCCCAAAAGCGGTCAGAGCGCCAGCGTCCCTGAGGAAGCCAGTCTCCTACCCCCAGTGAGGTCCACAAAGCTTTGGGGGCCACGAAGAAATCTCCAAGATGTTTTTCACAAATGGAAATTCATGTGGAACAAGATGAGAAAATCCAGTCTTGAAATCTACCGAGAAGTCTTCAAGTTCATGTTGCAAAGCGGCCACCTCTAAAACCATAATCACCAAGGACATCATTTTCTTTAAAACATTCCTCACAGACTGAGACTCGAGGTACTTCTGTTGCTTCAGATGTTCTCCCTGCATGGTTAGTGGCTGAGCACTAGTCCCCATTCGCAGAGCCCCTCTTGTTTATGTCTTATTTAAGTTTTACATAAGACCCATATGTGAATGCAGTCCGACAGCTGCAAGACCCTGGAGGAAAATGGCAGGCTGTAGAAAATATTTATACAGGCAGGGGGCATTGTTCTGCCTTGGCCAGCCCTTGGAGCAGCAGAGAACATAGGTGGGTGGTTTGATCAGCCCCAACGTGTCAGGTATGCCATGAGTGGACTCAGAACCATCACCGTACGAAGAACACCTCGCAGGGTGGGTTTCCTGGAAATCATTTATTACTTTTAAAAACTAGGACTAATGAAGCAATAATGTTCTAGACATCTATAAATGATCAGACTCGGTTCTAAGTAATCAGAACACAAACACCTTGTGGGCCTCTTTTCCATGTTGCTGTGCTACTGCAAACCCTTGGATGTAAAATACTAGTTTGTTAATGAATTCTGTGAATTCTGTGAACAGTAATGTGATTGAAAATAACTCTATCAACAAATGTAAAAATGACCACAGTGACGTGAAATAAATTTAATAAATCTAGGCTAGCAACATGCAGACGGCTTCTATTTCTGAGCTCCTAATTATGTGCAGTGTTGGCAGGTTTTCTGTTAACTGTGTGAAGCGTGTTTTCAAGTAAGGCATTGGAAGACCTTGCTTGGATGTGTTATTAGTTTCATTTTAAGAAATTGTGTTTGCAGTTTTTATTCAATTGAAATGGCCTATCAAAAACAAAAGGCAAGAGTCATCAAACTATTCCTTTTGACCCACTTCTGTTGCAGTTAGAAACCCTAAACGCCTCAAGAGATTCACTCCTTCAAATCGTTTTACAGAGAGTCTGCAGCCAAGTCATTCTGGAAATAAAGTGAGATGAAGTTAATAGTTTAAATTTGACTTCAGGACTTGGTCTGAATATTTTAATTTATCAGAAAAGAGTGGAATATAGATCTTAAAAACAAGAAGATATGAAAATGTGACATATCAAATATGTGGGATGCAGCTAAAGCAGCATTCAGAGGAATTTTATAGGCCTCAATTCATATAATCGAAAAGAAAGGCCAAAAATCAGTAATTTAAGCTCCCATTTGAAGAAGCTAGAAAAAAGATGGTAATCAACCCTAGAAAAAATAGAAGGAAATAACATAGATGAGAGAAAAAAAAAATCAATGAAATAGGAAAAAACGCTGATATTAGACATGCTGCTTGTTCCAGTCTCCCGTACTTACCAGGAGTTCTGAGCTTAGGAGGTTCTGAGAGAGGGGGCCAGTCTTGGTGGGTTTGGTTGGTGCGAGATGGTTTTCTCAGGGTCATGAAAGAGGCTCCAGACCTGGGTAAGTACCTCAGGTCAGAAGTCCTACTAGATGCAGGTATTGTGCCCTGCGTTGAACAGCAGCTCTGGATCACCTGTAAAGGAGCCTCCTCCGCCCTGCACCTCCATGGGGTCATCCAGGCAGGGGACGGTGCTGTCTCCCCCACCTGTAAGGGCAGTGGGCAGGGTCTGCAGCTGGACACGGCTCCCACCTCCTCCACGGTCACTGGAAAGCATTGCCTGGAAGTCCTGAGCAGAGCATGTGAAAGTCATTTTTGATAAACCCATGAAGTGGGTTTTCAGGGTTCTCCCTTGGTCCTGCAGTTCTGTTCCCAGCATACTAGAGACTTGAAAGCAGACAAGCACAGCTCCCCCTTGCGCCCCACTTCCTGCCTTTGTGACTATGAAGAGCCTGCTGATTACTGCCAGCTGGCTGTCCCCCAAGCCACGCCCCACTGGGCTCTGTGGTGTGTGCCTTTAATGACAGCCTTGGAAAGAAGAAAGGGGTCATTCATCACAGCCTGCCTGAAAGACTGCCCGAAGCTTCTGAAATAACAATGGAAAGCCTCTGGGAATCACAAGTGGGCTCTTAATCCCACTGCCTGGAGTTGCCTTCAGGGCTGCTGAGGATGGAACCTGCTGGGCAGGTGTTGAAGAGGCTGAGAGGCAGGCCATGGTTAGGACTCAACTTGACATCAGTCTGGGCTTCTTGTCCTGGGAAGAGTGAACACCAGGGGTGGCCGATGCCAGAGACACATGGTTGGATGGTGCTGCCTGTGTGTGTCTGTCTTCCATCTGAGCCCCCAAGTCTTCCCCTTCCAGGAAACATTACTGTTTGTCCAGAGACTCCCAGAAAGTACTGGGAGGTTGTAATGTATGGCAGCCCAGGCTGGAGGACGGAATCGTATAACTGTGCTAGGCGCTATTCTATGTGTTTTCCATGTGTATTATCAGCTTACCAAGCTCTCACACAGCCCTAACAGGTATATATGACCTGTGCGTATATTACAGCCAAGGAATGGAAAGGTGAAGTGTCTTGCCCAAGGTCACACAGGTAACAAGTAGAGGGAGGCCTCTTGGTTTATGATTGAAGGTGACTTGCAAAAACCATGCTTTTACCAGTGTGAGCAGGAACTCGGTGGTGCCTGGGGCTGTGCTAGCTCACCTGGACCAGGCCAGTATGTGGCAGCTTCAGCCACAGATCACTGAGGCTACACCTCAGGCCCTTGCTAAGGAAGGTGACCCAGTTTTTCATTCAGCGAATAGTTAAGGCCCTCCCCCTGCCCAGCCTCCTGCTAAGGAGGAAACCAGTTCACCTGGGTTCCAGCAGCGTCTGCTAAGGGGGCAGCAAGGGTCACCTGCCCTCCTCAGTCCAGCCTCTGTAATAACCAGGGCCCGTGTCACATCCTCCCTGGAAAGGCTCATTCACCTTGCTGATACCCTCATCCCTCAGTTTTCAGGAGGGGAGACATCTCCTGCAGTTCTTGTTGCCCCGGGGGGGTCAGACTTGGAAAGAAGCCAAGAGATAGGCCCTGCTCACAGCAGCTAGAGGCCAGTATGGACACCTTTGAAGGAAAAGCTCAAGGCCCTGAAATTCTTACCAGCAAGTGGCTTTCTCACTGCTTTCAGACAAACTTCAGGTTTTAATTAAACATAAATGCTGTATTTAGACCCCCTTATTTACTTTCCAACTCCTGGATATTGATCTGGACAATCATGGATATGGACAATCATGGGTTGGTTAGTTGATTAACATTGTTCTAAAATGATGGATGCAGATTTTAACATCCACAGGAACCAGCCTCCTGCTTTGGGGGACTTGTTGTACTAGACAGAGAAGTCTTTTATTAAAAGTAGCAATTCACTGGATCTGTTTCAGAAGCGTTTGCTGAAATACTGTATGGGCAGGTTTTATTTTTCTTTTTAACTCTCTTAGTCTGTCTCCATGTTTCTCTGTGTCTGTCTCTCTGCTCTCGCCTCATCTGTTTCATCACTCATATTTGTCTCACATCCATCTGTCCGCCTCTATCACCCACACACACGGGCACACACAGACATACCGTCCGCTAACAGTTGGAAGCCTGACTCTTCTGATCCTTCATCTTTTAAATCTTCCAACATCACTCCTTTAACCACACAGACTGGTCTTTCTCATCAGCCACTTCTCTTCCCCTCCCCTTCTCCCCACCCTCAAATTGGATGATGTGCACACAACCCCTCCATTCCCTGAAAGGAAGAAAAAGGTAGAATTTTGGAGGAGTGGGAGTGGTCACAGATGAGGCTGTGGAGATGTCCTCAATTACCTGCCATAGTCAGGGCCAGAGGGTGACAGTTCCCGTTCCTGGTATCCCCAGCTGCCCCGGGGCCCAATAGGACTGCTCTCTGGGCTGGCAATGACCAGGATGGGGGTGTGAGCTTGCCTGTGCCTGTGGTGGGATGAGGGTCCTGCGTGACTGTCATCAGCCTAGTAGTCGAGGAGGAGAGGTTCCTTTCAACAACAGGACGGCCCCTCAGCCTTGCCTCCTAAAGGAACCTTTTCTTCATTGTTTTCTGGATGTTTGGTCTCTAAACCTTCAAGGGACTAGATCACTTTAAGGCACTCTTAATAGGCTGCCATCCTCGGGCAGGGGATAGGAGAATGAAGGGTTCCGAGGGGCAGAAAGCGGTACTAAGGTGACAATCCCAACGACCCAAAGTCACAGCTGGCTGGGAGTTGGGTAGTTTGCTGAAGGGCAACCATTAATGGGAGTATAAGTCTGCAATCCGTTACCACATCTCACGGAGCCAGGTGTGAGTCCAAATTCAGAAATTTCCCAATTTTAGGAAGGTATTATGTTGTGTGTACATTATATCAGACCCCCAGTAGGGTGTGGGGCCACCTTACATGATCAAATGCATTGTTAAAGAACAAAAAGTCAACCAAGTAAGTGTGAAGATCTAATTGGTTTTATTGACTCAAGAATTGGGCAGCATACCATGTAGCAACTAGGGAGGTGCTCCGATGAGTTGTACAAAATGGAAGGTTTTTATAGGCTGAAAGAGGGCAGGACCAAGAAGTTAAAAGAGGGATTATGTCAGGCAAGGATACGTTTCCCTAGGGGAAGGTAAGGGGTCTTATCAGGCAGATTACCTCACTAGATAAGGAAATTCCAGACTGACTGACTTAAAATGCCACTCCTGGGAGAGGCTGAAGCTGCAATTAGATTAGTTATTAAGTTTTGGTTTGGTGACCTGGTTTCGCAAAAGTGACTCCATTTTGCCTTTTTTTTTTTTTTTTTTTGGTAGCGGTAGTCATATTTTTGCTGTGCAATGTATAAATATCCACAGTAAATGGGACAAAAGCTATAAAAAGCTTCACCTCAGTTCAGATTAAGCATTGGTACCAATGAAGAAAAATTTTGTTTCCAGATTTTTCTTGGATTTCAGGATTGCAGATAAAGGACGGTAAGCTTGCATTTCCTGTTCTCTCTCTTCTGCTTGGAAGGTCAGGGTGGGAGTGGGGATGGGAGGTGTCAGTGTAAGAAATGTCCAAACCTGTAGAGAATTTTTTTTGTAAGATTTATTTTATTTTATTTTTTTATTGGGGAAGGGGAACAGGACTTTATTGGGGAACAGTGTGTACTTCCAGGACTTTTTTCCAAGTCAAGTTGTTGTCCTTTCAATCTTAGTAGTGGAGGGTGCTGTTCAGCTTCAAGTTGTTGTCCTTTCAGTCTTAGTTGTGGAGGGCGCAGCTCAGCTCCAGGTCCAGTTGCCGTTGCTAGTTGCAGGGGGGGCAGCCCAGCATCCCTTGCGGGAGTCAAGGAATCGAACCGGCAACCTTGTGGTTGAGAGCCCGGGCTCCAACCAACTGAGCCATCCGGGAGGCAGCTCAGCTCAAGGTGCCGTGTTCAATCTTAGTTGCAGAGGGCAGAGCCCACCATCCCTTGCAGTACTCGAGGATTTGAACCGGCAACCTTGTGGTTGAGAACCTACTGGCCCATGTGGGATTCGAACCGGCAGCCTTCGGAGTTAGGAGCATGCAGCTCCAACCGCCTGAGCCACCAGGCTGGCCCCCGAGAATTTTTATAAGAGTTTATTTGAGCCAAAACTGACAAGAATTGCTGAGAAGACAGATCTCAAATGCTCCCCAGAATGGCAGTTTGCAGTTTCTTTTATGCATTTGGAATTAAGGAGGAAACATATGGAAAGTTATGTGGAGGTGGGAGAAAGCAAGGCAGGGATTGAATTATGGGATAGTTAAGATTATGTGCTCTCTTGAGGGTGGTTATGCCTTTGAGGGGTATTCCTTCTGGCATTTCAAAGATGTGTTTACCTAGATGCACAAGAACAGTGGACAGGACTGGCTTAAAACTTTTCACTAAAGAAGTTATGGCCTGGGGCTGGGACTACCCACCTTGACTGCCCAGTTAGAAATTTATGATCAGATCAACCTGTGAGGTTACTTTCCACAGAACCTCTTTTGCAGCCACAGAAGTGACATCTTGAGGAGGAGTCTGTTCTTCCAAGGTAGGAGATGTGTGCAGATGGGTGTGATACACAGCTCCCTCTTGTGACCATAGGGGCAAGTCCTGATTTGTATTTAACAATCAGAATGTATAAAAATGATTCCCTGTCGCTTTAAAATAAAACAAATGCTGAAAAACAAAAAAAAAAGTATCTCCTACACCTTCCAAATAACCCCACCTTTCTCTTATCAATCCACTTGGGACTAAGGCACACAGACACAAACATACACACGAATAAATGGTTGATTTGGGAGTTATCTTCTTAACATAAACGGTTATTACTGTTGGACATTCATGTTGCCTACCCCACCCCTTGCTTGCCCTTTTCACTTCTATATCTTGGGGCTCTTGTTGGTTAGAACCCACAGATCCCCCAGGTTCCTGTGATAAGGATGCAAAGTCCTCCAAAGTGGGGGTGGGGTGGACTGCTTTGTAGGGAACCTGCTAGGAGAGGATCTCTGAATTTTAAGAAAGGATCTTGGGCCCCTCCAAAAACAGCTGCTTAAGTACAGGTGGTTATCTCCTCTCCAAATTCTCCTTTCCTGGGGTCCTGGGGCCTCTTTAAGGGAGAGGTTTCTAACTTCACTTCAGAGGAAAGGCTCCTCCACTACTTAAGTAAGTACCTTTCAAAAATGCTGGATGAAACGAAGTTAAATAGCCCAGTTCCATCTCTAGCCCCAACACAAGCAGGAGAATGACTGCAGGAGCAAAAAACGTCCTCAGAAGGCAGCTAGGGAGGGGGCTGGAAGCGGGGACCAGGCTATCCTGAGGATGCTTTGGACATAAGAGTCTGGGCAAGAGCTGCTGGTCGTTTTTACAATTGACTGGTGAGCTGCCCCCAGAGTCCCTGCCCATAGTGGGTGCTGCTGATGTTCTTCCCAGGTCCCTTTACTGACTCCTGCACCCAACCCCCACCTCTGCGGGTGTTGGCTGCAGAGGGCTCACAGCTGCCCTTTCCCCCAGAAGAACCACCCTCAGATGACTGGAGATACCTGAGAGATATGCCACATTCACTTCCTCTCACCTGCTATGGTTGCCAGATAAAATACAGGACGCCCAGCTAAATTTAATTGCAGATAAATGAGTACCTTTTTAGTGTAAGGCTATCCCATTCATCGTTTATCTGAAACTCTAATTTAACTGGGCAATCTGTATCTTTTTTTTCTTCTAAATCTGGCAACCCTATAGCTGGCAGTCAATGACTGACTGTGGGGGGGAAGGGGTGTTGCGCATGAAGGCTTGGCCTCCTTGCCTCCAAGGCTGGAAGCTTTCTGGTATCATTTATGCTCTAGGGCTCCCCTGCAGGATTAGGCTAAAGCTAGACTGCAGCTGAACTCATTTGCTTAGCTTCTTCCCCTACCCCATCCTGTTTCCTTCTTCCCTTAAGGGTTTCACACAAAATAGCTGTCCCCAAAAAATAACTTCCATGGAGATCCCTGTCTCAGGTTTGGCTTCTAGGGCCTCGGACGCACTGGCTGCTTTTCAAAGCTTCCCGTTTGGTGATAATGCTCCGGGTTGCCTCAAAAGAGCAGCTCCCAGCCTTGCGTTCACATGGGAAGGATGGAATACAGCATTTTAGGCTCTAGGGCCTCTCACCGCCTTAGACAAATGACTTATCTTCTAGAGCTACTTTTCCTCATCTGTGAAAGGCAATAATAATAGTGACATTGCAGGGTAGATGGGATAATGTGAGCAAACTGTCTAGCACTTGGCCGGTCTCCCTAAATGGAAACAACAGCTGCAGTTTCATAGCCTTTAATGTCTGATCATTTTCACTTCCTTTGTCCTATCTTCACAGGCTGCTGACATAAATGGATACAATTCCCGTGTGATTGATGGAGAATTGTGGCTGTGAATGTTAAGGGACTGTCATCCTACTCGGGCTTCTCTCTTGCCTTTTTCCCCCAAATTGTGAACGCTCCTCAACTTTGAGCAAAATCCATTTGGCACCAGTTCACAAGGCAGGGAGGGGAGCTGACAACAGCCACGCGGGTGGAAGTATGGACTCATCACTTTCTTGACTGCCATAGCTTCCAGATGCATAAAAAACTGATGCAGGTGATGTTGGATCTGAAAGCAGTTTCTGAGTGTGGGCCGGGATCGTGTCGCGTGAAGCCGAAGAATGGAAATACGGACCAGGGAGAAGCAAAAAGTTTTAAAAAGAGGATAGTTTATTAGAGGCAGGAGAAGAGGTTGCAGCTCCGGAGTGGGAGGGGGGTCCCGAATGGGGAGTGCCCCATGACTGAGGCAAAAGTTCTTACTTTTATACCGTCCCTTGCCTGCTTGGGGAAGGGGAGCTGTTTGAAGAAGGGAACTGGCGCCTTCTAATGAAATTCGTCTACCAGGTTTGTTCTGCTTACCCATCCTAAAGGAATCAGCAAAGTAATCCACTCTTATCTATCAGATCTGCTCCATTTGTCAGGCCAAAAGGAATTTTATGATTAACCTCAGGGCCTTGTTACATTATGTCCTAGAGCAAAGGAGTGATTTTAAAACCTGAAGTTTTAGGATATGGCTGTCTTTTGTTTATTCCACCAGGGACCTCCCTGTCAACCTAGGGACATGCTAACTTTCCTGTATCAATACGAGCAGATCCTTCCCAACAACTTTGCTCTGAAATGTCAGATACAGAGAGTATCCAGAATGGCCCCGTTTGAGCCAACTGACTTCACCCAATGCAATGCTGGGCAACTTTTATAACGACTGAGGCAGTCTTGTGTATTTTGATTTGGAATAATATTAAGATACCTTGTTAAGAAGGGAAAGCACCCCCTACCATATCTCTGGGGAGACACTTAAGAAATTCATACTAGTTGTTGCTCATGGGGAAGGGGTGGGAAGGAGACTTACTCTTCATTGCTTATCCCTTTATACCATTTGAAATGTATGCCGAAAGCCTCAAGTATCTACTCAAAAAATAAAATTGAATGGAAAAACAAAGGTCAACCAACTATTTTATCCCAAACTCTGACAGCACTAAGAGGATTCAGGCGGTGTGAAAGGCACTTCATTTTCAGGGTTTGGTTCAGGAGAGTGAAAATTATTCAAGTTCTTTGAAGTCCAAAATATAAAGTGTGATCAAAACATATGGTGAATATTTGTTTATTTATGTATTCATGTTTACTTATTTATTTTTTTAAGGAGGACACAGCTCACAGTGGCCCATGCAAGGATCGAACTGGCAACGCTGGTGTTACCAGCACCACGCTCTAACCAACTAAGCTATCTGATCACCCCACGGTGAATGTTTAAATTTAAAAAAATTATTACAGTAAAAGACACATTGCCATTAATCCCCCGCAAAATACTCCCCCTCACTTCGAACACACTTATCCCATCATTCTTGCCACTTTCTGAAGCAGTTCTGGAATTCTTCTTTCGTGTCTTTAGTTGCACTGTCATGGCAGCCTCAAGGTCCTGAATCGATTCAAAACGTTTACCTTTCATGGTCATTTTGACTTTGGGGAAGAGCCAGAAGTCACACAGTGCCAGATTCGGTGAATAAGATGGATGAGGACACACCGTACTGTTTTTATTTGACAGAAATTGCCCTACCAGAAGCAATGTGTGACACGGCGCCTTTCCGATGTGATCAAAACATATGGTGACTGCTGCTGTCAAATGCCATCCAACGGAAAGGCAGGGATCTTCAATACAGGAAATGGTGCGTCGCACCTTAGTAACAGTGGGACGTTTCAACTTGTTCCCTGCAGTCGGGCGTGAGCTACAGTTCAGAGATGTTTTAAAGTGTGCCATACATCATTCTCCATCATGACAATGCTCCATGTCACACATCATTTCTGGCATATGACAATTTCTGTCAAATAAAAATATACGGTGTGTCCTCATCCATCTTATCCACCGAATCTGGCACTGTGCGACTTCTGGTTCTTGCCCGGCATCAAAATGCCTCAGGACATCAAAGCAGCCACGAAAGCGCAACTAAAGACACTCATGAAAGAGGACTTCCAGAACTGCTTCAGAAAGTGGCAAGAACGATGGGTTTGAAGCGAGGGCGGGGGGAGGGTAATAGCAATGTGTCTTTTACTGTAATAATTTTTTTTTATTTAAACATTTGCCGTATTGTTTGATTACACCTCATACAGGAGCTGCGTTGGTTTTGATGGGCTGCAGCCTGGCAGGATGGATTTGCCAGGCAGCTGATTTAGGCAACTCTCTTCCATTCCAGAGTGTTGCCGGGTGCCAGATACTTTACACCACTTTTTTTGCCTCACAACTCTGAGGTAGATGCTATTCATCTCTCCATGTGATAGATGATGAATCTGAAGCTAATTTTGGCAGCATCTGAAACCCATGCTTTTTTGAGAAAGAAAATGCCACTGTTTGTGGGGTCTGTTTTGATTTCCTCAACCTCTCCTGAAATCTGGAACAAGTCCTGTCTCCTCTGAGGGGCAGTGGTAAGCCAGTGGAGACACGGGCCCATCCCCACGGTGCTTACATTCGTTCTGGCAGCCCCAGCCACTCTCCCAAATACTCCCTGCCTCATCCCACACGATCGGTGGTAATACCATGCTGCAGTGTGGAGAACACCATCTGGAGTCAGACGGCCCACTTTACAATGACACACTTACCGTTGTGTGATCTTGGGCAAGGCACTGAGCCTCTTTTGCCTGTTTCCACCTCTGTAAAATGGGGATGATCACAAGGATAGCTACATTAGGATAGTGTGAGCGCTCCGTGAGGTAACATATATAAAGCTCTTTGCATAGTGCCTGGCACAAAGTACGCACTTGATAAATACTAGCTGTTATTATTGTTATTATTAAATACAAGAGCTGTTTCATGAGTACAGAAGCCTTTCTGTTCTCCGCTGAATCCTCAGTATCTAGCACATACAAGGAGCTCGGCAAGTACTTAATGAATAAATGCGTAGATGAAATTTGGCTTACATTTGTAAATGGGACCATCTGGGTCTTTTTTGTCAACTCCAGCCGACCGAACACCTACTATGTGCTGTCAGCCACGAGAGACATTGAGAGCAGGTCGTGTCCTTGGTGAGTAATGACATAGATGCCCAGCAGAAGAGATGCTCGATATAAATTTACTGAATGAACGACTGCATGGATAAATGAATGACTATGAAGCAAGCTTCCTGGGAAAATAAACAGGCCCTGAGTCCCGTACCCCATGCAGACATTTGCACACGCGGTTTTCTCCGGAGTGGGCACCAGAGGGTACTGAGCTCGGCAGGCCCCGGCTCCTGAGAAGGACTCACTCTTGGGTCCTTAGGAGGACTCCTCGCGGTGACGTCACATCCGCGCCTAGCCGCCACGCATCCGGGGGGCGGGCAGACTAAAGCCGAACGTGAACCTCCCCGGAGTTTCCCGGACTCAGGCTCAAGCCTCTGCAGGGGAGCTCCAGGCCTTGGCGGATTCTCGCAGTGAACAGGAGTCAGGGAGGCGTCAGCGCAGTCCCGCGAAGAACGGGTAGGCGGAAGCCCATAGCAGAGCGGCTGTTTTCCGGGACTGGGCTTAGTCGGCCGGCGGGTGACGCAGGCCGCGCGGCCTAGGCCGCATGCGCAAGACGAGAGTGACGGCGGGCGGCGCAGGGTGGCCTGAGGTAGGTTTCCGCTTCCGCGGAGGACCCGGCGGCTGGAAGGCGAGGCCCGGCCGCGGTCCTTCCCAGGCCTCTGTACCAGGCGGTCGCGGAAGCAGAGCGTGGCTGTGACAATGGTGCTGAGCGCATGCTCTCGGCGCCAGCTGGACGCCAAATGGACGTTAATCGAAAAAAGTTGAAAACGACTTAAGTGCGCAACAGTAGGGGATTTAGCTTTTTTATTTTTAACGTCATTGATTTAGTCCAAAATTTACATATGGAGTGCTTACTATGTGCGATGCACTGTTTTAGGTTCTTGGGAAACAGTGAACAAGACAGATCCCAGTTTCTTGTGGAGTGTACATCTGTTGGGATGGGGAGTACAAACAAATGAAATTACGTAGTTATATTAGAAGGTGGTGCGTGCTGTGAGAAGAGTAAAGTAGGAGCATGGTGGGAGGGGGTGCCGTATCAGATAGACACTGGATCAAATCGAGGGGTCAGATTGGAGCGACGCCGTGAAGGAGGCAAGGGAGTGAGCCATGTGGCTGGCTGGCTACCTGGTGCAAGAATGTTCCAGCACGCAGAGAAGCTGGGAGCGAGGCCCAGAGGCGAGAGGGAAACTGCAGTGTGAGGAAGAGCTAGGAGGCCTGTGTGGGGAAATGGCAGGACACGAGGTGCAGATCAGGTAGGGCCTTGCAGGCAGGCGGCTGTAAGGACTTGAGCTTTACTCTGAGGGAAACGGCAACCATTGCAAGGTTTTGAGTAGAGGAATGACGTGACTCGAATAGGTTTTAATAGGCTCACGATGGCTGTAGTAGAGGCTAGTTAGAGGAGGGAAGCAGGGAGAGCAGTTACTAACGGATGAAGTAAAGTGTGTCTGTAGCCATTTAAAAGGCTGATTTCAAAGGTGACGACGGCAATGACTATATAGAAGTGCCCACATTTTTGTGGTGAGCCTGGTGAATATGCCAGGCTGTAGGAAGGGCTTCCCAGGCATCCGTCTTTTTAAGTCTCAGGACAGCCCGCAGAGGGCAGTGCTCTCATTGACCTTGAGGCTCAGGCTTGTCCAGCGAGAGGTGATTGCTCAACACTTGCTCCTTAAGTCTGAGTGTGTGTGGGGGTGAGAAACACAACAAAATTGACCATTTTTTTAAATGTACAATTTCTTGGCATTAAGTACACATATTGTGCAAGTATCACCACTATCCATTTCCAGAATACTCTGTAAATCTTCATTGTTACTGGCATCCTAAACCCCAGGCCTAATCTCATTCTCCTACCTCAGGCAGCCAATTCTGGCAAGTTAGTCGGTAACACTTAAAAAACACCTATCATGTGCCAGGCAATGAATGAAATGATTGAGTCCTGTTCTCCCTGCCATTCTAGTCACAGGAGACTAGTGGTTGGTAACCATTGCCGCAGTCCTGAAACCAAAGATGCTCTTGAACGTACAGGCCTAACACCTCTGTCATTCAGTCATGTATTCAGTAAGTTGGTCGAATGCCTGCTCTGTGCCAGACACAGTAAATATTCACGTTTGTTGAATGGCTGGCTGTAGTTCTTTTACCCTGACTTCTCATTTTCTCTGGTGGTCACTATCTAGGAGTGGTCGGAACTGGCCTGAACCAGAGGATTTTGCAAATGCTGGTCTATAGCGATGTGACCTTGGATAAGTCCCTTTCCTTGGTAGTGCCTCAGTTTCCTGGTTCCTATGTGGGGGGACTAGGTATTAAATAGACAATGTTAAGAGATTGCATAACAAGGGAACCTAACAGAACAGAGTGCCAAAGAAGGCTCCCCTGAAGAGGTGAAAGTCCTGGAAGAAATGAACTGTAAGCTAAAATTCGCAGGATGAGGAGGCACTATGGAAAGGGAGAGTAAAGTGGGAATGGAGCCAAGGACAGGGATTCTCTACAGGGGGAGCAGCGTGTTCTGAGTTCTTGAAAGTTGCAGATCTGTTAGAAATGGCATGGAGTGCCCATCCCAGGAATTCCTCGCCCCAAACCCGTTGCTGTTTAAGCTCAGTCTTTCATGGGGCTGCCACATAGCCCTCTGTTGACCTGGCCTGATGGAAAGAACTTGCAGATCCAGTCAGCAGAACTGCTACCCCTCGTTCTGTTCATGTTCTGTGTTGGCTGAGAGTAAACAAGAAGAGGGCCTTCAGATCCCAGATTTACTCCTTTATGTTTTTACTTTTTTGGATTAAGAGGCATCATACCAGAGGGTCATGAAGGCGCTAGGAGTGGTTGGAATCTTTGTTCCCTTGCGCAGGTGTTCCTTATCTTTGCCAAGCTTCAATGTCCTCCTCTCAAAGATGGAAATAATAATAGCTTTTATCTCATAGGATCATTTTGAAGACATGACCTAAGGCATGTAAAGCATTTAGCACAGAGCTGGGTACTCAGTAGGGGAAAATGTTCGGTGGGGTTATGTTATTAGAATTTAAATAATACACTTGTCTGGCATATATGAAATATAGAAACTTCCTTTGTGTCTGTATGGGCAACCTTAGTTTGACCAGAATTAAATGAGTTACAGTCCTTAGGAGTTCTTTAAAAAATCAAATAGGTCGAATTCTCATTAACAAAGTGAAAAGTAGCTTGTACCTTGTTAATTTCTAACCCTCTTGACACAACGTAGGTGTAATCAGCATGGAAATGATGCCAGCCCCAGCTGCCACATATGAAAGAATAGTTTACAAAAATCCCTCTGAGCACCACTACATGAAAGTCTGCCTGTAAGTTCAGTCTCCTAAATTCTATTTTTGATTACTTATGTATGAATCTGAATAGCATGAAGTTTAATACAAGGTATTTTTTCTTTTGTAATGTTTTTTACAGAGAATTTCAAGATTGTGGAGTTGGACTGAATGCTGCACAGTTCAAACAGCTGCTTATTTCAGCCCTAAAGGACCTGTTTGGAGAGGTATGGGATCACTGGTAGATTGAACACTCCTAAGATCTTTGTAATGAATGCTGAAAGAACACTTTTCCAAATATTATTTAAAAACTTTAAAACCATATTTGAAATTTCAGAATTAGACTTTCAGAAATGAAGAATTTTTGGTAGGTTTGTTCTAATATGATTTCTTTTTGTCAAGGAATTTGTTAGACAAATGTTTATTTTAGTGCAGTGCTATTCAAAGTGTGGTCCAGATTGGCAACGTGCAAACTGTTTTTTTGCAAACTGTGCAAACTGTGACTTACACTAGAATGTAAATCAGCACACCACTTTCTTGACTGAGAAAGTCTCCTTAGGAAAAATACTAAGCTGAACTAAACAGTGTGATTAGTGATTTATTGATTTACATTTTGATGCATCTCCTTATTATGGACCAGCACTTTGAGCAGTCCTGTTTTAGCATTCACTTGAAAACGAGTTTTGAGAGAGAACAAAGGTGATTTTTCAGGAAATTATTTCTTGATTCATATATTCTGTCAAATCAGAATCTGCTAAGCGTCTCATCAAAATTAAAAACTTATTCCACAAAGACTTGGTTAAGAGGATGAAAAGACACATAAAGACCGGGGGGAAATACTTGCAAACCACATATCTGACAAAGGATTAATATCTAGAATAGATAAAGAGCTCTCAAAACTTAGTAGTAAAAAAAAACCCAACAATACAATTAAGAAAATGGGCAAAAGACATGAACAGATATTTCACTAAAAAGGATGTACAGTTGGCAAAGAAGCACATGAATGAAAAGATGTTCAATATCATTAGCCATTAGGGAAATGCACATTAAAAACACAGTGAGATACCACTAGGAGAATGACTGAAAGAAAAAATCGTGATAATACATACTGGTGAGGATGTGGAGAAACTGTCACTTATACATTGGTGGTGGGAATGTAAAATGGTACAGCCTCTTTGGAACACAGTTTGGCAGTTTGTTAAACTAAACATGTACCTACCATACAACCCAGCAGTTGCACATCTGGGCATTTATCTTAGAGAAATGAAAACAATATTCACACAAAAGCTTGTATGTGCATGTTGACAGCAGCTTTATTTGTAAGAAACCCAAAATAGAAATAAGCCAGATGCCCTTCAATGGGTGAATAAACTATAGTACAGTCATACCATGGAATATATTCAATAATAAAAAAGAACAAACTATTGATACAACTTGATCAAATCTCCAAAGCATTATGCTAAGTAAAAAAGCCAATCCCAAATGGTAACATACTGGTGATTCCATTTCCATAATGAAATAACATAATTGTATAATCTGGAGAAAGATAAGTGGTGGCCTGGGGTTAAGGATGTGGGGGAAGGGTGGGTGTGACTAAAGGGGTAGAAGGAGGGGGCCCCCGGAGACGGTAAGGCTCTTTACCTTGATTGTGTGGCTACATGAAACTACCTAGGTGGTAAAATTGCATAGAACTATGCACACACACACACACACACACACACACACACAAATATGAGTGGAAATATCACTGGTAAAATCTGAAAAAAACTGGTTTATCAATTTCAGTTTCCTGGTTTTGATATGGTACTATAGTTATATAAGGTGTTGATAGGGGTAGGGGGGCTGATAAAAGGTGCATGGAACCTTCCTTTACATTTCTTTGCAATCTCCTGTGGCTCTGATTTTTCAAAATAAAAAGTTTAAGGAAAAAATTCTGTACCTTTTATATATCAAGTATAAAACCTGGTTCCTGAGGATATAGCTATAAACAAACAGAGATGGCCTCTGTCTCGTGAACTAATGGTCCCGGTTATTTTTAGTAGGAAACCACATTTCCTACTAAATTAATGGCAAGAATGGTGAGTCTTTTGAAAGAGGAAGTATGTGGGTCTTGTACATGGCATGGAAGGACATAGCAAGTGACTGAGCTTAATCTTCAGGAAGGAGCAATTTAAACGAAGACTTGAAGGGTGACGAGTTAGAGGAGGAACATTCAAGGCCGGGGGCGGGGGCGGGGCGGGGGTAGGGAGTTGTAAATAAGCAGGTCCAGTAGTCCAGGACCAGTAAATAAAATACTGCTGCTTTGGAGGAGAAAAGCAATTGACAGAATTAGTTATTAGAGTTCAAGACTAATGATGATAATAGTCTAATAGCATTATTCCACACTTAGGTTGGTGCTGCCTTACCCGTGGACATCCTGACCTATGAAGAGAAGACTTTGTCAGCCATCTTGAGAATATGTAGCAGGTACGGCAGACAGTGGAACATTTCCTGTATAACAGAGCAGAGAAATGGATGGAGAGACAGAGCAGAAATGCTCTTTTTGAATAAGAAGAGCTTTGTCACTATGAACTCTGATTAGCTTTTGGAAGTTTAAACTGGGGAGAATATGAACATTCATTCAGTAAGAATTTACACTCTAGAGAGCAAAACTTGGGATTTGTTTACAACAGTGGTGTTTCCATTGACAGTCATGGTTACAAACTCAGAAATACCAGTCGTGCCAAAAAAATGTATACTGCCGGACACTTTGGTCAACATATGCTCAAGCAGTAATTTGCCGTAATGAGAAGTGCCTGGACTCTGATGGTAACCATTTTGAGCACCTCTTGTAATTGCAGAAGTCAAACGTGACTTGTATTCATTTGTTATCGGTATATATTAACTTTTACTATTTTAATACAGTTTTCCTGTCTTAAAATGTGTGTACATTTGTTTGCCACCCTCTATATATTTTAAAAACATTCTTAATTGAGGTTCATTTTGTTTGCTGCCTACAATAATATACTATCCTCTTACTTTTAAAGTTTTCTCATTTAAATGAGGTTTTCTGGACCATCACAAACAAAAGAACTAGGGAGATGTTGCAGGGACAAATCTTTATGCTTCCTTGATTTTTTCCACAGTGGACTTGTCAAATTGTGGAGCTCTTTGACCCTGTTAGGATCCTATAAAGGCAAGAAATGTGCTTTCAGAGTGACGCAGGTAAAGGCTGTTCCTTCACATATTCTGAACAAGGCTGAGTAGTGGATCAAACTGTTTTTTAATATGTGTTCCATTTTTGTGCTTGCATAAATCTAGTATGGTTAACATTATCCACCTTGGGGGGAGGGGGTGGGAATCCACGACTTCATTGCTTCCAAAAATGTGAGACAAAGCACTTAAATTTTAGATTGTATGAGCGGAATTTGGGGATAAAATTTGGAATTCTTGTGGAAAAGTCTTAACTTTTCATTTATTGCTTCATGCCTAGTGCCTTATGTATTGGAATGCTCTTTTTGAGCTTATCATGACCACTTGCTTATCTAAAGCTACCTCTTAGGACTCTCATTAAAATGCTACTACATCAGCTTATCTTGTCCTATAAAACTGGACATGTTTCCGCATTGCCTTGTGTTTCAGTGCAATTTTCTCCTGATACTGCGTTAATGTTTTTCTTTCTCTTACAGGTTTCTCCGTTTCTCCTCGCATTATCCGGTAATAGTAGGGAACTAGTATTGGATTGAATAGTCTTCAATTTCAGAAACATTCCTCCACTCTCAAAAGTACTTTTTGATGCCAGCATAATGTTTGAAGACTGAAGCAGGGTAAAAACTCTTGTTGAGGGAGCTGAAGATGTTGCCAGTAATTTCCAGCCATCTTTGGTGGGGTGGGCTTCGGAGGAGAATCTGCCTGAACCAACCAGTGCTAAGCAGGCAGCACTTGCAGCATTTGCACATCAGAGTTGGAGACCGGGCTGAACTCAGCAGGGCCTTCACACAGAGGGATGTGGTTACCTTCTCAGAATTAACAGGGGATGTCAATCCTTTGCACTTAAATGAAGATTTTGCAAAACACACCAAGTTTGGAAAGACTATTGTACATGGAGTTTTGATCAATGGACTTATTTCAGCTCTCCTGGGTACTAAAATGCCCGGGCCAGGCTGTGTGTTTCTTTCCCAGGAAATTAAGTTTCCAGCCCCTTTATATGTTGGAGAAGTTGTTTTAGCTTCCGCGGAAGTGAAAAAGCTGAAGCGGTTCGTTGCTATTATTGCAGTGTCATGTTTTGTAATAGAAAGTAAAAAGACTGTTATGGAAGGCTGGGTCAAAGTTATGGTCCCAGAAGCTCCCAAATCCTGAAATACATGTTTAAAGATTCAAGTTCAGGCATCAATGTTACCATTACTGAAGAGCCTCTGAGAAAAACACGGATTGCTGCTCTTCAACAAGGAATGGCTAACACCTAGCAGCCTCTATTGGGGGAGGGGTGGAGGTAGAGAGGTGTCATGTGCACTTTCCAGTTTGGCTTATGCTTCACACAGACTTGAGTATATTTATCTGTCGGTTTTTTTGTTTGTTTTTTCAATTGAAAAAATACTGGAAAGGTTATTTAGCTAAAGGTTCTATTTTAGGATTTCAAACCTAGTTAGATTTGCGTTTGGATAACACAAACCTACCTATATGTATACAGAATAAGTTTCTCATTGAATTTATAACTAGCATTTAATTATTGAAGGCAACAATAGAAGTTGAGAATCTTTGAACACTTGTTTTTTACCAGTAAACATTCTTAGATACTGTTCTTCAGCAATTTCTGGGTCAGAGTTTTTTGTACTTTGTTACTGTTATATGAAGATGGCATCTTGTCTAACCTTCAGGTGGTACTTGCCTTTCAGATGTGCAGATTTGGACTCAGTTATATAAGCTTTTGGTTTAATCTATAAAATGGGAACAATAACGCCTACCACACAGGATTGTTGGAGATGATAGTAAAGCACAAATAGTAAAGCACAAGGCCTAACTTGTAAATAGTAGTTGCTACTATTCATTCTCCTCTGTGAATGAGGTTAGAGGTTAAAGCTAACTAGCCCACAAGTAAGCAGGCCAGTCTTTCAGGATGTTAGCCAGTCTCTTGGTATTCTAAACATGGAACAGATCTGAAATGCAAAGTTTCTATTTTAGTAATCCAGATTATGTTCTCCTTTCCTTGAAAGTATCGTGGGTTCCCCCTTTATATAAATAATCTATGCTTAGTTTCCTAAAAAATTATAAGAGAAAGTATAAGGAACACTGGAGGCCAAGTTCTTAAGAGCTGAGAGGTACTGACAAGGAAATGTGCCTAATATGCTAGTACTAAAAGGTCATCCGCAACATAGCTAACCCTTTTAAGACAAGAATCTAGAATGGAACATAGATGTGGTCTACCTGTGCTGTAGTTTTAGATAGTGGCTCTGACCACAGTTAGATGCTTTGACCAGAAAGGTAAGATCAAGTGTAATTGGTTGGATCAACCTACATTTACTGGAAAAAGGATTTTCCTCATGTTAGTGGATCAGTAATTAGATTTTTAATTTATTTTTTTACATTAAGGGGATCAGATTACTAGAAAGAATTATTCTAGTCACTAGAGGGCAGTGATGCATATAAAGTGAGTATTTTAAACCTAAATATTGCACTATAGTTTGTGAGTGAGATGAAAATAACCAAAATCAACGTGAGAAGCAAGGGTGCCATTCTCACAAGAGTTTCAGAATGGGCAGCACGTGCAGGCTCAGACCCACCTGATGAAGGCTTATAGGTAAAACACATGTTGAAAATTTGATAGAACATTGAAAAAATAGGGAACTTGCACAAAATATGGACGTGAAGCCATATTCAGGTTCTACTCCTATAGAACTCATTTCCTGGGACTTAGCAACAGTGTTGAAGTATTGCTCCACAAACAGAGTGTGTGGGTATGGTCATTAATACTAATAGCTAACCATTGTCACCCCAATACATTTTAATTGAAAAAAAAAATACCAATAGCTACCATTTTTTCAATACCTGATGAGCCAGTTTTCTACATTAGCTCTAATCCTTGATACAACTCTGTGAAATTATATTGTCTCATTTTATAGGTAAGGAAACAGACAGTTGCTGTGTGACTTGTGCTACGTACAGCTAGTATGTAGTAGAGCTGGGGTTCAAACGGGCCTGCCTGGCTCCAAAGCATTTTTTTCCATCACACTGTGGGTCTTCTAATGTTACCATGATTAGAGCACTGTCAATTTCTATAACAGTATCTTGTTATGTGACATTAAAATATTTGGAACATGTCTAATTTTTTTTTTTTTTTAATGTTCAGAATGTTCTAGATCTTGCTCCCTGCTACATGGAATTCCCTGTAGCATTTTCCTATATATTATTACTTTATGGCTTCCACCCATACCTATTGCCTACCCTTTTCCTAAGTTGACATTTGGTGATTATTTGTCTTCAGAGTAGAATTACTGAAAAGGTTATTCTAAAGATGAAAAATTATGTGGAGGCCAAATATGGTGGGGAGGGGAAGATATTAGATCTGGCCAATAGCTGATTTATACCATGTAACTCAAAAGTAGTTTCTCAGTAAGCTCATTTCCATTTTTTTTTTTTTTTTATTGGGGAAGGGGAACAGGACTTTATTGGGAAACAGTGTGTACTTCCAGGACTTTTTTCCAAGTCAAGTTGTTGTCCTTTCAATCTTAGTTGTGGAGGGTGCGGTTCAGCTTCAGCTTTTTGTCCTTTCAGTCTTAGTTGTGGAGGGTGCAGCTCAGCTCCAGGTCCAGTTGCCGACCAACTGAGCCATCCGGGAGGCAGCTCAGCTCAAGGTGCCCTGTTCAGTCTTAGTTGCAGGGGGCAGAGCCCACCATCCCTTGCGAGAGTTGAACCGGCAACCTTGTGGTTGAGAGCCCACTGGCCCATGTGGGAATCGAACCAGCAGCCTTCGGAGTTAGGAGCACGGAGCTCCAACCACCTGAGCCACTGGGCTGGCCCCCCCTTTTTTTTTTTTTTAATGCTCCCTAGTTGTCATGGTTAATGATCTCTGTAAATCAATAAAAAGTTAAAATAGATAAGTAGGCAAGAAGTTAGGGATACTTCTCTGTAAGTGACTTGTTATTCTTACTAAGTCAAGAGTCTCAAACCACTGATGTTTGCTGGCTGTAAGGAAAAATTGTGGGTTGGCTGTTTCATTTTGAACCCTTTATGTAGAAGCTGCTGGAAGGAATGACTCTTCCAATGAAAGCATGGGTGACCCTCAAATTAGGAAATCCTCTCCCAGATAATTGAGAGGTGGCCTGGCTATATGAGGTCACACATGGAAGTGACTACAAAAGTACTGACTAAAATAGGCCAGATCATACTAGCGCTTTCCACATAGGGGCATTATAAGTCTGCAATTCTTGCAATGTTTGATTGCCACAGAAAGATATACTCATCTTAAGCAATTTCAGCCTAATGTACTGGAAAATTGCTTAACAGATTTTCATATTCTATTAGAAACATCTTCATATTGGTAAAATGCCACTCATTTCTTTTTCTGAGCAGCAAATCTTGAGAACAACAGGGAGACAGCCTCACCACAGCCACCATTCATCTTGTGGACTTGACTTGTGTATTCACCTAGAAAAAGAAGAAATTGCCAAATTCACACCGGGTACCTGTTAGGTAACTACAGGTTTTCATTTTGTGCTGAATTATTAGTCATTTTTCTTTTATGTTCCTAGAGTATGATTCAGAGACCAATTTACTCCCAAAGAAAATTGCTATTAAATTACATCTATTACGTTTTTATATTTAAACATACTCTACCAAGGGTTGACTGTCACTGAGCAGCTGTACCACTCTGAATGCCTCATGTGTTGGCATAATTTATTAACTGGCTCTATCTGAGTTGAATGGGAGCACTGTGGAATTTCTCTTGGGCTGCGTATTACTCTTGACTATCTCCAGGGTCCCAGATATTTCACTTCCTTTGTTCTTGGCTTCTCATCATTTGGATTACAAACACAGCAGATAGAAAAATTCTCAACATCTTCAGTGAAATTTGGGGTTTGAGCAATGTAACCAACTAGAAGAAACCATTTAAGTTCAAAATCACAAGAAAACCCAAGAGTAATGTTGACACTACATAAATAGAGCAGGATTAATAGGCCCCACAGTCGATTTCTAGGCCACAATCAATTTCTGGGGTGGCTCTTAGCTCAAACACAGTTCATAGGACCTTATAAACCCTGGGGAAAGTTCCTCTGCAATGAGATGGACAATATCAACATGTTAAGGGAAATAAGAATGACCAAATTTGAGTTGAATTTTATTGTTTTTCTATGCACATCAAAATATTTAAAGAAAAAATCATTTTGGGTTGGGAGGTGATGCTGCTTAGGAAGCACTGAGTATTTTATAAGCTTCTGATTTGATTTGTAGAGCAGTTGCCAGGTCTAGAAGCATCCTCACTAAAACTCATTATCTTCAGTCAGTCTGGCCAAACATCAAGTTGTTAGATAAGCAACCTGTAGGCCAACATACAAGAATATAAATTTTTTTTTTTTTTTTTGCCCTGCTAGCCCTGAGTAGTAGTGTATGTGGCAAAAACTAAGATACTGAATACCTCATTAACTTTACCCAGACAGACTGGAAGCAGAGCTGATTTGATTCAGCTCAGCTCTGCTTGAGGAGGGTTTCCCCACATTCAGTATGAGCCACTTCAAAAGCCAAGCTGTTGAGGCTGTTCCGTGAGGTTTGGGGCCTGGTCTTCAGAGAATCTAGGGGTCCAGTTCAGTCCAGGATCCTCAGAGGGTCACTGACAAGGCACTGATTTGGGAAGATGAAAATGAAATTAAAAGACTCACCATAGAATCTATTCTGAGTTTCCAGAAAAAGGGAAAGTCTGGATTGAGTTACTCTCTGGCTTCATTCCATTACTTAACCTGATTTCTGACTTTCAGTTTCCTTTTCCTAGTAAGGAAGACTAGACAAGGTTATGTTATGACCTTTGCAACTCGTATGGTATTTTTCCCCCTAATTATACAAGTAAAATGTCTTCATTAGAGACATTTTGAAAAACACAGCAAAGCATAAAAATCGAAAACACCACTTCTTAAAGACCCTAAGTTAATATTTTGGTGTATCTCCTTTTGGTGTTTTCCCTATTAAATATATTTTTAAAACTTGGGGTCATACAAATGCATATACAGTTGACCCTTGAACAACACAGGTTAGGAACACTGAACCCCATGCAGTCAAAAAAATCCACATATAACTTTCAATTCCCTCAAAACGTAACTATAATCCTCCCTTGGTATGGGTAGATTGGTTCCATGACCCCCACCATGGATACCAAATCTTCAGATGCTCAAGTCCCTTATATAAAACGGTACAGAACAATGCATATAGCCAGCCCTCCACGTCTGCAGATTCCCATCTGTGATCAAAAATACTGTTTTTGATCTGCAGTTGGTTGAATCTGCAGATGCGCAACTGGGGTTACTGAGGGCTGATTGTATATGTATTGAAAAAAATCTATAGATAAGTGGACCTGCACAGTTCAAGTGCATGTTGTTTAAGAGTCAACTGTATTGCTTTTTCCCCCACTTACTATTATTACATCAAGAGTATATTATTAAAAAAAAGAAGTATACTATTAGTCTTTGATTTTTAATCATTAGAAAATATTCTACTTATGATTGTACCATGATTTGTTCAATTTCCTTTTGTTAGATACTTATCTTTGCATGCTACATATTTCCACTGATCTCTGATTATTTCCTTAGGATACCCTCCTAAAGGTGGAATTACTGGAGGAGAACATTTTCAAAGTCCTTGATATGTATTGTCAAATCCCAGTTCCTAGCACCAGGCCTATTATGTGGTAAGTACTCAGTAAATAATTGTTGAATGAATAAATGCCCTCAGGAAGGTTGGACCAATTTATACTCCCACTAGCAGTATGCAAGAAGAGCCTTGTCTTGGCCAGCCTACATGATAGTAATGATTGAAGCAGAATTTGGGTGTCTGTGATTCTGGCAATGAAATAATCCACTTGCCTTCAAGAAATGAAAATAAAAAGTTGAATCCTCCCTAAGTGCTATATGGTTTTGTTTTAATAGACTGATGCTTTTAAATATGCTGGCAAAATAATGGAATGCAGGAAGAGTTCTGATTATTTTAGGACTGAATCAGGAAGTTCCATGTTTCTCTCTTCACATCTCTATCCACTGGGTCTTGGCCTCTAAGTCAGTTTGTCAAGGCTCCTTGGCCACTTGGGGTTGCCCAACAATCCCATTAAGCTTGAGATCTGGAGAGGGTGCCCTTTAGATACTGTCCAGACCTGTGATGTCAAATTTTGGTGGTGGTGGTAGTGTTACCAAGAAACTTTGTTCTCTTGTTTTCTGAATGTAGAAATTTAGGGGAGAAAAATTTAAAGAGTTAGAAACTTTCCCTTTTGTAAACTGTAGGGGGAAAAAGAAAGTAATATTGTTTGAACTTTTATTATGTGCCAGGCCCCTTTCCATCGTATTGCATTCTTCATACCAAACTTTCCATACAAGTATTATCTCCATTTTGCAGATGGGGAGGTAGGTTCAGAGAGGGTGGGTAACTTATTCAAGGTCACACAGCTGGTAAATGCCAGAGCCCTGGATATCCTGGTCATCTAATTTCAAGTCCAATTCTCTGCATCATCTTAGGATGCTGCCCTGGGAAAGTGCAGTGTGGGTGGGATTTCTATGTGTGTGTGGAGTGGCCTGGGTGTGTGTTGTAAGGAGTGCCAGGATTGTAGCCTTGGGCTCAGGCAGAATGTGAGCACAAAGCTTTCTGGCTCTGGGTTTGAGGTTCTTGGAGCTGGTACAGTGGGACTGAGGACTCCAAGTCTGAGGGATCTTGGTTGAGGGTTCTCAGGGTTGAAGGCCTTGTGGGCTGAGCTAAGAGCTGGGGCCAAGGGAAGAACCTGGGAGTCTCTGGACCAGTGCCCAGTTTCTAAGACCAACAGTTAAAAGAGCTTGGGTCTGAGGGTTCTGAAGTCAATAGTTCCAACTGTGGGATCTAATTCTTAGGGCCCAACTCTTAGGTTCTTGGATCTTAAGGATGAAATTCAAAAGTGCCTGTTAAACCTGAATCTGAGGGACTTGTTTCAGAAAGTCTCTGGGTCTGCAGGGTGCAGATTGAGGGTTCCAACTTGAAGGCCTTTTTTCTGGGTCTTAGGGTCCTTGGGCCTGGGAGGCCTGGGTGGGAAAGGTCCAGCTGTAAAGGTCTCAAGTCTGCAGGCCCAGCTTCTGAGGTCCTAATGTGAAAAGCCAAACACTGAGAATCTTCATTTGGGGATCTTTGGGCCTGAGGGTTCCTGGACCGCAGGACTCAGAGAGCGGTTTCGTCGGATCCGAGGATCTCTGGAGGTGATGGCTGATGGCTTAGGGTGAAGTGTCCCCTGATCTGAGGCTCGGTGCTAAGGGTACCTGGTCTGCGGTGCGGCTACGAGGACCTTGGAGGAGCGAGTCCAGAGCAGCGGCGAATGCGGAAGTTTGGCGCTAGGACCTCGCGGGAGGCAGCAGAGCGAAGGGCAGCCAGTACTGACAGCGACCGCGGCGGGGGACGGTCGGCGTTAGGACCCCGCGGGCCCGGCGGGTGGTGGCGGCGCGTGGGGCGGCGCGTGTTGACAGCGGCGGCAGCGGCGGAGCCCGGCGGGCGGCGGGAGTCGGCGCCTCTGGTTCCTGCCCCTGGTCCCGAGGCGGTGGCGGAGGGGCGTCCCGGGATGGCCTTTATGGAGAAGCCGCCGGCCGGCAAGGTGCTCCTAGACGACACGGTGCCGCTGACAGCAGCCATCGAGGCGAGCCAGACCCTGCAGTCCCACACGGTGCGCGGCCCGTCAGGCGGGCGGGAGGCGCGGGGCGGCCCCGGGCCGCGAGCGGGCTGCGGACAGCCGGGCAGGGTCGCCGGGGCGGGGACCCAGGCAGGGGTCGGCAGCCCAGGCCGGGAGGGCTCTTGGGTGGCGGTGGTTCTGGGTCTGGGCCCCTGGGGCCCAGGCGATCGCTGAGGTCCGGAGGGGTCGAGGGTGGAGATCGCAGCCCCGTGGGCCAAGGAGTGGGAGGGGCTCGGCGGTGCCCTGGAGAGGGACTCCGAGTTGGGGGAGGTGTTGGATTCCCGGGCCCCCCTGGGGCCGGCGGGGTGAACAGACCGCTCAGGACCCTCTCATCCACTTCTGTCTGTCGCCAGCCTCCACTTTAGGGCTGCTGAGTTTCCCTCCTTTCATCTGGGGATGAGTGGTGGGGATGCGGGTGTGCCGGGCTAAATGGAAATGACTCTAGAGCCTACTTGTTGGGGTAGCAGAGTGAAAGTGGCTGGGGTGCAGCCCCATTTCCAGGTCAGCTGCTTGGCCAAGGCTTGGGGAAATCGTGAGGGAGGCAGTCCTGCTGAGGCAGGTGTATGTATGAATGTACTTCTTCCCTCCTCTAATCTGCTGTTGAGTGGGCCGTTGTAACATTCATTTGAGTTTAAAATCCACTGGAGTAGCATAAAGGAGTAATAGAGCCTCACAGTAAACACAGGCAGAGTTCATTTCTATAACATATACTGTCTTTTATGTGGCTTTAAAACCACGGTTATTTTCATTTGCCTGTATCTTTTTTGAAAAAGCACACTATGCATTATAATTTACAAGTAATAAATCCAGGAACCAGTTTAAAAAACAAAAACAAAAACAAAAACAAAACAAAACAGGAGTTGCCAGCCAGCGGGACTTTGGGAAATAATGAATGGGGAGAGATTCCTTAAATTGTAGTGTTTTGTTAGGTCATGAAATCAGATTCCAGCTCAGAGGCTTGTTTGTTTACCATTGCAGTGTGTTTGGGGTTCGTCATCTGGAGGCTAATGCCCCACAATTGCCTTCTGTTTCTCTTTTTGTCCAAGCTGTTCTGGTGACTTCAAAGAGACCTTTTATTCTGTTGTATTAAAGTGGGACTTTTTGAACCTCAGTTTCCTCTTCCGACAACCATGCTTTGTAGGGCTTGGATTGTTCAAAGTGTTCATTTCCAGTTAGGAAATGATATTTTTAAAAAGTGCATTTTATTTCCTTTTGCTATCTTTAGTTCTTGACTTGGGACAAGGCAGTGTATAGGATAGAATTTGTTAAATCCTCTGTGATTTGTGCTAAGGGAGTGTGCGTTAAGGGTTGAAATTTAGGTCTCGGAGTCAAGAATAAATTCTGCTATTAAAATAGATTTTTGACTTGCTGATGCAAGTAAATGTTACAACCTTTAGGGAGTGGGGTTGAGTCTTTTAGGTATATTTTGTATTGAGAGTAAAGAGAGATGTTTATAAATGTTCACAGACCACTTCTTCCAGGAAGCATTCCATGATGGCTACTACCCCAAACCATGTACTCACTTCCACCTTAACATTGATCAGCTTATTCTGTAATTACTTCTTTAGTATTCCTCTCCATTAGGCTGTGAGAGGAGGACATTTCTTGTTCATTTTTGGGTGGGTCCCAGTCCCTGGCATCTGATAGGATTTCATATGTGTTTGTTGAATGGATAAATAAGTTGCAACCTACTTTGCCTCTTTCTGTTTGTGTAAAATGTAGTGATTAAAATTGGGACAACATGGTATCTGAGGCATTAAGTTAAGGGGTCAGTGCTTCAGCAAGGTGGTGATGTAATAGGATTCAGATTTTATTGCAGAGCTATAAGAAATAAAGTGAAATAATTTAAGGTAGAGAGAATGGCAATCCTTATAATGATGACTGAACACAAAAGACAGTGAGTCACAGGAGACCCATAGAGCCAGATGTGGTGGAGTTAAAAAAAAATGTAGCATTGTCTTACATAGTTTTTGACTCATCTGCGTTCTTGTCATTTTAGCTGTAAAATATAAGACTGAGAAATGTTGCATCAGCCATGAACTTTATTGAGAAGATCATATGCTGATGCAAACTTTTTGGACTATTAATGCCATGAGTAAGTCCCTTTAAAACAGGAACTGTTGGAAATTATTTTGGAAAGTAGTTGTTAAGGGTGGTATGTAGAAGAAAAAGGCATTGTTTTCTGTTGGTGAGGTTGAAGATGGCTTTCTGGCTTGTTAGCTGATGGGAGATGGTGTCCCCAAAGTCAGAGGGCCATCCTCCCTTTGAAATACTGAATCTCTAAGATGTGGCTTCTTGGCTGTAGGATAGAAAGAGAGAGAGTATATAGCAGACAGCCTTTGGGTTGGAAGAGGTAAGACCTTCATAGGGGTTTGTGCTGACACTTACTAGTCATGTGACATTGGTTGGGCAAGTCACTTAACCTCTTTGTTGTTTAGTTTTGTCATCTATAAATGGATTAAATGCCAGACCTGCTTTACGAAATGTTTGTAAAGTGCATTCAGTCATTCTTCCCTCTTTTCACTCCCTGGCAACATATATGCAAAGGGTTAAACACATTAAAGTGTTAATACTGCAAGCAAGCTAATTTTTTTCTATATAGTTCCTTTCATTTATCAAGGTTGTTTAGCCTTGGGAAACAGAATTTATAGGAGAAAATTTTAGGGCTATCTATGATTTGGGATTTACGGACTTGGGAGGGAAAAATTTTGTGGATTGGAAACTGCAGTTGCCAGAAGGGTGAAGGGAACAGTAGGTCACCACCAGAGAGGCATATTGAGATGAGCAACTGGCAGAAATTATGCAGGTTGGTAGGTGATTCTGTGCCTCACTGTGGTTTAAATGATTTTATTTTCACTTTTATGGAGTACAGTGAATTGAGCATCAGTAAACAAACCAGGCCTCTGCTGCAATAAAATGAAGTTTCTATAAAATCATACATGAAGGACAGTATTTAGGGAGAGGAACCTTTCAGCACTGGGTGGGAGGAAAGGGAAGGATTTTCTAAACAAAAGGAATTCTGGTAAAAAACCACACATGTAAATTGAGGGAAAGTTTTGGGAGAACTAAGAGGATAAGGGAAATCTGTTAAGTTCTTGGCTACATGAAAAGGAAAACTTTTAAAGTCAATAGACTGAAAAAATGCTTATCTAGTTGAAATAGACACCAGAGGAAACTGACAGTTTTGAAGAGGGTTGTTATCAAATACGCATATCCAATTTTTGCTGGTCAGTCTGCTGTAGTGTGATAGCTCTTAATGTCGATTTTCTCCTTTTAAGATATTCTTCTTTGAGGTTCATCTGATCAGGGCCCATTTACTCTGCATTTGGTGCATTTTGTTCTTGAGAAACAAAAGATAATTTTAGTGATATTTGAGGCATAATAGAAAATTTTTAAAATCTGTGGAAAAGATATTATTACATGTCAAGATCTTTACTGAAAATGGATCTCTCCTTGAACCTTTGACTTTTGCAACCTGCATTCCTGCACAGTTTATTTATTCAACAATACTCATTCATTCAACAAAAATACAGTGAGTGCCTACTATGTACCAGGCACATACTGGAGATGTGATGGTGAATTAGACAGCTTCTGCTTTCATGGAGCTTTTGTTCTATCAGATTCTGA
This sequence comes from Rhinolophus ferrumequinum, assembly GCF_004115265.2. NCBI lineage: Eukaryota > Metazoa > Chordata > Mammalia > Chiroptera > Rhinolophidae > Rhinolophus > Rhinolophus ferrumequinum. Next base: position 52,934,420 of record NC_046300.1, read on the forward strand.
GATCGTCCATTTTACAGAGTGTATACAAGTCAACCAGAATCTTTACCTGTCATAACACATGGTTTTGAAGTTCCTTTTCTGGCTTGTTTTATATAGCTTCAGCTTCTCAATCAGTGACTTTTTTTTTTTTTAAAATATAATCTTCTAAATTCTTTCCACTTATTACCAGAATATCTATTTAAATGTGATGCCAAATTATGAGACATTTTAAGGCAATACAGTGCTCCAGACCAGAATCTATCTGGGCTTCCTTTTGGGATGCTATTTGGAAGCTTTTTAGAATTCCAAGTTATACTGAATACTTCAAACGTTTTTTTGAAGACATTTGCATAGACAAATGCAGACAGTATAATAGTTAACTTGCAGCACTTCCACACATTATATAATAAAATAATAAATAGTTATTTTCTGGGAATCTAATCACTTGTCTCCTACTTGGTTAAGTATTTTTCCTCACTTGTTCATGAAACCTGTGGTGGATGCAGTCAGAAAACTGAGTTGGAAGCTTTTAGAGACTGGTAATTTAGAGATTGTAAGTAATCTATTCCTATTGAAGAAGTCAATTTTTTGCAGCCTGATTTTAGGGGTTGGTGATTCTTAATCCTCATATGTCACCTCTGAGGAGGGTTATCCCACTAGAAAGCTTTCTTGTGGTAGGAATACAAGTAAGAAGCTGGCTGTAGTTACTAGAAGGAAATGTAGGATTCCAGGGCTGAAGTTTATGTGAAAAGATAGTTATGTACTTTGCTCCCCACGGGAATCGTGGAAACAGCCACCCATGTGTACAGAGCTTCCACATGGATTGTGATCTTGATATTGTGCTGTGGGAAGGAGAGCAATAGGCTTTTTCATTTTTTTTCTCAAAGTGGAAGTCCGCCTTGTCAGTGACTTCTTTCATGTGTAACATGCACGTGGTAGGGGTAGGGGGAAATTCAGGTGTGACTCCTTTTCAGAGAGGACAGGGGCCCTTCATTTTCATTTTGAAACTTTTGACTAAGGACTCTGGGACAAGCACTTTATCTTTTTTTAAAATTAAACTTACTGGGGTGACATTGGTTAGTAAAATGATACAGGTTTCAAGTGTACAGTTCTGTAATACATCATCTGTATATTGCATTGTGTGTTCACCACCCAGAGTTGGGATGAGCACTTTGTTTTGGGTAAATCCTTGGGCTTCAAGAGTTTGTGGAGATTGACAATTTAGTCTCCAGCTGATCTTTCTGGCTACCAAACCTGGGGTAAGTCTGGATGTTTCTGGCTGAAGATCAAGGTATCAGGTGTTGCTTCCTGCTTACTAAAAAAAGTTGAAAGCGAAGGGAATGCCATTGTCATTGCTATCTTCAGATAACCAAATAGTTATTTTTTGGTGGCCAAAAGGGTCACCATTATTAGCATGTTAGTTTGAGGAATCCATTGCAGAGTAACGGGTCTTCCTGGAAAGTTGGTTGGTTTTTTTTGTAACAGCTTTATTAATGCACATACCATACATTTTACCCACTTCAGGTATACAACTCAATAGCTTTTAGTATATTCACAGAGTTGTGTATCTGTCACCATTATCAATTTTAGAACATTTTCATTACCCGCAAAAGAAACGTCAACCCCTTAGCCTTTACCCCGCAAAGTTTTATAACATTGCAGGATGCTAAACTCAGGATATATCCTAAGCCCAAGTTCTTTAGCTCTTCGAGGCCAACTCCTTTAAGGATCTCCTCAGAGGGACAAATTCTCCCTAAACGCTCACGCACATGCTTATGTAACCTCTCAGAATCTCACTGACCTGAAGCCTGTTCTTAGGCTGTGGATCTAGGATAGGAATCACAGTTGGAAAAATATTAAAAACTGTAAACTTGTAGAATTCCTTTTTTTGGTTGATGAGATATGTGCATCTAAAAACTGCAGTACACTAGCCCAGATAACCTACTTTATGAAAATCCTATACTTAGCACAATAGGATTATGTCCTATTAGTTAGAAGGTTGCAGCATGCCTGCTGCGTTTAGGTGTGTGCCTAGATGACTTAATACGCAGAGTGGCTCAGGTGAAAAGCAAAGTACTCTGTACCGGAAAGCAGGGCGCCTGCGCCCCAGCCACAGTTCCACCTGTTTATCGAAGCACCTCTTTTTATGATATCTAAACAAGGCTGCCCACATTTCTTTGACATGGCTCATCAGACACAGGTCATTTCTCCTCATTAATTCAGTTGATGCTTTTTTTATGGCTGTGGGAGGAGGGAATGAATGGAGTGTTGGTATGGGAGAATCCTGGATGTAAAAATATCTAAGAACCACCTGTAGAGGTGGAAAGGGAAAGAAAGCAGTGTTGTTCATTCAGGGCCTTCCTTTGAGCCTGCCCTTCCCCACATGACAGGTGATTCTTGGACAGGGACTCTCCCTTTCCTCTTTGCAGAAGCAGAGGGTGATGAAGCCTGAATTGGGCCCGCTCATGTTCAACCCTTAGTTTCAGGCCAAGGGTCTGGCCAGCATGGCAGCACCCACTGACCCACCAGAGCCCAGGGAATGTCTGGGCGGCCTGTTGCCATGCTCGGGGTATCTCTGCGTGTGATCACCTAGATCATCACATTCGCTGGCAGCCTGGTGCCCGTTTATTCCATGAGTACTTCTTGGGCTCCGCTGGGCACTGTGGTCTGCTAGGGAGGCAGTGGTGAGCAGGCCCTGCTCTAGGCCCTCAGGCTGCAGAGGGTGGGGCGGGGGTCTGTGCAGTGAGGGCACACCTCCCTCTGCTCCTTCCCACTCCGTAGGTGATATGGGCCATGTGGGCAGCTTGTTCTGCCTCTGTCCAGGTCTTTCGTTTGGAGATTTTTTTTTTCCCTTTTATTTATTTATTTTTTTTGTTGGAGATTTTTTTAAACTCTACGTCCGGCCTTTTATGTCCCCGTGTTGCTGTTTTTATTCAATTTCAAACTAGCACCGTCCCTAGCACATAGATAGTAAGCATTCCGTAAATATTTGTTGAATAAGTGAATTTGTTGAATGAAAGCAGTTATTTGAGATGCAGCTCAGGAAACCCTTCCTGTAGACTGCTATCAACATCTTACCTACCAAGCTGGATATGGTTTTCCTTCCTCTGAAAATCTCATTCAGCTTTGGTCAAAAGTTGCAAGCTTTTTACACACCTGTTGTTTCTTATTACCCTGTTTTCTGAATATACCTACCCCTCCAACACAGGTGAAACTGTATAGAATTTGAGGACAGTGACAGTGCCTTAATGACTTTGGACAAATTGCTTAATCTCTCTAGCCTCAGTTTCTTCATCTGTAAAGTGGGCATGGTAAGAGTATATTAGGGCCGCTGTGAGGATTAACTGAGCTCATATACGTGGAACATTCTGAACAGAACTCAGCATGGAAGTATCAGCAGTTTTGTTATTTATTACCTTTGTATTTGCCGGAGTGCTGGTAGCTTTTTTGGCACTCAAGTATGTTGAATGGAAAAAGGAAAATTATTTATTTAAAAGTTTGTCTCGCCGTCAATTATGAATACTTCGCTAACAGATGGCAAAAAGACCAGTGACATCTCAAAGAGCAGCTCCCGTTTTCTTTTCTCCCTCTTTTTACCCTGAGGAACACATTTGGACAGCCAGGCTCGGGGAGATGAAGCACAGGGTCTCCTTACTGCAGAGCTGGCTGTTGGTGTTTAAAGGCTGCAGAAGAGGTGGAAGAGGCAGGGGGGGCCAGTGGAGGGGCTCAGCCACTGAACTGGCAGATGAGCGCCCAGAGGCCAGGCCTGGGAGGGTAGGAGGCCGCTGGCAAATGCCTATTTCAGCTCTTCACCTCCCGTCTTTTGTTCATCACCAGAGGAACCCCAACATGGGACACACACAGTGGACTCTGGCAGTGGAATGAAAAAGTACAGTAGAAAGCCCTGTGCTTTGTTCTTTCCCCTGCCACTTCCCCTGCCAAGTGACCACGCTAACTGACACTTGTGAGGGGGGTAGGAGGTGGCTGACACCTTCAGAAAGCTGCTTCCTGAGAAAGGCACTTGTGGTCTCTAGTCCAGCTGACTTCCTTTCCCCTAAGTGGACCACTCCTGTAGTGGGCAGGTATCCTGGGGTTGGACTCATATAGTTTTACTCCATGTTGGAAAGTTCCTAAGGTGCTGGGGACATTAGTAAGACTTATGAAGAGTCTTCTGTGTGCCAGGCCCTGTGCTGTGTACTCAGATAAAAGACCAATGAAACAAGGAGCGTACATCTTTGTAGAGGTGGCAGACACCTAGACTAAAGGTGAAGGGAGGAACTGAAAGTGCCGGTCTGTCTGGGAGCAGTGAGGGCGTGGTGGGAGGGGCTCCATCCACCCAGGCCCTCCGGAGGTTTAGGGAACTAGGAAGGGCTGAAGGGAGCCTTTCAGAGGACAAGATATTCTAAATCCCCACTCCCCAGGTTTTTCTTGTAACTTAACAATTTGCTTTCATTGTAATATTGAATTGTAAAAACCCCCTCTGGAAGTGATTTTATATCTAAAAAGTATTTTATTTAGATCAGTACATTATTTAAAATTATATTAAAAATATAAAATTTAAAAATAAAATTAAATAAAAATAAAATTTAAGATTGCCTAAAATTTTAAATGTGTGTATTATACTGGTTTTTGCAATATTAGAGACGGTAAGAATTGTGATAAGATGTATATAGCTTAAGACACAGAGAAAGAGCATTTTCAGACAATTTGCAGAATTACCATTTTTATGATAATTCTACTTCTCTTATTTCTAACTTCTCACTAACTTGTATTTTGTCATTGGCATTCCTGAAGCCTGCCTTTAGTCATGCATGGTCCATTATGGGCGTAAATGAAATCATATATGAGTAAGAGCAAAATCAGTTAAAGAGCTGTGTAATGGTAAAAACCACGATAAACCAACTAAATCCTGACTGTGCTCATCTGATCTCCGTGACCCCGCCCGTGTTTCCTGAATGCACACGCAGAGGCTCTTAGTCTGTTCTAAGTTAAAGGGATAAAATATTTAAGTAATTATTTTATTGACAGATTTTTTTAAAAAGTAGAAATAAAACAGAGGCCTTATACCCTTTAACACATAAATCCTGAAACACCTCCCAGAGCCCCTAGCTGTTCATCCTGTTCTAAATTGTGACTCACTGATTTGAGTGACCATTTTCTCAGTTCTCTCAGCCTGACTGCATAGGAATGGATTTAATTCATTACATGCAGTGGCGGCCTTAGGGCAGTGCAGTCTAATGGAAATAACAATGCGAGCCACATACGTAATTTTAAATTTTCTAGTAGCCACATTAGAAAATAAATTTTTCTAATTTTAAAAAATAAAAAGAAACAGATGAAATTAAATAATATAATCTACTTAACCTACTATATCCAGAATATTATCATTTCAACAGGTAGTTAATCTAAAAATTATTAATATATTTTATGTTCTTTATATCATACAAAAATTTTGAAACCATGTGTATTTTACAATTATAGCATCTCAATGTGGGCTAGTCCACATTTCAGGTACTCAACAGCCACATATTGCTTGTGGCTACTCTACTGGACAGAGCAGATATATATAGACATTAGAAATAATATTCGGATGTATGGTTGCTAACATCAAAAGAGATTTGTGTTATATTAAGTAGAAACAAAGCAAATCACAACACATTGTGTTTAATATGCTTACATTTTTCATAAATATCTGTTTATTTCTACAAACGGTCTATACCATCCAGTACTATAGCTACTAGACTACTTAATAAAATTGAATGAAATTCAAAATTTAGTCCTCTAGTCACACTAGCCACATGTACATAGTGGTTGCTGTATTGGATGTCACAACCTTAGGTCATGACTCTCTTCAAACTGCTGAAATGATTGAGAAAGGCGGAGTTAGAGAGTAGGACCTATGAGTCCTGCAACCAGGGGGCTTTGGGTCCATTGAGACCCAGAACCTCCATGGTTTTTAAGAGTAAAACATAGGAAAGAGGTTCATTTTCATACAGCTGTTGTTAGATTTTAATAGGAGCATAGCGTGGAAGCAAAAGCCTAGTCAAAGACCTGGTTCCCTTTTGGTTATCATTGAAATTAGCTGCCATTCAAATTGCTGGGGATGTCCACAAACCTGATGTCCCCTTCAGCACGGTTCACGTAGAAACATTCCTTTCTGTTGCTGTAGGACCTGCCTAATGTTCACAGTGGGGCCTATTTAATTTGGGAAGAGAAAATAGTTTTCTTATTTGTACACAGCTTCTATGTGGTGAACAGATTCCATGCAGCCCAGATTTACAGACAACAGTCTGCATCCATGTAATAGGAGGTGGGCTGCAAAGTGCAGGGATATTAAAGTCAGGAGACAGCCAGGCGGCATTCTGAGAGCTCTACAGCTGTGTTAACTCCTATTACCTAGGCCTGGGATCTCGTCCTGGCTCTCCCCCTCACCTTCTCCAGCTTCTTCCTGACTTGATGGACTGGTTCTGTTGGTTCGGCTGACCTCTGTTCATCAGAATGAGAGGGTGTATGATGTGAACGCTTTCTGCCCAAGGCCATGGAACATAGGCACTGCCGTGCCCCTGGGTCAGACAGGCTGTGGTGAAGTCCATCCTTATCACTGACCAGCTGACTGCACTTGTTTAAGTCATTTACCCTCTCTGAGCCTTGGGGTTCCTGTAAAAGAGAGATAGTGACACCTCCAAGCGTTGCTGGAATAAGCTGAGGAACAGAAGGCATCAAGTAAGGGCTCCCTAAACATAGCAATTATTACCTTGAGCTCTGAGGAAATAGATGGCAGCGTGGTATGTATAGTCACTCTATGGTTGGTTACGAATTGGAACTAATGTTTCAGGAAGACAGTGACATTTTTAGGCTAAGTAGAATAAATGTATGTGTAGTTAACCCTCAATTATCCTTAGAGATGATGATGGGTTCTACTGTAAATTACTGAAACCACTAGGGCCTCCCCTGGTTTGACTTTTGATTCATTGTTTCAAGCTTCTTTCCCACCAAATGTTTTACCACCCCTGATGCAAGTGGAAGAGTTAATTTATTTGACTTTCATTTCCTGTTTTCCCAGTCTTCCCAGCACAGTAAAAGTGCTGAAGAGTCGTAAAATGACCAGAAGTTCTCTTCCCAAAGGAAAACAGATGATAGCTTGTGCTCTTATCCACGCTCGGATAATCTCTATTTTTATCATTCAGGAGTCTTTATTTTAAAGTAGCATGTTTTAAATTACCTGTGTAGCAAACCAAGGAACTTTCTAAAAAATTGCTTTTCCTGATTAGAAATGTAATACATGCTCATTGACGAGAACCTGAGAAATACAGAAAAAAAATAGCTAAGAGAATTTAAACCACACATAATTTTACCTCCAGAGGCAACTGCTGTTAACATTTGGTGTAGTTCCCTCCTCTTATCAAAGTTATCACAGAATTCTTTTTATCCTTTTTTTCATATTTATCATTATAGCATACACCTTTCCCCTTGTAATGAAAAATTATTTTAATACATCTTTTTAAAGGCTTGCATATTCTTCCTCTATATGAATAAACCATGTATAACTTAACGCTTTCTCTTATTGGTGACAACCAGGTTATTTTAAGGGCAGACTTTTTAATTAGCCACTTTTACAAATGGGCAGAGTAGCTGAGACAAGAGAAGTTGGAGTAATGGTACTTCCTGTTAGATGTCAGAGACTCGTAACATTGTTTCCCATGTTCAAAGCAAAGGACTGCTTTTTATTTTTCCTTCCATGGTCTCCATAGTGAGGCTGCTGTCTGCCTTGCTTGCCAATTTAAGCCATGATGTATTTACCAGCAGACACACCTGGTGTTTGCTGTTTTCTTAGCAGGAGAGAAGAGTTGCAAAGCTGGCCTTTGTGTTGGATGCTCTAAATTTACAATCTCATCTAATAGTCACCACATTCCTTTTGGAAAGGTCCGACTCTTCAGATGAATAAACTGAGGCTCAGAGACTGTTGGGTCACAAAACTAGTAAGTGGCAGTGGGCTTAGAACTGGGTCTCTGTGAATGGAAAGCTAGGGCCCTTTCCCCCAGGGACTTGTGGTGATGGTGTCTGGGAGGGGGGCACTGGCCACTGATCATCACACAGTGACCAGCTCCTCCGGCAGGCTCCAGGAGGGCCCCTGTGGCCTGTCTTTGGGGCAGTGCTAATGCGGGGAGTTAGAGACGTGGCCCAGGAGGAAGAGCAGGTACCAGCTGAGGGCGTGAGGCGTGAGCAGTGGCCACCTTAGCTACTGGAGCCCACACAAAAATCATTTACAACCAGGTTGGAGTCTTTGTGTTTAACTGTCTTTGGGTTTAACTGTCTTTTCTAGTTGAATATGTGGTGGGCGGTTCTCTGAGATTATGTTCACTGCGTCTGTTTCTGCACTTCTAGGGTGATGACCCAAAGGATGTGAGGATTATTGAACAGTGACGGTTATATTTCATTTTTAATTCCTATTTAATTGAGCCTTAAATGTTTGAGGGCTTTTTTTTTTCATTGCTTTGATGTAAGGTGGAATACTGGGTTCTCATCTTAGCAAATTATATAAGTTGCTTTGGCGTTACTTAAGGGTCATTGTACTGGAGAATGCTACAGGAACTGCTTTTCAAGTGCTGTATCCATTCTGTAGTCATGTCTGAGGTCAAAAGAATTTTTGAGTGCTGCTTTGCAGTACTCCTCCTGCCTGGAACAGTGGCTGTCTTTGAAGTCTGCATGGAGACCAGCTTCCCTGGCAGCGCAGGAGACAGGAGACCGTCCTGCAGAGAAGAGAGTGGACTTCAAAAGGCCCAGATAAGGGAGAAGCAGGAGCCACAGGGCCGCTGCATCTCACCGCAGGAATCAAAGCGTGCTTGTGCTGTGTTCCTTGTTCCTTCTGTGAATGCAGTAGAAGCTGGAGAATTTGTTTTGCATAAATTAAAGCACACGGTTCTATGATTCCATCAGTTAGATTTTAAATGAAATTTATTTCGGTTGGTTGAAAAGGAGATATACTTGGCTTCCCTCACCTGCCACAATTTGGGTTAGCTTCAGATGCTTTTAAAACCTTTAGTGTTTTCATTCATTTGGGGGGAGGTTTTGCACATTATTGGATTGTGCAGCAATTAAAACACAAGGAAATTCCAGCATTGAAAATTTGCAGATGAGACAATGATAAATAATGACTATTTAGCAGAGCAAGGAGTAATCATTAATGCTGAGTGAAATATTAAGGACTCATGAGCCATGAGGCAGGTGGCCAGGGAGCTGAGCAGAAGCCTTGTAACTGAGAATTTCCTCAGAAACCTTTCTGTCCTTCCGGGTGACACTACCCGCTGCACGTGAGCTGCAGCTATTGTGCTGTGTGAGACTGTGGGTTTGAATACTGATTTTATAAAGGGATGATAGGTCTGAGAGCTTGGGAGTTCACAGGAGAGTGCTGTTTGACTTACCTCGATGGACGAACGCAGGAAAAAGAGCAATATGCTTCCTCCTTGCCAGAGGGGTAAGCCATCAGTCAACAAATACTCATCGAGTGTTTGCTGTACTTCTGCTATTGGCCTGACCTTGTGCTAGTTGCTATTTGGAATACAAAGAAATGTGTGATTTCAGTCCTTGAAGAACTTAATTCAGTTGGCGAGATCCCTCCTCCCCCAGCATAGGCAGACATGGGACAAAAATAGCAGTAATATGACTAAAAGGCTGAACTAGGTTTTGAATAGGTAGAACCACAAAGAGAGAAGAGTAAGAGGTATTTAGGATACAAGAAGTCTGACTGGGTAGAGGAGGGTTTGAGTAGAAAGAAAGGGTTAGGACAGTTAGGTCAGGTGTGGAAGAACATGGAAGCTAGGCAAAGGCGTTTGCGGTTTAGCCTGCGGGTGGTGGGATCCCTGCAAGATTCCTGAGCAGGGAAATAGTATAGTGTTGGATGTCCATCCAGCAAGGTCACTTGTGCTCAGCATTCTTTGCAGGGCTTTCTCTGAAGGTGGAAGCAGGTTTGGGAATGAACCCAGAGAAGTGGGGTGGCTGGTGGGTGCTGGAGACAGACCTGGCTTCCTAGCCCAGAATCACCACTCTCGTCAAGGTATTTATCCTCTCAGAGACTCACTGCCCGCAGCTGTAAATGAGGGTAACGGTTCTTTCGCGTTCACTTGAAAGGGCCATTGGGAGATGGTGTGCCTGATGCCTGTGGAAGCCATCCTCCAGGCCCCGTGTGGGGGATCCCTCCACGGCTCAGGGTACGTCCCTACATTACCCAAGAAGACAGGAGAGTGGAGTCCATGTGAAGTGGAAGGGAGGGATGGGGGTAAAGGAGACTAAAGTTTGGTGGGTGCATGGTTCATTTGTTTCCTTCATCTCGCGACAGGGGCTTTATTTTTGTAGTGTGAAGCTGCTTCCTATTTACGAGGTTTTTAGAAATGTGATTCTCACCCCTGGCTGCACGGTTCAGTCACCCGGGGAACTTTTAAGACCTCCTAATGCCTGTGCCCCAGCCCAGACAAGTTAATCAGAATCTTAGGGCAATGGGGTCTAAGCATAGGTGTCTTTTTAAAAAGTACTCTATAGGTGATTCTAGAATGTAGCAGTGTTGGAACTCTTTGCTTTAGAGGTAAAGATGTGGGAACATGTGACAGGTATCTGTAAAATACCTCCGAAGAGCTGCCCTGTATTTCTGTACTTTGAATCTCAGAGTAAATCTAATAGCTGTGTGTGCCAAAGGGAAGAAACAAATTACACGGGTTAGGCTGGTTTAAAGGTTTGCTCAAGTTTTGGCTTTAGCTCCTTTAACACATTTCTTTTAAAGTGGTCTGTGTTTATAGCCTCACTAGCCAGACAGATTCAAAATAAGTTTTCTTCCTTGGTTTTCATAAACCTCACTGAAGTGAGACATCTTTGAATACCAGCTACTGTGCACAGAAATCGTAAATACCTTTTTGGAAACTCAGGAGACACAAAATGCCAGTAAGGATGCTTACGTGGAAAAATGGCCTCTGTCGGAAGCATGAATCATGATTGTGGCAAGGACAGCCCTACCCCTGCATTCTCAGCATAAGAGTCCCTAGTCTACATCATTAGGGGTGAACCACCCAAGTCCCACGGACTGGTGAGGACCCCCATCTTTCAGGGCTGCAGAAGGAGCCGGGCTCAGGTGCCCCCTGGCCCTGGGGGTTGCCAGCTGTGCCTGGAGGGTTAGAAGGTCTTAGAGTCAACGACTTGGGTTCCAGTCCCCAGTCAGGTGCCTCCTCACTAGCGACGTAACCTTGGAGAGCTCACTTTATCTCCCTGAGCCAAGTGAACCGAGATCTACCCTCTTGGCGGCTGTGAGAACTGAATGAGAAGTGTTGAGTAAGGAGCTTAGCAAAAGCTCCTGGCACAAAATCAGCACTCACTTTCCATGAATTCTTTCACTTAAGTCAGAAATCATGTGATCCCGGTGCCTTTCCAGTTTGAAGAACTTCAGCACCAGACCTCACTGACTTGCCAAACTGCCCACATGCGAGGGCTTGACAGGCAGCCACCCTGCCCTTCCACGATAGGGCGTGTGGTATCCTGAGGAAGAACAGGAAGGAGAAGACCCTTTGGGGAAGTGGCAACAGATGGCAGAGTTTGGGGCAGGCATATCTGTGTGACTCAGGGCTGCCCTACGGGGCTCTTAACGCCCCCTTCTGTGCCTGATGGGCACTGGTGTTTATTGTCTCTTTTATATACACCGCAGGTTCTGTTCCACATCAGAGAGGGTGGCAAAGACGGGGACGATGCACTGGAGGATTCTGGGCGCTGACTCCAGCTCAGGAGGTGGAGGCCTAACTTCAAATGGGGGATTTCTACTGGTCTCCAGGGCACTCTTCTCTCTGCTTGAATTAGAGCACCAGCCATGGGTGCAAGCAGTAAACAGCCATATGATGTTTTTCAGCTTACAGCTTTGGAGATTTGAGGCGAAAGTATTTTCTTTTGGTCAGGCTGGATGGATGGTATCAAGCAAACTAAAATAATCCAAATGTTTTATAATTAGGGAACAGTCTGCCCCATTGAAGTGGAATAAAAATATTTCTGAACAGCGTCACCTTTTCTTATTTCCCATAGTCTTTCTGTATTTGTAACTACATGGTGGATGGGACTTGGGGGCTGCACTGGACCTTCATTCTTAATGAGCCTTTACAGGCGAAGTACGATGGGCGGTACTCGAGGCTGCCAGTAACTGATTTCACCCTCTCAGGGGATGTGCACTGTTACAGATGCTGCTGTGTGTGGAGGGCCGGGGGCTGTGGCCGAGGCAGATGATGACAGAGGAACCCCCACCAGCACCCGCATCCCAAGGCTCCATGGACTGGGATGACCTGTTGTACTCGAGGCACCCGAATGTGGGTTTCTCAGCCTCGGCACCATGGACATTTGGGGCCAGATGGTTCTTGTTGTGGGGGCTGCTCTGTGCTTTTAGGTATGTAGCAGCATCCCTGGCCTCTGTCTACCAGATGCCAGGAGCACTCCCGCCCCTTCCCTGTGACATCCAACGATGTCTCCAGACATTGCCAGTTGTCCCCTGGGGGCAGAGTCACCCTTTTTGGAGAACACTGGCCTACACACCAACAGTGTCTTGGCAGGAACATTAATTCACATGTCACTTTTGGGTATCACAGTCTGACCTCAGCACCCAGGCACTGTCTTGCAGTGCTGCCCGTCTGCCAAATGCTTTTCCCAAACATTACTGTGTGCCCTTTTGTAGCCAAGTGGAAAAAAAAAAAAATCTAAACTGCATGTCTACATGGGAGGAATGGAGTCAGACTGTACTTTTCTTGTTCAGAATTATATCGCCAGCATGAACGAAGCACAGGGATCGGAACATGGTAGGTGCTTAGTGGGCATTTACCGTTGGCAGCAGCATCTTTGTAGGACACAGGTGCAAACTTTAAACTCAAAGTATGTGAAACAGGACAGCAGATGTTTACTGAGCACCTACCAAGTGCCCGACATTGAGCTGGGATTTTGAAAACTAATATTCTTTTTCTGGTAAATCATAACGAGGCAATGGATGCTTGAAGCAATTTTGTAGAATTAACATTCCCTCCCCCCCAACTTTAGACATCAAAAAACTTGTCTATGCGTAGTTGTTTGGAATTACTCAGTTATATGTGCTAATTTCAGCCCTGTAAGAATGTAAAAGCTCAGAAAATTCGCCAGTGAGACAAGTCTGAGAAAAAAAAGAAAATTTCAAAGCTAAAGGACTGATCCCAAAATATAAGAAAGTCACATGTTTTTAGCGTTTTGGCTTGACCTATTCAGAGATCATTGCATTAGTGCATTACATAAGAGATTCACCACACTACACAACTCAGTTTTGAAATATTTTATAACTCCACATGAAACCAACTAAGCGTGGTGCCAGGCGCATCGTTGATTCACTAGTAATTGAGAGCATATTGTTGAATGTATCATCCTTAACATATTCTAGAGGAGGTGGAACTTTCTGCTTATATGGACTTTATTAGCCTTTGCTAAATAAACAATGGAAATGACTGCTTGTGTAATAAGATCTACTTTAAAATCCAGTTACCAGGTTAACAGTGCTTATGTGGCTTTACTCTCTAACCTATTTAAGTCAGAATTAATTCAGTAGAAAGGATTTGTTGAGTACTGCGTTGATAAGGATTTGTTGAGTGGTGACTATGAGTAGTGCCTAAATCATACCATCCAATGATGTTAAAACAATTCTGAGCATCTGAGGAAAGAATATTAACATTCTTTGTATAGTTTAATCTGTACTTTCATCATAACTCCTGTGTGTATAAGCAGAAGGCTGGACCAGGTCTGTTTTCTGCTTACTTACTAGTGAGAATTACTTAGGGAGGCTATTAAAACTTCTAATTCCTAGGTTTTTATCCTAGAGATTCTGATTCAGCAAGTCTGATGCAAAGCCTGGGAATGTGTATTTTTAACATCCTTACTTTTCCTGGCTCCCGGGGAGCAGGGAGATTTTAATGATCAGGCAGGCTTGCCGGTTACTGGATTTGGTTTCTTTGGAAAATTCCATCACTGCATATCTATTCCACCTTTTTATTTGTTTTCTTAATCATGGCTTTTTCTAGATGACTGCATATAACATGCAAACTCTGAACTCTAAAAATCATGGATCTTTCTTAGTCTCCTGACCGCTAGCACATCTAGTTTGGAATGCCTACGGTTAAACTTTTTATTTGAGATAATTGGAGATTCACATGCAGTTGTAAGAAATAATTCAGAGAGATCCCAAATGTCCATTACCCAATTTCTTTCAGTGGTAAGGATATCTTACAAAACGAGTACTGTATCATAACCAGGAGAGGAACATTTGATGCAGTCAAGATACAGAATATTTCCACTGTCGGGAGGGAAAATTTTCCTCTACCCTTTAAGGTTCGTCGGCTGGTCTAATAATCAAATTGACAGACAAATTAGCAGGTGAAAAAAAAATTTAAGTTTAATAAGATGTATATCTCCTCTATACATGTTATTCAGTTAAAGACAAAAGGAGATGTGGAAGGTGGGAACTGAGTTTTGGAAGGTTACAGGGGAAGCACAGTGAACAAAGGTAAGATTGTTATGCAAGATTTAAGGTCCTGCCTTCTCCTCTGCTTGTGAAGGTAGGCCTGGGACAGTGATGGAGGGAAACAGCCTCACAAATGGAATTTCCCTTCCAAATGGAATTGCCCTTTACGAAGGGTAATTTCTACTTGGTTTTCAGAGCTTCTCCCATGTCTGCTGTTTCTTAAAGTTAACCAGCCTAAAATAATCGATATCCCCAAAGAGTCATATTTTGGGGAGGCAAACTCTGCTCTCCTTCACCATCAATCCAAGCAACCTCATGTCTTAGTCTGTTCAGGCTGCTATAACCAAATGCCATAGACTGGGTGGCTTATGCACAACAGAAATTTATTTCTCACAGTTCTGGATGCTGGAAGTCCAAGGTCAAAGTGTCAGCATAATCCCGGTCTACTGAGGGTCCTTTTCCTGGCTCATATCTGGCACCTTCTCAAAAGTGTCCACACATGGTAGAAGAGGCAAGGGATTCCCCTGGAGCCTCTTTTGTAAGGTACTGATCCCGTTACTAGGGTTTCACTCTCAGGACCTAAGTACCTTCTGTTGTGCGGGGAGCCCTGCTTGCTGCACCATTTTTTGTTCGGGAGATCCTGCTCGTTTCGCCATTTGTCGTGCGGGGTGGCCTGTGGGGTCTCTGGTCCCGCTCCCCATGTAAGGACGCAGGATATGGCTAGGCCAAAAAGGAACACCCACGGAGCCATAGATAGGGGAGTCATACCACTATATTCTCACTGGAGGCTGGATCCACACGACCTGCAACCTGCCGTCGGCTTCTCTGCCTGCCAACCGACTGACTGACCAACCAACACAGCCATGGCGGTTATATCAGTGGCTAATTGGCTAACTGGTTACAGCTGACGGCCATCTACCTGAGCCAGCACCTTTCCACATGAGGCCGAGAGCCTGGAAACTGCTCTCTGGGACTCTCCCCACACCTTCCAAAGGCCCAACTCCTAGTACCATCATCTTTAGGAGTTAGTATTTCAACATGTAAATTTTGGGGGCATAGACATTCAAACCACAGCACCTCACTTTGCTGTTCTATAGCCACAGCCGTTTCCCTCCCACCCCAGCCTTAACTCTCGGCAATCACCAGTCTGTTCTCCATATCTATAATTTTGTCATTTCATGTTATATAAATATAATCATATACAGATGCTCCTTGACTTACAATGGGGTATGTCCCCATAAACTTATCATAAATTGAAAAACTATTGTTAAGTCAAAACTACATCTAACACGCCTGACTTACTGAACATCATAGCTTAGCCTAGCCTACCTTAAACATGCTCAGAACACAGTATCCAGAAACCGCTGGCAGCACAGTACACTGGAGAGTATCTGTAGTTTACTCTCGTGATCTCGTGGCAGGCTGGAGCTGGGGCTCGCTGCCTCTGAGCAGCAGTCGCATGAAGGTATTGGTCCGCGTAGTGCTAGCTTGGGAAAAGATACAAATTCAAAATGTGAAGTAGGATTTCTGAATTTCTATCGCCTTTACACTGTAAAGCGAAAGAAAAATCGTAAGTTGGAGACCATCTGCAGTTTATAATCTTTCAGAATTGGTGTTTTTCATTCATCATAATTCTCTGAATTATCAAGTTGTTGCCTGTATCAGTAGTTTATTCCTTTTTGTTGCTGAGTAGTAGTCCATGGTATGGATGTAGCAAAGTTTAACCATTCACCTGTTAAAGGATATCTGGCTTGCTTTACTTTGAGGGTCTTATTGATAAAGCTGCTATGAACATTTGTGTAGAAGTTTTTGTATGATCCTATGTTTTCATTTCTCTGGGGTAAATGCCCAGGAGTGCAGTTGCTGGGTTATATGATAGTTACGTGTTTAACTTTTTAGGAAACTGCCAAACTGTTCAGAGTAGCTGTACTATTTTACATTCCCACAGGCAATGTATGAGTGATCCAGTTTATATGCTAGCCAGCATTTGGTGTTATTTTTTGTTTCAGCCATTCTGATAGGTGTATTGTGATACCACATTGTGGTCTTAATTTGCATTTGCTTGATGACTAGTCATGTTGAATATCTTTTCATGTGCTCATTTGCCATCTGTATATCCTCTTAAAAAGAATGTGTATTCTGTTGTTGTTGGACGGAGTGGTCTGTAAATGCTAATTTAATCTTTTGGTTGATGGTATTGCTGAGTTCCTCTGTGTTTTTACTGGAATTCTGTTTAGTGGTTCTAGCAATTGCTGAGAGAAGGGTGTTGAAGTTTCCAACAATAATCTTGGATTTGTCAGTGTCTTCTTTCAGTTCTATCAGTTTTTGATTCACATATTTTGCATCACTGGTGTTTGGTGCTTACACATTTAAGACTGCTATGTCTTGCTGGTAGGTTACCCTTTTATCTTAATGTAATATCCTTCTCTGTGTCTATTTCCTTTGCTCTGAAGTCTACTTTATCTGATACTTTCACTTGTTTTTGATCTTCTGATTTGGGTCTTTTATAATTGAGGTTCTTTTTCTCCCCTTTTTTAGGAATATATCATTCGGGTACAAAGAGGAATTTCTGCAGAAAACAGCTGGCAGGTAAGCTTTTTTTTTTTTTTGGTCATTAGAAAATGTTTAAAATTTCTAAACAAAATTCTGACTGTGGCATGTAAAAAAATCTGGGAAAATCAGAATATGCATAAATACAAATCATATTTCTTTTAGATATAAACCTTTAGCTTTAAGACATATATCATAAAAGGCTTTTCTATTCCCAGTTGTTTGGTTTAATTTATGTTTGATGTTACCATGGAGAATATCTAGCTAGGAATTTGTTTTCTAGCTAGACCCAGAATAAATAGGATAGGCAAATTACTTGTTTTGTTCCTAGAAATTCAAACCTCCCCAGCAGCCTTGGTTTGGATGAGGGAAGTTAGAATTCACTCCACCAGGTACTGTAGTAAGGTGAGACAGTGCCCTGGACATTATAAAGTTTGGATACTGCATTTCATGGACTCCCAAGTTCACTCATGGACGATTTCTAGTACTGTTTCCCTCATTGACTATAGGTGGGGGTCTTCTTACAGCCCCAGGGTCTGCTTTCCTCAGTGGTGGCTTCAGAAAAAAACTTCCTGCGTCGTGGATCTAGAGGTCTTTCCATCCCAGCTGACTTGCAGAGGGTGGCTGAATGCTGAGACCATTTCTTTCCTGTTTCAGTCATATAGTTACCTTCTTCCTCTCCCATCTTCCAAAACTCTTACCTTATCTTTCACAGCACAGCTTGAATCTTTCCTCTATTAAAAAACAAAATTCAGGGCCGGCCCGGTGGCTCAGGTGGTTAGAGCTCCATGCTTCTAATTCCGAAGGCTGCCGGTTCGATTCCCATATGGGCCAGTGGGCTCTCAACCACAAGGTTGCCAGTTGGATTCCTTGACTCCCGCAAGGGATCGTGGGCTCCGCCCCCTGCATCTAAGATTGAACACGGCACCTTGAGCTGAGCTGCCTCTGAGCTCCCAGATGGCTCAGTTGGTTGGAGCGCGTCCTCTCAACCACAAGGTTGCCGGTTCGACTCTCACAAGGGATGGTGGGCTGTGCCTCCTGCAACTAGAAAACGGCAACTGGACCTGGAGCTGAACTGTGCCCTCCACAACGAAGACTGAAAGAACAACAACTTGAAGCTAAACAGCACCCTCCACAGCTAAGATTGAAAGGACAACAGCTTGACTTGGAAAAAAGTCCTGGAAGTACACACTGTTCACCAATAAAGTCCTGTTCCCCTTCCCCAATAAAATCTTTAAAAAAAAAAAAAAAAAAAAGCATTTAAAAAAAAAAAGAAAAAGAAAAAAAAAGAAAGCAGGAAAAGTGGAACAACAGCTCAATCATTTATGAAAAAAAAAAAAATTCAACCGAGTAAATTTGAAGACCTAATTGGCTTTAATAAGTGATTCGTGAATCAGGTAGCATCCCACCTCACAACTAGGGAGGTGCTCTGATGAGTTGTACAAAATGGAAGGTTTTATAGACAGAAGGAGGGTGAGACTAAGAAGTTAAAAGAGTGAATTATTTCGGCAAGGACACCTTCTCTTAGGTGAAGGTAAGGGGTCTTATCAGGCAGATTACCTCACTAGTGTTAATAAGGAAATTCCAGGCTCATTGATTTAAAACCCCACTCCTGGGAGAGGCTGAAACTGCAATTAGGATAGTTATGAAAGTTTTGGTTTGGTGACCTGGCTTAACAAAACTGACTCCATTTTGGCCTTTCTTTCCTTCCTTCCTTCCTTCCTTTCCTTCCTTCCTTCCTTCCTCCCTCCCTCCCTCCCTCCCTCCCTCCCTCCCTCTCTCCCTCTTACCCTAAGCAAGCTTTGACCACAGTGGCCCACACTTGGTCTTTTCTTTGCCTGAAATTTCAAACTGCTTTTTGTTTGAATAATTATAATATTTAAATCTATTGAGCATTTGTTGTTAGGCACTGGTTCAAGCACATTAATTCACTCAACCTTTTCAAAACTGTTCTGTGTGGTAGTGTTAGCCTCATTTAACATTCAAGAGGTAAGTAACTGGTCCAAGGTCACACTCAAACCAGTGACAGATAAGGGTCGGCGTTCATATATTCTCCATGGTTAACCACTATGCTACCTTTTGCTCCTTTGCACTTATCAGGGATGGCCTTATATTTAACTTTTGGATGTATATTTGACAATCAGGGCCAACACAGTATCCTATCAGAAAAATCAACCTTTGGAACAGTTTTCTAGATTTAGTGTATTAGAATTCCAGGGGATAAGTAACAAAAATGTAGACTCTTGGGCCCCACCCTAGACCTACTGAATTAGATCCTGTGCAGTGCGGTCCTAGGTGATCTCCAGATAAGTCTTCTGCAGGCTCACATTTGAGAATCATCAGTAGTAGTTGAACAATCATCAAATTGTTCAAAAGCAAAATAATTTCCTTGCCCAGAGCCTGGAAAACTGGTAGAATTTGTCTATGGCCTAATCAATGACATCAACATAGCTAAGAAAGAATGTGTAGACAATGGAAGGTGGACTGTCTGCCAAAAGGGGAAACATGGGAATCGGAGAGGTGTGATCTCTGCCCGCAGCTGCAGTCCAGTCTCGAGAACGGTAGGATCTCACCTGGGGGTAGTTTTATCCAGAGCAGATATGAAATGGCCTGAAAACTGTCCACATCCTTTTAGTTTTATTTCATTTTCAATAAAACTTTTTTTTTTCTTTTTTAGTAAATCATGAATTCATCTTTCCAGGTGCCTGGTTAAAAAGAAAGATATTTAAATGGCTATTCGTCCTGAAAACAAATACATCATCACTCTCCCTTACCTGTTGGTGTCTTGTGAATTTGGCTGGCATTAACCAGTTTCCCATGGCCCAGCCAACCCTGGCACAGTGCTAGTTCTGTTTTCTGGGCCTGTCAAGTTAAACAAGTTAAGCACCCTTAGTGCAAGTGCCTCAGCTCTAGAAAGCCAGTCAATATTAAATAAGGAAATAAAAAGAGATGGCCTGTGCTGAATTAAACACCACTGTCTTGTTTCTTACAGATTGTCAGGAGATACAGTGACTTTGATTTGCTGAACAACAGCTTGCAGGTAAGTATCTTAAGACACTAATGACACACATTGATGGCCTGGGGTGCCTTAGAAACCAGTTGGAAATGGCAATATCGGGAACAAGAAATTAGCAAATTTCCCTGGCAAAAGAGCTAAAGTCATACTTTAAACAGATGATGTGTGACTCTAAAAATAAACTTTTGAGAACAAACATGTGATTTGTAACAGTCACTCTGCAACTGAGCACCTTTGTGCCCGACTGCTTCCTTACCACGATCACGGGATGCTGTGTATTACCCTTTTTGCAGATTCGGAATGATTAAATGAATTGCTAGAGGTGTTCATTTAGATGGAGCTGGAACTCCGTCAGACTCTCTCCACTAAACAAGACTGTGTACTCAGCATTGCAGACCAACATTCAACAGTAACTAGAGAATTTTTCGGTGTGACTTTTCCTTTTAAATACATACTCGTAAATTCCTTTGATTTAAGTGTTCCTAAGTTGGTGGCCATAATGGAAAAAGGGATGAGCTGCAAAGTCTTTCTCTAGAAACATAGCCAGTACGGTAATGATTGAGGGGTCCTAGAGGGGCTTTAGTACTGTTGGAAATATTGGCGATACTACCTGTGTCTTCATTTGGCAGATTGGTCTTCAAGTGCAGTGGATTACTGAAGATCATTGGACTTGTGTCATAGCTCAGATTTGATTGGTAACACAAAACCTTTAAACCTGAGCTAGAGCGCTTGGCTTATTACCAGCTCAGCTCCCTTCGTTGGTGAGCTGGCCATCGTCACTTATTCTGAATGACCTCTGATCCTGTCCAAAAAGGTCAGGAGGACTGCTGGCTGGGAGGGAGCATAATGCTTCCTTTCCTTTAAATGTTCATATTTTATTGACCAAACTGTGGAAAATAGCATTTGTAGAGTCCACACTTTAACATTATTTACAACACTGTTAAAAGCATTACCGCCCTATTTTCCTTCCAATAGAATTGGCCAGAGTATCTGCAAACCTTTACATAATTGCCATATGGCCATGCATTTGACACATGTTGTCTTTTGAAATTTTAATTATAGTATGACCAATTTAAATCTCCAGACAGAATATTGGCAGAGATTGAATTTTCCTCATAGATAGGTTTAGTTGGTTTCATTTATGGATTTTAATAGCATATTCTTTACTCTTAGACAAAAGCTGGGCCTGTGATGACATTGTAGATAGGGCACCAGTGTGAGTATATTCCAGCAGTGCATGTTCTCCACAAGTCCCTCCAGACATTTCCACGTGACAGTTGCACAGTGGCGTGAGCATCTGAGAGTTAACATGGAGCCTACTATCTATTTTCACTTTTATACACGATGAACCTTTGCCCAGTTTTAAAGAAGGGGGAGTCATCTTTGTACTATGTCCTTCAGCTAGAGCTGAGTTAGAATTGTGGGAGATATATTTCTAAAATGGAAATTGCCTGGGCCCAGCCCCTAAGAATGGCTGGTGGGGAAGGGTTTTATCTCCTATTTGTTCTTGCTTTGGGGATATAAGGTTGAATCTTTGTTGACTATTCAATTCTGGCATTTTTAATATAATAGAATTTTATTTTTGCTTCAGTGTAATTTTCCTTTTTAAAATGAGTACTTTCAATGTGCATCTTATTTCAAATGCAAATATTCATGTGTATTGATGTTGGCTTGTGTTGGGCAGGATATGGCCAGACATCATTTCAAGTGGGAGGTTTTTCTGGATCCAAGTAAACAAACAGAAGAAAGTACATACAGCTTTTTGGCAACAAAATATTTTCAAAACAGCCTCCATAAAATAGACCAAAAGGATTCCAAAACCGCAGAATAAAACTGTGACCATGATTTTCAGTGTCTGATTACCCTTCTGACAGATAATGAGTTCCTGCTGAAGGAAAAGAAATGTAATACACATATGAAGAGTTCAATAGAAAAAAATGCCTAAGTGAAAAAAAAAAGCAGGATGTAAAATTATACATGCAATATAATATAATTACATGAAATATTTAGAAATAAAGATTGGAAGGAAATATGCCAAAATATCAACAATGGTGATCCCAGATGGTGAGATTATGGGTTATGTTTTTTTTCTGCTTCTTTATACTGTTCTGTACTTTGCAAGTTCTCTACAAACAAGCACATGTAAGCTATGTATGAAAAAACAGAGAAAAGCTGTACTTTTCCAACTTTTTATAGTGAGCATATTTTGTGGTAACAGTGAAGAAAAATCACCACCTTACTTTAAAGGCAACATCAAATTAGTAACCATCTAGGGACAAGGAAGTAATCATCTATAGAACAAGGAAGAAGAAGGAAGCAGGAGTTGAAATGACCGGAACAGGGTCGGGGACCCTCAGACTTAGGAAGGAGTCCAGGCTCAGCTCTTACTGGCCTTCAGACATTGGATTAGTTATTTCCTCTTTCGGTCCTCACTTTCCCCATCTGAACTGAAGGAGTTAAACCAGATCTCAGGTCTGTTGTAGCGCAAATGTTTGTTATTTGAATTTTACTGCCCATTGTGGACATTGGAAAGATTCTACTGTACACTCAGGGGATATGGGGACAAATTAAGAGTCTGTTGAGAGTTTAGAACTCCCTAGAATACTCACTGGAATGTGGCTGAATGCAGTTTGTAGGTCATTAAGATCAGATACCAGAAGTGAGAGATTGCCATATGGCCATGCATTTGACACATGTTGTCTTTTGAAATTTTAATTATAGTATGACCAAACCTTCAGAGTTTGAAGGTTTTTCCTGCAGCAAAAGGTAGTTTCCTCGAAAATGATACAGTTTGTCATATAATTTGCAGGCTTCTACTAGGCTAGCATGGGTCAGATTATGGGCTTTAGACCCCATTTTGGTGATCATCTCCCCTTTGCATTGTCATTATGCAGGTGTTATGAATGGAACTTTGGGGGTGTTTTCTGCTGGATTCCTTGTTCTCTTTCCCTTAATTCAAGAAGGGAATCCATCAGGCGTATTATAGAGGAAAGTTCTGGAAAATGGGATGATGAGGTGTCATGGCTTCGAGCCATCAGTATGGAGGTGTATAGGAAGTCACCAGCTTAGTGACTCTATCACTCCATGTGCTAGTATTCTCTTTCCCATCTTATAATTAGTCACTGGAGATCTAAATTTTATATTCTGAAATTGGTAAGCATTTAAAAAAAATTCTAGGAGAAAGTCAAAAGAAAATAAGTGTCTCTTAAATGCTAATCTTTGTAAAAGGCAGAATCCAAGTACTAAAACACATTGCATAGTTTTAGTACTTTGAGGAATATTTATTGTGAGGATGTAAACTCCTCCAGTATGTCTAGCAGACTGACATAGCAGGGACACGATGACCGCGGCTGTTGGCGAAGGACTCTTGTTTCACCTGATAATTTGGAAGAGCTGATGGTATGTCTGGGCAGATGGGTACATTTTCCTAAGGTGAAATGAAGCTAGAAAAAATAGATTGGTTGAAGCTTGGAGGCCACAGAGTTGGAAACAGGTACCTTATCAAATTCATTTTCACATCCTCACCATGAATGAAACATTGCCCTACTGAGGTTTGAATCCAAAGATATCAGACATGACTCTCCATTCTGAGAGATGTGGGATTCAGCTGGGTCTGCCGCTGGGCGGGTAGTGCAGGCAAATTTGCTGACACTGGTGAAAGGCATTTTAAAAACTGCTCTGTATGCGATCAGTTTGGTAAGCAAAAGAGTTTTTCTTTCTTTCCTTTTTTTTTATTTGAAAAAAGTAGTAAATGAGCAGTGTAAACATTTCATAGTATAGAAAAATTAATTGAGTAGCCCACTACCAGAGGTAGCTATTCTCAAGCAGCAACTTTAGATATTTTTTTGTGCGTATATAACTATATCCTGGGCACTCATTCTCATTCTCTCTCTCTCTCTCTCTCTCTCTCTCTCTCTCTCTCTCTCTCTCTCTCTCTCTCTCTCTTTTCTCTCTCTTTCTCACACACACATACGAGATTAATAGCCTGAAACTTAATAGAGTTTTTAAAAGAAATAAATCCGTTGTATTTTCAGTAATATATTACCTTTGATTATTCTATATTACTTAATTCTCCTGAACAAAAAAATAATGATAATAAAGTGATTGGCTTAGATACCATGTTTCCCCGAAAATAAGACCCGGTCTTATATCAATTTTTGCTCCAAAAGACGCATTAGGGCTGATGTTCAGGGGATGTCATCCTGAAAAATCATGCGAGGGCTTATTTTCCGGTTAGGTCTTATTTTCGGGGAAACACGGTATGTACTAGCTGAGTAATAGTGATGTGCTTTCTTCACAAGGATGATTTTTTTATTTAGCTAATAAAGAAGCTGCTTTTAGTTAAAGCCTAATTGTGTGAATGAGGAAAATGACCTGAAATTTGTGTCTTATCTAGCAGTGAATTACCCCTGGTAGAAAATTCACTCGAAGTGTGCTCTGGTATACTTTCATAATTAGGTTGGAGAAATAGGCAATTTAGAATTGTCCGCCAACCTTTTCATCTTGTCCAATATTAAGTTCAAGGTCTTCATTGTTGTTTGAAAAATACAGAGTGGAACAGGCTAAATTAGGTTTGCCCACATGGGTGGTTTAGATTACAGCCTTGTCTGAATTCAGGATGGCCTTCTCTAAATCAATACAGACGCCATTTGGACTGCTCTAATCTAAGCACCAGTGTAAAATAGCACTGCTTTTTGAAAGGGATTTTGCTCATTAAATTAAGATACCAATTTGATGCTTTATTTTTTAAGTTTAAAAAATAGACTTGGAGTTTTAAATGATCTGGAAAATGATAGTACATTGAGCACCTGCATTTATTTTTTTCTCCCTCCCAGAGCCACTCGATTTACAACAGTAAATTGATCTTACACACACACACACAAATTGGAGAGGAGAAAACTACAAAACATTTGAAACTGAAAATTGAGTGAATGAGAGCTTGTTGCAGAATCCAAGACCGGAAAGAACCCAGGTGGCACTCAGAGAGTTAGGAAAGTCAGCTTTATTACCCAGGCGGGCTCAGTCTTCCCAAAAGACTGAGCCCCTAGCAAGGTTTTGAGCAGGTTTTTATGGGTTGGGGTCTTTCTTGACTCGGGGAAAGGGTAGGTGTCATTTGGTGATTGGCTCAAGGTGTCGCTTGGAGGGGATTATGCGGAAGTGGTCTGGGGCTTAGGCTGGGGACTTCTCTCTCCACTCGGGCCACCATTTTAGGTTGGTTCCACGTGGCAGGGAACCATTTTAAGGTCAGTTTCCCATCAAGCTAACTAATTAAGCAAATAGGGAGGGCAGAATTTTGACATGGGGGGTGGATAATCCCACTGGGTCCAGTTTACACCGCAGAACTTCTAAAAGCTTTAGCAATTGACAGTATAGGGGCTGCTTTCAGAGTGGGGTAAGGTCAAGCTAAAATCAGGAGTTGAAAGTATGTTTAAGAAGCAGTCAGATCCCCAGATCTCCCCCATCTGAGCAACTTCTGCCCGCCCTTCTCCCTCCAGCAGAAAACTAGAAGTTTATTTCCTGGAGAGGGTACAACAGTCTTTGGACTGGGGAATGCAGGCACAGCTGAAAATATTTACATAATAAATAGCATAGATTTTGCCCCCAGCCCAACCTTTGTTCTTCTCTCCTCTCCTGCCGTCTTTCTCTCAGTTCTCTGAACACTGGCAGTCAGACCTAGACCCTCTGGGCAGGAGACCGGAAGATTCGTTTTTTGGGGATCGGCCCACCCTAAGAGGAAAGAGCTAAAGACTCTTTCTCACACTAAATACAGGTCACAGGTTCTTCCAGTGACAAACCTGAGGGAGGTCACGTGCTACAATGCAGCCCACAGAGGACAAACCCCAGACACTTTCCCAGAGCTTCTAGTCAGCTTTTGGTGCTCATGTGAAAGTATGAGCAGACAGTCAGGGGTCACCAGATTTGCACATGAAAGATAAAGACCAAAACAAACAGGAAAGAAAAAGAACCTTTAGGAAGCAGAATACATACAGGAAGAAGAACCTTTCAGGCACTTCAGAAAAATTGTCTTTTATAATCTCAGAGAGATAAGAAATTGCATTACATTCAGGATGTTGTTAAGAAAAAAAAGAAAAGAATACTTAGAAATAAAAAAAAAAAGATAGTGAAATGAAAATTCTTTAGAAGGGCTGAAAAATAAAGATACCCAGAAAACTTTTTCAGTAAAAATAAAAAAGTTTAACAAAGGTGTGAAATCGGAGGGAAAAGATAAAAATAGAAGATCAGTCCAGAAAGTCCAATTTTGGAAAATAGGGAGTTCCAGAAAAAGAAAGCAAAGGGCATGTAGGGGAAGAAGTAATGACCTCATATAAGAAAATACCAAAGAATGTAAGGATGTTATTAGTTTCTAGATTGAAAGGGCTAAGTACTCAGCATAGAGAATGAAAGTCCACCCACATAAAGGCACATGGAATTCACAAACTGAGGTCAAAGAGAAGATCCTCAAAGCTTCTAGGGAGGAAAAAAAAAAAAATCCAGAATCAGGAATCTACTGGTTGAACCTTTAGCAACAGCACTGGAAACTAGAAGACAATGAGGTAGTTCTTAAAAATTCTGAAGGAAAAATATTTCCAACTTAGAATTCCACATCGAGACTCACTATCAATCAAGTGTGAAGGTAAAATAAAGACATTTACACATGCAAGTTTTCAAGACTTTTGTCAGCGTCCTAAAAGGGGGCAAGGGAGATAAACTTTGGTGGAGGATGCCTAAGAAAAAGGAAGGAATGGATATCGATAGGGTGTTAAGCAGGAGAAAGACAAAAGCGTGTCCAGCATGATGGTGAAGGGAGCTTCCCGGACGCCAGCTGTGTAGCAGGGGTAGGGACCATCCGTCCTGCTTGAAGCAGGTCGGTGGGTTCCGGAAGATACTTCTCAAGATGAAACCAATGCATCTGTGTCTCTGAATACGTTGAGAAAGGGCTTAGGCGGAAAGTTTGGAGTTGAGAGAAAACTAAAAAAATAGACTGCCCGCTGACAAAGTAAGCATGGTAAGCATGGCTCTGGCTCAGTCGTGAATATCAATTACCTAATGTAAACATGAATACTGTACTAAATAAAACAGCTATATTGGAAGGATTAGAAATCAGATGTATATGAGATGAGGTCAGGATTGGGAAAGAGAACTTAATCCCTTTCTTTCACGATGGGAAATTTATAGATAATACCTAAAAATGAAAAATCAAGCTATAACAATATAAACATTCCCCAATGCTGAAAGATTGGTTGAAATAATTGAATATGGTTGTCTCTGGAGAGTGAGGAATGGATATGTCACCTGGTGGCATGGGAATGTTACGGAATTGTGGATAATAAAAGAACTGTTTGACTTTTGAAATTATGTTCATATATAAGTTTGATAAAAATAAAAACACATTAAACTATGTTTTATAGTTGCGATGCTTAATGTAGTATTTCATGAACTCTAAAACACACAGTTTTTTCACATTTTTATAATATCACTGAAATTAGGATGCATCTTAAAATCTATGGTGTCCTAAACTTAGTGAAATATGATGGCTCAGGATTCTGTTATTGTATCTTATTTGGGAACGACATGAGTATAATTCTCTTTTTGTTTTTCTTTAATTAAAGGTTTCAGGTCTAAGTCTTCCTCCCAAAAAATTGATTGGTAACATGGATCGTGAATTCATAGCTGAGAGGCAGAAAGGTCTTCAGAACTATCTCAACGTTATCACCACAAATCATATCTTGTCTAATTGTGAGCTAGTGAAGAAGTTTTTAGACCCAAACAACTATTCTGCGAACTACACTGGTAAGCAAAGGGATCTGTGCACTGTGGTCACGTGGCGAAAGAAGCTTTGTGCTTTGCTGGAGATAAAATATGTGGGAGGAACTATTTCCAAACGGGAAGATGTGTGCATTTGTTACGGGGCATTATTCATTTACTAATCCTTACCTGATGGTAATTTACTGTAGATGTATAAAAAGAAAATAGTGACTTCTAACATGTTTGAAATGTCTGCACAGAAAAATATGGAAGAGAAGTTATTGTGTCTGTGTACTTACAGTCTTATCTTTATTATCTTCCCTGATGGAACAGAGAGTAAATAATCCATGCTAATCTATACAGTAATCTCAGCTTGATTTGTATTTGGCTCCATTTTTGTATTTACAATATATAGTGGGTCTGGTTTTTCTCAGAATTTCTGTAAACACAATAGTGATTCAGAAGTGTCCTCTCTCTGTCTTCCCAATTGTTGGCTGAGACCCGCTCAGTACAAAGCATAAGGAGATTGTGGTTGTCTTCCAAACCTACCCTAGATCAGGGCTAGCTTTCCCCAGAAAGCTAGCATTTATAACCTAAGCCGGGTTCAGCAGAATGAGTGATGTAATATTGAATTCACTCTGGTGTGGCCTTGAAGAGACCAATGGAAACTATCATAGTCCGGAACCAATGACTAGAATTCAAATGATTCCTTAAAGCTAAACCATGCTTACAGTCTAAGTGGAGCTCTGGGTATTACTAATATTAAGAAGCTGATTTCCTTGCTAAGAGAACAGATTGCTTACATGCTACTTTTTGGGTTCTCAAAACACTGTTTTTGAAGTAATTAGAGGGAGGCACTTTTATTCCTAGTTCAGAGAGGGAAATAGAGGTCAACTTGTCAGGCACCAAACTTTTCTGCATCACAGAATCATCTGGAGAGCTTTAAAAAAATCCTGTTGCCCAGGCTGCACTCCTGCCAATGAAATCAGAATCTCTGCAGATGGGGCTCACGGTTTGTAAAGCTCCCCAAGAGATTCCAATATGCAGCCGAGTTGGAAAACCACGGTCTTTGGGCCTAAGTACTCTCACTGTGGTCCTCTGACCAGCAGCAGCACTAGCCTTACTGGGCGCTCGTCAGAAATGCAGAATTCAGGCCCATCCCAGACCTACTAATTAGGCTCTGATTTTAACAAAACCACCAGGTGATTTGCACGCATTTTCAAGTTTGAGAAGCCTCGCTCTAGAATGTACCTGCTGTCTTCTAATGGAAGTGCCTGTAGGAGAAAGAAAAATGCCTTTGCAGAATGCAACTGAGTGAAGGAAAGTTTATTTCAAATTCACATTTACTATATAGATTACAGGTTGAACATTGAGTTGTTACAAGGCTTCTGTTCACTTCCTACTTGTGTTTTGCTTCTCATAAGAGAAAAGGCATCACAGCACCAGGGCTCGCATCACAGCACTGGAATATCGCGCATTCTTTCAGAGTAGCTGTCATTTCTCCATGCTTCACCTCAGTTGTTCCCCAGAGTGTCAAACTGTGGACTGTTTGGATTGACTGTTATCAAATCAGACCGAATGCAGCCCTATTCATTGGTTTGTTCACATTACTTTTTGAGAATGCCTGCTAATATTCTCCTGAGGGCAAGCATCGAAGTGTAGTGGACACGGGATGATGTCGTGATTCCACAAACTCTGTCTGTGCCTGTTCCGCATGCGGGATGCAGGGCTGGTGCTGGGGGTGCCGGCTCGAGGAAGACGCTCTCTGTGCTGTCAGGGAGCTTGTACTAGAAGTACACTGAGCCACCAGGGTGAGAGCTAGGAGGGATCTTGAAGAGGCACATCAAGATGTACCCTCTCGTTTTATAGGTGAGAGGCCCCCCAGGAGGGAAGGCCTTCCCTCCGGTTGCACATTTGTATGATTTGTCTGAGTGTTTTCCAATTAAAATGCTGCTCAGACCGATCCCTATATTTCCTTCTACTGTACCTCTCTCGCATGCTGCTATTGTCCTTGATCTTCCCCCTCCCCCAGCTTGGTGGACAGTCAGGAGTCCAAAGCAGATGTGGTCAGGGGTATAAGAAGGCCACTAGATACTCCACTAGAACCCAAATGCTCAAGGAGCCGCCACTATTTAGACGGCTCAGTCCTGTCATGGAACAATAGGGGATGGATGCTGTTTTCAGAGAGATGCTGATTTATTTCCCCCTTTAAATGAAATGTCAGAATTTGTGTTGCCTCTAGGCTGATTCACCCGCAGTCTCAGGAAAGGGAAACCCAGGCTTCCTCCTCACCCCGGCTTGACTGAGCCATTCCCCGGAAAGCCAGGCAGACTTGTCCAGCCCCCCCCAAACTCAGCGGGGCCGTTGTGAGGTGTTCATATGAATTAGCAAGTCTAACTGGACCAGCTGCTGTACAGGGAAAACAGGCGTCTTCCAGTCATGAGGGGTTTGTGTTGGGACACACATCACTACCACCACCACCAGCAGCACCTTACTCATTTTATTAACAAGGCATTTCTATCATTTAAAAGCCTCATTGCACTGAAGCTATGTTGCCACTTCAAATCTCAAACTGTCTCAGAGTAAGCGGGGTTTGAATGTCCACACAGAAGTCACTGGGAGGCCTGGATCCTAGTCCCAGCTTTGTCCTTGGCAGCATTTTCCCTCTGTGGGCCTCAGGGTCTGGGCCTATAAAACAAGAGCTGGCAGGGGGTGGGCAGTGGACTGGGGAGTGTGGAAGCTCCCTTCTGGTCTTAAAGCCCAGGGCATCCCATGAATAGGTTATAGTGGTGGGCTCCTAGATAAAAGGAGGGAAGGAGGGATTGGGGGTGGTGGATTGTATTCAGAAGAGGAGCAGGGTGCCATGGAGAGGTTGGAGGCCCACATCTGCTGTACAGGCCTCTGCGACACCACCCCTGGTAGTAGCCCAGCTGCAGGACTGGAGGGCTCAGTGTTCCCTGTAGTCGTCCCATGGGGCCAGGATCTAGGAGCTCAGGCTGCACGTAGTGAGGGCAGCTGGTATGTTCTGAGCTGAGAAGTCTGAGTTCTGTGGGAAGCTCAGGATGGACTTGAAGGCTTTGCTCTGCTTTTCCTGCCTGGGGCTTGTTTATCCTCAGTTACTGAGCATGCAGTTTCCCCCGTGTCAGTTAGTGCTAAAGAAGTAGAGGGCAGATGTCTTCCTTGTAGTGGATTTCATGTTCTAATGGGAGAAAGCATCCACATCCATTGAACATGTATTAAACTCTTAGTTCTTGCTGCATCAAATATTTTTTTTTCTTTTTTTCTTTTTCTTTTTTTCTCTCCCTCACATCAAATATTTATTGAGCACCTACTATATGCCAGATGCTAGGAGTATAGCAACAAGGAAGGAATAGTCGTGTTCTCCCCACCACCAAGGCACTTCTGCAGGGAGATTGACAGATGAACACTGGCATGGTAAACTCAGGGCAGCACTTTGAGGGTGGAGATGGGGTTGCAGATGGAAGGTAGAAGAAGGCTTCTCGGGAGAGGCGATACCTACAGTAGAAGTTAGCCAGGCCGAGAGGCAGGGACCAGTGCTCCAGGAGAGAGAGGTATTTCCAAATGGCTGTGAGCTTTACCCATATTACGATCTATCCTTCCAGCCGGAGTTTATGATCTGGTGGAAGAAAATAGCCCTAATACAGGAAGGACTGTGAGAGAATCCCATAGGAGAGGGACAGATAAAGCACTGGGAGTGTACAGACTAGGGAGGGAGGGGATCCTCGCTAGGGGAGCAGCAAATTTGGGCTGAGTCTGGCAGGATAGACGGGCAGGAACAGAAAATGCTGAGGTGTGGGGACAGGCCTGTCTTCAGTGACCGAGGGAGGCAAATCTCAGGGTGAAAAGAGTGTGGGGCACCACATGTTTGGGAGACAAAACCAGAGCTAGGCTGCACACTAGGTTTAGAAGCTGGGTCTTGACTTGGTGAGGAAATGGGGCGCCAATAAAAGCTTCTAAACAGAAAAGTAGATGTTTAGGATTGAAGTATGTTGCCTGAGATTGGAAAGAGGGGATTAGTATTGGGAGCATAGCATTCATGTAACTTACTTGACAATAAATCATAGTTTAGTGGGAAGAAAATGTCCTTTCTACAGTTACAGCTATTTCCCAGTCATCAATTTATCAGTAACAAATCTAGCATGTTCCAGTTGTTCAGCTATTTCCCCATTCCTAAAACAATGTAGGGTGCGTAATAGCATACGGTAAATACGCGTTGAACAATGATTTTGTGGGGAATTATGAGTCACTGTTAGTTTTGAACCAACTGTCCTTCACAATCTCTTAGAATGACATTGTCTCTTAGAAGGATCATTATTTTTCATGATCCTTCTCAAAGTTGATAAGAATAATTTTCACTTAAAAGAATTTCATTTCAAGTTTGTTTACATTTGTTATTTTGGAAATATTAAAAACATTTTATATCAACATTAATTATAAGGGAGGTACAGAGTTCCCAGTGTTGATAATGAAATTTTTGTGCTTCTGCCGCACCCAATCCCTCCGAATGGTTTATCACATTGGGGTAATTAGAACAAATGTAAATGGAGTAAGTTTTGTATTTGCTCCACGCATCTTTTCTTCTGTGTGGATAGACTGACACTTTACATATTGAGTCAATAAACAAATAGCTAGTGGGTTTTCTTCCTCAAACCTCTTAACTCATAATGTACTGTAAAGCACATCAACATGATACTGTGTGCCAAGCTCTCAGCATGGTAATTCCAGACTAAGTCATTTTGACATATGGAGAGCATTTTTGCCCAACCCCTTATGCTTCACCAGTCTTCCTGGAATGCTAGGCAGAGGTGAACTGCCACGGTGAATTTGCAGGATTTCTTTTTGCTTTCAGGGAGCAGTAATGCTTCATTTACTCACTGCATCAAGGCAAAGTTGCAAATTATAAATGTTGCTTTTTGCAGGAAATGTAAAAGCAGAGTTATTCTGATAATTTCTTAATACAATGAACTTTAAAGAACTTCCTCTTCTCATTGTCTTCTTAAAAGGAGGAAACCTTCTCATGATAAATAAACACAAAAAGAAGGTTTTCTTTTCCCAGTAAACAGTCACACGGTCACTTCCCACAATAGGACCGTGTTGTTGCTGGACATAGATGTTTTGCTAAAACACTGGCTTTTAGTTCCAGCATATTTTTAAGGCTAATCACTTCTTTGTTGGTGAGAGCTGTAATTCCTTGAGGAATGAAGGCAGGATAAATATCACTTGGAGAAACATTAAATACTGTTCCAAGCCGACCTTAGAACATTTTGAGTTTTGTGCCTGGGTTATGGCCTGGTGCATACTCGTATATTGAATTTTGGGCTTATGCCAACTACTTTACATATTTTAGGTCTTCTATTTAAAAAAAGAAATATATATGTGTGTGTGTGTGTGTGTGTGTGTGTGTGTGTATGTGTATACATATTCACATCATTACCGTGTTACCCCGAAAATAAGACCTAGCTGGACAGTCAGCTCTAACGCATCTTTTGAAGCAAAAATTAATATAAGATCTGATATTGTATTATATTATATTATATAAGACCCGGACTTATTTTACTATAGAAAAATTAATATAAGACCGCAACTTAGATTAATTTTTGCTCCAAAAGGTGCATTAGAGCTGGTTGTCCAGCTAGGCCTTATTTTCGGGGAAAGACGGTAGTAATTAATTACTTTTTTTCTTTAATAAACTTTTTACTTTGGAATAATCTTAGATTTACAGAAAAATGACAGTGATAGTACAGAGAGTTTCCGTATACTACTCACCCAATTTCCCCTGATGTTAACATAACCATGGCATGTTTATCAAAACTAAGAAATTAACTACAGATTTTGTTCTAGATTTCAGTCTTTCCAGTAATGTCCTTTTTTTGTTCCAGGATTCAGTCTAGAATCCCACATTTGTGTTTAGTCTGTGGTTTTGTGCTTTTTTTGTAATTAATTTTTTAAAGAAGGTCATAGACTAATAAAGATTTCATTTGCAAGGATAATATCTTAAGCAGATGGTGCTTTCCTGGTATATTTGACTAATGAGTTTCTAAAATGTCTTTGCAGAGATTGCCTTACAACAGGTTTCCATGTTCTTCCGATCAGAACCGAAGTGGGAGGTGGTGGAACCACTGAAAGACATAGGTGAGAAACTGGCATACCCATTCTGTTACAAAAGATCATGGAACTGGATTCTTTGTCATGCTTTCCTATATGTAGCCCAAGAAAGCTCTTAAATGTAGGTGATTTCTTTTTCTTTCTGCCTCCTACTGCTTGAGGGCACAGTCCTTAACTTTTAACACTTAATGAATCTTGGTTAAAGCCCCATCTGAGGACTTTGATGATCGTAAGTTATACTTTCAGAATCATCATTCATTCCTCATCTATCTTTTTCACTAAATCTAAACTGAAGTGCTGTTTCCCTATTTCTGTGGATAATTTCTTTGCTGGTTTTTTTTTTTTAGTGTAGTCTTTACCATGTCATCATTACCAAATAATTGTTTTTCTTATGCTTATACGAGTATAGCTATGGATAACATTGCCAAACTTAATTTTTATTAATTACTCAGTCAATGAAACTTACATCAATTGGCATTAAAATTATATAGCTATAAACACATTTTTGCTTTTATGGCAGGTTGGAGGATAAGGAAGAAATATTTCTTGATGAAGATTAAAAATCAGCCAAAGGAACGGCTAGTGTTAAGCTGGGTAAGCTGGTTTTTTGCTTCAGTCTCATTTCAGGGGCTTCAGATGGGTTTATGAAAGCAGATACTGATAAGAGAATCACGAAATTACATTGTGCTCCTGAATGATGTTGTAAAGTCCCCCATCAAAGGAGACTCATTTTAAGTCACTTGTACTTATGCATTTGGTTATTTTGATGTGATTATATTTGATCAACTAATAAACATTTGGAAAGAAGTAGGAACAGCTTAAAATTGTTCTCTGGAACCTCTTTAGGATTGGCAGTTTTTCAGTTTGTTTTAAAGAAAGTATTTGGGCATTACTTCGTTATCTCTCACTTTGGGAATTCCAGTAATGCATTTGGTTAATGGAATTCAAAGAGATTACAATTAAGTCCTGCTATTTGTATGTTTATATTCTATCTCCAGAAAGGCCTTGAGGTATCAAGACTTAGGTTGTTTTCATCTTTGGTTTACATTCATATATTTGGACAAATGAAAAAAGGGAAAGACATAAGGAAATTTTTTTTCTTTTTTGATGACTAAGGTAACACCTTGATATTTCCTCCCATGTTTTCAGGCTGATCTTGGCCCCGACAAGTATTTGTCAGATAAAGATTTTCAGTGTCTAATCAAACTTCTGCCTTCCTGTTTGGTGAGTACAAGTCCTTCTATTATTCTTCGTGCTGATGACAAGTTCACAGTGTGGTCTTGTGGGTGACCATGGACAGAAGAGCTAGACATACTCTATAGCGGCCCGCAGGCCAACTGCGCCTGCAATCCGTTTTTAATTGGCCCGCAGCAAATTCCAAAAATATATTTAGTTTACTTAAATAAATCAGGTGAGGCAATACGTACTTCACCTCGAGTGAGTGGCCCGGCTGTTTGTGTATTTTACCGCATGTGGCCCTTGGTAAAAAACGTTGAAAAAAGTTTGGACACCCATGCTCTATAGGCTCAAAAGAACGGAGAGGGACAGTGGGTTTCAGTTCAGACTGGAATTGCTCAGGCCTAGTCCCATAGATTGGAGGCCATGTAAAATGGTACTCATGACACAGAACCCATGAAACGTGGTAATTTAAAGTAGCCTTTGTGTTTTAAGCAAATATCAGAGGAGGAACTAGCCACTTTGTTCTTGGTGAGGATGTTAATATCAGTGGAATTAAAAGAGCTGTTCTAGCCTGAGAAAACAGAATAATATGGATTTAGGTAAGCTGGTAAGAGAAAGGCAAAATAGCCCTCTTGCTATCTGAGTTACTACTGTGTTTCCCCGAAAATAAGACCTAGCTGGATATCAGCTCTAATGTATCTTTTGGAGCAAAAATTAATATAAGACCCGGTCTTATTTTACTATAATATAAGACCAGGTATAGAATAGAATAGAATATGTAATATAAAATACCGGGTCTTATATTAATTTTTGCTCCAAAAGACGCATTAGAGCTGATTGTCTGGCTAGGTCTTATTTTCGGGAAAGCTCAGTATTGTCACAGGTGGCCTCTAGGAGTACCTGGCATTATTTATGCTAATCCAAGGCCTTCGGTGGAAAAGAACCACATTAATCTATTTCAAAATAGATGCAGCAGGATGTCTTCAGGAAAAGACTGATCTGGCCAGAAAATTCAGTTAGTGTTGATGTTCTTTATCTGTGGTCTGCATGAGGATGTAGAATGAATCACTCATGGTCTAAGCACAGTTATGCTGACCTGTCCAGCTGGGTTGGCAAGTTCATTTTTGAAGATAGAGTGTCTTGTCAAGCTAGCAAAACCAAGCTTTTAATGAGGTGTGATGTATAACCAAGAAAAATGCGGTGGTCTTTGAGTTTGATTAATTGTGTGACACAAGCTGTCAGCACTCAATTCTAAATTTCTTTTAATGGATATGCTTTTTAAAAAGAAGTTAGTGCAGACAAGTGATACATATTAATTGCAGAAAAGTCAGAAAACACAGATAAGCAAAAATAAGAAAATAAAACTGACCTGTAATCCCAACCAACCAGAAATATGAACAAAAATATTCAATCGTTACTTTTCTGGAATTTTATATGATTTTTTAAAAAGTATATACATATTATTTTAAAACCTATTTTTTTTTGCTAATAGTATACCATGCACACCTTTTATTGTCAATAAGTATAGTATAACATCATTATTATTGGCGGCATAAAATTATCCTTGACTGTACCTCAGTTTACTCAACTAATCTCAATATTTGGATCACCTCTAGTTTCTTTTCTCTCTCTCTTTTTTTAAAAAGCCATAGTGAACAATGTTAGCTATGTGTTTGTATCCATTTTTAATTATTTTCTTGAGATAAACAACTTGAATTAATTAGTAAATAATTACAGGGAGATATCTTGAGACTATATAAGTATCCTGTTCTTCATCATATGCACTGGTTTTAGAATTCATTGAGATTTTCTAACTCCAGCGTTCCTCTTATGTTTATTAGTTGGCATTCTACTATAAGGAAGAGTTTCCTGTTCGCCCTTGTTTATTTATGTATATCAGTATGGACTCAAGGATTTTATTTTATTTATTAGGTGTCTTCCTGGGGTGATGAAAATGTGCTAAAGTTAGAGTGTGTGATAGTTGCACAACTCTATGAATATACTGAAAACCATTGTATACTTTAAATAGGTGAATTGTAATGCTATGTGAATTATATTTCAGTAAAGCTATTAAAATATCAACAGCAACCATTTTGATGTGATGGTCAGGAGAAACTTCATGATTAATTACTATATTTTCCTGGGCACAATTACTACATTTTCCCTCAACCCATTTAACCCCTACTCCCCAAATCTTTGCATAACTCAGCTCCCATGCGTTTAAATTTTTATGGTACTGCTTTGAGCTAATGGACCTTGTAATACCTATCTGGAGCCAGTTGGTTCATGTAACCAAAATTTCAGGTCCTATGACTATTTTCCTTTCGGTCATCAATAATTTGTCTTACTCCCCACCGCACTTGATTGACGTCAGTCCCCATCTCAGGAGGACACCGGGAGTCATCATATTACATACTTCAGGGGAAGGACAGAAAGATTCATGCTAGCTGCTTTGGAAAAGGGCCAAGATGCCAAAAGATGCTACTTTTGCTTGTTTTCTGGCTGTTGTGCTCCCTGGCTTGGCACTGTGCAGCAATATGGAATGTTAGGCAAAGCTGTGAATGAAGACGCATTTATTCTGGTCCCCACTTGGCTGTCCTAGGTTTTGGCTTTATTTTTTACCAGTTTATAGAGGCAGAATATTAAAACCACTATTCTAGAAACTCAGACCTTCCCTCTCTTCCACCACACTTCTGCCGGGAACTATGAGAACACACATACCAGAGCAGATGTCTTTGCTCGTAAAGTTTACCAGATCAGTTACCTGCTTTTGTCAGTATTGTTTATGTTCCTTCTCTCATGTAAAGAATGAGGTGCGAGTTGGGTCATCTAATAACTTGGAAGTGCCATGTGTTTAGGGAATATCCTTATATTTGTATACAACTAAACTGTGGAGATGGTACTTGACTATAGAACCAAATCCTGGATGTAAAAGGACCTAGATGCTGATGCAAATAAATGTGAATTTTTTTTGTTTTGTTTTGGCAGCACCCTTATATCTATCGGGTTACCTTTGCCACAGCTAACGAATCCTCTGCATTGCTAATTAGGATGTTTAATGAAAAAGGAACTTTGAAGGACCTGATTTACAAGGTACTTGTGGTGCAAGTTCATGGTGATAAAAAAGTTCTCAAGTCCCTTTAGAACCTGTTATGGACACTTGATCCCTAACGTTTCAGAAGGTAGGCCGTGAGGATTTTATTTGGAATTTATTTTGATTTTAGTAATAAAAACTACCCAGTTTGGTTAAAGATCATTCCTTTCCCCACCTGAGGGAGGTTGAACATTTAATGATTATGTCCATTGCATTGTAGGCTGCTCTCTTGAGGTCAGTTTTAAAGTTGTGTCTTCCATTTAACAAAGCAATACTGAACTATCTCAAAGTTGGAAAAATTTTTCTTTTAAATAATAGTGAAAAATTCTAACAGTATACGAGACTTGGGGGTCGGCTAAAACCAAGACCAGGCTCACATCTTCACTGGACTAGAGAAGGGACGAAACCCAGGTCAGCCTCTTTCTGTCAGCTGTACAGGCTATTGTATCTTAAAAACCCACATCCTGCGCTCTGGTGCCTCTAGCCTCTGTAGTCCTGCCTGTTGGGGAGCCCATGTGCAGGTGTCCTCCCTCTGCTGCTCTCTTACATGCTCTTTGTCTTTTCCAAAGTCAAAACCAAAAGACCCGTTCCTAAAGAAGTACTGCAACCCTAAGAAGATTCAAGGCCTTGAACTCCAGCAAATAAAAACATATGGGCGGCAAATATTAGAGGTAAGAGGCATTTAATTTTTGTTGAAGTTGCATTGGAATCTCACCCAGCATTCCAGGGTTCTTTGGGGAACGTTCTTGGGCAATATCCGAAGTAGCTTAAGTTGCCCGATGGCTTATAAACGAAAGGCGTTGTCGGGTTTCATCCCAAAAAGCAAATATTTAAGACTAAGACTGACTAGAACTACAAAATTCCAAAAAGCTTCGCTATTGGAATTTAGTATCTGATTTTTAAGAATGTACCGGTGTGGGTACCAACTTCTGTGTTATTTTTGGTTGATCTTTTATCTCTTTGCCAAGATTCTTGATTTTTGTTATATTACCTATTAATACATAACCATATGGCTCCCTTACAGAAGTGTAATTAGCATGAAAAGCCTTTCCCAGATCACGCTCGAGAGCAGTATTCTCCAAGCTTCTTGGACTGTGCAACCCTGTCAATGAAAACAATTTAAGCATAACCCCCCTTATATTGTATATATTTAACCATTATGTACACGTACTACTACATATATTTTATACATTATAAATTAGGAATGAGATTAAAAACAAAACAAATGGAAAGAGAAGTTGTAATATTTCCTTCCAGTCCTAAATTGATAGTCCTGGGCACCTCTATTACTGGATGAGCCACTGCTTATTAAATGGCACCTGAAAAGTTTGCTTCTTTTTATGGGAGCCTGTCACGTTTCTATTAATAAACAGCCCAATATATTCCGGGGTAGATTGGGTTAGAGATGGTTTCACCTCCACCCCTTTTCCTGAATAACTGGCCAAAAAGTTTTACTCCTACATGCAGGACGACCAAGACTTTGCCCTGAAGAGGGCGTGGCCTGTTGGGATCAGAGCTTTTTGACATAAGCCATTAAGCCCAAAGCCGCGCGGGCTGCTTCTCTGTTCTCTGGAAATGAGGGGCTTGGCATTGAGTCTCATAGCTGGAAAGCATGCAGCCTCACTCCCTTTCCAGAGAAATGGATGGACGTAGAAATTTTCTTTCAGAATCTTAGTGACCTGTTTGATTTTGTTTCAGAATATATTGATTTTAAAAAAGAAAGTTTAACCTATCTTCTCTCTGAATGAATTGGGGGGAAATGTAATCTGTACAAATTTTTTAATAGGTACTAAAGTTTCTGCACGACAAGGGATTCCCGTATGGGCATCTCCATGCCTCCAATGTGATGCTAGAGGGGGACACGTGCCGGCTGCTAGACCTGGAGAATTCC
The DNA here is from genome assembly GCF_004115265.2 of Rhinolophus ferrumequinum. Taxonomy (NCBI): domain Eukaryota; kingdom Metazoa; phylum Chordata; class Mammalia; order Chiroptera; family Rhinolophidae; genus Rhinolophus; species Rhinolophus ferrumequinum. Next base: position 52,974,495 of record NC_046300.1, read on the forward strand.
TTATTGGGTCTTCCTTCCTTCTACCGATCTTACTTCTCACAATTCAGGAAAATCAATGTAAGTTCCTGGAAGTATTGAGACAGTAGGTTCATTGTGAGGTATAAATCGCTCCATGGCCAGACGCATGATCTGCCCACGTGAGAAACGTGCACTCAGCAGTGAGAGCTACAACTGGGGTGCGCCAGGCCGTTCCTCCCACAGAGCACTGCTTGTATCTCCACGAGGCAGAGCTGAAATGGTAGGAGGGAAAAGGAGGACCATAGAGTCACTGATTGGATAACCGTGAGGGCGGGACCAGGACTTTTGGTCAGAGCAATGCCTTGTGAGCTTGGACAAAACGCTTTGGAGTTGCGTTTTCACTATCTGTCATGAGTGGGGTTGTCTGGGCCATTTTTTTCAGTGGAAGCCTGGGGTAGGGGTTCTGGGATTCACAAAGCCATACCACTGCTCTGTTTTCTTCCACAGACATTGGAAAGTGTGGATGTCCACTGCTTTGGCCACTTACTGTATGAAATGACTTACGGACGGCCTCCAGACTCGGTGCCTGTAGACTCCTTCCCTCCTGAACCGTCTATGACTGTGGGTCAGTATGCAGTTTGAGGGTGTCTTCTGGGCCCTGGGAGTCTATAGAGCTACTCGCCCCCTTTCTAGAGTCCAGAAAAGTCCCAGAGGAATTTGTCATGCTCCACACAGCCAGAAATTCTATCCAATTAAAAAGTAAACCAGATCTGAGTAATTTACTTAAGTGTGCTTCACTGAAAATTCAGATGTCTTGTCCATTTGTCAGGCTATCTGAAACGGAGGCTTTTTATAACGTGCATTAGATTTGGGGAAGCAGGAGAATGTAAAGAGAAGTATGGCCAGACTGAGTCTAATACAGAAACAGAAGCCAGGATCAGGCAATTTGAAGCCAGTCTTGAGGACTCAGGCAGGTGTCAGATCAAGGCTGGAGTGGGACCTGCAGGAACAAGAGAGCCATGGGCCAGATACCTGGGAGGTAGGAGCCCAGCAGGTCCAGAGCTGGGCGAGGCAGACAGGGATGCAGACCCTCAACAAAGTGGACCTAAGGTCTTCCCGCATTTCCTCAGGGGTTGAGAACAGGTGGGAGGCACCATTAGGAACTGATGCAGGCTCATCCAGGGACCCTTTCGTCCCCTCCACAGCCAGCTCAGAATTCAGGGCTAGAGCGCAGAGAGGGGAGGGCAGGCTAGCTCGTGGACCACTGTGCCGTCGAGGTATGCAAGTCAACCCTCCTGCAAGTGCTAGAGTGTTAAATAAGGTGGTTCAAGAGAACAGGCCCTGAGACTACTTTGTGTTGAGTTTGAACAGCTGAAACTGAACAGTGACCTGTGAGGAGGAAAATCTGGCTGCTTTTGTTTATATCATCCAAGGTGTTGTATGACGAGGTATCAACAATTGGCATTTTGCGTGCTGGTTTTGATTAAAAGCAAGCAAGCAGCAAAATGTTTTTCGAGTTCAGAATTTTACTTCTGTTTAGTGTTTACTTCTCTTTTAAGAGAGCAAAACACTTTCATGAATGATATCTTAAATCCGTCCTATAATTATCTTTGACATATATTTAGCTTTCTGTCAGCATGTGGTTCCTAAACCATTTAGTTTCAGTCGTCGGTACCATCGGTGTTGCCAGCATTCCCCTCCCCGTGTACGCCATCTGTCTGCGTGAAGAATTTTGACACTGTCCTGATCAGCCTGCAGACAGTTGTTGCAAAGCAGTGTCAAGCTTTTCATCACCAAGTGGATTTGCCAGCGTGTTCTGTGGAACTAAAATGTGTATCTGTTCATTTCAAGTGGCCGTGTTGGAGTCTACGCTGTCTTGTGAAGCCTGTAAAAATGGCATGCCCACCGTCTCCCAGCTCTTACAGATGCCGTAAGTCAATCATATGCCTTCGTTGTAATCTTCATAACTGTTGAACAGCGACTACTCACCCAGCCGCCTGGGACCGGAGTAAAGACTCAGCTGCAGTCCTTGCAGAGTCTAAGTGAACCTGTTTGCCGAAGGTCATTTGCAGCACGATGTCATGACCTTTCCTGCGACCTTTCTGCCACCTTAGTCTGATTGCTCTCCTGTCACCTCAGTCTCCTTTTCACGTGTGTCTCTCCCTGTCGACGTCAGCATTGTGTATGTATACGTGGGGCAGCCCCCCTGAGGACATCCCGAAGGAGGCCCGCTCGAGCAGCTGTCCTGTGTGACACTGTTTCCGGGCACCAGTTGGGCCACAGCTGTGGCCAGTTCACAAGGTGCTGGCCTTGGAGGGTCCACCCTCCAGGAGGGAGGCAATGTATTTCTGGCCTCCTGTACTTGTTTATTCATTTACTCACTGGGTAACATTTATTAAACATCTAACATGTACCAGGCAGTGTGCTAGAAGCTGAGAGCTCAGAAGACATTCTGTCATCACCAGGGTTATGAATAGGTGATGAAGTGGTGGAAATTTCCTTTAGTACATTTTCTGTCCTTTTATGGAGAAGCAGCAAGGTGGTTCTTCAGAAGGGTGTGTCTGAAGTTAGAAAGGCCTGGGGGTGGACCCAGCTTCACCACTTCTGCCTGGGTGACTGGGCAAGTTTCCTCACCTCTGGAAGCTGAGTTTCCTCATCGGAAAATGGGGATAGTAATAGGCCTCAGAGAGTTGCTGGGAGGATCTGATGAGATGATTCCTCGTACAGTGCCTGGTACTTAATAAGTGCTTATTAAATGTTAGTTATGATTAATATTGATTCAGCTTATATTTTGTGAGCATCACGTGCCATGCAGTGTACCCAGTGCTTGGTCTGTACCAGCTTGCTGTAAACAGATGCACTGAGGAAACAGTAATATGGGGAAACAGGCAGGGGACAGCTTGAAGTGCATAAGCAGCTGGAGTCCAAAGGAGGTAGCCATAACTTCAGGTTTCTTATAGAGGGTCTATTGTAGCTCATGTGCCATCCTGGGCCCTGGGGAGGCTGTGATGAACAGAGCAGCCCAAGCCCCTGCCCCGTGGATGTGATGTTCTAATGTGTAACTGACACCGGTGCATTCTTTTCCGAACTAGCCACCGTCGATAACAATGCGAACATGAGAAAATCAATCCAGTTAGGGAAACAAATTAATTTTCACACAAACTTTTAGAACTGAATGCATTTGTAGTTAGGGAACGTTGATTTACTTGGGTTTATATTTACTCCCCCTACTCCAAAGCTCTTACGTTTTTCTCCCAGTAGTCCAGTCCTAAAATAGATCCAAATATTCTTTCTTCATTTAAGTCTTTCTACCTCGTAGGCTTCAGCCTTGAGAAGAGCACCTGGAGAAGCGTGTACTGTGTTCAGTTAAAATGTGTTGTCGGGAAGTAAATGGACCCGTGGCCTTGAAGGAGACAATTATGTCTCCACCTCCAGAGCTGCCCAGGGAACTCTGTGGGGAGAGGTTAACCCTGTCACTTCTTGTGATGTAGTTCCTGATTTTTTTAAATGGGGACAGTTTAAGGAAAGACTCACTTAGACCCTTTTGGGCACTGCCCAAACAACCATTTAAACACTCTGATCTATTTTAGCCAAAACAGTTCAGGATTCTTCATGCTATTGTTTTTTGTTTTTTTTTAATTGGACAATATTGGGGAACAGTGTGTTCTTCCAGGACCCATCAGCGCCAAGTCAAGTCGTTGTTTTCAGTCTAGTTGTGGAGGGTGCTGCTCAGCTCCAACTCAAGTCATACATAGTTTTCAGTCTAGTTGTGGAGGGCGCAATTCACTGGCCCATGTGGGAATCGAACCTGCAACCTGGGTGTTATGAGCACTGCGCTCTGATCAACTGAGTCAACTGGCCACCCTGGTTTTTTTTTTTTTTTTTAAGGAGGGCACAGCTCAAAGTGGCCCATGCAGGGATTGAACCGGCAACCTTGGTGTTAGTAGTGACGTGTTCTGAGCTAATCAGCTGCCCCTGATGCTATTGTTTTTAATTACATAGTTTGGAAGAGAGAATCGATGTATCTAAAAGCTGCTATTTCTTTTTAAGAGAACATGAGAAACACGACTTTTCTTAGAAGAAAAGTTTCTCATTAGATTCCAGTGAGAACAATTCCTTTCTACTTACTTGTACATTTTAATTTTATTGACCTCTAGAACAAATTTTATTCTTCTCTGGGGCAAAAAAAACCAGGAAAACCAGTTATTCTATTTATAAATATCTACTACATATATTATTTGCAGTATAAGTAAATGATAATATAATATAATAAATAATAGTTTGTAAAAATGATTATTTTTAAAGTATGAATTAATTTACTACGTAGCATGAGAGGACTTTTGCCCTGCAGTAGGGAAATAACCTCCAGTACACAGCTGACCCAGTAACTGGAGTCGGGGTTTTCCCCAACATCATACTGGGTTGGTGGCTTGTAAACAGTTTTGAGTGTGTTGATAAACATGAAATGATGGATTGGGCCAGGCCTGGTGGATATGGTGGGGACTTCATGGGCTAAAGATGTCTCATTCTGCTTTGATTCTGTTCTGAGAGTGCACCTGTTTTAAGAATGATTTATTTTTTCTTTTCTTTACAGATTATTCAGTGATGTTTTACTAACCACTTCTGAAAAGCCACAGTTTAAGGTAAAGCAAGTCATATCATTTTTTGGTTTGTGACGTAAGTTGACTTTGAAAGTTAGCACTTTTCTAGTTAAAAAAACAAGGTCCAGGATTTGTAATAAGGAAAATTTGAAAAAGATCTAAATGTCCTACAATTAGGGAGTAGTGTAATAATTCATAGTACATCTAGTTGATAAAATATTTTCATCTAATAAAAGCAAAATTTATAAAAACATTGCAGTAGCATGGAAAATGATTATTGGACCAAGGAGCAAACAAGCAGGATGTGAAATACAACAGGGTATAAAAAAACACCTGTATCTAGAAGAAAGGCTGGAAGGAAGAACCCTGGGAAGCAGCGGTGTTGTGTGCTGTCATGGAAAGAGCTGGGGCTTTGGCACCCTAAAACTCTAGTTTGATGCCTTACTCTGCTTTTTCAGTACCAGCCATTTAACTAAGGCAGGGTTTCTTAGCCACAGCATTTGACATTTGTTGTGGGGGCTCTTCTGTGCATTGTAGGATGATAAGCAGCATTCTTGGCCTGTACCACTGATGTGAGTAGTGCATCATGACAATCAAAAATGCCTCCAGACATTGCCGAATGTCCCCTAAGGGGAGGGGGCACAATCACCCCCATTTGAGAGCCACCAATCTATGGCAGGTGCCTAATCTTTGGGTCTGCATTTACTCAGAGTGTGGGGTTGGTAATACCTGTTTATTGTCATTGGACAACTGAGATAATCTACGTGAATGCCTGGTTTAGGGCCTGGCCCTCCTCCGTACTCACTGTTAGTGTTGTTTTGAGCAGGAGAATGAAGGTAGTTCTCTTTCTCCTCTTTACAGTCCCAAAGAATATGTAATATTCTTACGATAAAATTATATTTAGGAAAAACAAAAACAGGGTGGGGTCAGAAGATTCCGTGTTTCCCCAAAAATAAGACCTAGCCAGACCATCAGCTCTAATGTGTCTTTTGGAGCAAAAATTAGTATAAGACCCGGTCTTATATATGACCGGGTCTTATATTAAAATAAGACCGGGTATCATATCATATATCATATCATATATCATGTCATATATCATATATCATATCATATATCATATCATGTATCATGTCATATCCAGTCTTATTTTAAAATAAGACTGGGTTTTATATTTTTGCTCCAAAAGACGCATTAGAGATGATGGTCTGGCTAGGTCTTATTTTCGGGGAAACATAGTTGTATAGGTGACAGAGATGTTTTCCTTTGCCCTTTTTTGCCAGTTAAAGGGGTTCTGACAGTAATAGCTTCTTTGGATCTGAAGTAGGAAAGAAAAACATTTAAATTCATCTCTTCTGTACTGAAACTCCTTAGGAAATGTATTCAGCCTTGTCAATAAATATACTCTCTACCAACCCTGATAGTCCAGCCCAAGGATTATTATCAGACCTTGCTCTTCCCATAAGCCAAGAGTCTATGCAGCAGAGACAATATGATTTTAAAAGCCAACATTAATTTCTTGTACATGAATTTTCTTTCTGGAAAGATACACAAGAAACTGGTGACATTGGTTGCCTCCATTTGGAACTAGATGGGAGACTTTATTGTGTACCCTTTTATACCTTTTGAATTTTGAAACTATATGACTGTATTACCTACTCAAAGCTTTTATTAAGTTTATGTTTTTTAAAAAATAATACAGACAAAAAGTTCAACATGATCTGTATATCTGTTTTCCAGGCCTGAGCTCCTTTCCTCCTGGTTTAAACAACTGATAAATTAAGGAATGACAGGCTCAAAAGCACACCAGGCTATTATGAGTATCTTTCAGCAAGGAAAAGCTTAATCTTGTGAAATTCAGAAGTATATCTTTCACAGAGAAAATCCTTCTGAAGTTATAAAATGTTATAATTATTTGAATTTGTGTGCGTGTTCCAATAAGCTTTATATATATGTTAAGTATATTCACATTGTTGTGTAACAGAGCTCTAGAACTTTTTCATCTTGCAAACTGAATCTGTAGTCTCATCGAACAGCAACTCCCCATTTCCCCACTCTCTACTTCCATGATTTTGACTACTCTAGATATCTCATTTAAGTAGAATCGTATAGTATTTGTCCTTTTGTAATTGAGTAAAAACTCAGTGTAATGTCCTCAAGTTTTATCCATGTTATAGCGTGTGACAGGCTGAATAATATTCCATTGTGTGTATATACCACATTTTGTTTATCCACTTATCTGTTGATGGACATTTGGCTTTTTCCACCTCTTGGCTATTGTGAATATGCTGCAATGAACATGGGGCGTGCTTAGATCCTGCTTTTAATACTTTTGGATATATACCCAGAAGTAGGATTCCTGCATCATATGGTAATTCTATTTTTAGATTTTTTGAGGAACTTCCATAATATTTTCATTAGCAGCTGCATCATTTTATATTCCCACCATTAGTGTACCAGGGTTCCAATTTTTCCATATAATTGTCAACACTTGTTATTTTCTGGTTTTTCAATGATGACCATTCTAATGTGTATGAGGTGATAGCTCATTGTGGTTTTGTTTTGATTTGCGTTTTTCTAATGATTAGAGATGTTTGGTCATCTTTTCGTATATTTTTTGGCCATTTGGAGAAATGTCTTCTTTGGAGAAATGTCTATTCAGGTCCTTTGCCCATTTTTTCCCCTTTGATTTTCTGTCCTTTGTTTTATTTTGTTTTCAACTTTATTGTGGTATAATCGATTTTTTGTGACAAGTCCATTTTTTAATTCAATTAATGTGTTTTTGTTGAGTTGTAGGAGTTCTTTATATATTCCAGATATTAATCCGTTGTTAGATATAAGATTTCCAGTTATTTTCTCCCATTCCATAGGTTGCCTTTTCACTCTGTTGATTGTTTCCTTTGATGTGCAGAAGTTTTAAGTTTGATGTGGTCCCATTTGTCTATTTTAGCTTTTGTTGCCTATGCTTTTATGTCCCATCCAAGAAATCATTGCCAAATCCAGTATCATGAACCTTTTCCCTTATGCTTTCTTCTAGTTTTACAGGTTTAGGTCTTCAATCCAGTCCCTTATTCCTACTGATGATTATTTAAATTGTTTATTTCTAGGATATTTTTGTGTTTCTTTTTGCAGTCTTGACATGGCTTCCTCTGTATACCCTTAGCAATAGGACTTTTGTTCAGCTAGACTTCAGGTAATTCTCACTGATGGTTGTTCTATAGTGTAGTTGTAATTTTGATGTGGTTGTGGGAGGAGGTGAGCACAGTGTTTACCTACTCTGCCATCTTGACAGGAAGCGCTTCAATCCAATTTTTAGTTAATTTTTGTATATGGTATAAGGTAGGGGTACAGCTTCATTCTTTTCCATGTAGATATCCCATTTACCTAGCACCATTTATTGAAGAAACACCTTTTCCTACTATATGCTTTTGGCACCCTTGTCAAAGATTATTTGATCATATACATGAGTGTTTATTTCTAGGCTCTCTATTCTGTTCCATTTGTCTATGTGTCTTTCTTTATACCAGTATCACACTATTTTGATTACTTTAGCTTTGTAATATACTTTGAAATCGGGAAGTAAGGCCTCCAATTTCAATCTTCCTTTTCTTTTTTTTTTTTAATTAAAGTTTATTGGGATGACAATTGTTACAATCTTCCTTTTCAAGATTGTTTTGGTACTTCAGAATCTCTTGGGAATTCACACTTGAAACATCATGTTTATTTATGTGTTCATTTTAAATATTCATTGATAAAAATGCTAATGAGCTATTTTACTAACCATTGTCACCCTAATAAATTTAATTTTAAAAATGCTAATGAGCTCAGTGTGTTGGGGATACCAAAAGTGGCCAGGATAGGATTCAAGTAGATAGCTTATAACTGATTTCATTCCAGATGTCCTTCTTGATAACCAACTACTCCTTCATTACAACCAGGATTTGGGAGAATCTCTGGCTATTTTACTCAATCGAGCATGTACTTTCTCTTCTTTCAGATCCCCACAAAGTTAAAAGAGGCATTGAGAATTGCCAAAGAATGTATAGAAAAGAGACTAATTGAAGAACAGAAACAGGTAAATTGTGAATTGTTCCTCATTGCCCTTTGATCTTTTAGTGCCCCATCCCCTGCTATGGAATTCACCGTGATTTACTTTAACTTATTGTTCATTGCATAAACATTTCTTGCATACGTACTCTGAACCAGGCTCCAGCCTCAATTCTGTGAGACAGATGAATACTTCACAGTCCCGTGCTCAAGTTGCTCAGCCTGTGGAGGAAACACACACGCCTATAAAGGGCAGTCATCCTTTATAATTGGGGTGGGCTGGGTGGTGGGGGTCATACATGGTCTATGTTCTAAAGGTGTGGGGACCATTCTCATCTTCTGTAAAAGAGAGGCAGGAAGGAACTAGGGGAAGTGAGAAAGGTCTTCACCTTCTGGCATACTCTTCTCTCAAACATCCAGACCTGAGCTTGGAGGCAGACCTGTTGAGCAGGGAAAGATTTTTCATCCAAATAATCTGACTTGGCAAAACGTGTTAGAGATTTTCCTTAGTGTAGGATACCCTTCCATTTGTGGTGAATGGTGGTCTCTTATAGATTCACCAGCACCGAAGACTGACGAGAGCTCAGTCTCACCATGGATCTGAAGAAGAAAGAAAAAAGAGAAAGATTTTAGCTCGAAAGGTAAGCTTGGTGTCTCTCTGAATTCTCTCTGTGTAAAGAAAAGTTCTAGGTTACATGTGAAGAAGGTTCTAGGTTAATGGTGCACATTTAGTTAATGACAGATTTTGTGCTATATCTCCTTGAAAGCTAAAACTATTTCCAGATGACTGGTTTGCAGCTTTTAAAAAAGAGCCACATAATATCAGCAGAGAAATGGACCATATAAGTTTCCTGGCTTGCTGGGCTGATTATGTCCTAATGTAACTGGGGGGTGTGATTGGCCTCAGATAATAGTCAGAATTCTTGGTTTTATTTTCCACTTTGGTTTTGGCTTATGACTTTTTCACTCCATTAAATTATGAGGCCAAATACGATCTCATATATAGATAGTTTAACTATGTGCCTAAAAAATATTTTTATTCTGACTCTCAGCTTCAGTATGTTTATTCTTTGCTTTTCCCGTCTCTTTTTATTTTTAAAGAAGTCAAAGCGATCTGCTGTTGAAAATAGTGAAGAACATTCAGCAAAATATAACAACTCCAATAATTCAGGTAACTGGTTGTAGATTGTAGTGGAGCCCAGCACCCAAAGATCGGGACCAGGAGTCTATATTTGGTCAAGAGGTCTTGGGTTCTGTTGGCCAGAGAATGGTAATGAATATAGAAAACCGAAGAATTCAGTCCCTAGTGAAGGATTACGACAGTATTCATTGGCTCACAGGAATCAAGTGCTGGAAGGGAGCTCAGAGGTTATAGAGCAACTCAGCCTCCTCACTGATGGCAAGACTCAATCAACAGAAAATGAGCATTATCCATGGAAGAAAAACCAACACAACTCAAAATGCAAGGCCTCCTATTTTTTAATGGAGCCTGCACAAACAGAAGTGCCCCTAAATCTTGTCCTCTGCTGCAGTCACCATGTGGTAGGAGAATGTGCCCTCCTATGTTAAGGAAAACACTCAGTAGTTTGTGGGGATGGCAAAAAGCACCATTCCAGAAGAACCGAGATGGTACAGAGAGCACTGTCCTGAGTTGGCAGTCATCGCTGCCACTCCTGACTGGCTTTGGGCCTTAACGTCCCCATCTTTGGAAATCAGGGCTAGATTGAGTGAACCCTTGGGGCCTCCCATTTCTTCTACCTTGTGAATCTGTGAAGTAGAGAAGGGGAGGTTTCATTCTAAGTCAGGCAGCTTTGGGTTAGCCCTGGAAGGCCAAGGAAAGGGGAGGTTCTTTTAGGTTGAGGAATAGCCATATACTTTTAGGCAGGAGAAGGACCTAGCAGAGAGGGAGAAGCCAAAGATGCAAAAGAGAGAGTGATGGGGTGAAGGGGCTAGAAGGCCAAGGGCTTAGCATCAAGGCCCAGCTGTCAGTCTCAGCCATGGAGGAAGCCAGTCCATCTCTTCTTGGAGGCAGGAGCCTCGAGGGGCAGGTGAAGAGGTAGAGGCATTTAAAAGCAGAAGGAAGGGAGGAAATTGAGGATGTTCACAGTTCGTGCCTTCTCCAGTCTTCTCAGTGAAGTCAGGGGGGAAGATATCTGCTGAGGGCATGAGGAGAACAGTGAATAGCACACGAGACCCAAAGGCTGGACTAGCCACAGCAGAGAATGCAGGTGGTGTGGATGGAGCTGAAAATTGGAGGAGTTGGGATGGGAGAAGATGGTAGACTCCAGAAAAAGGGTGAGAATCATGCTGACACTATGGCCTGCAGAATCCAGGCCAGAGAAGGGCTCAGGGGGAGCTAGAAGGGAAGAGTAGGAGGGGAGGCCCCAGGCCCTGGAGGTCCCAGTGAGGACCAAGGCAGCTCTTCAGTTGTGGAGGCTGGGAGAGGAGAGGGGCTAGAGAGTGTTGTGGCCAGCAGCTAATTTCAGACTTGGAAGTCTGTTTTCCCCATGGTTGATGGGATGGACATGGGCCCATCGTTGTTGTCATTAGGCTGAGACTCATGTCTGACTGTCATTCTGTCCAGCAGCTCATTCTTTATAAAGCAGAGAGAAAGCCCAACTCTGTGTTTTCCACCTTCCTGAAGCAACTGCATGCCTTCGTGCAAGGCTCTATGCCAGATGCAGCCAGATGGGATCCCCAGGACTCCCAAGACACTGTGTGCCCTCAGGGAGGTTAGGAAAGTGAAGCAGCAGTCGATGGACACGTACAGGTCATCTCCAGATCCCACTGGAATCACGAGTTCAGTCTTCTCCCCGTTAAAATCTATGTTAGCACTACAAAGCGGTATGAAAACAGGAGGGGCTGAGTTTTACCTCCTTTACCAGTAAAACACCTCTTATATTTTATAGGGAAGTGAGAGAATATTGCAAATAGTGGAAAACTATTCAGGTGCAGGATGGTATGGTTTAATTAGGACATTTCTCCTTGTGCCCAGTGTCCATGCCATGCCCAGCATGTCCTGTAGGTGAAGTGATGGTTGGAGGCCTCCCCAGAGCAACAACTAGTGGTTTCTCGTGGGCATGATCACAGCCCCCTTGGAGTTGTGGCTAGTGAACCCCTTGATAGGACCTCCACAGGGAGGAGGGGCTTATGTAGGAACCTCTGTCTGCTCATTGGGTTACTTCCATGTCAGGCCAGCAGGATGTATTTTGAGGATTTCTGATCACTGGGAGATGCTGAGAACTTGGGAATATTTGAAATATAATAAGGTGACTAGGTCCAGAAAAAGCATGTGACATATGGGAATATGTATATTGTTTTAATGTGAATTAGGGTAGTTACTGAATTTTAGGTAAGAAGGTCTGGAAAACCCACAAGCAAAATAGGCTGACCCTATCTAATTGTATCTGCTGATAAAATGGAACTTGTACAGAGAGCATTGCTGTGTAGCTGCTGTAGGGAACTCTCACCTCCTTCAGAGAAGCCCCCACTGGACCGCTCTGTACCTCTGTGGCACTTTCATTTGTCATTCATTACCCAGGGACAGGGGTTGGGTCAGGAAGAATACTAAAGCCATGTGGGTAAGCTGTTGATTTCTCCAAGTGGGTTTCCAATAAGGCAAGCTGTGGGGAGCAGCATGGGGAAGGCAGGCAGTATACCCTGTCCTGGAGTGGAAGCTTGGTTGTCGGTCTGGTCTCTGAATTCTCTGTCCCTCCTCACCTTTCACCACAAGGCCCACACACTAAGCCAAGTGCAGATTCTCAGCCAGTGGTGGGGCTCAGCTAGCACCCGATTCCAAATGTCTTTCTTTGGTCCCCATGTGTGTTTCTGTGTGTTCTTTTAGCAGGATCTGGGGCCAGCTCACCTCTCACATCTCCGTCATCGCCGACTCCACCCTCTACAGCAGGTCAGTGATGGAGGAAAGGTAGCTTGCTTCCCTCCTGCTGTCCACCAACAGGAAAAGGGGCGGGGCTCTTTCTCGGCTCATCTTGGCCCAAGCGTTTCAGGGGTTAGATAGTGCGGCCTTCTCCAGAGAACCAGTGGGAGTGCAAATTAGCAGTGTCATTGGGAGGGCTGAGGGTCTAGGTTTACAAACTCGGGTTTCATGGGGCGTGGAATAGTTGGTTTCGGGGCCGCTAACCACCCTCTATCTCCAGCTTGCTCTCTCTGCTGAAAAGCCTCATGCAGGACTCCTCAGATCAGAGCTTGTCTTGGTACATGCTCAGTTGAATAAAACAGTGGCACTGCTGCCCAGGGGCCCTCTCCTGCCAGAGCTCTCTCCCCAGGGAACCCAGCCAGAATGTTGGTTTTGTCACAGAGCAAAACTGGTGAAATGCCTCGGTGTGGGAGTGAATAACCACCGAGTTTCTGATTTCCTGATAACTCTTTGTGCCCTGTTCTGCTCTGCAATGCATTTAAGCATCTGAATATTTTTCTGTGGCTAGCCTTTGTTTCACCTCTGTGAATCAAATCAGATACTAGGAGTTTTGTTTGAAAAATGTAGAAAGAATTTATCTCAGGGAATACTTATAAAAATAACCTCTAATTCTGTGGAGTGATCTTGTAATGCTATCTTTTCTTCTGTCCTTTTCGAACTAGTTTCTCCTAACCATTTTGTAAGCCCCACTAAAAACACACTGGGGTACCAGTATCTCCTTTCACTTCTTAAATGAACCAGATGTTCTAGATGTCAGAGGAGCTGATTCTGTCACTTAGAGCTTGTCAGCTGTGCTTGGAAGAGTTGCTGCAACTATCTGAAGGGAGAGTCAGTGGCTGGGGTTGATAATACCACAGGCGGCACCGGAAGCGACCGAGTGCATCATTATCTGACTGGTCTCAACGCTTCTAACTGACCTTCCTTACAAAGTGACAGGCCAAGGGAAGTGGACTGGCTTGAGCGGTTTACTTCTGGCTGGCGGTGACTTCCTTGTGGGCTGAGCATGGTCACTGCGGCTCACTGCATGTGTGCGAGGGGCAGAGTGCCTGGCTCATGGCGATGATACGTTTTCCCTGTCTGACTTTGTCCACACATTTTACAAGAAAGCCCCCAAATATTGATCAAGACAGAAAATAGAGTTCTGTCTTTTGTAGAGGTGACTTGTATAGGCTGATCCGAAATTTCTGGGGATCCACTGCCCAGATCATGTTGAGCCATTTTCTAGTAGATAGAATACTACTTTCACACCCCTCAGACACATGAAGGAAATTAGAAATAATTAATAGTGAGACTCCATAAACGCTCCTTTAACAAATGAGATGTCTGTTTCGGAGTACACCACTGTGCATTAGATGTGATTCTGGGATGTTAACTGCCAATTCTCATTTTTAAATGCCTTGGGGAATTTTACATATATATATATATATATGTGTGTATATATATATATATATATATATATATATATATATATATATTTTGTGAATCCTCTAATTTACCTGTGAGTTGAATGGGAGCTATCTCATGCACGAGCAGGTTTGCATGAAATGAGATAACTTTTAGAGTGAGAGAAGAAAATGAGGAATCTTACAAGAGTCAATGTTGGAAAAATTTTGAGGAGTGGTTGGAGGGTATTACTATGAATTTGATAATATCTATCTTGAATGGGAGCCATAAGCATTTAGAGGGAAAACATATGTGAGGCCCCGAGCACAATACCTAGCAGAGTCAAGGGGTTCCTAGCAAGTATTGGCTCCTTCTTTCCTTTCTGTCCTTTGTTTTGTTGATGAAATTATCAACTCAGACCCAAAGACTGTACTCTGACCTCTGCTGGGCATTTGTTGTGATACAGCTCATAAAACTGGTTAACTATAATAAATAGCATTGGCCTGTCAACCTAGCATTTGAGGCCCTAAAATGGGGCACCCACAATGAGTTTATTCATTCAGTTATTCAAGCTGCATTAATTGAGAGCTTGTGGTGTGCCAGGCACTGTATTTGGCACTGGGTTACAGAGATGAAGAGACACACACGGCCCCAGCTGGCATGGAGTCACATTTCCAGCACCTCTCGGCAGTGCCAAAGTGATAGACACAATTCAAGCCAATGCTTTCCTCGGGGTCTGACCATGGAGATTTTTTCTCCCAATAGTCCCCCTTCTTAAACAGTGAATGCACCTTAAAACCGAGTCCACCAGCAAGCAACATCTCAAGCTTCTGTTCTGCACAAGGCATTAGGGAGCTACAAATAGGTGGTCGCCCTCATGCTGCTGTACCCATGGGAGATGCTCAGTAAATCCTGTGGGTGGATTTGCTGGGGCTTGCTCTGCCTTCAAGCCGTTTGCTGAGTGAGGACAGACTCGCAACTGAGGGGGGCAACTTCTGGCTTGTCAGACCCTGCTTAGACTGGTCCTTTCTTCCAGGACACGAGGCCAGGCTTCTCATGGGCTCATCTTTCTCGTTGCCTCTGCACGCTGCTCATTTTGTTGCTGGAATCACATTTAGTCCAATTTATGTCTTTACTTCTAGGCCAAGTTTATGGTCTATTTGGGACCTAAATCAGAGAGTGTCTTCCGCTTTATGATGAAATGCAGTTTTCTCAAGAAATGAAGAAAATTCTTCACTTTCAAGGGCTTGTATTAAAAAAGAATTCTTGCTAACGGTGGCATCTCAAACACAGCTCCAGTGGGAGCTCTTGGAACTACACCTGGGGCCAGGGAACCTAAACTTGAGAGAACACCACTTGCTAGTTCTGGGACTTTGGACCGGACACTTGACCTCCCTGTGTTTCAGGTTTCCTATTTGTAAGTGAGGATAATAAATGTGCCTGCCCAGTCGTGTTATTAAAGAGAATCCAGTGAGTACGAGGTTAGAACAGTGCCTGCACCAGATACTCTGTTAGTTACTGCAAGACCTTGAATGAGTCACTCTGTGTCTGGGTTTTAGTTACTTCCTCTGTAAAAGGCAAAAGGGTGGAAGTTAGAGGAGACCGTCTCACAGTTCCTTCTAGTTAAGCATACCATAAATTTACTGTGGACGCTGCCTTTGGCAGTTTGTTCATCAGTAGATCAACTTAAACTTAGGCAAGTTCATTTCGACAGCAATGCCTTTCTTCCTGAAATAGTCAATTTTAAGCACATTCATGGTAGCTGAGCGTGGTATTAAGCCTAGTTACTTTTAGGATGGGGCAGAAGTGATAGATGTTTCTAAGCAAAGGGATCTTACTCTCCTGACCCTTTCCAGCATTTGTGTAAGGCTTGGGCCTTTCCTGCCCTAGGGCCTCTTCTGGAGGTCTTAGCAAATTGATGGGAGAAATATCATTTCCCTAAGTCTGTTGGCAGTTCCATCAGGTGGGATGGGATTCTCAAACTTTAATTTTTTTTTTTCTCACTGAGAACATTACTAGCACTTTGCTTTCTGCTAAAGATTGTGTTTCCTGCCACTAGAAGGTCACTCTTTCAAGGAATTTTAAAATTCTTTATCCTGACTTAGTTCATGGTAAATGTCACCAACTACTGTTTACACTCTGAATTCATAGAGCTGAGTGGTTTAGAAGGTCCCATTTTACACACACAGAAATATTCCCTTCCACCTTCCCTTTGGAAGCAGGCAGGCCTGCTACCTTACTATTGTGTGTTTTCATGTTTTTTAAACAGGTTTGCAGTATTTTCGGAAAGCTAAGTAAGGGGGAGGTCCTAGATTCTTGTTCTTTTTAATAATCATATTTAACATAGTTTGAGCACTTATTTTATGCTAGGCACTGTTCTAAGTGATTTATAGTCATTGTTTTATTTAATCCTCATGAACGCTTTCCCATCCAAGGAGGATGGATTCTAGAGCTCCATTTTACAGACAAAGAAACTGAGGCTCTAGTGGGATTAAAAGACTTTGACCAAGGTCACACAAGTCGGGGATGCTAGAGTAGGATTCAAGTTGGCTCTGTCTTTGCTTTTACCCCACCAATATGTATTGAGTGTCTGCTCTCTTGGGTGCACTGCACGACCTGTGCTGTTAAACATTGCATGGCTGGTGTGTAAAGTACCCTGAAAAAAGAGTCAGAAACCCCAGCTTGGGTTATAGCTCCTCCACTTTTCAGCTGTGACCTTGGAAAAGTAATTTCCAGTCTTAAAGCTGTCCTTTAAAAGAATTCCTGGTCTGTATTAGGTAGATAATACACATGACCAGGCTTTATAAGTAGTAAAGTACTATTAAGTATAAGATCAGCTATGAATGCTCTGCAAGAGAATCCTAGCCCTTCCTCCTGTTCGCAGTTTCTAGTTTTAAGCAGTCATTTTGAAGAGAGCTGGCAGTTTGTAGAAAACCCAGTCTGTACGAATGACTAGAGAGAGGGAGGTTTCATATCAGGACAGGAGCTGGAGGAGGGAGAACAGAGCCTATGGGCCCAGAGGGACTGAGAACTTGACTAACAAGAAGGAGAGCTAATAAATAAGGCACCAAAAAAGAGATGAAGTTATTTAGGATGCTGGAGTTTCCAGAATTGGTGTAGCCAAATCAAAATCTGAAACCCATTTTAGGTTCAAAATCAATGTCTCTGGCCATAAGAATTTTTATCCAAACCTGCACATACACAAAGCACTTGCCTTCTTTGGGATGAACAGGTCTGCCCTGCCGTGTTTCTCTGAACGGTATGACATCCCTGCTCTCCGGTCGTTCTCTCACAGCGCTCCCTCCCCACCCACGTGCCAGCAGCTGTATGCTCCTCCCCCAGCCCTCAGCCGGCATGGGCAGGGGCGGGGCAGGAAAGCGAGCGTCCCCAGCACCCCCACAAAGCTGCACCACGTGAGTGGTCAGCCTGACCTTTCCAACATTGGCCTCATTTCCCGGCCCCTCCCCAGAGGAAGGGAATTTTCTCTGGCAGTGGGACAGGTTGGTGCATTAGGAACTCGGGGGTCCCTAACTGACAGGGAAAGTGTTATCCTTCACATTTCACCTGGAATCTAGTCAGTTAAAAAGAAGACAGGAAAAATGTTTGCCCTGCTTTTAATGGTTTTATAGCCTTAAGTAAACTAGTAATGCGGCTCACTGCCCAATTCAGCCTCTAGACCCCAGCAGCCTTCCGGGAGGGGGCCCACACCACCCCTGCCCAGGAGCTCCACCTTCCACCTGCCCCTCTGCACTTGCTCCTCCCAACTTTGCAAAGACCTGTCTCCATTTTAGACTGTAGGAGACTTGCTTGGAAAAAAGTGATGAGTTCTAGTTTTTCTCCCCTCTTGATAAACTGTCCTTATTTAGTAATAGAACTAAGTATAGTCCCAGGACCCATTCCACTTTTCAGGGGAGGTAAAACCTTCCAGGGTCTTCTGAAGTGAGTGTTGTGCTTGTAAATAAATAAAAATAACACCTAAGTGGCTCAGAAGAAGAAATTTAAAAAAAGAACTTGAGGAGGAAAGCAACTCATTGGTTTGCCATGTTCTAAACCAGTCAGTCGTGTTTACGAACCAGTGCATTTTGTGCTTAAGTGTCTCCTAGTTTGGTAGTGTGAATAATCAGCGTGTGATTCAGATTAATATTTTACTGCCTCTTACTATTTAAATGACACTAAAATCGGAATAATGACTTGTGTCCCCTTTCTCTTTCTCTCTCCCCCTTTCTTTGCTGTTTTCAGTAGAGCATGCACCATTTTGAACGTGAATTTTCGGTAAAGTAAGCTATACTGAATTCTCTAACTTTAAAGATGCTGTTTCTGTATGTGAAATGGGACCTCGTGCTCTAGATCACTGAAGTGATGAACAAATGGGAAAGCAGATTTGAGATGATTTCCTTATCTGAACATTTAAATGAAATACAGCATCTTTAAAAAGCACCCAAGTGACTTCATTTACATTCATTTCATTATCATCATGACCTTTAAAATCTTCATTTTCACTCTGGTTTCAGTTTTAATATAACGGCTCTAAAACCTGCAAATCAGCTGTATGGCATTTGGGTGTGTTTTAACTTGGGGAACGAGGCTCTCAAAGTCCTGTTGCTGCAAAAAATGTTGGTTCCTTGTGACTCCAATGAAGGGGAAAGGACATTAGGTAGTTGAGTTCTCCGTTATGGAGACACAACTTACAAGCGTTTATAACTGGCAGTAGGGAAAACCAGTTCTTTGTGAAGCATCTTTAAGCTTGAGTTGGGACATGAGTGCAGCCTTCTTGTCTGTCTGAGGCAAAAGCAGTTCCCAAGAGCTGGGTGCCGCCTGCTCCTGGGGTCACTGCCCTCCATTCCCTCTTAAGTGTAGCTGGCAGGTCTGGTGGCCCGTGGCCAATAGGGCCCCCGTCCCCGCCATGTGTGGATCACAGAGGAACTCAGACCTGCAGACACCTGTAGACTGCCCACTGCTAAGTTGGCCCCAAGGATGGGGACCCTCAGACATCCTTTCCACCAGGTAGGTGAGGATGTTTCTGGCAAGGCGTTTCTTTCTAGATCTAACCTATGCTCTTGTTGCTACAGGCTGTGGTCTGTTCTAGGGCCCCTGCTGGATTATTACCAGGTTCCCATTTGGTTTGGGATTCTGGGGAGGGGAGGGGAGAGAAGTTGTCTCTTGGGAGAGAAAATGAGATTGGAGAGATGAGGACCCACCTGCTTATAATTGTAGCTGAGCTGAGTTGGAGCATCCCTCATCCTGGCTTACTACAGGCCAGTATCCTTCCAAGCTGTGTGAGTTCAGTTAGTGCTCAGCCTACCGTGGAATCTGTCCGGTTTTGTCTGGGGCCTGGGGATAAGGACTGTCGGAGGCCCCTTGTCGGGGAGCAACTCATTCATATTTGAGGAATGGGGGTGCTCAGGCTTTAGGTACTTGTTCGCAGGTTTGTCACAGGCCAAATAGCCAACTCTGAATTTGGCCCTTGTTAACAGCCCTCCCTTCCCCCTCTTGTTAGCAAGGTGGTGTAGCTTAACCCCCAATGAACCTTTAAAGGAGGCTTGTGGACCATAGAAAAGGCAGAAAGAAAAAGCAGAAAGAATTGATGGGGCCTGTACTCAGTGAATCCCCGGGTCTGTGTTCTTTCTCCTCCAGTGATGACCTTCTGTCCCCTCCCAGAGTGCGCTGAGCTGGCAAGCTGAGTTCTGGCTTCCTTGCCCTGATCATACACATCAAGATCTGTCCTAGTTGTCGCAGGCCCAGTGAGGAAAAGTGGACCTCACGGGACATCAGGCCCTTTGCAATTGGTCCGGCCCTCTGTGCGGACGTCAGGGTGACCTTGTCTATACCCCTGGACGAGCAGCCTCCTTTCGCACAGCCCTGAGCATCCCGTCTGCTTTACAGGCACAGGTTACCCTGTGGCACTTTGGACAGTGTATTTATTTATACTACTTATATATTCAAAGAGATTCACTGAAAGTGGTAACAATCTCCGCTTTTCCTTGGAAAATGAAGATCCATGTACCGAACACCACCCCAGCTCCCAAACTCTGTGGTAGTGAATTTACCCTTTTAATTTTGAGCGCCTGGTAATGAGGCCAAAGTCAAGGGCTGGTTCCTTGTGAAAGCCAAGCAGTTTTGTCCTGTGCTGAGACGGCAGCCCATATCCAAGTCCAGCCCTCGAGGCCCATGTCTAGCCTCCCAGCACCCTGGGCTGGAGGGGTAGCAGTCTCTGGATGGCCAGTTCCATGCCTTTAGGACACAAGTGCTGTTGTAGCCTAGAGCCTGTCTTCTCATCTGTAACCCGCAGTGACTCTTCTGCCAGGCGCCAAGCACAAAGCTGGAAGGCAGGAACACCGATGCGCCTCTGGAGCATGTCGAGCCTTAATGTCAAGTACAGATTCTGACGCCCTTTTCTGGTCATTGGATGGCAGGAGGGTGGCGTTGGCACCTGCTCACTGCTCCAGACTCTCTCTCTGCTGCAGTTGAGTTCCAGGAGCCCTCAGAGGCAATGTCCCCTTCTCCTGGCGTTTCACTGGCCACTATCTGGAAACCCCTTTCAGAGGACTGCTTCTGTCACACATTCACTCTCCCTGATCTCACCTCAACACTCATTCCAGGTTTAAAGACCTTTTTATCTTTGTAACCCTGTAACATAAAGCCAGGAACATTTTCCCACAGTCCACCTTGGCATAGAACATAATCAAATTTCATTCATTAGTTGTTACTGTATAGAACCAATGGAAATTACATGTTGTTCATTTGTCTGTATTGAATGTTTATTTGTGTCACCATATCATTGTTGAGAATTCCAAGAATGCAGAGCATGAGTGTGTGTGTCTGTGTGATTCTTTAATTTCAGCTGCCTTAGGTTTGGGTAAAGATGTGAAGGAAGGTAAGTGGTTTTCTATGAAACACAAGACTGTAACCGTTGCCTGCCCCACTGTAACCGTTGCCTGTTATGCGCTTACCTAAGTATTTTTTTGGTGATCCTGAACCACTCACTCATCCATAGAAACTCAAATGGTGATTGCTATGTTTGCCTTTTAACACCACAGCTCAGTAGCAGCTTGGGGGGGAACCACCTAGCAGAGTGTCTCCCTTGTGTAGCCTTAGGAAGGGGTAGAGGGTAAGGCTAGAAACAGATGGGTGGAGTCACTGAGCTGCAAGTTCACAGGAAATGGGGCAACTAACTGTGGCAGAGGCAAGTTCTTTAGGGCAAGTTCTTCTGTCTGTAGTCAGTGTTTCTTTTGTCCTGGGAGAACAATTCATTCATTGATTCAAAACTGTAAAATTCAAGTGCCAAAAGTGTGCTTGGAAGCCAAAGGGAGTTTTAGACACCTGTCCAGTTCCCTTCTTGCCCACTAGGGTGGAGCTCGGCGTTCCAATTTCTCCTTATGCTTCAGCAAAGATAGGGGTAGTGCAGTTCCATTCTGTTCCTGGGTTGGGCCCCAGTGCAAAGAAGAGTACTTGAGGAAGACTCCTCCCTGAGAATACCATTGCTGGGGAAGTCCTTTGCCCCTTGCTTTGCATTGCAACAATTATTAGCTTTTTGTATTTCTTTAATGCAGCCTAATAGGAAATGATTTAGAGACAGATGTCCCTGGGGAACCCATAACCCAGCAGGCACTGGTTCCTTGCCAAAAATCCTGAGTGGTTTGTCATTTTATATTAAAGCACATCCTTCAAATATTGTGTGTTGGAATAACTAAAGAACTGTTCATCCCTTATCAGTAAATCGATACTCAGGTAGGCCAACTCTGTGCTTACAGATGTCTACCTTCAATTGCTAGCTCAGGAATAGGCGGAGCTGCCCAGGCCCTGGCCAAAGTAGCTGATGGCACTTTTCTTTGGGGACCACTACTAAAATTTGGAAATGGAGTTAAGAGCCTCATCTACATTAAGAGAATGTTACTACGTATAGCCTCATGTAATCTGTGATATTTGTTCAGTCCTTTTCACACGACTGTTATTTGGGAGAAATGGCAACTTTAGATTTAAATTCCCCTCTGATGCTTCTAGCTTTCTTGTTCAGTACTTAAGAAATCGTACAGCATTGGGTATTTGGTCCCTCTGAGGAAAAATGCTTGCAGTCTCACCAAAGTCCATTCTGCCCAGGATTGAGCAGGAACATGTATGCAGGGTGTGTGGAGAGAGGATGCTGACTGTCCCTTTTCCTCCACAGGGATTTCCACAGTACCTCCACCTCCCCCACCTCCGCCTCTACCAGCAGCAGCTCCCTTGCCTCCTTCGAGCACAGAGGTGCCCACACAGCTCCTGCCCCAGGCTGTGAATGGCGTGAGCCGAGGGGCCTTACTCAGCTCCATCCAGAATTTCCAAAAAGGAACTTTAAGGAAAGCCGAAACCTGCGACCACAGTGCTCCTAAGATTGGTTAAAGCTTCATGTTTACACTTGGACAGAAAAGTTTTTTTGTTTTTTTTTTCTTTCCACCTCCAACCCCTGAAAGCACCCTCTTCCTGGATGAATAATTGCTGAGCCGGTACAGACACATACTGTTTTGCAGAAGCTCATGTAAGGGTCTTTTCAAGAGGGAAATATTCTTCAAGTAGATTAAAATCAGGCTGGCGTTGCTGCCTTAAGAAATATTTTGCTCCTTTGCTACTGTTTTAAAGGAGTCGTCTTCATCCTCTAATGGGCATCTTTTTGGGGTAGCAGCATTATTTGAATTCGTATTTCTACCAACTGAAGGAAACAGACAACAAACGATGATAGTGTTCAGTCACAGCAGCGAATGGTCTTTGTATTGCAATCCCTCCTGTCCCGTCAGACAGCTCCTAGAAACGTTCCTCAGTTTATTTCTCTATTCTGAAGCATTTTCTGGTTCTTTCTTAGATAACTCCCAGTTTTGCTACCTTAAATTCATCTTCGACATTAATACTATAGCCCAAAGCATAGTTATGTCACCAAGTCAGAGAATCAGTTGAGTTCATTTTCCCCTTAAATGCGGAAAATTCGTAACATTCTCGTAAATTCTCACAGGAATACTGTTGTGGTTCTAGAACTCGGGGCTGCTAAAGTAACTACTTGATTCATAGTTCCTTATAGTTAGAATGTATTGAACAAAAAAAAGTTAACATCAGATAAAGCTCTTTCCAATTAGAGGATCTGACTCCTCAGCAATTAAGTTTGTGGTTTGTGGGAGATTATTATTACAGGTGAATCTGGCCATCTATAGAATTGTGATTTTTCAAAGATTTATTCAAATTCATCATCTTTAAATGTTACTCATTTATTAGAAAGATCCTTTATCCTATGATTTGCGTAAACCCTTAAATAAACTGCACTTTAAAGGATTATAAATAATCCATTTAAAAATTCAAGTACACACATCAGTGTTGGTTACTATGCAGAGAATGTCACTGTCTATAGTTTCATGTAATCTGTGATAAACGTTCAGCTGTATTTTTTATTAAAATAAACCATGTCAACACAACGTGTTGTCTGTCGCTTGGCTTAGTATTTTAAAGGGGAGCTTTTTGTAGTACCTTTTGTAAACAAAGACCAGATCCTTACAGTATTTCTAAAATTTTCTTCCCTCCTATCCTATCTCTACTCCTTTTGCGTCATATTTTCCCTTAATTAATAAGAGCTAACAATCCTGTGTTGCTGTTTAAATTAGGTACCATTTGTACACTTCTGTAACTAATTTAAACCTGTCTTTTCCATCTCAACTTCTGGAGAGGGTAATGTATGGCAGGTCTGTTTTCTGGCAATGGGAAAATACCTGATAAGAGTTTTGCTTTAATTTTAAAGGGAACCCTATTAGAATTTGGCATTTGAAGAGTCTGTGGACAAGCTCCTGTTTTAAGTGTGATGAGGTTGAGGTGATTAATGATTAGTTCCTAATAACACTAATTTCTTAACAGAATTTTAAGACTTCCATATTTAAGACCCCATATTTATTTTCAAGAATATAAAAATACAATTAGTCATAGTTAGGAATTCCTTTATTCCTTATCAAAACAACCTAACAGTAAATGTAGATTATATGCTTTTACTTTTACATATTTAAGTTGTCTTTTTTTGGATATATCTTTCATGAGGACTCGGTCACATTCATACCATGTCCTTCCAGTGAGAAGGTAAAATTTTACATTAGTCTTATTCAAAGTACGTGGTAATTGTAACAGACAAAAAATAGGCATGGAGTCTAGGGAAGGAAGAATGGAGAGTTTTTCCACATATAAGCACATTTTAACTTCTTCCGAGTACAAAAACATTTATGAATCATAAGGTCTTACAGTCCAGTCCAGGTAGTGTCCAGGTGGTGTCAGCCAAGTATTTTAAATAAATCCCAACTGACTTGAAATTCAAGTCTAAACTAGATATTTAATGTTTTCTTTATTGCAAAAATGATGTCTTTAACCTGAGGTACAGAGTTGTCTTCTAGAACCTTTGCATAAGGCATAGGGACATCAGCACCGGTGACACGAACTGCAGGAGCATCGAGGAAATTGAATGCAGGGCCTAGGAGAGAAAGAGGCTCCAATGAGAGAGAAGCAGGAGGAACCAGCTGAACATCACCATTTTGGCACAAGAGGTATGGCTGCCCAAAGACCAGGGAAAATCTAAAGGAATAATTACTCGGAATTGTTTCTGGTTTTGCTTTTGAAAGCATTTATCTGAAAGAAAAATGCCAAGCTGACTAGCTGAAAGTTCATATAATTTGGCCACCCTTAGTTTTCAATCTCTTTATTCAGTATCCAGGTACACAATGTTTAATACAGCTTGACTATTCTAAAACCAGTTTCTCTGAAATACCTTCCATGACCCTGGCACAAATTTCAGCTCCTACTCCGAATTGTGGCCAGCCTCCTTCCACAGTTACCAGATGGTTGGTCTTCATCACACTGGCTTCTATTGTGTCAATGTCCATTGGTCTGATGGTTCGCAGATTTATCACCTAAACAGATAAGCTTTATAGAGCCACTGCATCACAAAGATAGTCTTATCCCCATAATACCACTTCTGTTTTTGTTTCCTGTTAGTCTTTGGGTCTAGAAAAATCTAATCTGCCTACCCATGAACAAAACATAAAGGGGAAATTGTAATTAAAACAAAAATCTTTACATCTACTACAAGCAGCTCTTGTTAACAGAATTTATTTATCTTCCCTAGGCTTTAACTTCCTTCTCATCAAAATAATTAAAAACCGACTTACTCTGTATCAGGCACTACACTAAGTGTAATTCTCACGATCACCATAATGGGACAGAAAATGTATCATCCCCACTCTGTAGCCAGCCCTCCCTTTACTGCTGTTCTTTCTAAGCTCCTGTCCGTCAGTCCAAGTCTTCTGAGATTTAGAGTACATAACTTGCCCAAGAGTAACTAGCAAGTGGTAGGTCCTGGATACGAAAGGGTTAGACTCCTTTAAGTTTCCCCTTGTCCCAACCTCTAGCTCCAGGGTTGGATCTTAACTTGAGAAAGCACGTACATACTATTCTGAGAGACCCAGAACCTATGTGGTAAGAAGCTAGGTATTTGAAAAGCAGGTAGGTTACCAGCTTTAAGCAGAGGCAGAACTAAGTGACAAAGATTTTACATCTAGTTAACCTGTTACAGAACTCAAACTCCTATTTCTGGGTCTTATATTTAAAAGGAAACTTTCTGATTCTTTAAGAGCAAGTGAATGCCCACTCACCTCACATTCAATTCCCTCTTTAGACAGCACAGTCGCAGCTTCTAAGCAGTGGCCCACAGGTCTTGAATGGGCAACTACGGTTACATGTGTCCCTGAAACAAAGTGGTCACAGATCAGAGGTCAGGTTGAAACTAAGTTCATTTGTAAAATCTTCAACTCAGCTTCATTCTACTCATATGAGGAATGTGGCAGCCTTCCTAGAAAAGAAATACAACTCTACTAGACTAAGATTTAGAACAGCACAAGTGTGTGAGCAATTAGAGCACGATATTCTTAACTTGAACTCATCCTATAATTTCTTATAGGATGAGTAAAAAGTGAGTCAAAGTAAAGGGCAGTAACGTCTAAATTGAATTTAACACAAAGAGGGGATGGATTACAAATAAAGTTTAAATGTATACGAAGTTCTCTTACCTTGCCTTTCTATTTTGGCTTTTCCAATGGGAATCAGAAAATCTTTTGACTGAGCTTCCAAGGGAAATTCAAAAGAAACTCCATACATCAATTCATTTTCTAGCATCACCACTGTAAAATATAAATATTTAAACAAAAGTAACTACATGACTAAAAGCGTATACACAACACTATCATTCACTTTGTGAAAAGTTTCACTGTGCTGATTAGGAAGTCTTGTGTCTATTGTGTCCAGTCACCTTGAGGATGGTTTAGGTACTGACCTTTGTAGTCTGCTCAATCCTAACTGTATCTATTAAGGTTAAATCAGTGTTGCAGGTATATAGTAAATGTCTCCTTTACCTAACTGGCCCCCATATAGTCAGAAATAAGAAAAACAACTACATTTTTTACTGTCTTTACTACATCTGTAAATCATTAACATTTTATGTGGTATGTCTAAGCCTGACTAGAAACCTTTATTGGTGTCTTGCATGCAAAGATTTCATTTTAGTTCTTTAATATTTAAGAGACCCAAGGGTCACTTTGCTCACCTGGATTATTATCCCGAATGGCTGATTTAATAAGTCCTTTTGCATCTTCTGCATTCCAGGGGCTGACCACCTTCAAGCCTGGGCAGTGCCCATACCAGGCAGCAAAGCACTGTGAGTGTTGGGCAGCTACACCGGCTGAGGCGCCATTGGGCCCCCTGAAGACTATGGGCACAGGCTGAAGCCCCGCCGACATGTAGTAGGTCTTGGCAGCTGAGTTTATAACCTGGTCAATGGCTTGCATCGAGAAATTGAAGGTCATAAATTCACAAATGGGCCGCAACCCAGCCTGTCAAATCAAAAACATAGATGTTAAAAAGACTGAAAAAGCAATGACCACTTTGTTCCTCCAAAATTCAAATAACGTTCTTAAAAGTTCATGTTAAAAATCTCTTTGGATGAGATTCATAAAGAGGATTACATACCATAGCTGCACCTACGGCAATTCCAGCAAAGCCCATCTATAAAATAAAACACCAACATAAGTGAAAATCCAGAAAAATTAGAACTGTGCGCTTTAATAGACGTGCCCCTCATAGGTCTGCTTCCTGAGACAAGGCTTACCTCAGATATGGGCGTGTCTATGATCCTCTTATCTCCGTATTTCTTCCACAGGCCTCGACTAACCTACAAGCAAACAGTGACGCTATTTTAAGTCTATCTGTTGGCAGGTGCTCATCTCCATTTTGTATAGCTTTCACATATCCTGGTTACCTTGTATGCCCCATCATACTGGGCAACTTCTTCCCCCAGCAGAAATACCTTCTCATCTCTTTCCAGCTCCTCATCCATACCTTGATTGATAGCGTCACGAACTGTCACCTGTCATGGTATGGGAAAATAATAAGTTACAGGATTATTTAGGATACTATTGAGTTTCGCGCCCTTTTTAATTACCTAGGCTGCCCACAGCATATAATATAGAAAAACTGTCTATAGAACAGTCTTCTCTAAAAGTTCCAAGAATGCTAAAAGTCAGATTTCTATCACACACAGCCAATCTCTGATTGGATAGGTTAATGAGAAGTTGACTAACATTTTTCTTGGTGTGTACCTAAGCTTAAGAAATCAGCATGCTGGCCACACCAGTTCATGGGCAAAACTTCCTAAGTAGAAGGTATCCTGGGTTTTATTTCCACAGTTGGTGTACTATGGGGCAGAGAATTGTTCAGGAAGCCTAAATAATACGTATTGAGCACTCACTAGGTAACAGGCACTGCCCCTTTGCCTTCAGGATCTAGGAGTTTCTTTACTACAAAAGTTGGTAGAATTCTCTAGTAAAAAAAAAGGGGGGGTGCCCAAAAAGTTGAACACAGAATTACCATATGATCCAGCAATTCCCCTTCTAGATATATGCCAAAAAGAACTGAAAGCAGGGACTCAGATACTTGCACACCAATGGTCACAGCATTACTTATGAATCCAAAATGTGGAAACAACCCAAATGTCCATCAACAGATGAATGGGTCAACAACATGTAGTATATGCATAAATCGGAGTATTAGTCAGCCTTTAAAAGGAATGAAATTCTGACATATGCCACAACATGAATGAACCTTGAAGATGTTATGCTAAGTGAAATAAGCCAGACATACAAGGACAAATGCTGTATGATTCCATTTACAAGATGTACTCAGAATAAATTCATAGACCCAGAAAGTGCAATAGAGGTTACCAGGGACTAAAGGGAAATGGGGAGTTAGTGTTTAATGGGTACTACAGATTCTGTTTGGGATGATGAAGTTCTGGAAATGAATGGTGGTGATGGCTGCACAACATGGTGAATGGACTTAATATGGATATTCACTTTGAAACGGTACATTTTGTTAGGTATATTTTACCACCATGAAAAATAAAAGGGGATGTGTGTGAAAGAAGAAGCGTCAAGTTTCATCAGATCGCCCATCAGATTACAGTAAGCCTCGAGAGGATAACGTGCTGATGGATTTGGCGCCGGCTGCAACAGAGCCAGCACGAGTCCCACGCAGGAGACCGTAGACTTCAAGGCCAGCGGCCGCCTTTCTCCCCTCAGCGCCGAGTGGCCACGAGGCAGGGGCGACCCTGGTCTCCACCCCAGGACAAGGGGCCCCTCCCTATCCTGGCTAACGTCCCAGCCAGTTACCTGCAGCGCCGCTGACGCTGTCCGGTGGAAGCGCCTCCTCAGCAGCCCGGAGACCTGGCGGGAAAATAAAAAGGACGCTCAGAGGGAACGAAGGGTGAGCAGGGGTCGCGCAGGGGTCTCGTGTGCCGCTGTGTACCTGCTCAAGGGGTCTCCGCACCAGCCCAGACACCGCAGCCATCTTGATCGTGTCCTCTAGCCGCCGCCGAATGACAACACAGCGGAGCCCTTGACGTTCGGGCCCCACCTCCCCCGCTGGCGCGGGCCAATGGCAGGACGCGGCGCCTGCGTGCCCCGCCCATCCCATCGGGTGAGGGGCCGAGGGGCGGGGCCGAGGTGGTGCGTGGGATGGTTTCGGCAGCTCAGCCGGGGGTCGACTCCATTCAACTTTATTGAGAAGCTGCGGCTGCGGACAGACTGAGTGCACGCCGGGGACGTCCCTGGTTGGTGTTGCTTGAAGCGCCGAGACCAAAAGTCAGACTCTGAGGGCATAACTCGAGGCTGAAGGGACCTTAAGACTTAGGCCCGCTTTCTACAAGCACTGAAATCCTTTGGGCACCAAGTAGCACTTGCACACACTCTAGTGACGGGGAACTTACCACCTTATGAGCGAGTGTAGTCTTCCCTGGGCAGCACTGTCTGTTGGTGCCTTAGAATGCGAGTAAGAGCTTTTATTCGCGCATTAAGCTTCCAGTGTGCTGTGGTAAGTGCTTCATAGCTAATTTAATTCTCTCCATTTCACAGATGGGTAAACTGAAGCAGAGATGGTTAAATGAGCTGGGATTTGAATTGAACACTGTCTGACTCTAAACGGTAGTCTTTTTTTGCTGCTTCCTAAAACAGAAGTTGGGAGTCCCGACTGGGAGAAGGTTACAACAACCTGCATTTAGAGAGGGCCTCATATCATAGTAAGGGCCAAAGAGGTGTCTAGGGCAGCCTCTGGAAGCTTCCTCTCATTCGTCTCAGTTTGACCCTTGGGAGTCAGATGGGAACCATTGGGGACTCCCTTAGTCCACACTCATCCCCTAGACGGTCCAAACAAAACCTTTCTTTGGGCTGCAGTCTGCCGGTCTGCTACCTCAGAGTCTGGGTTTAATCTAGGGCTCCGGGAAGACCGCGCAGCAGGGGAGTGACTAGATCACAGGAATCTATCTGGTTGCTGAGTGAGAATGAGAGGTGGGGGACTAGGGCAGAAGCAGGGAGACCCCAGGGAGTCCCTGGGGATGAAGAGAAGGGACAGATTTGGGACTAGAATCAATAGGATTGCTGTGAGGGAAGGGGAAGACTTGGGGCAGGGGGTTTGAATGGATGGGTGGAGGGGAGGAGCCTGGGAGCAGGTGGGAAGAACTCACTGAATTTGGATGATCGGTCATACCCAGGTTGGATACAGGAGCCTGTAGCTAGAGGCTTGGCAGGGCTAGAGATACAAATTTGGGGACAGCTGCATTGAGATGGCCTTTATCTCTGGGCCTCCGCTTCATCATCTATAAAATGAAGAGGTGTTCCCTAAGGTGTGGAGTCAAGCCCTTCCAAGTCTCTCTCACTTGGCACCATCATTTAGTCCCTTCAGGTTTTGGCAGGAAACCCCAGCACTTCCCAGACAGCCCCAGCATCCCCGAGAAACCTTTGAATCTGAATGTTAGCCCTCAGGGATTTCTGGGTTCTGCTTAGCATGAAAACGTCTCTGTTCTCCCACTGTCCAGCACTGAAAGATTTCAGGATTAGAATTACAAAGCAAAAGGAGACCTCAGGTGAAGGAACAATGACCCAAAAGAAAAGCCAGAATTTGGACTGTAGTCTAGACAAAGGATCGTATTCTTGGGCTATATTTACATAGAGATGCCAACAAGCCAAGAACATTGAATCTCTTCGGCTCATCTGGCCTGCTGAGTGAGGAAGGCAATGCGACGCCGCAGGACTGAGCGGAGAATTTTCTTTTGAAATAATGACTGGCCATTTCAGACACCCTAGGTACATTCATCAGTACATGTGCCTTCCTTTCAAACTCTATGAACAGCCGGGTTGGAAAAGGTAGGCACCATTTTCTGTTTAAGCATAAAAAGACACAAAAGATAAAAGTGCTGAATTTTAAATCCATAATCTTTACAAAACAGTCTTTAAATCCATAATCCTTACATTCACATGCTGTAGATTTTACAGACAGGGATTGGAAAGTGTAAATTGGCCAACTAGGCCACTTCTTTCTCAGAATTAAATATTTCCAAAGTTGCAGGAGCATTTGTCCACAGATCACTTCAGGTTGTCAGAAAGTCCTTTATCCAAAATTTTCAATCTCTATGGGCTTGACCAACTTTTTTGTGTGTCACTGCAAGCAAGGCTTTTTAAAGATGGCATCCCCCCACCCCAACTTTTTAGATGTAATTTCAACATAGTAAAATGCACATTTCCACCACCCCAGAAAGTTCCCTGATGTCTCCTCCCCACACATCACCCCACAGGCAACCACAGATTTTCCTCATTATATTTTAGTTTGTCTGTTTTAGAACTTAAAGGGAACTATAGAATGTGTACTCTTTTGTTTCTGGCTTTAGCTCAGCAAAATGTCTTTGAGATTCATCAATATTGTTAAGTATTAATAGTTTACTCCATTTTTTCTTACAATTTTTTTCTTTTGAAAGACTTTAAGACTCACAAGAAATTGCAAAAATAGTACAAAAAGTTCACCCAACTTTGCCCATTGATAACATCTTATATAACCATGGCACGTTATCAAAACCCACAAATTGACATTTGTACAATACTATTATCTCAGGTAGAGAGAGACTTTATTCAGCTGTCACCAGTTTCATATGTTTATAGAATTGTTCCATCACCACTGAGCCACTAACTCCCTCATGTTACCTCATTTCACACCCTGCCCCATCCCTAACTCCTGGCAATTGCTAATCTGTTCCCAATCACTATGATTTGTTATTTCAAGAATGGATCCTACAATACGTAACTCTTTGAGATCTTTGAGATCGGCTAGTGTCACTCAGCCTAATGCCCTTGAGATCCATTCAAATCGTTGCATCAACATTTCATTCCTTTTTGTTGCTGAATAGTTGTATGACTGTAGTAGTTGAACCATTTATCCATTGAAGGACGTTTGGGTTTTAGCCAGTTTTAACTATTACCAAGAAAGCTGCTATGAACTTTCTTTCATAAGTTTTTGTTTGAACATAACCTTTCATTTCTTCAGGTAAATACCCAGCAGTATGATTGTATGGTAAGTGTATGTTTAACTTTTAAGAAATTGCCAAACTTTTCCAGAGTGGTCGTACTATTTTACATTACCTCCAGCAATGTTTGAAACAGCCACTTGCTGTGGATCCTTGCCAGCACCTGACATTAATATTTTTTATTTTAGCCATTTTAATAGATGTGCAGTGGTATCCCTCATGCCACTAATTTGGATTTCTCTAGTGGTCAGTTAGATAGTGAACATCTTTTCATGGGCTTACTTGCTATTCATCTTTGGTGAGGTATCTGTTCAAGTCTTTTGCTAATATTTTGATTAGATTGATTTTTTTATTGTAGTAAAAAATGCATAATGTAAAATTTGCCATTTTGACCATTTTTAAGTATACAATTCAATCTCATTAATTATGTATTCACATTGTTGTTCAACCTCCAGAACGTCTTCATTTTCCCAAAGGGAAACTCTATATCCCACTTATAAGCAAAATATCTCTTAAAATTTTTGCATATTTCTTTCCAATATATTCATATGCACTTAAGTTTTATATTTCATTTTTAATTTAAAATATATTTTTGAATAGGAGATTCATCTAATTGTAGGGGGAAAAAATCAAGTAGTACAGAGAGGTGTAATCACCCTTCCCTTCGCTGAACCTCATTACCCTGCTTCTTCCCTCTGCCATAGCAACCAGTATGACTCACTTCTGCGTATTTACAGGGAAGGGCTATTTGTGTATAAGCATACGAGTATATGTCTGTGTTTCTCTTTCTTTACCTGAATCTTAGCTTTTTAAGAATATTTTTTCAAATAAGCATAGTAAAATTGTGCATGCACACACACACAGAGCTCTGTGAGTTTTGAAGCTGGTATAGGTTTGGGTAATGATAACCATAATCAGGATACATGATGGTTCTATGACCCCCAAAACTCCCTCCTGCTCTCCTTGTAAAGCTACACTCTCTACTCCTAATCTCTGACAACCACTTATCTGTGTTTCTGTTGCCATATTATTGCCTTTTCCAGAATGTCAAATAAATGAAATCATGCAGTATGTAACTTTTTGAGATTGCCTTCTTTCATTCAAAATGCCTTTGAGATTCATCCAACTTGTCATATATATCGCGAGTTTATTTGTTTTTAGTGCTGGGTAGTATTCTGTTGTATGCATGTACCACAGTTTGTTTATCCATTTACCTGCTGAAGGACAGTTGAGCTGTTTCCAGTTTTTTGGCAATGATGAATAGAGCTAATATAAAAAATTTTGTACAGAGTTTTGTGTGAAAATTGTTTTCAGTTCTCTATGGTGTGGGATTGGAATTGGTGGGTCATGTGATAAGTGTATATTTAACTTTTTTTTTAAAGATTTTTATTGGGGAATATTGGGGAACAGAGTGTTTCTCCAGGGTCCATCAGCTCCAAGTCGTTGTCCTTCGATCTAGTTGTGGAGGGCGCAGCTCAGCTCCAAGTCCAGTCGCTGTTTTCAATCTTAGTTGCAGGGGGCACAGCCCACCATTCCATGTGGGAATTGAACCAGCAACTGTGTTGTTGAGAGCTCGCTCTCTAACCAACTGAACCATCCAGCCACCCTAAATATTTTTAACTTTTAAGAAACTGCCAAACTGTTTTCTGGAGTGGCTGTACCATTTTGTGTTCGCGCCAACAATGGATGAGAGTTCCAGTTGCTCCACATCCTCACCAATACTTGGTGTTGTCATTTATTTGTTCTTGTTTTTTGCCTTTCTAATAGGTGTATAGGGATATCTCATCATGGTTTTGATTTGCATTTCTCTAATGGCCAGTGATGTTGAGCATTTCTTCATGTGCTTATTCGCTATTCACATGTCATCTTTGATGAAAAGTCTGTTTAAACCTTTTGCTCATTTTTTTTGTTGTGTTGTTTGTTTTCTTAAAGTTGAGTTATCTTTGTATTCTAGATAGTCCTATGTTGAATATGTGATTTGCAAATATTTTCTTCCCGTCTGTGGCATATCTTTCCATTCTCTTAACAGTATCTTTTGCAGTGAAAAAGGTTTAAATTTTGATGAAATTCAAGTTGTTGTATTTTTCTTTTATAGATCACGTTTTGGTGTCATACCTAAAACTCTGACTAATACCAGGTTGCAAAGTTTTTCTTTGATGTTTTCTTCTAAAGTTTTATAGTTTTACATTTAGATCTATGGTCAATTTTGAGTTAATTTTTGTATAAGAGGTGAGGTTTAGGTCTGGGGTTATTTTGCATATGGATGTGCAATTGTTTCAACATCATTTGGTGAAAAGACCATCTTTTCTCCATTGAATTGCCTTTGCATCTTTATGCAAAAGTCAGTTGTTTGTTTCCAGTGGGTCTGTTTGTGGACTCTATTCTGTTTCATGGATCTGTGTGTTTATCCCTTCTTCAATATTGTACTCTTAATTAGTGTAGATGTATAGTAGTTTTTATTGTTTTTAGGGGGGGGGTTATTTATTTATTTATTTATATTAGTTTCAGTTGTACAAAACAACACAATGATTAGACATTTATGACCTTCACAGAGTGATAATCCCCCAAGTCTACTACCCCTCTGACATCATACATATGAAAATCTGACAATTAGATTCGTGAACTCATCCTAGAAAAAGTGCTACATACCTCACTGCTGAATATCACTACAGTCACCTTCGAAGTACTCCCCTTGGGAAGCTATGCACCGACGCCAGCGCCTACTCCGCCTTTCAAAGCAATTTGGAACTCTTTTTCTGGAATGGCCATCAGAGCTGTCATCGTATTACCCTTGATGTCCTGAATGTCATCAAAATGTCTTCCTTTCAATATTTCCTTTATCTTCGGGTAAAGAAAGAAGTCACTGGGGGCCAGATCAGGTGAGTAGGGAGGGTGTACCAATACAGTGATTTGTTTACTGGATAAAAACTCCCTCACAGACAGTGCCATGTGAGCTGGTGTATTGTCGTGATGCAAGAGCCAGGAATTGTTGGCGAAAAGTTCAGGTCGTCTAACTTTTGATTAACTGTCCAGTTGGTATAAATTCATAATGAATAATCCCTCTGATATCAAAAAAAGTTAGCAACATTGTTGAAACAAGTTTGCAAACTTAATTGTCAGACCTCATAGCTATTATACCATTGACTATATTCCGTATGTTGTACTTTACATCCTGTGAACATGTGTGTGTATATATATATATATATATACATATATATATGTTATATATTCAGTATTATTTTATATTAGTTTCAGGTGTACAGGGCAGTGGTTAGGCACTTATATAATCTATGAAGTGGTTTTCCCCCATAAGTCCAGTACCCATCAGACACCCTACATACGTAGTCTTTACATAGTTGATTATGTTCCCCATACTGTATTTCATATCCCCATGACTATTTGGTGACTACCAATTTGTACTTTCTAATCCCTTCACCTTCTCCCCCATCCCCCAACCCCTCTCCCATCTAGCACTATATAGTAGTTTTTAAAATCAAGTAGTGTGAGTCCTCTGACATCACTCTTCTTTTTCAAAATTGTTTTACATTCAGCTTATCTACATCTTTTTAAAAAATCTCCATAGAATTTTGATTGGAATCATGTTGAATATGTAGAACATTTGGGGAAGAACTGCTGTCCTAACTATATCAAAACTATATCAAATCTTCCAATCCATAAACACAGTCCTCTTTGATTTCTTTCATTGGCATTTTGTAGTTTCAGCAAAGAGATCTTGCATATTTTATTAGATTTATACCTAAGTATTTATGCCCTTTTTAGGCTATTGTAAATGTTATTTTTTTTTATTTCAGTTTTCAAATGTTTACTGCTAGTATATATAGAACTACAATTGAATTTCAGGTGTTGACATTATGTCCTAAAACCTATTTCTAGAAGCTTTTTTGTAGACTCCATGGGATTGTCTACATAGATTATTACATTGTTTGTGAAAGAGACAATTTTACTTCTTGTCTAATATGTCTGTCTTTCTTTTTCTAGCCCTCTAGTACCAATATTGAATAGGAGTGGTGAGAATGGACATGCTTGCCTTGTTCCCCATCTTAGAAAAAGCATTCAGTCTTTCATCAGTACGTAAGTGTCATGTTTCTTTTAAATTTTTTGTAGATGTCTTTCTTCAGGCTAAGGAAGTTCCCTCTGTTCCTAGCTTGCAGAGTCTTTTTATCACGAATTTTGTCAAATGCTTCTTCTACATCAATTTATATGATCATTTGATTTTTCTTCCTTAGTTTCTTAACATTGTGGATTGCGTTGATTGATTGTCATATATTGAACTGACATTGCATTCCTAGTATATACCCTCCTTGGTTATAGTGAGCTATAGATATACACACACACACACATATATATCGCTGGATTTGACTTGATAATATTTTGTTGAGATTTATGTCGGTGTTCATGAAAGATAATTGGTCTATGTTTTCTTTTATTATCTTGTCTGGTTTGGATATCAGGGTAATGTTGCCCTCAAAATGAGTTGGGAAGTGTTCCTTCCTCTCCTGTTTTCTAAGAGAGATTGTGTGAATTGGTTTTATTTCCTCTTTAAATGTTTGGTAGAATTTGTAACTGTAACCATTTGGAGATTTCTTTTTCAGGGAGTTTTTAAATACAAATTTTGTTTCTTTAATAAATATAGGATTATGCAGGTTATTTATTTATTCTTGGGCAAATTGTGGTTGGTATTTTTCAAGGAATAGGTCCATTTCATCTAAGTTGCCATATTTTTATGTGTTGAATTGTTCATAAGATTCATGTTTAAAGACTGTGAGGTATATAGTGATATCCTCTTTTCCATTCCTGAAATTAGTAACCTATGTCTTTTCTTTCTATTTCTTTGTCAGTCTGACTAGAGAATGCTGATATTTAAAATGTTCACAGGTAATCCAGAAGGTTAGGTTCAGGTTGCAAGTTTCAACCTGCCTGCTGTGGGCTGTGATTCCAAACTCAGCTCAGTTTTTTTTTTTTTTTTTAAAGTACTAATATATATTATTATGGCATAAAGTAGTATTTTATACATTAACTCAATTTTACAGTAAAAAAATTTTGTATACAATTGTAAAGAAACCACTGCACAAATAACTCCAATGTAAAATCGTGTTGTATTTCAAAAGTTCATTGAGTTGTTTGATACATAAATTGGAAAATATTTTCTCAGTAGAAAATAGTAAAAATGATAACATTTCCCAGACTAGCCCAACAAGCCTATTTAAATTGAGAAATAGCTGAATTATACATTTATAAATACGGTCTGAATTCTGGGATCCAGGAGAAGCTTTAACTTCAGTTATTGAAGCAGTGGTTTTCCTTAAAATTAAGTTGCGTGAAGGGAAACATCCAACCTCAATTTTGAAAGCATTTGCAGTTCCATATGTGCGCCCCGCAGTGGTCAGTCCGGGACCTGGGCCGTGTGCTACCCTGTAGCTCAGTTGGCTAAGCCTTTGATGTGCTCCTTAGGGTCTGATCTGGAGGGTAAGCTCTGGGGTGAGCCTGGGAGTTTATACACAGCTTTCTGGGATGTCTCTGTTGATCTCCCCCAATACTTTCTGATGCACTCAAGCCTCCCTTCTCAGTCCTCCAGCCAGAAAGCTAGGTATATTAGTTTGCTACGGCCACCATAACAAAATACCACAAACTGGGTAGCTTAAACAACAGAAATTTATTTTTTTCTCATTTCTGGAGGCTGGAAGTCCAAGACCCAGGTGCCTGCAGGGTTGGTTTCTCCTGAGGCTTCTCTCCTTGCCTTCTTGCTCTGTCATTACTGTCTTTCTTCTGTGCGTGCACATGTCTGTGTCCTCTCCCCTCTTCTTATAAGGACACCAGTCACATTGGAGTAGGGCCCACCCTAACGATCTCATTTGACCTTAATTACCTCTTATAAGGCCCTGTCTACAAATGTAGTCATATTCTGAGGTACTGAGGGTTAGGACTTCGACATACGGATTTGAGGGGGGACTTCAGTTTCCCTGCTCTGTTGTGCACTTCCCACTACTGTGTCTGCCTCTGGGACCAAGGGAGGACAGGGAGAGAAACAAAGCAATGGGATTCTTTCCATGCTCTCGGAATCATAACTCCTCTGGTTAGAGACAAATTTCCGCTCCCTCAGAGTTGTAAATGTCTGCCCACACGCTGCTGGCTGCTGCCCCCAATGGCAAGGTATTGCCTACAGGCTGGGGCAGGGGAGAACAGGAAAAACAAAAACAAAAACCTAAATGGAGTACACCCCCCCACACATACACTCCTCAGATCAGAAAGACAGGGCTTCTCTTGTCTTTCTGTCTGGACTTGATGAACACTTCTGGGTTTTGAGCAGCTGGGCAATACTGAAGGAAAAGAATTGTGAACTCCCCACGAGTTTGGCAGACCTTCGGATTCTGGTCTCTTTCACAAATTCACCTGCTACCATTTGCTTTTCAGCATCCTTAGCTAGCTACACCATGCATTCTGAAAGTATTTATGATTGCAGTCAGCATGATAGGTAGGCTGGAGTATGTTTATTCTATTTTCACTGAACTCAGAACCCCATACTTTGGCTTAAATGTTAGCATTTAAGACACGCACAATGCCTCATGCTTTGTTTTTTCATTAGAGATACATCTTGTAGGACTTTGCATATCAGTGAAAGTAGACTTCCTTCATTTGTCTTCACAGCTGTATAGTATTTTTGAGTGTGGCTGTATCATAATTTATGTAACTGACACCCCATTATATTATGCCCTAGGCTTCTAGTCTTTATTATTACAAAGATGGTACAATGGAATGCCTTGTCCATATGTCTTTGCACAGGTATGAAAATACATCGAAATAATTTCTAGAGGAAGATTTTTAAAATCAAATCAACTATGTGCACTTTAAATTGTGTTCAGTATTGTCACATTGATTTCCAAATTTACTTTCCCACACTCAATGTCTGAAAGTGCCTAGTTCACCATACCCTTGCCAATATAGTT
Organism: Rhinolophus ferrumequinum; assembly: GCF_004115265.2. Classification (NCBI taxonomy): domain Eukaryota; kingdom Metazoa; phylum Chordata; class Mammalia; order Chiroptera; family Rhinolophidae; genus Rhinolophus; species Rhinolophus ferrumequinum. Next base: position 53,013,273 of record NC_046300.1, read on the forward strand.
CCTGTGCACGTTTCTCTTTTGAGATCTGTATTACAGCTCCACTGGCAGGAACAGGCATCCCAGCTTTGCACTTACTAGCTGGACGACTTTGAGCTCATTACTAGTGGCGTTTATATCTCAGCTCTCTCATCTGTTAAATCGGTGTCTTTGTCTGTTTGGGCTGCTATCACAAAATACCATAGACTGGATTGCTTATAAACAACAGAAATTTATTTCTTAAAGTTTTGGAGTTTGGAAAGTCCAAGATCTAGGTGCCAGAAGATTTAGTATCTGGTGAGAGCTAATGTAGAAAGGGTGAGGGAGACCTCTGGGGTCTCTCTCTCTTTTTACTTTCATTAGCATTTATTTGATGCTGAATTTACTCTTAGACCATAAGTTTTTGTGTCTTCATTTCCTTCTGGGATGTCATTTTCTTCGGGAACCTCCTCTGATGGTTTGGGAGCAATCTGCTCAGGGAGGGTCATCTACCTCAGGGCGGCACGGGGCTCACATACGGGTTAATCTGCTCGTGAGCTCTGTACGCTCCGCGCTGCATCTCGGGAGCTTTGTTCACCTGGCTGTGCTCCAGGACCAGAGAGTCTGCACCTAAACCCTTAGGTTCAGCAGCACTTTGTGCTTTTTAAGCATGTGCAGCAAAACTTCTGCACTCTTTTTGGGTCACCGACCCTGTGTCCAGCCCCACTGTTTGGCCTGGGCACACCTCCCAACTCCACCGTTGTGATAACGGAACAGCACACATTGCTTCTGTGACGTGACATCCTTTAGATGGTTGGTGGCTTTTTGGATATGCATACCCTTGATGGCCTGGGCAGTTTCACGAGTGTTCTTAAAGTGAACACGTAGACTTGAATCTCACGATTTACGTGATTTTGTGGGGTTCTCTGGGTCAAGTGAATAGGGAACGATTTTCAGAGGTCACCTCAGGCCACTTACGGGAAGAGTCTGGGGTTTCTTTTTTAAGAATACTTACTAATCACTTCCCAAAGGCCCCACCTCCAAATACCATCAGATTAGGGATTAGCTTTCACCATATGGATTTTGGAGGCACAAAACATTTAGTCTATTGCAATCGAGGTAATAGCAGTGCCTACTTCATAAAACTGTTATGAGGGTTAAATGAGTTAATGTTTGTAAAGCTGCTTAGGAAAGTGTCTGCCACATAGTGTCATATAAATGTTAATTAATTTTTTTATAATAAATTAAGGTCTTCCAAGAGGAATTCACCAGAAGGGCAAGGCTCAAGCCAGGGAGCAATGCCTACCTTGTAGAGGGATTGAGGTGATAAGTTAAATGCAGTAATGTATTTAAAACATCTTGTGCAGTGCATGCTGCACAGTAAATGCTCAGTAAATGCCAACCATTGTTATTATTAGGGTTTCCCTGGTCTTTGTCGCGGGCACTTCCATAGCGACTGGCTATGAACTGACGCCCAGAACGAATGGGTCCAGGTCCACTGACATCCTGTGGAAAGGGCCTCTTCTCCTCCAGGGACAGTTGCACATGAGCAGGGTCAAGTTCGAGGGAGCAGCCTCCAGGAAGTGGAGCAGCACATGTGGCTTTAAGGAACCTGCTCTCACTGGTGTCCAGTGTGGCAGTAACAGAGACCAGGCAGCTGAAAAACAGCGCCCTTGAGGGGCAGCCGAGTTCTCCAATTCTCTCTCCACAGGACTGGAGTCAGTCTCTGGATTCATAGACAGTTGGCAGGAAGGCCTGAGACTCCAGAGGAGCATTGATGGTGGTTAACAGAGTAGGTGGTGACTCGGCTAGTTTATCTAGAAAAGTGAGAGATGGAGACTTATGGCCCTTGGCTAGGAAAAGGGTTAGTCTGGCCAAATATAATTCAGTATGTGGTAAAAACCAAGTAGAGATTCTAACTAGGTCTCTAAGTAAATTAATTTAAAATCTTTATCATATCATATATGTAATGTAATATGCACATATAACGTATGTAACATGTAGTATACATGTTATATATACATTTGTATGCATAGAGAGAAAAAGAGACATAGTTAGCATACTATTTCTAACTACTTGGTTTTTACCACATACTGAATAGTATTTTACATTTATGTTGTCTGATAACACATATATTACATGTTAACATCTGTATATATTATATTAATATGTGTATATTATATCACATATATATTATGAATTACATATATTATGTAAGTGTTTAGAGACCTAGTTGGTATCTTTATTTGGTTTCTACCACATACTGAATTATATTTTATATTTATGTTATAATCCTGATATCAGAAAATAGTGAGACTTATTACAAGACAATCTGTGGGAAAAGGTGGGTATTTGGAGACATGAAGCAGTTTTCTCGGAGCAGCCCGGAAGGGTTAAGTGCCAGGCTGCCCAGGGCCTCTTCACTGCTCATTGGTCTGCTTCTCACAGGCTGGTCTGGAGGCCCTGCCACTTAGCTGCAGGGTGTGATTATGGCTCCTGCTCTGGGCCTGCCAGCAGGAGCCTTGGAGAACGTGAGAGTGCTGTGGGAAAATGGAAGAGGGCCGGATTGGGAAAAGGCCCAGACGCCAGGCCTGTCTGGGGACCCCTTGGTACCTGGCTGCCTCTGAGTCAGTGAGCTTTTTGGAGCCCGGTCCTCTGCTCTAGCAACAGCCCTGTCTTGTCTGTGCCGCCTCCTCAGGGTGAAATCAAAGGCGATGAGTTGACTGTGGAACTAAAGAGCAAGTGAAGGGAAATCTGAGAATAACCAGAGTTAGCATTTACTGAGTAGGTGCTCTCCGTGCTTGGCACAGTGCCAGGTATTTTACCGATGGCTTTTCATTTAATTTGATCCTCCCTCACAATTCCTCTCAAAGGTGATTATTATTACTAATAAATTTATTTGGATAGATGATATATACACAATACAAAATCCAAAGGGTATAAAGATTTTACTATGAAATGTGCGTTTCTAACCAAATAATAAGGCAAATTAACAGAGGTAAAAATGGAAATATGGCAAATGACAAGCTCAGTGGAATCTAAGTGGTGAGTAGGTGGGAATTCATTGCACTATTCATCCAACTTTCCTGTATGTTTGAAAGCTTTTCATAATAAATTTTGGGTGTAGGAAAAGAGTCTCCTTTCCATCCCCGTCACCCTTATGACATTCTCCTTCTAGGAGGTGAGCACGGTTATTCGTTTCCTGCTTCTCCTTCCAGAGATACTCCGATTTTATAAGCGTGTATACATGCATGCACTCGCATGCACTAACACTCGTCCATCACTTTATTTCTGGTTCCGCACTGATAGAATTTAGTTTCTGGAAGCTTTAGAAGCGTAGCTGTTTCGGAAAGGACATCCAGGTGAATCCCAACTGACCCTGTCCCTGGTGTCGTGTCGGTTTTGTTCCCGAAGCTCACCCCTAGAGGGCGCTCGCCCCACTTGACTGGCTGCAGCAAACAGCAGAAGGCGCAGAACCCACTGTTAGGGCCGGCACCATGTGACTCATGAAAAACCACGAGGCCTCCAAAAGTATAAATACTTCTGTTCTTTGGCCTTAACCACGTTTTTTGTGGGTTGCAAAACTCAGACTCAAAGCTTACATTTTGGCTTCGCACCAGCAAAGGCTGAAAGAAGGAAAGGTTGCCCAGAAATCTTCACCCACACGCAGTACCGTGAACTTTCAGAGGATGGCTAAAACTCATTTCCGGGCATAAGAGATGCTTCTTAGCATCCCAAACATTTTGTTGCTGGTTACTTGACTAGATTTAACAACAACAACAAAAATTTTGGTGGGGGAGGGGAACAGGACTTTATTGGGGAACAGTGTGTACTTCCAGGACTTTTTTCCAAATCAAGTTGTTATCCTTTCAGTCTTAGTTGTGAAGGACACAGCTGAGCTCCAGGTCCAGTTGCCATGGCTAGTTGCAGGGGGCGTAGCCGACCATCCCTTGTGAGACTGGAGGAATTGAACCGGATACCTTGTGGTTGAGAGCACACTAGCCCATGTGGGAATCGAACCGGCAGCCTTCAGAGTTAGGAGCATAGATAGAACTCTAACCATCTGAGCCACTGGGCTGGCCCCCCCCCCCAATTTTTTTTTACTGGAGAAAATTCATTTTGTTTAATATATTAGAGCCCATTTATAACACTGGGGCTGGAAGATGTTTCTGAATTAATACCAAGCTTATTCTATGTGTAGTTGTTATTTTTAGGGAGACAAAATTTTACTACATTATCTCTGGATCTGTGTAAAAATGAGCTGTATTATAATAGTAAATGTATAACAAAAATGTTTAAACTAACACCAATAAATAAATGACTAGTTTAAATTAATCAAGTAGAAATGTTTTATTAACATTGAATGTGTACAGTAACTTGAAGTACAGTAAAGTTTTTGGCATTAAGAATGTGTGTGTAAATATCTATTTTCAGAAATAAGTTTTTCAGAAAAAATTTACATATTGCTTAATATATAAAAATACATAAAAGCATAAATATAGATTATAGCATAGTTGTTAAGAAAACCAGTTTTGCTGCTTCAAGGAATTTGTACTTCATAATCCTAAATGCAATGGGTAAAATGATTTGTGTAAGATGATTCATGTAACGATAATAATAACACTTTGCAATAGCAAAAAATTGTAAATAACCTAAATATTCATCGGTAAGGGTCTGGATTAAAAAGTATATGTACAGCCATGAAATGGAATGTTAAGAAGCTATAAAAGGAATAAAGAAGCTTTCTGTATATGAAAGGTATATCCATCTTTTCACCTTACTAGAATTTCTACAGAATGGTTATGAAAGGAAATTTGAGAAATCAGGTGATACTTTCAACCCCAATTTTTAAATTTTTTTCTAACTTGCTATTTTTAAATACTTATATATTCACGGGACGTTGCCAAGATAGTACAGAGAGGTCCCTTGTATCCTTCATCCAGTTTTCCTTACTAGTTACAGCTCAGGGAACTATAAAGTACAATATCAAAACTAGGAAACTGACATTGGTACAATGGATGTGTTTGCTGTTTTATCACCTGTACAGCACTGCATAACCAGCACTGCAGTCAAGAGAGAGAACTGTTCTATCACCACGAAGATCTCCCTTGTGCTGCCCTATTCTAGTCACACCTGCCCTTCCTCCCACTATTCCTACCCCTGGCAACCACTAATCAGCTCTTCAGCTCTATAATTTTGTCATTTTGAGAATACTGTATAAATGGAATCATAGAGCATGAGATTGGTTTTTTCCACTTAGCATGATGCCTTTGCGATCCATCTAAGTTGTTGCCTGTATCAGTTGTTCCTTTTTATTGTTGGATAGTATTCCATGATATGCATGTACCACAGTTTACTTAATCATTTACCTATTGTAGGACACTTTGGTTGTTTCCAGTTTGAGGCTATTACAAGTAAGGCTCCAATGAACCATCATGTCTTTGTGTGGACATAAGTTTTCATTCCTCTGGGATAAATGCCCAGGACTGTGATTGCTGGGTTGTAGGATAAGTGTATGCTTAGTTTTTAAAGAACTTGCCAAAGTCTTTTCCAGAATGCTGTACCATTTTACATTCCCAACCGCAGTTTTATTTTTATACAAAATGTAATTGACTACTGTTAGCACAATGGCACTAGGCCAAACGCACATGAGCATTTGAGACACTTTTAATTTCTAGAGAAAATAAATGTAATATACATGAGATGAAGAAAAATAAAGAGGTCAAGACTAATCTCTTTGCTTAGTCCCATCTTTATGTCTTAGGGTTTCAGAATGCTTCTGCTCTCACCATCTTGCTAATCTTTTGTTGGAAAGCTACAACACATTGCACAGGCCACTCGGGTATACCCCTGCCCTCTGACTCCTGATTGTATTCTGTCCCAAGGCTCCCCATGAAGCTTGGGCTCATCCTGGAATGTTCTACCCCCAATAATAGTCATTTAGAGACCTTAGAGTGTCATTTCAGAGCCATCCCTTCCCAGCAACCTCTGTACCTAAACACCCGCCCCCAGAACTAAGCAGCCATTTAAAACTGTGTTGAATATGTCTGTCCATTCCTTCCTCTCCTCCCAACGCACACCCAGTTTTAGTCGTTAAGGTAGAGGGATGAGGTCACACTCCCCTGTGTTAGGAGTGCAGACTCCATGGTCATGGTCGTGCTGCCCTACCTGGTGTCCTTGGATGAGTGACAACTCCTGACCTAAATTTCCTCCCATGTACACTTGAGGTGTACAGTCCCAGCAAACAGGACCGTCCAGTTATTCTGCAGATAATTATGGGCCAGCTGAGGCTACAGCAGTGAGCGAAGAGGAGGCCCTGCCCTCAGGGAGTGCAACTGAAAGAGAAAACTTAAGTACAGAGTTCAGCCGGCCTTGGCATGCAGTGGGCCTCTGAGAAGCATTAGTTATTGTATTAGTATAGTCAAGCTCAGTGCTTGTTTATGGACTTGAATGGATGATGAACCCAGTGTTACACGTTTGGTCTAGTATATTCTTATTCATTGTAATCAGACATTAATTACCATTAATTGTCAGCCGTGTTGGTCTCATCCCACTGCTACAGTCAGATCAATTGCTGACCAAGATCACTCCATTTTGTGCTTAAAACTTAGGATTATTCTGAATTTAATATCTTGAATGTCAAATTCAGTGTCTCTTGCTGTAAACATACAACTGAAGAAATAGTCTTCATACAAACTTGCAAAAAGGTCCCCTACAGTGTGTTTGAAAGTTCATATGTTATCAAAAGGTGCCCACAACAATAAAGAACAATTTTCATTGTTTGTAAAAGGTGACACATTTCATAAATACTTAATCAGAAATACAAAATTTAGCAGGGGGAAAAAGCCTGCAGAGGAAAATAATTTCTTAAATCTGTAAAAATGAAAAAAACAAAACAAAAACGAATAGGGCAGTCGAATGAATGCAAAAAACTGAAAAGAGGTGTGAATTTTAGGCACAGTATTCATTATGCAAATTGGTCACTGAGTGCACTGGTCGCCAGGTAAATATATCTTTAGGATATGTGGCTCTGGTCAGAATAGTCTGGTCCGGAGGCAAAACCAACATGGAGGAGATGGGCAGGTTGGCTATTACAGTGCGGCTGGATGGAAATGTCCTGTTGGCTTAGCTTAGGTCATAGCCCTGCTTCCAGGAAGTAGGGATAAGGATTTGGGGCCTTTCTGACTTCCATACGAGAAGTTGGGGCCCTGTTCCCCACTATGACCCACACAACCACGGAGGCCTCTAAATGGTCACCAACAACAGTTGATTATAGTGAATGAACAGACAGAGTCAGGCAGCATGGACTCCAGTCACAGTTGATCGACCATCCAGCCATGTGACTTTGCACAACTTCCCTCGTTTCTCCTGCTCCTGAGTTTACTCATGCATAAAATGACAGAGCAGATTTAGATGGTGGCTGCAGTCCCTGTAAGCTCTAAGATTTCCTGAGATTTCACTGCTGTCAGAGCTCCTCCCAAATTTTGACCTTTTCAAGTGACTCCAGGATTGAATGGAGAGGAGTACCATGTTTTTCTTAGGCTCTTGAAGACAGCCAAGACTTTTGCTATAGCAAAGGTTAATGTTCTGTGTCTCAGAGATCCATTTCCCCAGGCTCTCAGAATGTAAATGTTAAGGTGATGAAAACAGTGAAATCTAAGCTCTGGTTCATTTGAGTCAGAGCTGCTCACCCTTCAGGCTGTAGCCCTGGAGCAGAGGCCCTCTGCTGTGGCCTGAAGCTTCATAAACTTAGGTTTAGGCTGTCAGCGTTGATTGATTGATTGCCACATAAAACCCAGCATATTTATTTGGAAAATAGTAGTTTCAAAATGATAGAGATTTGGTAGTTCAATTTGCTTCTGGAAAAGAGCTGACATTCACAGTGGGGGTGGGGGGGAAGGAAAGCTGGGGGCTGATAGTGAAACCTGAACTGGCCTCTCCCCACCTGAAAGGGCAGAGAGAGTCAGATGTTTGCACAGAAGGCTGTGTTGTCACATCCACCAATTCACAAACCATATGCCATAACCAATTTCAACGGGAAAGGTGTTGCAACATAAGAGTTTTAATTGCTAAACCCTAGCTACATATCCAAATCTCTGGATTTACTAAGAATTGGGTGTGGAAGGCTGTGAAAGGTGGCAGTTTTCTGCCAGCGTGTTTATGTTCTTCCTGTTCCTTGTTTGCTTCCTTGTTGGCACCCAGGCCCAGGCCAAAGGCCTCTGGACCATTGTGACCAGCGTGCTCTCGTCCAGGTGATGGGCCTGGAGCGGCGACCACACGTTTACCTTCTTTTCTATTCTTTGCTATAGAATCTGTGAACCTTGTATTCACCCTAGTCTCCTGGGAACAAGCAACTTTGAATTCTTGCCATAGCCGGTATGAATCTCAGTCCATGACTCAGGTGGACCAGAAAGAAGTTTCATTCCTAGAAGTCCACTCTGAGTGCAGGGCTGGTGTACACCCTCTAACTGCAGTCTTTCCTGGGCACATGCTCCGCACCTACTTCTCAGCCACACACACTGCATTTCACACAGGTCTGGGAGTTTGAGCGAGGCCAGGGTGGGGAGGGATGATTCTGGCGCTGGATCATCAGTCACACCGTTGCAGAGGGATCTGTTGGCCCCCCCATGTGGCCCCCAGTGGCTCTAGGGTCCTCTGCTGCATGCCTGCCATATGGGGCCCCGGGGAATCCTTCTGAGGTTGTCGCAGGGCCTGGTTGCACCACCTTCCACAGGGTTCCAGATTCTAGACAGTATTCCCAAATCAGCTCCCTTCTTGAATGGGAGGAAGGAGGAAAGGAAACTATAGGAAGAACCAAGAGAGTGGACTTACAACCTCCGGCGTAATCCGGGCCGGCAGCCAGCCTTTCCTTTTGCTCCAGTTCTATATCTCTACATGGGAGAGTAGAGGCAACTACTTTTTTAAAAGGAATAATAAAATGATAACAAGTAATATTCTCTAATATCTGTTGAATACAATATGAACCTGGCATTATCTGATTTCATCAGCACAATTGCCTTTTGAACTAAATAATATTATTTCCATTTTACAGATCAGAAAACTGAGGATCAGTGAGATAAGAACTTGCTCAAGGTCACACAGCAAGTAGAGGGAGAGCTGAGATTTGAATCTCAGCCTTCCTGACACTAGAGTCCAAATCCTTATTTATAAGCAGCGTTCAACTGCATTTTAGATGCTTTAAAAAAAAAAAAAAAAAGCCAGACCTGTTAGCTTAGAGTGGCATTTAAAAATTCTATTTTTATGGAGTTTGTACTACAATCTGGCCTTTCTCTCAGTGGGATTATAAAACAGCACCCAGCAGTTATTCCCACTGCCAGGCCCATATTACGAGCTCAATAAATATTTGTTGACTGATTGATTGTACATCTCACGAGCAATTTTGCATTTTCACATACGTTTTGTCTGGTTCAAATGTGGCAGGAAAAGTGAGAGGTTGCTGGCGGCTTTGTCTTTTCTAAAAAAATAAGGAAAAACCCTTCTAGTTCTGTTTTAAAAATGCCTACTAAAACTCCTTCAACTCTTTCTTCTTTTTGGCTTCCTAGCTCCCATCCAGACTCACTTAGGATGGGAAGTCCTGCAGGATTTTGGCAAGACACCTAGCTTTTAAATCCCGGCTTTGACATTTGCTGTTTGTGTGACTTGGGCTCATCACATACTTTTCTGAATCTCTACAAACATCCATAAAACGGGAGCGATAATAAAACCTACCTCAGGGGTACTGTACATAGTAGGCATGCAGTGTTTATTTCCTATCTCTGTTAATTAAATCAATCTCATTGGAATATTCTATTAGTTTGAACTTTAAACTTAAGGCCCTTCTGAAAACTCTTTGAGGAAAGGATACCATCCTTTGGATGGATTTAAGAATTTGTTTTTCCCAATACAGCTTAAAGACACTGTAGCATATTTTCAATTGCAAGGAAGATAAAATGCTGACCCAAACTGGCATAAATAAGAAAACACAGTATTCAGAGGTATGAGAGTTTTTCAGTGGTTCTCTGGTGGTGGTGAAGACCCAGGTCTTCCAGCTCTTTCTCATCTTCCTCTTGAGGAAGCTGTATCTACTCACCGTCAGAGGTTTACTAGAGCAGCAGATCAGGGCATCATGTCCAGACCCAGCAATACCCAGAGGTAGGACAGGGGCCTTTTGTTCCAGTGTCCTCCTCTTAGGAGCCAGGGAAGCTTTCCCAGAAACCCCCTATCAGATATATCCTCACATTTCAATGGGCAGAGCTGAGTCACATGCTGGAGTCAAGGGATGACTAAGATGGAATTAAACCAGTTAGGATTTATCTCTGAGCTGGGGATGTGGTGACCACTTCCTAAGTCACGTGGGGGAAGATGGGTCCTTGAATTAATCGAGGATCCGTTAGCAAGGAAAAACAGGGAGGATTGTTGTGATTACCTTCTCTCCACCCTGTTAGTGAGGGACAGATTCGCACCCTTGAATTATGGAGATGACCAAAGGACACTTGACACTGGACAGATCAACAGCGATAGTTTATTAGTCACCTGTACTCAGCCTGAGGACATCATGAACCACGCAGAGCCATGCGAGAGCTGCACTTGGGAACAGAGTGTTTATAGTATCAAAAGAGTGAGGTGCCCTTTAGTGCCTGCAGGAGGATGGTAATTCCCAACAATCTGGCAGGAACTGAAGTCCACTTCAGAGGAATAAGAAGGAACTGTGCCTGGTCCCTGCGACAAGAAAGTTGTTTGTCTAGGGGACCGTATTCACAGGAGCATAATGGGAGGAGAACTGATGGTCAGGCCATTTGAGGACCTCCCAGTTTTCTCAGATGTCAATGTAGCACATATTACTGGACTTTCATTTTATGTCTTATATGACAGCGATGGACGTGAGTTGTGTGGACATACAACAGATGACCACCCATCTGAGCAATCCTTCCTGCTCTCCATCATCCAGCCATCCATCCGTCCGTTTGTCCGTCCATCCATCCATGCATCCTCTATACCTTCTACAGGAGTGAGGCAGCCTAAATATTCTGCTACACCTCTGGTTGGACCCAAGCTCGTAGTTTGTGAGTGGTCGTCATTCAGATCAGCCCTTCTAGTCCTGTCACCAGCTCTTCACCTTTCTCAACCCTGTACTAGTCAGTAGGGTCAGCTTTTTGACCCTGGAATATGCTATTTTCTGTTCTGCCCTTGCTAGAACCATCCTCCCCTCTTCTCTGCCTGTCTAAATTCCACCCTCGCTTGAGCCAAATTCCTCATCATCCAAACACACCTTCTCTCTCTTCCCTGAATTCTGGTTCTTCTTGTCTGCCTAGAACCTTTGTGGCAACGTGCAAGCACACAAATAACCACATACTCTTGTGTGTCACTGCGCTCAAATCATTCAATTCCTTCAGAAAATATTTCTGAAGTAAATACGAAAAGCAGTTTGACTAGACTCTTTAGATGAACATGCATCTAGCACATAGAAGGTCCTCTGTAAAAAATTGTTGACATGGTCAATAAAATACCTGAATGGCCTTGAAATTCTGAATAGTGTTTTTAAAAGGCTACATACTTATTGATATGCAGAGAATTTCAGGGCTCACAGAAATAATTTCTCTATCTTAATCTACACCACTATTTTACTGGCTTCACTCATTTGCACACACCCTTATAATTTTTGTATTATCTGTGCACTATCTATGTTGTACTAGCATACTTCTTAAATTGATTAGTTTCAAAACCTATTCTTGATCTAAGCAATGTTATCTGTGGCATCAGATAATATTATCTGTGGCTTGATGTGCTAATTATTTTCACGTATCTTAGAAAAAACACAAAAATAAGGTATCAAATATTTGTCTACCAGCCATCTAAAGTTATTTTATGTACCACACTTGGGACACTCTAATGTGGCCATATTCATTTTTACATATTTTATGATTGAAAAAACCAATCACAACATAAAAGAGTACTATTGTATGTTCACTCTCGTATGCTTTTACTTATATGAACATTTTAGTAAAGACAAAACTCTGAAGACAGAAAGCAGATCAGTGATTCCCTGGGGCTAGGGATGGAAGAGGGGCTTGGTGTTGAGCAGACACTAGGGAACTTTTTGGAGTGATGGAAATATTTTAAAACTGGATGGTAGTGATGATTGCATAACTGTATGATTTCAGGAAAATTCATCAAATTTTACATTTAATATGGATACATTTTATGGTTTGTAAGTTATATCTCAGAGAAGAAGGAGGAGGAGGAGGAGGAGAAATGAAAACAGAAACCATCAGCCGGGAGGGAGATGAGGGAGCTTCTGCAGTCCAGGAGATGTTCTGTTTCTTGATGTGAATGTTGGTTACAAGGTTGTGTTCACTTTGTGAAAACGCATCAAGCCGTTCATTTACGCTTTGTGCACATTTCTCTATGAACGTGATACCCCAGTAAGAAAATATACTAAAAAAAATAAAATAAAATCTGCCAAGATGGGGACCCAAGTAATAAAAAAATTATTACTTTCCTGTTTATTATTTTGTGTAACTATATTACCCTACCAACTTAGTTTCACAGTGTTAGGGGATTAGGTTTTGTGTGTCAATACCGAAAGGGTTATAAGAAGCTATATTTAGCTAATCACGCAAGTGCTATCAGAATGTCAGTGGACATTGTTCCTTAATTATTCATAGCAATCATCAACGTGGACAATATTCAACTTGCATCTAAAATAAATGGATGTTTTAAGAGGCCTTGGTGGAACAATCAAATCATCAGTCTCAAAAAGTTTCCTCTCTCAGCCAGGTTCTCCTGCTGCCTGCCAGTTTCAATTCTATATTTATCTTTCAAATCAGCAGTATAGCAATTAGTTATTATAACAGGAGCTACCAATTTATTGTGTGCCGACTTCATGCCAGGCACTGTATTATCAGAGTTTTTCATACTTTTTAAAAATGTAATTGGGGAATATTGGGAAATAGTGTGTTTTTCCAGGAAGTCAAGTCATTGTTTTTTCAATCTAGTTGTGGAGAGCGCCGCTCACTGGCCCATGTTGGAATCGAGCTGGCGACCTTGGTGTTATGATCACCATGCTCCAACCACTGAGCCAACTGGCTGCCCACCGGCGGCTCAGCTCCAAGCTCAAGCCGTTGTTTCCAATCTAGTTGTGGAGGTCCATGTGGGAATCAAACCAGCAACCTTGTTGTTAAGAGCTCATGCTCTAATCAACTGAGCCATCCGGCCACCCCAAGTTTTTCATGCTTTAATTGCCTCATTTCATTGTCACAACAACCCTGCCAAGGTATTGTTTTATTCCGTTTTGCAGTTGAGGAAACTGAGGCTGAGGGCTCCTGAGTGGGTCCAAGCCCCCATTGCTGGTGAGGGACAGAGCCAGAAAGCAAACTGGAATCCAACCCAGTGTGCTTTGCTGTGGTTTGGGACCTGACATCAGTAACAGGAAATAAGTGACATGTGTAACAGATTCTGAATCCTGAAACATGGCTCTTCATGAGGTTACTATAGTTACTTCTCTACATGATGCTCTCGTTATTTTGCCGGGATAACAATGGATCCACTGTTAGCCACTGAGAAGTTGAACCCCCACCATCATCACAAAACCCAAGGGACATTATAATAGGTTTAAAATAGAATTCCTGCCTTTTAATCATATCTTTTATTTCAGAAGCCCCTGGAACCTTAACAGATCCCATACTATGGCAGCTTTACAAATGTTATTTACGCCCGTGTAAAACATAGGAGCTCACTAAAGGTAATACAACCATATTTCAGACTGAGACCTTGACCAAGTGATGCATTTGGGTAGGGGGCGGGGCATTGCATAGGTGGTCACTCACTAGGTTGAGGGAGAAGGTGGATATCCAGGCAGGAAGACGTGTAGAAAAAGAGACCTTGGATATGTTAGGAAGGAGAGGTCATAGGACCCGGGAGACCCACCTGGGAGGGACAGGACAGAAGAGGCAGGAGGTGTGCTGTCTTTGAAAGTGAATTTGGCTCTTGCTCAACTAGCAAACACATGCAGAGAAAGTGGTTTGGATTAGGAATGGGGCGTAAGGACAACCAAGGACTAAAATGTGTTATTGACAAGCATTTACAGCACTGAGCTGTCAGGAAGGATGAGAACGCAGAATCTGGAGTTGTCTTGCCTTCTGCATGCCAGCTGGCCGTGCTATGGCCAGGCAGCTTTTTTTATTCCTTCTTGACATATAAGGATTCTCGAGGCCCGGGGCTTCTCAGATGTGGCACACTGAGACCCTCAGGGGACTAAAGCCAGAAGCCAGAGTTGCCGATCTCTGGTCTAAGGTCAGATCCATTCTCTCTAATTACAGAGTCACAATGGTGAAGGGGATGGTGACATCCAAGGATGACCACAGGGCCTCTTTCTCAGCTCTGGTGAGAACCAGATTCTCCCCCACTGGTTCTGTAGCTCCCAGCAGAGTTCTGGAAGCTGAAGAAAGAGAAGATCAGAAATAATAGGTAATTACAAACCTTGTAAAAAGGAAAAATACCCTTGTCAAACATACCAAAGCGTCTCCATGGCTGGAAGTGGGGGAGGTACTGGAAACTGCTGCTGCAAGGGTCCCTTGTGCCAGAGGCTGGGGTAAATGTGCAGAGGGATTGGGGCCAGCCCCGGTGGGGATGAGGGGAGACTCCCCCAGGATGGGGGAGACTGGTTAGAAATGCATTTCCCAGTCAGGGCAGCCAGTGAGTAAAAGGCTAAGGAACGCCTTTTACCAGCCTTAAGAGAACCTCTGCTAGTGAAACCAGTGGACCAGGACCAAAGGGGACTGAGGGAGGAAGGGAGAAGCGCACAGGCAGAGAAGGGGAAGAACCCACCACCAAGACGGGCAGAGTGGAGCGAGTTTCTCCCCTGGCCAGTTCCTCCAGTGTTCAGAATACTCAGAGGGAAGGAATTATCTTGGGTCCAGATAATCCATGCAGTCAGCTGCTTTAGGGTCTCTTGCCTCCTGGAGTCCCTAGGGACCATCCCCAACTTGGGAGGTAATTAGATGGCCTCAGGTGGGCAGAATGCAGGTTCAGCCCCCAGGTGACCTGCTCAAACTTTGGTAGCTCTCTGGGCAGTGGAGCAGCAGCCCCCAACTTTTGGGGGCACCTCCCCACCTAGGGGATCCTCACAGCCTCTTTCTAGTCTAGGCTGAGGCCTGCCTGCTCTCCCACCCTGCTCCCCATAGGGCCTCCTATTTGAATATTCAAGAGGCTGTTTTGGAAAAACCCCTAAAGGGACTGTTTTTTACTTTTTTCAATCTTGCTCTACCAATCATAAGACTCCCTGAGACTGGGGGGACCTGGTGGGGGGTGCTCAGTGACAGAAGCCAGACAGGACAGGGAGGCTGGATGGGAAAGGGGGCTCCTCACTGTGGATAATCAGCCAAGAGATTCAGTTTGTGGGCTGTGTTTCATTTGCTGGTTCCTTTTTTCATCTTGTTTACTGTGTTTATTCCGTCTTTGGTGATCTTTCATTTCTCCACTCAGGAACCTTACTAACCATTTCCTGTGGCCAGGATTGTCCCAGGTGAAAAGAGATACTCTGCATGAAGACTTGAGACAGTCTTCTCCGTCAAGGAGGCCACATTCTAGTTGGTAACAGACAATTTCAAAACACAGTGAGCGTTCATGCTGAGCTGGGGCAAGCAGGGGAGTGGTTTGGGAGCCTGGGGCTGAGGGGTGAACAGACCTAATGGCGGGGGTGGGGAGAGGAAGGCGAAAGAGGCCAGGGAGATCTCCTAGAGGAGAGGGAACTGGTGTTGGTTCCTGCGAGGGTTGCCAGATAAAATACAGGATGCTTTTATTTAGTGCAATATTTGTGACATACTTAAAATAAAAACATTATTCATTGTTTATCTGAAATTCAAATTTAACTGAGCATTCTGTCTTTTCATTTCCTAAACCTGGTAACCTTAGTTCCTGATGAATATACAGGATTTAGTTGAGTAAATAGGGGGCAGGAGGGACGAGCATCCCTGTAGGGGAAACAGCATGTGCAGAGACCTGGAGATGAGGGATCCCATGCTTCATTTAAGGCACCGAACATTGTGCAGTGGCTGGAGGATGGGGTGCAAGGGGGAATGCAGGGAGTGGAGAGAATGCACCAAACTCTCCCCTAATTGTCGAGTACGTGCTGAGTGCCAGGCTCATTGTGAAGTTCTAGGCTGCTGCCGTGAGCCAGGCAGACACAGCACTGCTCTGAGGGAGCGCACAGTTCGGCTGGGAAGCAGTGAGGTAAGGAGAGAAGGACAAGGCACTATGGAAGTTCTACTTGGGGGACATCAGCCGGGCTGAGCGGTCGGGAAAGGCCTCTCTGAGGAGGTGGCCATATGCAGGAGGATGAGGATACAGGCATGCCAAGGGCTGGGGGAATGTTCCAGGCTAAGGGAACAGCATAACAGAGGCCGTGAAGTGAAAAATTTTGCAGTGAGTCCTAGACACCAAAAGATGGCCAGAGGGGTTGGGGTCCCGACAGAGAGAAGAGGGTCCAAGGAGGAGGCCAGAGAAGTGGGCAGGGGCCTGGTCCCCCCAGAGGGAATTTGGGCTGGATCCTAAAGGCAATGGGAGCCATTGAAGGAGTTTAAAGCAGGCAGGGTGACACAACGACTTTGTGTACTTAAAGGTGACTAAGGCTGGAGAGAGGAGGGCGGATGGGGAGTGTTGGGGCAGAGAGAATGAGGGACCTCAGGATGGACGGCCATGTTAGTGGCTTGGCCCGGTGAGACAGTGGTGGAGACGGAGAGAGGGAGATGGATCCGAGCTGCATGGAGGAGGAAGACTTGGCAGGGCTGGGGTGTCTGGCACTGGGAAGTGAGGGGGCGGGAGGGGCAGGCATGACTCCAAGTTTCTGGTTTGGACAGATGGGAGGATGGTGGCACCATTCGCTGAGCTGGGGACTTGGGAGGTTTGGGGGTGGTGAGGCGGGAGGGTTCAGGTTTTCACATGTTGAAGGTGAGGACGCTGGAGGTAGACCATCGGAGGAGAAAATTGCAGGGAGCCGGCAGAGCTGTGTTCAGATCTCTCTCCTCACACTTGGCTGTGTGGCCACGGGCAGTGACTTCAGCTCTGCTTGCCTTCGTTTTCTGATCTGTACCGTGGGGTGTTGTACGGATGTGGTGGGCAGCCTCCAAGGTAACCCCATGATTCCCACCACCTGGTAATCGCATCCTTGTGTGGGGCCCTCCCACACGATAGTAGGACTGGTCTGTGACTTTCAAGGCTGATTTATAAAAGCCATGGCGGCTTTGTCTTGTTCTCTCTTAGACCACTCACTCTGGGGGATGCCAGCTGCCATGTTGTCAAGAGGCTCATGTGAAGAACTACTGCGCCTGCTGAAAACCACACAAGTGAGCCTAGAAGCCAGTTCTCCAGCCCGAGCAAGCCTTCAGCTGACTGCAGCCCCAGCTGACATCCTCGCTACAAGATCTGCTACCTGCCTAATCCACTTCCACATTCTTGACCCATAGAGACTGTGAGATAAGAAATGTTGGTTGTTTTAAGCCTTACGTTTTGGACAATTTGTTACGTGGCAATAGAGAACTGACCCAGAAGGTAGAAGCACTTAGCACAGTACCTGGCACATCGTAGGGGCTGGAGGATCTGTAGGTCTGAAGTTGAGGACAGAGGCCTGGGCTGGAGGTACGGGTTTGGGAATCTTTTGGCTTAGAGACAATCCTGGATTAATGGAGGTGACTGAGCTACTCCACAGAGAGGGGGAGGCCGAGAGGAGACGATGGACTTGGCTAGCAGCCTGGACAGAAGATGGGTAAAGCAAGGAGGAGCATCTCCAGGAGTCTGAGAGATGGTGCTGCAGAGGACGGAGGAAAACTAGAACAGGGCACGGGAAGAGACTGCCTCTCACAGGGTATGGTCCACCTATCATCACAGGGAGGCCTGAGAATGGGAGCTCTGAGGAGGTTCTTTTGGATTCAACAACCAGGAGATGACTGATGGCCCCACAAAAGCTATTTAGGTGTAGAAGGCGGGCCCTGAGGCCAGATTGAATGTGGTGGGCTGGGTGTCAGTGTAAACACTCCCCACCCCAACCCCAAGCCACGATGGTTCATAGGAGAATCCTATGGAAAATCCAAACTACAGAAAATCCGTCTTACAGAAGCTGCTCTAGTGAATAGACACATCCATTCCTTAATTTATTTTATGAGGCTTATGTAACTTTGATAGCAAAACCAGACAAGGAGACAATAAGTGAAAAGAAAAATAGCAGACATATCTCATTCATAAACATGGACACAAAATTCCTAAATAAAATATTAGCAAACAGCATAGAGCACCGTTTTGAAAAATAATACATTATCAAGGTAAATTTATTCCAGGAATGGTTTAATAACACGAAATCCATGATTGTAATTCATTACTTTAGGGTTAAAAATCCCACATTTGATAAAATTCAACACCCATTCATAATAAAGTAGAATAATACTTCCTTACCTTGATCAAGAGTGTCTATCAAAAATCTATAACAAACACCATATTCAATGGTGACTTATTAGAAACAGTCAAGAACAAGATAGAATTGTCCACTATCATCAGTGCAATTCAACATAGTGCTGGAGATTTTAGTCAGTGCAGTAAAACAAGGAAAAAGGAAATAAAATAAAGACTAGACAGGAAGATACCAAACTGTTATTACTTGCAGACACTATGACTATTTACACAGAAAATTCAAGAGAGCCTATAAACTTAGAACTAAAAAAGAGCTCAGGGCTGGCCCGGTGGCTCAGGCGGTTGGAGCTTTGTGTTCCTAGCTCCGAGGGCTGCCGGTTCTATTCCCACATGGGCCAGCGGGTTCTGGACACAAGGTTGCCAGTTTGATTCCTCGAGTTGCGCAAGGGATGGTGGGCAGCGCCCCCAGCAACTGGCAACAGCGACTGGACCTGGAGCTGAGCTACACCCTCCACAATTAAGACTGAAAGGACAACAACTTGAAGCTGAATGGCACCCTCCACAACTAAGATTGAGGGGACAACTTGACTTGGAAAAAAAGTCCTGGAAATACACACTGTTCCCCAATAGAGTCCTGTTCCCCTTCCCCCGCCAAAAAAAAATTAAAAAAAAAAAAAGAACTCAAGTTTGCGAAATACAAGATTATTGTATAAAAACCAACCGTGTTTCAATAACCATCAATACATTTAAAACTGTAAATTTGAAAATATAATTTATAAGAGCAATGAAAACTTTAAGAGGTATATAGAAATAGTTCTGTTAAAAATCACTGACAAATTCTTCTACTTTTTGGTTGGGGAAAATAGAACCTCTAAGAGGGAAATCATTCTTCAAAGGACACCAGTAAGTCAGGGGCACATCTGGATTTTTCAGTGGCGACAAATCCTGGACATCTAAGTGTTAGATATTTTTGGTATTGTCTTTCTTTTGTAAAAAATAGAACTCATATTTTTCTGATTATAAATTCAATATCGATTCTAGGAAATATAGAAAATTCAGAAGAACATTGAAGAGTAATAAGTCACTAACATACCTATCCTATTACCTAGAGAGCTATGATCAATGATTTGGTATATTTCCTTCAAAATTTTTGTCTATATATATTTGTTTTTAAAAATAAAATTAGGGTTATACCATGTATAATCTTTTATGCACTGCCTAGTTGATCACACATTTTCCTGTATACTTACCTATTCTTTTTGAATACGATAATGTAACACGCAATTATGTTGATGAAGCATATGTCATTTATTTAAACTATCAATTCCAGTTTTCAGAGAAAAACCAAGTATCAGATATGGCTGTGATGATCATACGATAAAAGTTAACCTCAGAACCAGCTCATGCACACGCAAACATGAAACACAGGTGAGTTTCTAAGGCTAGTGGTTACCCCTGGTGGGGAAAGAGAAATGGCAAAACCAATGTCACATATCCAGTCCCACCGGGAAGGGGACAGAGATCTGGTTAGCAGGAGTAAATGGGACTTGGAAGGAGTCTATGCTTGGAGACCAATTAGCCCTGAGACTTTTACATAATTCCTCTCACCCTCTGCAGCCTTGGCTTCCTTCCTGGTGAAATGAGGACACTATCGGTGCCCAGTCTCAGCGAGGGCCAGCTCCTTTAGGCCTCAGAGCCTTTGCACCGGCCATTTTTTCTGAAGTCAGCTCTACCCTTCTCCCCATCTGGCTGCCCATATTGACCCTTCAGGCCTGGCTGCCCTTCCTTACCCTGCTCAGCAGGCCTGATAGGTGACCTTAATTACGGGGTCGCCTTCCACATGGGACGCAAGGCCAGAAGGTGCTCTGCCAGAGGCCCAGGGTCCAGGTCTTCCTTGGCCATTGCATCTGAAGCAGAGGCCCCCTCCCCTTATTCTCCATCTAATTCCTCTTATCATGTAGCTCCCAACACTTATTATCATAAGTTGTCATGATTTTATCTATTGGCTGTTTCCTTGGGTCTCGTCTGTTTTCTCTGTTTAGAAGCCCCCTCCATCTTGGTGGAGGCTGTATCCCCTAGGACTGGCACATGGTCGAGACCCTGTATATATTAGTGAAAAGACAAGAAAAACAGCTGTGGGGACCCTAAGTCCGAGGACGCAGAGAAGACTGCGGGGGATGGAGTAGGGTGGGGAGGAGGCTGGGCTGATCCCAAATTGTGGGCGGAGGCAGGACGTAGGGGCGGGTTCTGGGCGGGGCCTCGGTGTTTCGGGGCGGAGCCTCGGGGGGGAGGGGACTGGGTTTTGGGACTGGGGCTTTGGGACTGCTGCGGAGCCCGCCGGACCGTGAGGCCTGGCTGCCCCCGGCGGAATTCCTCGCCTCCCGGCCCTCTGGCTTCCCGCACGCGCCGCCATTAGGGGGCGCCCGCGCTCGTGGCGCCGCGGCTCTGCTGGGAGGCACCTCCTGCGCGGAGCGGCAGGAGCCGCAACTCCGGGCGCCGGCTCAGTCGTCCACTCTGCCGCTGCTGCCGCCGCCGCCGGGCGCGGGCTCGCTCGTCCTCGCGCTCGCGCTCTCCGGCCGCCGGCATCTCCCGGCCCGGCCACCGCGGCCAGCTTGCAGTGAGTGGGGGCGGGCCCGGGGCTTAGGGGCCCGGGGCTCGGGAGAGCAGGGCACAAGGAGAAGCCCTCGCGGAGCGGCCGGGGGAGCGGGGTGGAGGAGAATCCCGGGCGGTGGTGGGGCCGCGCTGAGGGGACCGCGGGGAGCCCGGGCAGCGCGCTCCGGGGCTGGCACGAGCCCGCGGCGGGCTGCCCGCGGCCGAGTGGCCGGGCTTCGGCCGGGGTTCCGGGGCCCGCCCGGCGCGGACGTGCGGTTTCGGCGGACCGGGGTTCGGGCTCCAATGCATGTTCCCCGCCCGTGCCCGGAGCATCTCCGGTTCCACGCCCGGGCGGGTCGGAAGAGGGGGCATCGCCTGCGGGGCGACAGCGAAGCACGGCCCGGTCGGGGACACCTCGAGGTGTGCTCTAAAATGATTGGTTTCTTTTTTGGGGGAGGGGGCGGTGGCGCTTATTAGCCATCGTTTGCCCTAATTTAAAGCCTAAAGCAGGGTTCCCTGTCTTAGGGGACTTTCTGCCCCAGAGAGACACTCTGGCTGCAGCTGAGTGTTTTATGCTCAGATTTATGTGTGTCATGGCATTTTTAATGCTTGATGTCAGAGGTGATAAATGGCCACGGGAATGGGGAGCCCCTGAAACACCTGCTGAGCTGATGGTGGTGGAGGCGGTGTCTGGGGTGGGACGGGAGAAATGAGACAGAGATCTGTTTGGAAATTCTGCTGAAGTTATCAAGTTTCTGTTCAAGTATACCAGTTATGGGATAAGTTGATAAATCCAGTTTTAGGACTTTGTGATTGAAGAGATTTGAGTGCAAAGAGACTCGGGTGACCTGGTTTGGCAAAGAATGTTTGGGGTAGCCTAAGGTCTTTTACCATTTCCTCTTGGCATGTTAATTTTCTTGTCACAAATGCTCAAATACATGAATGATTCCAGGACAGGAAAGAAGTAGGGGACAGCATTTATTACAGGCCTGAACCCAAGATTGAGATGTTTTCAAATGCACCAATCTGTAGCTAGGAAAAGGAAAACAGTGTTTACCTGCAGGGTTGGTAGGTTGAGAGAACTTGCTCTTTGTTTGAGACTCTCAGTCCATACTCATATTTCATTTGTGTAATGCCGTAAATATTAAGGATTGAGTGGTCAGGATGGTCATCATGCCATTCCTAAGGTTTGTGTGATTTGAATTTTCATAATTGATATTTCAACTAAAGCATTACTACATAAAGGGATCCTAGGGTGCGTCTTACTATGAATTCCTCAGTGTGTCTTGGATTTGATATGTAAAGTCTAATTAAGATGGAATACACGTATTTATTTGGATTCAGCTTTAACTTGGAGATAATCCTGAGTCATGCTTTCAAGAAGTTCCTTCTGTGCTCAAGAGCTCAGATGTCTGAGAATGCACACTCCCCTTTACCTTAGTTCTCCCTTCTGGAGCTCCGGGAAAAGGAGGACCTGGGGAGATTGGAAGCAGATTAAGAGGACTTCTCTTCCATATTTGCCCTGTCTTCCTGCCGTGCTCTTAAATTACTTGTGTTCACACTCTGAAGTTTCTTAATTCACCATAGGACGTTTGTTTATGTTGTCACTAGTATCTTTATGTTTGTTTAATACTTGCCAGTTTACAAATGGTTTTCTATTCATGATCTCACTTATTTTCTCCTGTCCTGCAAAGACACAACGGGGCATAAAGAGTGATAAATAGTAATGGAACAGAATTGGGATTACAGATCCTTACCCATAACCAGTTCTCTTTCCTCTGCACTGGTCTGTGTGTGACTTCAGAACTTCCTCTGATCTGTTACTCTGTAGGTTACTTGTTACCTTTGTGTTGTGCCTAAGTGGTATTATTACTTTTGTTTTATCTTGTAGAAACTGAGGGTAAGAGGAAATGAATTATTTTGTGACTGTTTGTGACTGTTCTTTGTATTAAAGTCAGTTTTCAACTTAGCCTTTTAGTGGAGAGAGGGGAGAGAGAAAAGAACTAGTTTTAGGAAGAAGCAGTCCATTTCTTCAGTGTATGTTAGGATAGCCTACCATGATAATCACATTCTTGTGCGCCTGGCTACTTGTGCCAGCCTGTATGTGAATGTTAACCCAAAAGACTCCTTTAGATGTCGCTGAACTAGTTACGGTACTATAAAAAGTATCTCACTTTCAAACTCCCACGTTTCAAGAACAGAGAAATTCAGTACAGAGGTAATTTGAAGGTATGTATAGATGGAATTTATTGAGCCTTCTTTTCTGAATGCCAGACACAAAGATTTCAGTAGAAAGGCATTTTCAAAGGGCTACTTGGAAACTGGGGAGGCAGTAGCTATAGGTTTTTATTAATTACTTATTTAAGTTCGGAGGTGTGTGCATTGCAGTGTATAGGTTGTTATATAGGAATAGAACTTTTGCTCCAGAGAATTCTTTGTCTGTAGCAGAAATGATAAACACAGAATATTTGCATTAAGTTAGTTCATCATAACCATAAAGCCTGTAATCTGCAGTGGTGAGGAGAATGGCTTTCAGGTGGTCTTAGGTTAATTCTTTAAAGTATTAAACTTGTTGAATGGTGCATTTTTCATATTTGCTATTTTAGAAAATTCTTAGCAAGTTCTTTTAAGGCTTTTATAAATTATTTAGTGTTTTCCTTAGCTTAATTATCTGCTAACAGAATTTATGCATTAGTCATGATTAACATTTGAAGCTTAAACAGGTGAATTTTCAGTAGCGCTTTATATTCTTTGGGACCTGTCAGCCAGTTTCCACAAGAATTTTGTTTGGGCCAGAGGTCAGATCTTTCCACGTGAACTGATTTTGTAGGGTCTGAAGACTTTCTTTGAATTCTATAATTGTGCTTGGTTGCATTCGCTGTTGTTTAAAACGATCTTTAGTAAGGCAAGGCACTGTAAAGGAAACTTTTTTTCATTGTTACCCTCATAATCTCCGTTCCTGGCAAATTTTCTGAAATAGTAGATTTTTCATTGTTTTCATCGATTAATAGAGGCCCTTTGGATGCCCATTTCAAGCTCTTCCTTCTGCTGCCTCTCTTGTGGTCATTTAACTTCTCATTAAGCCCTCCACTGGAGACTATGCCAGAAGGGAGAGAAGATGAAAAGCAAATAAATCATTTTCTAATTGTTAGTAGCTCTGGAAAATGATTTAGAAGAGATTGAAGCTATTCCGGAAATTCTTTTGGATTATGTTCTGTTTCATTCATCTGCGTTGTCTCTGAGATGTTCCTAGTAGTCATGGATTCAGAGGCTGATTCTCCCGCTTTTGGATGACCGGGAATCTTCCTGCATTTTTTGGTTTGTTTCTTGCTGTATGTAAAGCATCTCCACTGAGGATGTTTAGAAGTAAGGAGTAGAGATAAAATTTAAACTAATCAATACTATTTTTTCCCTTAGAGCTCTTTTTTTCCCTTAGAACAGTTAGATTTTTTTGGATAGTTTAGTCCTTGTTATTGGAAGTGCCTCATAGTAACTTCATTTTATTTTTATGTATTTTTTACACAAGTGCAAGGAGGCTTTTGGGTGTTTTTTAAGAAACTTGTATAGATTCCCATAATTGCTTTCCTGAATTATTAAGCTTGAGGTTTCCTTACATTTTTGTACCAGAAGAGAACCTTGGCTATTGCTGGGGAACAGATTCAGGGGCATCATCTGGTTTTCTTTTTGTGATGCTCAGGAAGTTATCTTCTTTCGATTTAGCAGTAAAAAAGAGAAAGAAAAAAAAGCATTAAGAGTGGGCAGACCTTGCATAACAGCTGTAACATTGATGTCTTTTTTTCCCTGGTCTTTGGTCCCCCATTTCTCCTTTAACCATTTGAATATTCATGTACTGCAGTTCTTCATTTAAAAGACAGGACAAATAGCCTTCAATCACACTAGCGAGTAGATTCTTGCTATTTTGCCTTAGGGGAATTTTTACAAACCCATTATGACTGCTGGCTTAGACTGAGTTACTGTTAAATTTGTAAATAAATCCCTGCGAGGTGGATGAGATTAATAGATAGCTGTAGGGGGTCTAAGGTTAATCCTTCAAGTTTCTTGTTTCTCAAATTGTTTCTTCATTCTGGAGTCCCTTCTCAGGTTGTCCAGATATTCCTGCAGAATTCTGCTGAGTGAGTTCTTCCCGGAAGTCCTCCGTTTTCCGTTTGGAATTATCCTTGCTCTTTGTTCCGGAAGGCCTCTGCCAGTCCATCTGGTCTGGGGCCCTTTTGAGTTCTGTTCTGTACTTCAGTTGTATGTTGCCTTTCTTCATAGATTGAAAGCTCCGTGAGGACCAGGATTGCCCCTTCCCTATTTCTGTATATCCACATTGCACATAATGTTTATTGACCAACAGTGAATGTTGGTTGACAGAATTACTTTGAGACTGTCAGGAATGAATACTTTGGGTGATGGGGAGATGCCAAAGAAGAGCATCTTCCCAGAACTTTTGGAAGACTGGCCTTTTAAATTGCTCAGTTACTGATCTGTCTATTGTATCAGTAACTGAATCAGATGCTCATGATACAAATTGGTAAATCCTGTCTCTTAGTTCTCTTTACTTCAAATATTGTTTATGGAGCAAGTCAGAGGAATGAAAGGATGTTACAGCAGCCCTGAATTTGACATTATTCCATTTCTCACCCTATAGCATGTGGAGGCCTATCTATATCTAACTGCTGAGTGTGGAGAATAAAAACTGACTGCACGTTGTCTGGTCCACATTTTAGCTTGTTTGCTTTGAAGAATTTTCGAGGTGGAGAAATAGATGCTTCAGGCTCTGATTTCAGCCCATACTGTGCTATGCAAATGTTCTCTACATGCCTGAGTGACCTTTTGAGAAAGAGCCTTTGTGATCTTCTGTAGCCAGGGCCTGTTCTGGGAATAGTGTGCCAGATTCCTCTAAAAGTGGGAAAAGTGAATCTGTTCAAAGACCACATAAAAAAGCCAATGCTGTTCCTGGATAAATACCGATAAGTCCATGTTTCTTATAGTCTATTGCCAGAGCTTTTGAAATTTGTTCTGCAGTTTGCTTTGCTGGTTGACTTGGGGAATGATGTGTGTGAGAGAGAACTGACTAACGCAGCTCAGGAGCTGGGAACTGTTTAAAGTGATTTTGAATTGTAGGTAAATTCAAACTGGCATCATTGCTATCTGGATATTTATCAGCGTCTTCAGGCTGGCTCTTCACAGATTAGTAAGGTTCTTTTCACCCCAAATTGTGCTCTACTGGTTTGGCATTTAAATCGTTTTCTATTTGTTTTGATTATTATATAAAATGGAATGGATCACTGTTAGAAGTATAATTCGTTTTTTTGTTATAAACGAAATACCATTCGGATGTATTTCTCTTAGAAAGTTATATTGGTGTTACGGAGGTTTGTGGCTTTTAATGCTTTTACTGAGATGTTTAGTTTGTATAACTGAAATTCTAATGAAGAAGAGTTTTCTCTTTCTCCCTTTCTCTTAACCTTTGTGATAAAGATCATCCTAAGTTTGCACAAGGATACATTTGTAGAGTTAATCATAATGTTCTATATAAATTCTAAAAATAAAATTTTCAGAGAAGATAGAATTTGAATGACTGGTTTACTTACTGGGCTGTTCTTCCTTCTCTAAGTATAGGATAATTCTTTCTCTGCAAAGGTTCGGTACACGTTGTGGGAAGGATAGAGAGACTCACAGAAGGCCTGTGGGCCCTAGAGGAATGCTTTCTTTCCCAGATCTTTGCCCTGTAGCAGGTTTTAATTGAGCAAAGATGATTAGTTTTCTGGTATTTTGCCTGCTCTGTTGGGTGGAAAAACCTTTCTTCTCTGTTTTCATAGTTACATGTGCTATCATGTCTTTTTCTCCTCCCCAAGTTTCCCTGGAACCTGGGCTCCCCAAGACGCAGAGCTGGAGCAGATGGATAATGGAGACTGGGGCTATATGGTGAGAGGCTTTTGCAGATGCATTTTGAAGGCTGGCAAATTATGTTTGTGTGTCTTTCCCCCCTTTATATGTATTCTTATGTATAATACATCTCGTAAGACTGGAAGTTATAAATTGGT
The DNA here is from genome assembly GCF_004115265.2 of Rhinolophus ferrumequinum. Taxonomy (NCBI): domain Eukaryota; kingdom Metazoa; phylum Chordata; class Mammalia; order Chiroptera; family Rhinolophidae; genus Rhinolophus; species Rhinolophus ferrumequinum. Next base: position 53,040,269 of record NC_046300.1, read on the forward strand.
GCAACCTCCCCTTACTTTACATGTATTTTTGGCGCATTTTTGTTTTGTTTGGTTGTTTTCTATGGGAGCAAACCCAATATGGACTCTCCAGGTAACTTTTTATAATCACTTATTTGAGAGAGATCATGATTTTTCGGTCTTTAAAGTTTATTGCTTTTAATACTCTTCCTTCATAGATGAGTGACTCTGAAAATGGTCCACTAGGTAATGGTACAGAAGATATTTTCTTGTGGTTAGGGAGGTTAGCCGTTGAGAAGGTGCCTTTTCTCCCACTTGCACTTTTTTTTCTTCGTGTGTGCATGTGTGCCTATTTTTCTTTTCCTTTGGTAAGAAATATTTTACTTGCCTAGCACCAGAAGTCTATTTGCCTGACTTTATTTAGTTTTTTCTTAAATATAATTTCTGAAACCCAAGGTATGTATATATTATTTAGAGAAACTTGCTTTTCAAAACTAAAGGCCAGATTGCAACATTAATGTTACAAAAGTGAATACACTATCAGATTTTGAAATCTGAAAGCTGCCGTTAGCTTTTGGGCATATGAGATTGTGTTGACAAACTGTATCTTAATTTAGTGTTTGGCACAATGGTTATTACCATGAAAAAGTTACGTAGATTAAATTTTTATCTTTAAAATAAATTTCACGATTTCATCCCCTTTTTGAGGGGGAAAAACAAAAGAAGTATTGAAAATAGATGTCTTTCATTATCATATCTTTTTTTTTGCCTATTTATGTCAAATTGAGTTAAAAATGAAGGTCTTCTTAAAATCAGAAACTTAGTTTATTTTAGTTTGGCCTTTGTCTTTCCATAATATACTCTCTTTAGAGTATTTCAAAGCCTGAAATTACGTGGCTTTGGAAGTCATGCCCTTGTTTCTTAGTATAAATCTTTTAAAAATTGGATTTATCCCTTTTTTTTTCCTATCGAAAGTATATGTTAGATCCCTTCATCTAGGTGGGTTTATCATTGAAAATAAAGCTATTTTTGCGTAATAGGATTGCTAAATACGTTATACCTTAAAGGAATCTTCTGCTTTGCTTGTTACCATTAATTTTCTTAATATGTCAAAGTTAGGATTCTGAAAATTTCAGATGACTGATCATGTTTTAAAAAATTTCAGATGACTGACCCAGTCACGTTAAATGTAGGTGGACACTTGTATACAACGTCTCTCACCACATTGACGCGATACCCGGATTCCATGCTTGGAGCTATGTTTGGGGGGGACTTCCCCACAGCTCGAGACCCTCAAGGCAATTACTTCATTGATCGCGATGGACCTCTTTTCCGTTATGTCCTCAACTTCTTAAGAACTTCAGAGTTGACCTTACCCCTGGATTTTAAGGAATTTGATCTGCTTCGGAAAGAAGCAGATTTTTATCAGATCGAGCCCTTGATTCAGTGTCTCAATGACCCTAAGCCTTTATATCCTATGGATACTTTTGAAGAAGTTGTGGAGTTATCTAGTACCCGGAAGCTTTCTAAGTACTCTAATCCAGTAGCTGTCATCATAACCCAGTTAACCATCACCACCAAGGTCCATTCCTTACTAGAAGGCATCTCAAACTATTTCACAAAGTGGAATAAGCACATGATGGACACCAGAGACTGCCAGGTCTCCTTCACTTTCGGACCCTGCGATTATCACCAGGAAGTTTCCCTGCGGGTCCACCTGATGGAGTACATCACAAAGCAAGGCTTCACGATCCGCAACACCCGAGTGCATCACATGAGTGAGCGGGCCAACGAGAACACAGTGGAGCACAACTGGACTTTCTGCCGGCTGGCCCGGAAGACGGACGACTGACGGCCGGCCGGCTGGGGATGCACTCCTGGAAATGGACTCTCCAGGAGGTAGAAGAGACTGATTTTTTTTTTTTTCCTAAATAACAGTGTGGGATTCTTTTTTTCTACTTTGTATTTATTTGAAGACATTGAGGACCAGAAGGAGGTTTTGTGCTTCAGCAGACTCTTCTGTTTGTTCCCTTCACCCTGAGTTTGCATGTGCCTGTTCAGAGCCTCCAGATACCTTTTTTATAAAAAGAAGTCTGAAAATCATTATGGTATATAATCTACCCTTAACAGAGCTTTTTTAAAATTACAGTGCTAAGATGATTTCTGATTAAATGGTCCCTAACTCAGCTAGAAGGCTAAAAATGCAGGAATGAAAGAATGAACAGAGTAGTCATGATGCCTTTGAAGAATCAAAACATCATGTAGGGTGACCTAGTTTCCAAATCAATAACCAGTATTGTAATGGTAAAGGAAAACGGTTCCAATCATTTAAAAGTACATGTTAAGTACTGCTTTTTGCAGTTATGACAACTGTTTCTTCCTATGCATATAAATCAAGCAACCAAATATCTGTAGCCATGGAAATGTCTGACTAGAAATATTTATATTGGATTCTGAATACAAAATCTCCCTGTGGTAGAAATCTTACTTCTTATGCCTGGTGCAGTATAATTCCCAAGTGTACTGTCTACCAGAAAAAAAAACAAAACAAAAAACTAATAAAAAATGAAATACACAAATTAGGTTTGTATTTTTTGATTATTGTTATTTCAGGGGGGGAATCATATTCTTTGTCTAAAGTACGCATTGTTTTATGAACCAATAGGTACTGCCTGTAGCACATTTGCATTTGATTCAAGAGGATTCAGTGGCACCATAGGATGCAGTTTATAGAAGTCAACTGTGTTATTAAAGCAGGAATATATGGGATTATTAATTTTGTCTAAAACAGTGCCATGTGAACAGTGAATATACAGTTTGAAAAAGTTTTTCAAATAGGACATATGTTGAAGGTTAAAGATTTTCCTTCAGTTATCCACCAATTGTCATAGTTGTGAATATGACCCTTACCCTGGCCTTGTGTTGAGCACAGGGACAAACTGACTCCTCAGCCACTTTATTATCCTATATTATAGTGACCCACAAATGCATTTTATTATTCAAGTTAAGTTTATTTCTGAGGAGAAGAAATAAACTGCAGTAATTGGGGGATCTGGAACAGTTGGAGATACGTGTACTTTTATTTGTTTCAGTGTAGTCTTAATTTTAGAAAGTTCATTTGATTGTATTTCTTTGAAATTACAGGAAGGATTATGTTAACTAGCGTGAGACTTCCTGGTTTGCTAGAACACCTGGTGAAAGGAAGTCTCATAATTTCTTCCCTGTTCTATGGGAGGAGCGGTGTGGAGGCTGTGTGCGCTAGGGCCGGTTGCTCCTTTTCTCCTGTTGGAAGAGTCTGAGTCTGTCTCTGAAAAGGAGGATGAGAACACTTACTTCATCCCATGTCTCTCTGAACATTTAAGATTTGACAAAAGAAAAAAAAACAGATTTGACAAGTGACCAGCATTCAGAAATTACCCCATTTTCACCATCTTCAAACTAAAATTCCTTAATATTATTGGCAGGTTGCTGTGGTTTCAGTACATATACTAGTATGACGTTATCTTTTTAGAAAATGGCTTCCTACTTCAAATTGATTAGTGGTCACCTAAGAAAAAACCAAGCCATCCACTTATGTGTTAAATTAGCTGAGGTCAATGTGAGATAAAATGATTTGGCTTGAATACAGGTATGGAAACGGGAATAATTTTAGCTCGTCCGCAGTTTAAAAGTTAAAAACTTAAGAAGTCTCTTCCTTGATCAGTTTACTGGAGATAAGTTTGCTTTTGGTAAGTTTTCTAGATTTATTAACAACTAAATTGATTATATGAGTAAATTAGAAAAAGTAGCCAGCTGAGGTATTTTGCAGTTTAATTTGTCTGGTGGCATTTAATTTTGAGAGTTTTATAAACTTAAGCAACTAAAAATTATATAAAAGTGTAGCTGGATTATATTTGGGTAATTTGAGACAATGTTGTCTTACGAAATTTGCAACAATTTTCTGCTGAAGAGTTGATTAAAAAATTTGATAATTAGTTGCATTCTTAGGGCTCCTCATTTGTTTAGGTTACATTTCCACAGGCACTTTTGGAGCATGTGCTCACAGGTTTGTGCTTTTAAACCTTCCGATAAATGTGTGCTACAGACACAAGTGATAACTAAGGAGTTTATTGGCTTTTGCTAGATCTAAAGCAAAATCCTAGGATTTAACAAAATCGATGCTACACATGGATAGTGCAACGGTGTTTTATTGTGGGAAATTTCAAACATACTCATAGATTGTCAACACCCATGTACCCGTTCACCAACATCAACAACTATTCATTCGCTTCTTTTCCTCCCATGGATTATTTGAAAGTAAATCACAGTATTTCATTCACTTCAGACCATATCTCTAAAAGATAATAATTCTTTCAAAACTACATACATGTGTACTTTAAAATTATAATGATGTATATGCCATACTAGCATTATCACATAGTAATGCTTCTTGAACGCTGTTGATTATTTCAGAGCTTGGGTCTCCAGCTTTGTAATAGTGGTCTTATATATTTCTCGTAGGCAGGGTTCCCCTGTTTATAGAAAGAAGTGTGTTAGTAAGACAATATTTCTGCCAGGATTAATGACTTTTACTTTCAAATTAAGTTTTTAGTTTCAAAAATGAACATTATATAAGATTCTTAAGTTGTTTTTTTTTAATTGGGGAATGTTGGGGAACAGTGTGTTTTTCCTGGACCCATCAGCAGCAAGTCAAGTCGTTTTTCAGTCTAGTTGTAGAAGGCGCAGCTCAGCTCCAAGTCAAGTCGTCGTTTTTCAATCTAGTTGTGGAGGGCGCAGCTCACTGGCCCATGTGGGAATCGAACCAGCCACCGTGGTGTTGTTACGAGCACTGCGCTCTAACCGAGTCACCCCGCTGCCCCCAAGATTCTTAATTTTTAAAATTATTTTTAAAATTCATTTTGTGTGAACATATGGAGAGACATTTTTTTCCAAAGGGCATCCTTCATTTTCTCATGCAGATTTTAAATTGAGGATGCAGGTGGCCAACTGAAAAACACAGTTATCATTTGCTTTTGGAATTTAATACAAATAAAAGGCTTGACTCTTTGAGGCTCTTTGAAGCTGAACATTAACCATAAAGCAAGGAAGGAGTCAGCAGGTGGGATCAGGGAAACAATATTCTGTCAGAATAGATTATCCCCATTGTTTTTCAGTGTAATGTCTTGATTCATTCCTTCACAGTTCTAGCCCCATCTTTTATATTTCCTTGTTTATTTACTTTTTTGCCTGTCTAGGCTAAAACCGTAAGCTCCTTGAAGACAGCGTCTATGACTCTTGTTCTCCGCTGTATCCTTATACCTAGAATAGTTTCTGGCATATAGTATATGCTCAATAAATACTTGTTGAATGATCGGATGAATGAATCGGTAGATGTGTTTAATGCATCCAGTAACTATTTGGACAAACTTTTATAATAGAATTGGGGAGAATAGGATTCTTGTTTGGAAATTATCCCCAGTGTTTCCTCCACTGCTTGTATCTACAGGAATCACTTAGATATGAGTTCCCTTGTGGAGAGGGAACAGCCTTTTGCAGCTCACTAGGGAAAAACTGGCTTGAAATAGCATCCAGATCAGGAAAAAAGCCAAAAAACAGACACCATGGCCAGAGAAAACCACAGGAAAGCGCATCGTTCTGTCTGGGGATAAATCTCAACACTTACCTGCCCAGACAGAATAGAGACTATTTATGATCTAAGACGTTTACCTTAGCACCTTTCTTCTGGTAGAAAATGTCAGAGAAATACATTCTCATTTGTACTTTTGTGGCTACAAGGCATGTTTTCATGTAGCTGTTCTTTTAGTTGCAATACCTATAGTGCACCTTTTTTCTACTAGAGCAAATGAGGAAAAATGTCTCGTATTGCAGTTTGAAAATAATCTACAGCAGATTAGAAAAATATACTTTAAAAGTGCTATTTTGCTGGTTACTCTATGGGAGTCAGAAATTTAAGATGATATGGCTCTATATCAGCAGTCACCCGAGTGTCATTTTAAGTAACTGGAAACAGTTCTCCAAGGTCATTTATAATCTCAGTTTCTAAATTGCTTGCGTGAAAGAGTCACATTGCTGTACCTGTCACCTTTTTAGCAAGGTAACGTAAGCTAGGATGGCAAGAGTGCAGCATTGTGTATGCAGCAGGTTCCTTCGTTTCACTGTGTAGGTCACAGAACCACGTTCACATGTTCCATCAATGTGAAGGGTCTACTCCGTGATAGATCCTGGAGTTAGGAAGATGAAGACTCCATCCTCTTTCACAGTCGAGGGGCAGGAGATAGAAGCGTGAGTGGGATGAAATGCATCAACGTTTGCCAAATCTGTTGATACTGTGGGTCAGCCACGCGCCTCATTAAGATAAACCTGCCCTCATACAGTTTCCAGGTTGAATTCTTTTAAAATAAAGATTAGAAACCAAAGTAAAAAACAAGACTGTCCCCTATGTACTTGAGTGAAAATGAGGAGCCAGGAGAACTGGCATGTTTCCTTGTGTTGCTAATAAAACAGGTTTGAGCTAGATTACGTCAGCATTTCCTGACAGGTGTTACGCCAGGGTAGGTTTTTCTCTGGAGCACCAAAGGGCATACATTTATGTTTAGACCATAGGAGCTAATCTGGAGTGGGAGGACTGCTGTAGTTTTATGCCAGGATTTAAATGTTAAAAAGTAGAGTGATCTAATCATTAGAAAAAGTAACACATTCGAATTAGCTTAATTGTACTAAGCAGTAAATGTATCAGACCTTCTTTAGTTGTTTATATTTCCTTGTTGAGTTAAAAGGACGCCTTCCTAGAGACAGGGATGACCAAAAGTGGATTGGCCTTCTATCTGACAACCAGCTTGCGGGTAACTGGTTGTGTTACAATTTTAGACATTAAATTAGGCTATGAGGTATGACGGGCTGCAAAATATTAAGAGCAAGTCTTAACACCATGGTAAGTGTGAATGAAAGCCTGAGAGTTGCCAATTTGATGAGGTGTTAAGACACCTTTTCTGAAAATTTGACCTAAAAGGTAAAAAAGTAAGCTTCATCACCTAACATTTGCATTATAGAAATTAAAATAATCTGTTGTGTACCTATAGACTATCTTTGTTTTGATTGTCTGCATCAAATGTGTCATCAAATACAGGTTCCCCAAATTCTAAATACAGGGTTTCTTTACTCCAGTCAATATAGTCATTGACATAACTTTTCTCAGTGAGGGTGCCAGCAGAGAGTCTGGGACCCTGGCCCTAGACTCTTAGGATTTTATGAATCCTCCCCCACTTCTGTTAATGTCAGAGAATTCTGGTATTCTCTCCGAGGACAGCTGGGAATCTTTTCAGCATAACCCTTGTAATTGTCATTTATGTGGCTCTCCTGGGCTGCTGGTGGCAGTGCGGCAGCTTTCTTTGTTCTTGGGATTGTGTTCCTCAGTCAAGAAAGAGGAAGGAGGCATCTTTAGCGGACAGTCAGGTCCTAGACTCTCTCCCCCCATCCGCCTCCCCCCCCTCGCCCCCCGCCAGCATCCTATCACCCCTGAGTATCCACTGTTATCAGCACAAAACTGAGAGTTAAGAGGCTGAAAATAAGATGGGGTGTGATGTATCTTATTTTTGTTACTTAAAAGCCAGTTTGCTGTTACATTTGTTTGCCCTTGGGTGTGTCAAGCCATGATTTAGAGCTTGGGTCTTCCTCCTAATTCCCTTTATCAAATTCCGAGCAGTGCATTTTGCTGATTACAGTCCAGACTCAGAGTTCCTGCCAGGCCACATCCTCGTTCTTGGTTTCTTTTGTGTAGTCTCAAAATATTTTAAACAGACATGCTGTGTAGCGTTTTCTAACCTAACGGGAATCAATTAAAATGGGAAAACATGCATGTGTATTCACTGCTTGTTCTCTGCTCTCTTACATAATTTATACTGTGTTCTACTCAACTACCTGGGTATTGGTTGGTGACTTCTGAGCCCAATGGAACAGACGTTCGTAGACATTTCCATCGTAACAGCCAAGTGCTGAATTTAAACACTGATCCGTGAAGTCGAAAGCGTCAGTTAATGAGATGGCATCCTTCCTGAGAGCAAAAACACGTTTGTGAGTACTTTAGATTGTCTTTATGAATCTGATTGATTTGGGATGGTGAATAACAACACCTCATTAGAGGTTGCATGATTACTCACTTTGCCAACAACTCAGCTTTAATTTTTTTTTAAGTTTTTATTTTTGCACAGTTATATAGTCACAGCATAAAGAGTCAAATAATTCTTTAAGCGTGTTATTTAAAGTCAGCATATTCTTGTCTCTCACCTGCATTTCCTATGCTCCCCATCGCAGAAGCAATTCGTTTCAGTCTTTTAACTGGTAGTTTTGGTTTTTACCTGAGTGTCTCTAAAGACCTTATGTGGATTGCTACTTCTTGATTGTTCGGTTTCAGAGGTTTTCTGTTGACTCTCCATTATAAAAGATGAGGATTTCTTTTTAGCACCCTTCTCACCCCTGCCTGTCATCACCTCTGCTTCCTCCCCTTCTTCCTCCTGCCTCCCAATATAGTTACAAAATTTCAGCCACACAAATATTCAGTGCTTATATTATCATGACTTGTGTACCCCATATATTATTATGACTTCATTTGTCCTGTTGACAGCTGAGCTCCTGTTACAGCGACCTACGTCCAGGCTCACTGTTCGTTGGGTAGACATGCCAAGCAGACTCTGGTCGCCAACGTTTGTACTTATTCTCTGCCTGGACTGCTCTTTTCCCAGCCAACCACACGGCTCCTCTCACCTGCCCCCTTCAGGTCTTTCCTCAAATGTCACCCTCCCTGAGTAGCCTTCTTTGACCTACTTAAAATGACAGTCCTCCCACCCCACCTCGCCCCTAGCATTCCTGATCCCCTTTCCCTGCTGTCCTTTTTTTCATAGCATTTATTACCATTTTGCACACTGTATGTGTGACTTATATTTTGTGTCTGTGTTTGTCTCCTCTTTTCTAGGCTGTAAGCATCTGTTTCTTTTTCAGTCTGAAGCTTGTATGCCTCATTTGAGGAGTGTTTTCTCGAATCCTTTCATTAATGGTCTGCTCTCGTTTTTTTCTGTCTTCTCTTTCTAGACCTGTTTTTCAGATGATGAACAGTTAGGATCAGCCCTCTTACTATTTTTATCTTTTTTCTCCTATTTTTGTCCTTTTGCTTTCTTTCTGTGAGATTTCTGCAACTTTATATTCCAGTCCTTCAATTGAGTTTTTCATTTCCACTCTCATTTTTTAATTTTATAGAGCTCTTTGTGTTCTCTGAATATTACTTTTTAAGAAATAGCATTCTTGTTTTATGGTTACAATATCTCCTCCTAACTCTTTGAGGATATTACTGACCTTTTAAAAAAGATTTTTCTCCCTGAGGATGCTCGTGTGTCTCTTGGGTGGCCTCGTTCTAGCTTGTTTGGTCTCTGTCTCTCATGTCGGGAGCTTCCCTCAGGTGTCTGCTGATCCCTGAGTATCTGATCATAGCTAGGAGTGGGGCGTTCACTTGCTGATTAGAAGTCTGGGTGTGCTTGTCAATGTGGTGTCGACTATGGGGTGAATTGGGTGGACCATTGGGGGACCCTGGTGATCACGGTATCATCTCCCTGCAGGGTACTAGCCTGGCTGCCAGTTTCCTGGGACCCAGTGAGAAAAGAGGACTGGAGGAGGGGCTCATCAGTATTTGGCCTGTAAACATTTATTGAAGCCCCTGTTTTCTGAAGGGTAGCCTCATCCTCACCTGCTTCTGATGCTCCCTCGTTCACAGACCCTGTTTACCTTGCTGCCAGGGAAGGGTCAAGGAAAGTCTAAAAACTACTCATGGCGGAGGGGAGCTGGGGATTCAGCTCTTTGTGAAATAGACTTTTAATCCTTCCTGTCAGTTGCCTTCACCCCCATTGCCAGGGGTGCATAGTCCTGCTAATTCTCGGGGTTCTTTGTTATACCTTGATTGCTTTTCACTCTTTGGGTTTATGATTCACTTTTCTCAGTTCTGCTAAGTCTCTGTCCACTTACCGTGTTTCCCCGAAAATAAGACCTAGCCAGACATTCAGCTCTAATGCGTGTTTTGGAGTAAAAATTAATATAAGACCCAGTCTTATTTTACTATAATATAAGACCGGGTCTTATATAAGATAATGTTAGACTGGGTATAATATAATATAATTAATATAATACCGGATCTTATATTAATTTTTGCTCCAAATGACGCATTAGAGCTGATTGTCTAGCTAGGTCTTATTTTCGGGGAAACACAGTACTTCCAATTTTCATGTTTCTTATGTTCTCTTTCTCTTTGCGGGTCCTTTTTAAAAATTGTAACCCATTTGCTGATGGTTTAGTGGGGTTTCAGGAGGGAACGAAGTCAATGCAGGTGTTCAATCTGCCATGTTCACCTGGAATTCCCCCAGCTGGGATTTTATGACCACTTAAACAACTGAGCACTATTTGGGTCAGTTAATTACCACTGCACAGAGAGCTGGTTTTTAGTGTCACTTAGATGGTGAGTGAGGTGCCAGCCTTCATCTGTCATCTCAGAAATCTGAGGGCGATACTGAATAACCGAGGCAGGGAATTGTGACACAGAACTGTGAAGAGCATGGAGTCTGTTACATATTTACGGTAGTTACCCTGCCATATAGGAAGGTTACTTAGGAACCATGATGGGAGTAAATCAGTTTGTGGATTTGATGCCTACATAAATTATCTATTTGTGTCAGCGCTGTGTTTCTTGTCTTGAATTGTAAATTTCTAGCGTCAAGTCAAGCACTGAGAAATGCTGTTGCAGATAAAAATCCTGCTTAGGAGGTGTTAAGGTGCTCATTCCTTTTGTGTTTCATCATCACTGCCAATCAGGGCTAGAACATTATTGTCTTCATGGGCTTTTAAATGCCAAGCTTTTCAAAAGTCAGATACACCTGGAGTTGAACTGTGCAGTACTCAATTATCCTACTAATAGTTCTCGCCACTGGATTCTCAATTATATTAGGGAAGGTTTAATACCTGGGGCAGAATTGTATTACATGTATTTTTGACGATTTAATTGAACAAACATTTACTGACCACCAGCTATCTGTGAGGTGCTTATGTGGAGGCCAATGGTATGTAACATGTTGCATATTGTTAGAAATAAGATAATTTGGGCTAGTTTTTTTTTTTTTAACTTCTATCATGAATATATTATTATTTTTTAAATTTCAATTTTTTTTTTGTTTAATTCTCTTAGTCTTATTGATAATGTGAACTCTGCAGGTTGTGGGGGGAAAGTCACACACATGTGTGTCACCCCACCCCCGCTCCCCTTCCCCCCAATACAATTGATATCATATTTTCACAGAAAAGGTTTTTGTTCTCAAGTTAACCTATTTTTCATGTTATGGACAATGGTAATTAATTTGTTTTAATTTCTGTTTCTTCTAGTATCCTGGTTATTTGGGGACTTTGCTTTTGATACGTTTTTAAAGTGATCGTGGAGATTATATGAAAGCATTAATATGTCATGACCCCACGCTGCACTGCATTAATACTGCATTTAAAAACTATTTGTGTTATTGTTTTATCAATTAGTATGAGTTACTGGGTTTTAAAAACATTTTCGTCTTGAAGCTGAGGGAGGATTAAAGTAAGTTTAGTCAACTTAGTAAGAGTTGGTTTAAGCACATTCAACGAAGACAAGGATATATTTGAAATAAATAATAGCCCAACCGTGACCTTATTGTACAGCTTAAGAGTGCATTCTCTGGGCCCCAGATTTTACCGGCTCCTCCTCTGGCGAATTGTGTGACCTTGGGCAAGTTACTTACTCCCCTAAGCCTGGATTTCCTCCCCAGTAAAATGGGGGATTAATAGCATCCACTTCAATAAGGCTGTAAGGATTAGATGAGATGATGTATGTAAAAGCTTTTGGCACAGTGCCTGGCACACATAAGTGCTCTTTAAATATTAGCTATGATTAAGACTCATTATTATTCATACATATTATCCATATGTAGTATGAATATTACATATGTTTTATGAATTATTTTATTCATATTCCTTAGATGTGATTCCTATTTCCTTGACAGTGTTGAAGAGTTCAGTTGAGGCAGCGAGATGACTTATTCTTAGGCATTTTTATTTCTAATACTTTTCCATTAATCCATAATGCTTTCTGTTGGTGTAATAATGCTAGCGTGTAAACCTCTCCAGGGCTGTTGCTGCTTTTGCCAGACCCCAGTTAGCAAGGCTTTGGAGCTGAAAGTTTTGGAGTTTGAAGTGAACAAAGGGTCTAGAATTATTTTCTGAAGACTACCCTGGTTTGAGGGCCAGCCACTCACCGGATGAGGCGGAGCAGGTCTAGGTAGGCTGTTCTCACCATGTCCACTTGGGCCCCAGACAGGAAGCCATCATGGAGAAAGTCGCCCGCGTTAGACAGGATGCCATGCAAAGCGTAGAGATCACAGAGACGTTTGAGTGCCTGCTGAATTGCTGGTTCGTTTGCTAGTTTCTCCAGAGCTTCTGTGAAACTCTTCACAGTGACATAGTAGCAGTGTGCCTGTAAAGACAGAGATGCAGTTAGCTTCTGATGCCTGACTCCAGAAGTCACCCTGGACCTTGGCGAGGCTGTGGGAATTAGCTTACTGCAGCCCTGAGTTTCCCAGCAGCCTGACAAGCAACTGCCTTTGCTCCTCGCTCGCTGTGGGTCTGACCGCCTTTTGGACGGTGTGCATCGGGGGCTGGTGGGCTCTGGGACTTGGCCCTTAGTTCCCTCATTTAACAAGGGGCAATTTCAAGTAGGTTTGGAGGTGAAAGAATACAGGAGTAATGGAGGCTGGCCTGGGGATGGTGGAGGACAGCACCACTTTTCTTAAGAAAACAGCTCTTTACTGTCTGCCATGTTCAAGGTGGTGTGTGTGCATCTTGAGGTGAGAAAACAGTTCAACGTGTACATGAAGTTTATCCCAGCTAGAGAGTACATAAACTCCTAGAGGGAGCAGTGCTGTGATTCAGCCCATATGCAACAGTCAGCTCTGTTAGTGGTTAAAATATCCAGTTGGTAAGTGACATTGGCCTCAACCAGGTGGGAGCCCCCTCTACCAGCCACGCTCCTTCTCTGGGACCCCCTCCTCTCATAGCCCAGCAACTAAACCATTAATGCCGTACCCAGCAGGAAGCTTTCGGGACCCTGCTTCCCTTAGGCCTGAAGTCCTTTCTGATTTGTTGGTGCCTGCCCTATTGCATAAGTTTTTTGAATATTCCCCCTCTCCCCAAAACAAACACACGTGTTATTTTTATTTGGTAGGATATATGAGTTCCTTGGAGGGGGAAAGAATGGAGAGCATAGAAAACAGGTCTCAAATGTTAATGGATGTACAAACTACCTGAGGATTTTGTCAAAATACGGATTCCGGGATAAGAAACCTGTGCATTCTTACAAGCTCCCCAGTAATGCCGACGCTGCTGCTAGTGATTTAAGTAGCAAAGCTCAGAGCGTCTTCAGCGTTCAAGGGCATTTACCCAAGGGGACAAGGAATTGGAGGGAAGGTGATTCCTGGCAGGCGGAACTTCATATGCAAAGGACCGTCCTCTCAGCAGCCTGCAAGCAATGAATGAGGCGGAAGCACTGGACTATCTAGTGTGATGATGGGCCCCAGGTCATGAAGGGGTCCTGGGCTGTGAATGACAGGTTGGGATTCTATTCTGTGGGGGTCAGAGAGCGATCAAGTCATCAACAGGCCAGTGACCTGATCAGGTTTCTCATTTGGAAAGAATCTGCCTTTCCCAGAGAGGCTTCTCATGGGTGCTAACAACACCGCTTTGCCACCTGGACCTGGTGTGCTCACAGCCATGCTGGGTTTGCAAGATTTCAACGTGGAAGAGGAGCGGGTGTACGCTGCTGCCCCTGCGGGGATCAAGCAGTCCTTGGTGCTCAGACTGAAAATAGCGGACAGTCTGGCAAAACTAGAGACGCATTTTTGTCTTTCTTTTTTTACGTCGTCCCAGCTTCCCTGTTCTAATCTGAGTGCCCGTCTTTAAATTCTCAGGGTCTTGGGTGGAGAGTGGAGTGCTGAGCTGCTTGAGAGCCTCTCCCTTGGAAAACAGGGTGAAGACGAGAGGAAGGGGGCCTTTGCACTTGGGTGAAAGGCAGAGCTAACCCCTGGCGCCATGCTCGGAGCACGATGAACTTTATCTACTTTTGTGCATGTGGATTTCAATCTTGCCTTCTGCCTAATTTGGGGGTGGAGTGGGATGTATAGTATTTATGCTCTAGGTGTCTCTCTGAATTTTTCATGGATTAACTCATTTAATCCTCATAATAATCTTAAGCGAGGTACTAGTATTCGCTCCATTATGCAGATGAGGAGCCGGAGGTGCAGACAGGCTAAGGTCCTTGCCCAAGGTCACGAGGCTGGTGAGTGGTAGCAAGGAGAGCCAAACCACAGCACACATTTCCCAGGTAAGAGTCTATACTTTTCTTTTTTAATTAATTAATTTTCCAATTACAGTTGACATACTCTATTCTATTAGTTTCAGGTGTACAACATAGTGATTGGACATTTATATATCTTATGACGTGATCCCCTGACTAGTCTAGCACCCATCTGACAGCACACAAAGTTATTACCGTGTTGTTGACTAGATCCCCTCTACTTTACATCCCCATGTAGAGTCTGGACTCTCGATGGCTGCCCTGCTTTGCCAAAGCCACCAGAGCCTGAGGCTGGATCATAAGGAGGCCAGCCTTTGCTCCAGTGCTCCCAGGGACTGACATCTCTCCTCGGCAGAAGCTGAGATTAGAGGGCGAGTGCCCATCAGAGCCTAAAGGACTTGTCCATGCCCCTTTATTTTATAGACAGGAAAAGTGAAACCCAGATGGGGAAAGACTGCCTGAGGTCACATGGCAGGTCACGCACAGAGCTGGGACCAGAACTTAGGCCAGGACTCTCTCCTCTCGTGCAGCCCCTCTACCACTGTTCTCTGTCCCTCTTGTGTTGCTGTCACTATCTACCTGCATATGTCTGGTTTCCAGATGGGACCTGGTTGGGTGCTTGCAGTTTCTGTAGAGTACACAGCCTCCCAAAGCACAATGCCCAGGCAGTGCGGAGTCCCTGCCCATTGTGACTTTGGGGACTTGGCTTGGGTGCCACCTTCCCAGGAAGCCCAGGGACTTGCTCTTCTTCCCCAGGTTGGCTGAGCTTCTTGCGCCCCCATTCCAGTCCCAGCGTGGGGCTCACCTCCCTCACTAATGCAGAGTGGCTCCCTGAGGGCATGACTTGCATCCTTAGTGGGAAGGGAAAGCAAAGCATCTTAGCTCAGCTATTTCGTACCTCTGGGACTTAACTCTTTGGAGTTCTATGTTCTCATCCTGAAAACAAAGATGATGCTAGTCTCCCTCCCAGGGTTTTGTGTATTAAATGAGGTAACCCTGGAAGCAGTACCTGGTCCATTTGAAGGCAGGGCATAGGTTTGGAAAACAGATGAATAAACGGGAGCTCTTGTTCCGTTTCCTGGTAGTCTAGTGAGAGCACAGCCGTGACTCGCCCTCCCCGTGTTGATAGGACATTGAGCAGAGCAGGGAGTGCCCCTGCAGTGGACTGAGCACAGCGGACTACCACCTGTGCCAGCCACTGTGATGGAGGTGGCAGGTCACCAGGTGGCGCTCATGTCCAGTCTGCACCACCAGCCCTGCCTCCTCATGCAGGCCGCTGCAGACTCCTTCAGGGCTTTCCGGTTCTGACGCTGCCATTTTCCGGGCCTGATGACTGCTCATTAAAGTGACCGCCTGGATTTTCGAGCTGTAGGTAGGGCCAGAGTCCCAGCTGCCTGCGCTGGAGCTCAGGAGTCATTCTTATGTTTCTTTTACCCCCTTACTGTCTCTCTGCATCTGTCCACTTCTCTCCATGCCCTCGGCCAAGTTCATGGTCGGGACCACCCTCAGCCCTCGCCCAGACTGCTGCTACCTGCTCCTACTAGCCTCTAGCCTTCTGTCCATTCCTCCTCCTGCAGCCTGAATGATCCTTCTAGAATGAAACTAATCACTTCATTCCCCCACAAACTGCAAAGGTTTCCCATTGCAATGAAAACAGAACCCAGAGTTCTCACAGTGGTGCAGAAGGTCCCAGGCCTTGCTGATCTGGCCTCCTCTGACTCTCTTCCCCTTCTTGTTTCAGTCTTTTTCCTTTGGGTCCTTGGGAGGAGGCGCATTTCCTCCCACCCACCATGCCTTTTCTCGCCTCCTCTGCACCTGTTGTTCCTTTTGCCTGGAAACCTTCCTCTCCAAAGTCATAGGCTCTACTCTTTGCCTGGATAATTTCAGCTCATCCTCGAGGTCTTGGTCTATAAGCCACTTCTGGGACGCCTTTCTAACTCCTCACGGTGGGTAGAGACGGGCTGCTCCGGATCCCGTGTCGGCTGCATTTCCCCATCACAGTGCTTCCCCGCGTGCCACGGTGATGGGCCCTCCCGAGCCCCTAGCACCCAGCCCGGGGCCTCGTGTTGAGTGGGTGCCCAAGTATTTGCTGACTGACTGGGGATTACACGCAAACACAAAACATAGTGGAAATTGAATCAGACATTTAAGGGGCTAAGGGGGAGACTTGACCTGATTTTCTATCTGGGAGGAAATATTTGAACAACCTGAAGCAAATCCAATAACACTGCCTCATTACGTTTTTCCCTAAGAGCGGCCAGCAAGATTGCTTTGGAGTTAAATCCTTTAATTAAAATAACCCGGACTAAAGCTTTGGAAGTGAAATGAGGGCAGCCACTGAGCAGGGCTGGGGAATAATGGCAGAGCTCGGATTTTCCCAGCAGGCTAGCCTGCTGGGGAAACAAAACAGTTTCCTTTTAGCTTCAGCTGACAGGCAGCTCACCTTAGCTGCCTGGAGGTGTATGACGGTGGTCTGGTTCCATGCCTCGTGCTGCTCAGCCCCAGACTGCTGCAGGGTCTGTAAATGATGCACTGAGTCCTGTATGAGCCTGAGGCCAAAGAAAAAAGCGTCAGCTTCTGGACTAAGTGGGAAAGAGACTGATGGTGTTTGGTCCCAGGCTGGCTGGGGTCCCACAGAAGTAGAACTAATTCTCATTTATTAACCACGTTTGTGTTATAAAACTAAATGCCTGATAAACCTTATCTCTAACTCTTTTAGGGGTAGGCATTCCCAGTTTACCGTGGGGAAAACTGAGTCCCAAGAGAGGTTAACTAACTGGTCCAGGGTCACACAGCTAGTAAGAAGTACAGTCCTTCTTCACCTTGAAGCTGTAAAGCCTCAGGGCCCTAGGCTGGGCACTGCCCCCTCTTTCTAATGAGACTCCACCCAGTGTTACGTGGCCATTCTGCTGACTGCCTTCTGGAGAATGGTTTCTCTCTAAAGGCTAAAGTGGCCTCTCAGTTACCTCGCCCGCTCCAAGTTCTCCCTACCTGGATCTTAAAAGAGAACCAGCCCTTGTCCTCCAAACCACTACATTGGTCATTTGCCATTTAACCTTTATTCTTTTATTTTCTAGTCCCTGCCCATCTACTCATGACCCTTGGAATCTGTAGGCAAAGCAAACTGTTTATTAAGCAATATTTATTTTGCTATTACAGGGGATAGGTAAGCAGATATCACACTGAGTTCCAAGCAAACAGCAATATAATGACGTTTAAATTTCCCTGAGCACCCTTGTTTTGCTTTTCCCACCTCCCCCAAATAAAACGTTAGCTCTGCGAGGCCTGGACTTTTTATCAGACTGGTTTATCGGTAGCTCTTTAGTGCTGAGAATAGTACCTGACGTATTGTAAGCACTTAATAAATATTTGTGGAATAAATAATGTCGCAAGTTGCTTGTGATCTTGAAATAACTATTAACCATTCCTGGGACCACAGGTTGGGATGTAATACCTCTTAATTGTATATTGAAAATATTTTTTCCAAGTTGTGTTAGTTGGGGAAGGGTTCCAAAGGTTTCCTTTTTAAGTAGTCAGCTCTCTCCTCTTTCGTGATGGTGTTTGCGTTTATTCAGGACCTGTCTTTATTCCCAGCCCCTGGTATGTTTGGACATTTCTGACACATAGTAGGCGACTGACAATATTTACTGAATGACAGAACTGATGTCCTTGGTCTTATCCTTGTTCCCTGGAGCCTACTAGTCCTTGGAAATCAACTAATTCGATCCCTTGATGTAGTCATCCTTTTGAAAATTATTTTTAGATTGTGAGATATTTGAAACATAGGTGTATTGCTTTATTTGTTGGTATTTACATACCAGTATATTTGTGGTATTTACATTCATGGTATATTCTTTGTATTGCAAATCAGTAAGAACCTAGAGATTTAAAAAATGCATGTCACTGGCCAGAGAGGTGATGTCCTGCTAGCCTGACCAGGATGGGGCAGTGACGGTGGTCCATGCCTGGTGGGTGTGACGTCCCCTTCTCTCTGCCCACAGTGGCAGGAGCTGAGAAGACTGAGAAGGTAGGGGGAGGGGCTGGTTTTTGGAAGAGTATCCAGGAATGCCCACGCAATCCCAAAGGTCCTAATGCTGGAAGGAGCCTGCCCCAAGGTGGGATGGCTGATTTCTCAGCTGTGACTCACCTGACTGCCACGTGTGCCCAGGCCCTGGTGTAGAGTTCTGGGTGAAGGAAGTCCGCTGCCCTGTGTGCTGGGCATCTGGCCAGGTCAGGTGCGGTCAGGTACGCAACAGACTGAGGGAAAGACTTCTGCAGTGTGGAGCCTGGGGATGCCTGGGCCTGCAGGTAGCTCTTTATCAAAAACCTAGGGGTGGGCAGAGGCAGGTGAGAGGGTGGGGAGTGCTGTGGGACAGCCCAGCACCCCCTCTTCCAGAGACATGCACTCTGCGTCCGCTGTGGAGAGCCAGGGCCACACAAGTTCTCACCCAGGCCCTCCTGATGGTCACTTCTTGCTCCAGGCACTCCCCCCCCACACCCAGTTGGCCTGCTGTGAAGCCTTCGGGTAGTGTGCCCTGAGGCTGTACTTCCTTCATGAGGAAAGTGGGCTGCAGCCGTGGAGCTGGGCAGACACTCACACCCCGAACATAAACCCTTTGGCTATCTGAGCAAACAGAATCTTCTGTGTTGGTTAGGAGCTTGTGGTTTGGGATTCATGACGAACTGTACAGCGACTGTGGAAATTAAATTTTTCTTAGCTGAATAAAGGAGGATAGATGTCGGGATGCAAAGAGGAGTGGGAGGATTACAGGTGACTGTTAGCTTCTTCCTTATGATAATCCAGTGGTTACAGGCTCTGGGCTCACACAACCTTGGATTCCCATGCAGCTCCCCTGAGACCGAGGTGATGCTGTAGAAGTTACTTCACAGCCTCAGTTTGTCCATCTCTAGATGGGGATGGTAATACTTGCCTGACGGGGTTTGTGAAAATGGAATGAGATATTATCTGTAGAGCACAGAATGTCTAATACATGATATTGTATTCCTTTTGTAATTTAAAAAAACCCACAATAAATGTTATAAAAAATTCCAAGAAATGTTCTATAGCATAGTTGCCAGTAAACCTTTCCTTTCTGCATGGAGAAAGAAGTGTTTGTCCTGTTTTATCACCTGAGAATAGATGAACGTGAAAGTCTTTGTCAGAGACCCTAGTCCCCTCGGTAGATACAGAAAGATGAAAAGAGAGCCCCTGTTGGGAGGAGGCTGACTCAGCCTTTCCTCCCTGACCTCAGGGTGGAGCCTCCTGCGTGCAGCCCTGCGCTAAGCGCTAAGCCGGGTGCTGCGGGTGAGTGAGGCAGGCGCCCTTCCTGCCCTTCAGGAGCTCTGCGTCACACACACAGAAAGACGCTTTCAGCCTGGGGTAACGCTTCACGGAAACAGGACAGTGTTGGTTGGAGGCTGGGGGCGGTGCTACTGTAGATGTAGTGGTCAGGGAGGGCGCCTGAAGGAGGTGTCATCTGAGCAGAGACCGGAAGGACGAGAAGGAGCCCCCGACAACAGTAAACTGGGGACAGGGTTTAGGACGAGCGAGGGGCAGCCAGGGCCCCATGGCGGGGGGGGGGGGGGGGGGGGGGGGGGGGGGGGGGGCAGGAAGATGTGTGTGGCTGGCTGGCATAGTGAGCAGAGGCAGGAGGCTGCCAGGGCAGGATGGAGAGGGCGCAGGTCATGTCGTAGGGCCTTGGAGGCCGCAGTGTGGAATGTGGCATTTTCCTGTGAGCCGTGGGAAGCCAGCAAAGGACTTGAAGCAAGGGAAATATGTCATCTTCTCTGTGCTGGCTGCCAGTGGAGAAAGGACTGAAGGGGGTGGAAGCAGGAGAGCAGGACAGACGCCGCTGTACAGGTGATGGGACTGGCTGGCTGGGAGCTGCAGCGAGTCTGGGGGGAAGTGGGTGGATTAGAGACACACGTGGCAGTCGGACGCTTCCTGACGGCACTCCCCAAAGTCTGCTCCCTCTGCGGACACCAGACAGACGCTTCAACCCAAACAGAAGCCCCAGGGGCCAGGCAGAGGAGGCCCGGGACCAGCCTCAGCCTTACCTGGCCGTCTGCAGGTACAGCACAGTGTTCTCACCCTCGTAGGTGCAGGAGGCCGTCACTCTGGTGACCAGTGATGGCAGGCCGCTCAGCTTTGAGTAGCCGTGCCCGCCGCAGGCTCTGCGACACAGCTCAGCCCCCTGGGTGCAGAAGTCTGCTACCATGGCCTTTGCACCTGAGCTCAGTGCGTGTAGCTGCAAGAACGGGAAGGGGGTCAGATGGTGTAAGGGGGTCCTCCGGGAACAACCGTCTGTACCACTCACTGAGTGCAGGTAAGAATTGTTTCCTCAGCTCACAACTTTATGAATGAGAAGGCTGAGACTCAGGTTCTGGGACTCGCCCAAGATCACACAGTGAGCCAACACCACAAAGGACGATAAGAATGAAGGAAAACCCTCCAGGCCATTCTTCAGGGTCTTGGGAACTGGGTGCTTCCTGGATGGGATTCACTGTCATCCAGGAGCCGTAGACTTTGCGGGCAAGCAGAGGTTTGGGAGAGCTGGCCTGTGAGGATGCGAGTCCACCATCAGCCTGCTGCCCTGGGTTGGAAGCCAGGCTGCCAGGCAGCAGACCTGGTTTGAGTTTGGGTTCTTAGAAGCTCCTAGCCATCTGCAGGCTTCCTGTCCTTGGGGGAGGGTTTAACCTCTCTGCACTTCACTTTTCCTCACCTGTAAACAGGATGGGAATGGTGCCTGCTGTGCAGTTCAAGGATTAGTGAAGCCATTGGGCCTGGATAGAACGAACCTTAGTGTCCAGGGAAGTCCATAGCCCTTTATCTCAACCCCTTGGGGCCAGATGCGTTTTAGAATCAGAATGTTTTTGAATTTCAGAAAGGTAAAGCAGGACATTTAAGGTATATTGTATAGAATACACCTAGAGGAGTCTGGGGCAGCCTTAGCGATCAAACACGTTAATATTTATACTGAGAAAGGTACACTCAATGGGATAAATCATGTCAGTTCAGGTCAAACTGTGCCACCAAATGAATTCTAAACAACTTTTGGTTTTCAGGGCTTTTTGGGTTTCAAATGTGCATTAGGGATTGTACACCTGTGTTCTATGTACTATGTGTGATTACTTCCTCTAACATTTTTGGAGCTTTCTGGGGACCCCATGGGCTGGATTTCCACGTCGGGGTACAGTTCTCCCTAGGTGCCCTGACCGGTTGGAAGGCTGGGGAAGGGAAAGTGGAAGGGGCCCATGGGAGCAGACTGGGCAGAAAAGGCCAGCCACCCTCCCAGTGCCCACCCATCTGCCCGCAGACAGCACATACCTCAGGCAGGAGGCTGAAATCTCTGTTCAGGATGGCACTGTAGGAGCGATGGAAGAATTCCAAGAGGTTGTTCGCCAGGAAATGGAATGCATAGGCCGTGGCCAGCTGAGGAAAGAGTTTCTGCTGCTGTGTCTGGTAGTCCAGGACTTTTGCCTCTGGGCCACTTAGGGGAAGAAAAGTGGAAGGTTTAGAAGATTGCTACATGCCATATCCACCTTCCCATATCGCCAAAGCCAGAAAGCCTTAAACTGACAGTTTTTATGTCTCATTAGAGAACAGACCCAAAATGGCATAAGGCAATAATAATCTTTTAAAATCCCACCTAACATGAATATCCCCTCATTTCACTCCAGAAATATTGACGTCTGCTTATGGCTGCTGCCCCTTGTTGGGCAAGGTTTACAAAATACAGCATATGCACCATAGCATCCTGCTAAAACCCACCAAGTTCTGAGTTCTAGCACATCCGGTCCCAAGGAGTGTGGGTGAGGGGTTGTGGTCCTGTATCCCTGAGGATTTGAACCTGGACCTTTTACTACCAGGTGCACTCGCCGTGTGCTGGGAAGTATGTTGAGCCTAATCATTAACTCAGAATGTGAAGGTGAGTCCGATGGAGTCCCAGGCTGGGGACTGTGCCTGTCTTGTCCGCTGCGGTGCCCTCAGAGCCTAAGGCCGTCCAGCATGCAGAGCCTGCAGTAACACCATTTGTGGATTGAAAGAAGGTGTGAGAGAGAAGCCTCCATGGCTGATGGGAAGAAACCTGGCATTTCTTCTTTGGGCCAGCAGCCCCTCACCTGGACATGTACTATTATGACCATCCTTGGGACATTTCTGCAACTCAGAAAACGGGGCTCCACACAGGACATCGTCGACGACAGCACCTTCCCAGTGCCCCTGTTCTCCAAGCACACAGCCTCAGCCCAGCATGCTGAGGCCCAGGCCGGCTGAGGGCGCTGTGGCTTTGCCAGAGGCAAGGACCCTGGCTAAGGGCCGGTTACGCTTTATTGCACTCCACCCTCACCACCTCCCTGAAAGACCTTTCCTGTCATGCCCATTGTGTAGATGAGGACGCTGAGGGACAGAGACGTGCGACGGCTAGCCAGAGCTCCCCCAGCTAGCAGGTGGCTGAGCAGGTGTGGCCCCCACATCTGCCTGGCACCCAGCCCTCAGGCCACTGTGCATTAGACGCCCGATCCATGTGCCCAGGGAATGAAACACTACCAGACTGTTGGGCTGGATGTTCTCAATTCCAGTCCTGGTGATGTCACTCTTTACAAGTGAGAAAACTTGCCAAGGAGGGCAAAGGACTTGCCCAGGGTCACTTAGCAGAATTGGGCCAGGAACCGCCAGACTGAAGCCCGTCTCGCAGCACCATGAGCTCAATCAGTTTTGCTGGCCCTGCTCTACCTCTCCCTTCCTGTGCACAAACTGGGGCAACCACATGCCCAGGCTCCATTTGCTGCATCCTGGGCGAGTCCGCTTGAGATATAGTTACTCTAAAAAATGATGTGTTGTTTACCTGAAATTCAAATTTAACTGGCAGTCCTATATTTTTATTTGCTGAATTTGGCAACTCTGTGTGTGTGTCTGTACACGTGTGTGCACATGTGTACAATACACATTAAAACAGAGTACAGTCAGCCCTTGGTATTTGGTGCCATGGGGTAGAGGGAGTGTCAGTCGGACATAGCCGTGTACAACAAAATGGATCCAGATTTGGACATACCACAGCTGGGTGTTGACATTCACAGCCAGACAGAACCAATGTCCGCCTTAGAGTCTGATGTGACAGATGGGCTTTGTCAGACACAGTTACACCCTGACAGAGCAAACTCAGGAGCCACAGTCACCTGCAACTTGGCAAGTAGCTGACCCAGACATAGCTGTACAGGACCTAGTTGGACTCGGACAGACAAACTGAGTCAAGGTCTGGTGGTATAGGGCCAAAGACACATGATTACACAGAGCCCGATGGGGCCAGACACAGACAGAATGTCGGGCCCGCTGATTAGCCGGAGGTAGAGACCCCATAGAAGTGGCCAGGTGGGCAGGGCCGGGCGGACGTGTACACCTGGAGGAGTAATGCGTGCGCCCTCACCCTGCTCTGGCAGAGGGACCCTGTCGGGGGCAGGTGCTGCGGGACTGACAGGTAGTCGTGTCTGCAGTGCCCAGCTCTGGGCGCCCCTCACCTGGGCCGGAGCTGGGACTGGCGGCGTATGACTGAGTAGCGAATGGCGATGACACAGGCCTTCTGCAGCAGCGGTGTGATCTCGCCCAGAAGCAGCTCCACCCGCGTCACCACCATGGAAAGGTAGTTGCTCTGTGGTGTCCCAAGCTTGATGTAGGTGCCATCTGGCAAGACCTGGTAAGCCAAGGACAGGTGCTGGGTCTGAGCCAAGGCTCCCCAGCCGGGCTCACCCAGAACCGTGGGCCTCCATGCCTTGTGGGAACCACAGTACTCAACACTGTTTCCCTGGAGTAGGCACAGCTGGCTACCAGCCCAAATGTGCCCGTTTGGCCGTGCTGATGGTTAAAACGGAAACATCTGTGCTTGTCACTAAATAGCCACTGTGTCAAGTGCTCTGGTTCACAGCTCTTCTCCTGGGACACCCTGGCCTTTCCCACAGTCCATAGCTAAAGGTAATGCGTGGCAAAATGTGGACTTCCAGAAGTTTCTCCAGCACTTGGCTGGTGTCTGTTCAGTGATTGGTTGTGTCCAGGCCTCACTGTAGGTGAATACGCATGTCATCCTTAGCCCCACCCCTTTTCTCTTCAGATTGCCATGCCACCCATCCCATGATGGCTCTGTCACCCACCCCATGAGGTGAGCATTCACCTAGGAGAACTCTGAGGCTCCGAGAGACCAAGTGACTTGCCCAAGATCACACAGCTGCTAAGCTGGGGTTTTTCCCAGGTCTGTGGGATACCAGAGCCTCTCTGGGGGAGAAATGTCTCAAACTCAACTTTGTGGAGGAGGAGCCAGAGGCAGCAGCAGCCTGGGCGTGGGGGGGCAATGTCCCCTCTCCAGGCAGTGCAGGCCTGTAACCTCCCCAGAGCCCCCACCTGTGCAAAGCGACTCAGCATATTCTCCCTGGGGACCCGCACATGGTCCAGCCGCAGGAAGCCGTTGTCCGTTTGCTCAAAGTCCATCTTGGGCCCAATGTCTCCAACGGTGATTCCTAGGAGGAGATGGAGTTGGGAACGTCCATCAGTTATGTGCTTGCTGTCTGCCAGGTACCACGCACACACACATTCCACGTCCTCTGAGCCTCACAGCGGCCTGTGACACTGAGATTATTATACCTGTTCTGCAGGTGACCAAGCTGAGGTCAGACAGGTGCTGAATCTTGCTCAAGACCACTCCGCTAGTTAGCACCAGGTCTGTCCAACGAGACCCTCCCCTGCCCCGCTCGCCCAAGGGTGACATGTCCCAGCTTTTCCCATGGACCTCTGGAGCCCCAGGACAGGGAGGCGTGGTGGGGGGTCTCCTCCTGGCAGGGGTCCTGAAGGGAGCAGCATGGGCTTACCTGGCAGGGGGGTGTGGTCCTGGAGGCTCCGGATGGGCACGATGAAGGCGTGCATCCCCCGCCGGGCTCCGGAGCACATCAGCTGGGCCTGGACCAGAGCGTGGGTGGCCGACCGTCCCACTGAGGGCAGAGAGGAGGCCCCGGGTGATCCCTGGTGTATGAGGCCCTGGTGTACATTGCTGACAGGCTAACCTCATCAGGAACCTGCTGTGAGCCTGTCTACAGTGAGCCTGCTGTAACAGGTGAGGAGGACCAGCGTGGCATGGGGAACAGCAGGCCTCAGGCCGGATAGGGGTTGGTTTGATCTGCCTCAGAGGGCGTGGATCGGGAGGATCCCAGGGAGCCTGGAGGGCGAGGGGCGTTTTCCAGGGAAGCCCCACGGGGAAGGGTGTGCAAGGCCGAGGGAACAGTGTGCTCGGCAGCCTGAGGACTGGATCGGCTTGGTGGAGCTGGGCAGTGGAGGAGGTGGCATCCACACATGTTCAAGGTACCCCTCAAGGTACCCCTCAACTCACGTGGCCTCACCTCATCCTTGGAAATGACTGGAACAATCCACAGAACTTTAACGTGAGTGGCTTTAGAATACACTGGGTTGGAGGGATTTATAGAGAGCTGTTTGGTGGCTGGAGGTGCAGGGGGTTCTGTCTAAACAACAGGTTTGTGTACAGACCACCCTACAATTACACAGGCAGGACCCCCGTGGGTCAGGGAGGCGCAAGGAGGCTGATAGCGAGCCTTAGGGGACCAAAGCTGTCCACACCGCCTGTGCTCTCTTCCAAAGGCAAAGCGTGACAATGGCTATGGATTTTAATGAAAACAGTCCAAATGGAACAATCTGGGAAAGCTTAGCATCTATTAAAATTTGGTTCTACAACAGTCTCCTGAAGTGTGTGCCCTTGAGTCATTTTCTTTGGAATCAAGGAGACAGGACTTTACGTCAGAGCTGCTGGGGTGTGTAAGTCAGGATGCATGGTGAGAACACGGGTCCTGTGTCACAGGGAGAAGTGTGCAGCGCTGCCCTTACCCCAGCTGGGACTAGGGACTAGGGCACCTTTGAAAAGTCACTTTTCACAGAGGGGGAACCCCCCCCCCCAAGAACCAAATAAATCTAGCAGTGGCATGCTAGAGGCACTGTGAAATGAGCAAGCTTTTTGTTTTTTCTGTCCTCAAAAACCTATTAATAGGGGCAGCCAGTTGGCTCAGTTGGTTAGAGCACAGTGCCCATAACACCAAGGTCACTGGTTCGATTCCCACATGGGCCAGTGAGCTGCGCCCTCCACAACTAGATTGAGAACGACTTTACTTGGAGCTGATGGGTCCTGAAAAAACACAGTGTTCCCCAATAGTCCCCAATTAAAAAAATAAAAATAAAACACCAAAAACCTATTACTAAATCACCTAACTATAATAAACACAGATAATTGCCATTTATCAAAATCCATTGGTACTACTGGACCCTGTGCTGGTGCTTCCCAGTTCTTCCAGGGCAGGTATGATGAGTCCCACTTTCCAGATACAGAAACTGAGGCTTAGAGAGCAGGGTAACCCCTCCACTCAAGGTTACTGGCCTGGAGGGGCAGAGCTGGGATTTGAACTCTCCGATTTCAGAGGCTGGTTACTTTTCTGGTTACCTTGTGGTTGAGAGCTCACTGGCCCATGTGGGAATCAAACTGGCAGCCTTCGGCGTTAGGAGCACGGAGCTCCAACCGCCTGAGCCAACGGGCCGGCCCCTTTTCTCTGCAGTTTTGACAGCAGTCATTCATTCTCTCTCTGCCCTCCTATTTCTCTTTCCTTCTCTGTCTTTCTCTGTTAGTCTCTCACCTCTCGCGGTCTCTCTCTCTGCTTTAGTTGGACTTCTCACATTCGTTGTATACTTTTTTCTGTATCAGCTTTCACCAAATGGGTCCCCAAGTGCCACGGATTTGTCCTAGGCGGTGTAGTCTCAAATCGGGGGAAGAGGACCTTGGTGGGACCCCCCTCCTTGGGGCGTGGCCCATCACTGAGCCTCAGGGAAGCATGGTGCTGTCGCCACCTGGTGGCCACAGGGAGGTGCGGTGCTGGTGGCCTGACTGGTGCTGGTGGTGGGTGTGAGCCTTTCACACGTGTGGAGCAGGGTTGGGTGGATGTTTTTCTCAGTGTGTAATCCCAGGGCCCTGTGCTCTGGCTGGTGGCAAGCTTTGGGGGATGAGAGGACCTGGGATTGGGGAAGTGCCTGGGACTAGGGCCAACTCTGTGTGTGTGTGTGTGTGTGTGTGTGTGTGTGTGTGCATGCACACGTGTGTGGAGAGGTGTGTGGACAGCGTGTATGGGAGAAGCCTTGGCCCTCATCACCCAAAGGTTGGGTTGATTTCCTCAGTACGTGAAAGTTCCCAGGGGGCCTCTTGGCCACTCACTGATGAAACTCTTCATATCCCACCTATTTCACAGAGTAGGAACCTGAGGCTCAGAAAGCTGAATTGACTTTGCCAAGGTCACTATCCCAGAGCAGGGACTCAATCAGAGGTGCGCTGGACGTCAAAGTCAGTGATATTCTGCTATCCCGCTTTGTTCTCCTTGGGGACAGATAGGGCTGGGTGACGGAAGGGTACTCACAGTCACCCGGCCACCATTTGATGGCAGTTATCGAGGGGCTGTGCAGCACAAACTCCTGGGTATCTGCATCGTAGGTGGCTTCAGTCTCCAGGCCCTGAAGATACGTCCCTGGAATCAAGGATGGGAGTTAGACATGGGCCCTGGGTGGGAATCTCACCCGGGGATCAGTGTCTATGCAGCCTGGAACCCTCAGGCACCAGCCCAGTATGACTGGGGGTGTCTCCCAGCTGTACTTACAGGCATTTCTTTTACCCATCGGCTGTGGTGGGGACAGACGGCCAGCCCCTGGCAAGGGATGGTTGCTGACATTTCCAGAAGGAACTACTTGCCCCACTGCTCTAGTTATACGTTTGTATAAATTAGAAAAAGACACTATTGCTTCCTCCAGACCCTTGACTGCTGTAACATTTTCGTATTAACTGTACAAATCTATGACTACGGAGACACGAATGCACGCTGTGGAACTGTGCGGTGCGTGTCCGCTGCCTGCAGCAGCCCTGGCTCACCATGTCCCAGTTCTGTCTGGGCATACGTTGCGATGATCTGGAACTTGTTGCAGAGCGGGGCCCATTTGGCAATCTGCTCGTCCGAGCCCAGGCTCCTGAGCGCTTTCACGAAGATGTGGTGTAACCCTAAGGCCAGGTCTCCAGAAAGGGTTCTGTGGGGAGGAGACGCTGTGAGTGAGCAGCCCACTGGGAACGGGCCCAGGTAACCCTCAGCACGAGCAAGGCAAGAGGGAAGGGGCACCTTGTGTCCTGCTTCCCCAACAAGTGCTGCCGTTGTCAGGGAGAATAGCTTATGGGGCTGGGGTTCTGGGGGATCCCAGGTGAATTCCTCTCTGGTGGGGCTGCCCTGCCAATGAGCACCTGGAAGCGTAATGTAATTCACGACTGTCTTCCAACCAGCCCAGGCGCTCTGCTAGTTTCTGGATGTGGAATTTCTTCTGAATGCTGGCCTCATAGCGCTCATTCTGGCTCATGAAATAATTATCCTTCAGGTTAAACACTGGGTCGCCGTGGATGATGCTCTCTGCCGGACACAGAACAGTGGGCTTAGGGACCTGGGTGAGATTCCGGGAAGCTTCACATCTTCCCACCCACTTGCCTCATGGATGTGGAAAGGCAGGCAGACGTTACTGACATTTTACAGATGAGCTGACAGGCCTAGAGGTGGGAAAGTGCTTGCCCAAGGTTACAAAGCGCTGCAGTAACAGCATGAGGGCCGGCATCCCGGTCTTTTGCTGCCTAGGGCTCTTCTGTCCCTCAGACAGGCTCAGGGAATATTGATGTGTTAAAGATGCCTGCCAGCCCAAGGGAATGAATCTGTAACAGTTGCGTGTTGAGAGCAAACTTTGTTGTTCGAAGGTGGGACTGCTAGTGAAGGACTCTTCTTCCAAGAAGTTTGTGGGCACAAAGCAGATGTTCCATTGCTCAGCCTCCTCTTACCAACTTTCCTCCGGAGAGTAGTGTTCTGGGCGCCTCCGTCCAGGATGTTGGTGAGTCGTTCCACATCAAAGGACTGTGTGTACCTCTCGCTCGCTATGTCGGGGTGCACTTGCCTGCTCCAGGGATCCCCCATCGACACTCGGTGCACTGGGCGGTCCATCCTCGCCTGGATTGGCCTGGCGTTTGAGGAGAGAGTGAGGAGAGAGTGAGGAGTTTCCCCTTATTTGTGGTTTTGCTTCCCATAGTTGCAGCTACCCGTAGTCAACTGCAGTCTGAAAGAATTATACGGAGAATTTCAGAAATAAACAATTCATAAGTTTTAAATTGTGCACCATTCTGACTAGCGTAATGAAATCCCTCGAGTCGCGCTGCGTCCCACCGAGGACATGACTCAACCTTTTGTGCAGCGTCTCCACGCTGCAGACGCCACTGCCCGTTAGTCACTTGGTAGCTGTCTGGGCTATCAGATTGCCTTTCGGGGTGTCACAGTGCTTGTGTTCAGGTCACCCTTATTTTACTCAGTAATGGCCCCAGGGTGCAAGAGTAGTGATGCTGGCAATTTGGACACGCCAAAGAGAAGCAATAAAGTGCTTCCTTTAGGTGAAAAGGTGAATAAAGTACAATAAGATAATTTCGAGAGAGACCATTTGTGTAACCTTTATTACAGTATAGTTATAATTGTTCTATTTTATTATTAGTTATTGTTAATTTCTTACTGTGCCTAACTTATAAATTAAACTTTATCTTAGATATGTATGTATAGGGAAAAACATGGCATATAGAGAGCTCGGTACTATCAAAGGTTTCAGGCATCCATAGGGGCTCTTGGAACAGATTGGGGATCAGGGGGACTGCCGTACTTCTGGCCTGGCTGCTCTGAGCCTTGGGCGGTGCTAAGAACCTGTGTGCAGGAGGAGCTGCCGAGGGCTGAGCAGCGTCTATGCAGGCCTGGCATTCTCTGGCACCGCCGCGGGCAGGGCTGATGGGTGGAGGAAAACAACTCTCAAATTCTTGAGTGCC
Source organism: Rhinolophus ferrumequinum (assembly GCF_004115265.2). Lineage (NCBI taxonomy): Eukaryota > Metazoa > Chordata > Mammalia > Chiroptera > Rhinolophidae > Rhinolophus > Rhinolophus ferrumequinum. The sequence goes on from NC_046300.1 coordinate 53,070,539, forward strand.
ACTCCACCCCCACGCTCCTCCCTGTGGGCACATGGCTGTGTACCAGGCCTTGTCTAGGTGTTGTATGCAGGAATTGCTCAGTAAATGGAAGATCAATATGTGTTAGCCAAGATTTGGACAGGATCTGATTACAAAGCTCGTGCTCTGTCCACTGCAGCTTGTGTTGCAAGCACTGCCTAGGGGAGTCCTCACACGTCAATGAAGATCACACAGAAGGAAATTAATCTTAGATTAACTGTGTGGCTTCTACCTGCCCGGGAGTTGGATGGCGTCTGATCACACAGCACATGCCCTGTCCTTGCTATAGCCCCGCCATGGGACATATCGGGGGGACCTGTGGCCCCATTCACTCTGTCCCCTACATCCTGGGCTCATTGGCCCATTTCTGTGAGCCTGGAGGGTTACTGTGGAGCTGAGGGGAGGAAGCCTGCTTCTTGCCTGTGAAGTGTTCGCCCTGGAACCCCTGTGTGTTCCTCGTGGCCAAGGTGGATCCTGCATCCTTCACAGCAAACCCTCAGCCTCCTAGAAGCCCCTGCTCCCCGACAGGGCACCCACCAGGTACAGTCTGTTCTATTTCTCAAGGCTCTCGAATCCATCTGTTCCTCCCACTCGTGTGGCTATCACCCCAGGCCACCATCATCTCTCACCTGGCCTCAGTGTGTCTCTTGTCTGTTCTCCTGGCTGCAGGGTGGACTCTTAAACTACAATCACATCGTTTTCCTCCCCTGCTTGAAATTTGCTTCTTGGTGCCCACACTTTGCCTCTGCTATTTCCCGGGTGTTTCTAGTCAGCCCAGCCTCCAGGGACCCCTCCTCTAATGACAGTAGTGCCCCATGGGAGAACTGAGCACCTTTTCAGTGCCCCAAAGCCCGTGCTATTAGAATGGACAATATTTACTCGAATGCCCCTTTCCAAGGCAGTGAGTATCAAGGGGGCTGGCTCTGCTTTTTCTTGGTTCCCAAGAGCATAGTTCACAGGAAGCACACTATTAATCTTTCCTGCAGGTGGCCCTGCTTTGATGCCCTTTCAGATACACTATGGTTATTATTACTGTTTTATAAATAGGACAGGAACCTCGAGAAGGGAGGAGACATTGTCAGGTCATGCAGCACACAGGCAAATGGGAATCACACACAGCCTTCCCAACCCACGTCCCTCAGTGGGCGGCTGGGCTGTGGGCTGCTGACTAGGGGCCTGGCGTGTTTAGGGAGCGCCCCCCCCCATACCTGCAAGTCACCTCGCCCGTTTTTTCTCTTCCTGCCTCACTTCCTCTCTGCCTCTTGCTCCCTCTGCTGCTGCCTCTTTGCTGTGCTGAACACTCTGGGCTCTCACCCTCTGACCCCCTGGCCCCGTCCCAGCCTGGGCTGTGTCCTCTTCCTGGGACACTCTTCCCCCGCATGTCCTCGGCTCCCTCATTACCTCCTTCAAGTCCCTGATCAGTCTCTGTCTCAGTGAGGCCCACGTGACCACCCTCTTTAAAATCCCAAGACCTCTTCCCCCAGCATTCCCAATCCCCCTCACTCTGCTCTACTTTTTCCCTTTTCCCTTGTCCTAACAGACAAGACCACTTACGCATTCATTACGTTTTTATTTATTCCTGTCTCCCCCTACTAAAAGGTAAACTCCAAGAAGGCAGGGATCTTTGTCACATTCATGCTGCTGTTCTAACACGTAGCCCAAGGCCTGGCCTGAAGGCAGAGTGTAGTAAATAAGTGTCCAGTGAAAGAAAGCAGTGCTCAGGGTCACTGGAGCCATGGGGAAGGCCATTACCGGGTGGCCCCGTCCTCAGGGGTCTCCCAGTCCCTCCCCTGCCCCTCAGCCCGCTGGCCTGACTCACCTCTGTCCTTCGTCGCCACTGTAGGCCTGGCCTGGCCTCTCTAGCTGTAGGCCTGGGCTGCTTGTGGGTGGCCCAGCCCCTTTCTCCTCCCCTCGAGAGGCGGCCCTGCCTGGCTGTTCTCTCAGCTCTCAGCTGTCCCCTGCTGCGTTCCCTGCATGTTCTCTTCTGCCCTCCTGTCTCCCTCAAGTGGATGCAAGGGTGTCGTGCCCAGCACCAGGCGGCCCTGGGAGGACTGCTGTGAAGATTACGCAGTGTGGACGGCTTCATATGAAGCTGGCTGGACAGCTACTTCCTCTCCCCGCCTATCTGGCCCTGCCTCCCAGAGCCTGGGCCTGCTGGAATGCACACACTTGTGCTGTGCACGAAGAAACCCCACAGCCCCCACCCAGAGTCCAGAGACCTGGGTTCAAATCCCAGCGGTGTGACTCTGAGTTACTTCACCCCTTAAAGTTTCCCTTCCCTTGTCTATAACTTACAGGGTAGAAAGGAAAGCTCTCGGTAAACTGTAAAGCCTCAAGCATTTGTAATTTGAGATTATTATTGTTTTCTTGGTTCCCTATAAGTGAATTTCTCAATTCCCAGGAGTCACGTTTGCTGGTGGAATTTCTGATTCTGGAGCAGTTGTGTGAGGCCTTTGGTTGTACGGGGTATGTCGATTTGTTTCCTGATCAATCCATGTTTCTGAGTGCCCGCAGTGATCTAAGCACTGCAGCACATACAGCAGGAAGCAAAAGTAAACTAAACTGAAGTGCACTAGTCCCCCCCTTGGGAAGCTTCCAGGCTGGGGTTGGGTGGCTGCTGGGGAGACAGATCATCTCAGTGGGAATGAGCAGGGAAACCTGGATGGGATACTCACAACCACTTGTAATGAATTTACAACCTTTTGTAAAAAGGTTAAAACCTTCTTGCCCTCTCTTCCTGCTCCCCCTGTCCCCGGGTCCCTCCTGCTTTATCTGGCCAGCTCTTTATTCCTTCCTCTCACCACAAATGTTACACTCTCGGGAAGTCATCCCGGTCTGGAGGAGAAGCTCCTGGGCTTGCTTTGTTAGCTCCGCGCTTTTGCACCTCGTGGTATAATGAACAATGTATGTTTGGTCTTTGACCCCAGTTCCTGGCACAGAGCTCTGAAGTGATAAGCTTGTCTTTTGTAGCTATGGTTGGGGGCCATTAGATAGCTTCAGGAAGGGGCCTGGTTGCCAGAAAGGCCAAGCCTTAATTAGAGGGTTGGAACTTTTAGTCTTCCCTCTACCCAACATTCAGGGAGGACGTAGGGGTGGTCTAATCACCAATGGCCAATGATTTAGTCAATTTTGCCTACATAATGACATCTTGATAAAATCCCTAAACACTAGGTTTGTGGGAGCTTCTGGGTTGGTGAACACATGGTGTGCTGGGAGGATGGTGTGCTCGAAAGAGCACGGAAGCTTCACGCTGCCCTGCACCCCCATACCTTGCCCTGTACGTCCCTTCCACTTGGCTGTTTCTGAGTTGCTTTATCCTTTATAATAAAGGGGTAAGCAGAAGTAAAGTGCTTTTCGAGTTCCCTGAGTCGTTCTAGCAAACAACTGCACCCGTGGAGGGGGTGTGGGAATCCCTGAATTTAGCCAGCAGGTCAGAACTATGGGTGGCCCCCAGGATTTGCAATTGGTGTCTGAAGTAGGGGAAGTCTTGTGAGACTGAGCCATAAACCTATAGTGTCTGCATTAACCCCAAGAGTTAGTGTCAGAATTGAATGGAATTGCTGGAAACCCAGCTGGTGTGAAAGAATTGGTTGTTGGTATGATCAACCGCATATTGGGTGTCACAGTGAGACAGGATAGTTAACATACTGTTAGGCAGACAAGAAAGTCCCTGTGGAATAAACGAAAACAAACTTTTGTTTATTTATCCTAAAACTTCAGGTTTTGAAATAAATCTTCACTCCAGGACAAAGATATGAGAATGCACCTTGAGGTTAATAAATTATCTCATAAATCCCTTTGGGCCTGACAATGGAGCAGATCTGATAGAACGAATGGAAGTTACTAATTAACAACCTAATCTTCAGGCATCGTGATCTCAACTCCCTAACAGTCCATGGTGATGACTTTCCCTGTGTAGACGGTAAGATTTAACATAACATTGAGACAGACCTGAGGCCTCAGCTGGATGCGGGGACGACTTCTCAGCTATCAGCCCTGAGGCCTGCTGTCCTTTGTCCTTCACCACTTACCCGCCTATAAAACCCCGTAATCGTTTTGGCTTGGGGAAGGTGGTTTTTCAGACGCGAGTCTGTCATCTTCCCTAGCTGCCGGCGTCTAGAATAAAAGGCACTTTTTCTCCTCACCAACCCTTGTCACTCTCGTTTTGGACTCTTCGGGCGCAAGCAGCACTGAACCTGAGTTCAGTAACAAAACCAAGAAATTAACACTGATACTCTGCTATTAACTAATCTTTACAACTCATTTGAGTGTGTTAGAGGATTCCTGTGATCAACCTCAGGTTCAATGACTTGCTAGAAGGACTCACTGAACTCAGAAAAACTGTTACTCTCGTGGTTATGGTTTATTACTGCAAAAGGATACAGATCAAATCAGCAAAGAAAAAGGTGCGTAGGGTGGAGTCCAGGAGAGACCAGGCGTGCGTGTCCAGTTGTCCTCTCCGTGTGGAGCTATATGGGCAGCATTTAATTCTCCCTGTGTGACAACACGCGTTAAGTACGAAAACTAGGGAAGCTCCCCCAGCCTTCGTGTCCAGGGTTATTAGGCATTGGTCAGAGGCCTGGCCTGCTGGGGGCTGACCGTAGTTACTCAGTCTCCAGCCCCTGCGGAAATAAACTGATACTGCGTGGCTACAGCCCCAGGTGTACAAAGACACTGCTCAGGCAGGACATCCAGGCTGTCAAGGGCCGGTTTTCTCTTTGGAATGTGCAGGTTTGAAATCCTGCTGTGTTAGCTACTTACTGCACATTGAGTTTGGCCAGTTTCCCCAATAATGTCTTTTTTCTGGTTTAGAACCCAATCCACCATTCCCCATTGTATTTAATTGTCCTGTCTCCTCCAATTGGTACAATTCCTCAGTCTTTCTTTGTCTTTTTAACCTTGATACTTTCAATGGTCCTGGTGAGGTGTTTTTTAGAATTGCCTCAAACTGACTTTGTTCTGAGTTTAAGCTCTTGATGTTCTTCTATTTGCTTTTTGGTACTTCATGTACATAACATTTTGTTTTTGTTTATTCAGATGCATTTGTCTTGTTACTGATTTCATCCTGTGTTGCCAACAGACAGAAATTTAACTCCTCATAGGTAAGATTAAGATACTATTTTGTGTTCTTATTTTTATAGTTTTAAAACATTTAACTTTCATTTGCAGTATTTTCTGCAAATGGTATAAGGTATAGATCTAAATGAATTCTTTCTTTTATATTGCTATTCTCTTATAAGGTATAAGGTATAGATCTAAATGAATTCTTTCTTTTATATTGCTATTCTCTTATAGAGACATTGTTATCTTTCTAGAACAAATTCATTTGCTGAATGCATGAATAACTTGCGGAGTATTGTGTTCATCTTACTATCTCATATATTAACTTCTTGTATTTGCTTGATTCTGTTTTGGAAATAACAGTTCTGTGTCAGTGGTTCGTTATTTCTGCCTTATCTTGATATCATATGGTTTTATAATTATCCTTTTGTTATGTTTTGAAATTTTAAAATTTGGTAGAGTTGAGCCCATCGTTTCTCTCTCTCTCTCTCTCTCTCTCTCTCTCTCTCTCTCTCTCTCTCTCTCTCTCTCTCTCTAATTTCTTTAATTTTCCTCCCTTGGCATTCCTACTTGCTTATTCTTTGAGATGAGTTTCTGTAGTGGACATCTATTGTTTTTGCCTGCTCAGCAACCTGTCCCCTTATTTTGTTTAGAAAATTCTTTTTTCAGATTAAGAAGTGCAAATTGCCCATTATAAAAATAGTCACGGGAATGTAAAGTACAGCATAGGGAATATAGTCAGTAATATTGTAATAACTATATATGGAGACAGATGGGTACTAGACTTATCGGGGGGATTACTTTGTAAGATATATAAATGTCTAATCACTATGTTGTGCACCTGAAACAAATAATATTTGTATGTCAACTATACGTGAAAATATTTTTTAAAAAGAAAATCCTTCTTTCCTGTGAGGAACCCATATGCTTTGGGTGGGGCTGCTTCTGTATCCCTGGGGACAAGAGGGTGGGCTAAAAGGAGTAGATAATACGGGGATGCACAAGGGTATGGTGTGTGAGGAAGTATGGGGTGACACCTCCCCACAAAATGAGGACTGAGAGAAGGGCAGAGGGTTTGGGGGTGACCAGCCATGAGGGAGGGATAGATGCCAGACAAGCTTAGGGACTAAGAGAACTAAACAAGTGGAAATAGGACTTGGAGGGGTCAGGTCAGTGACAGGTATGACAGAATGAAACTACTGAGGAAAGGGAAGATGATAATTAACTTTTATTGAGGATTGGCCACGTGCCTGGCACTTGCCAAACATTTTCTGTTTGCTAACTCAGTCCTCACAACAACCCGTTATGCTGGTATTACTAGAACGCTCATTTTACAGACAAGAAACTCAAAGGTATTAAGTAACTTGTCAAAGGTCACCCATCTGTGAGTGACAGAGCTGGGTATTGCACTCCGCCCCCAAATCTGAAGTTTGTCTGACTTTGTAGCCTGGGCTCTTAACAGCCATGCTGTCCACTGTCAGATGTCCTTCAAGGAGAGAGAGAAAGAGGAAGAAGGAACTTCCATCCTTTGAAACGTACCAGGCTCGGGCTAGACACTTGTTATGTTGTGTCAGGTTTCAGGACCTGAGAGGTGTATAGTAGGTGCTCAATGCATGTTTCTTTCCTTCCTGCTCCTTCCCCAAATTTCCGGGCAGGCATCTGAACCCTTATGTCCCATTTGGCCACTGTTGTGAGTGGAATGGGGATGGAAGTTGTGTCCCTGGGGCCCACTCTGCTAGACTGGTGTGGGCCAGGCCACCTGCGGCTGGGAAGGAGAATGGAGGGAGGCCATTTGGTCTCAGCATGCTTGCAGAATGTTTCTGGTGACAGATGGGAAAGCTTAAATGTGGGCGCTTTGCAAAACATCTTCCTGGAGCCTCTACCAGCAAGTGCTGCCAGAATAAATATGTGAGCTACAGTCAGGCAGACGTGGGTTCACATCTCGCTTCCCTCACCTACTGACTCTGTGTCTTTGGGTAGTGGCTTTGCCTCTCTAAACTTTGAATTCTTCACCTATGAAATGCAGGTAATGCCAGTCCTGGGGGAATAAATGAGAGAATCATATAAAGTATTTAGTCCAGTCCCTGGCAAGACACTAAATGTTCAATAAATATAGATAGCATTATCATTCTCTGTATCATTGATCTTGGAAATGTGATCCAGGAAGTTGCCCAGGTTTGTGACAAATACTGACTGGCAGAGCTGGGGCTTGAATCCAGATTTGGGCACAGAACAAGCGGAACACTGGCCTTGCTGGTGGAATGAGCATTTTAGATCAGGCGCCCCAATGTGTGTGCTTCAGTGGCTGGTCCCATGGGAAGCCCTTCTTGGAGGGGGAGCCCCAGCTCACTTAGCTATTTCCAGGCATCCCAGGAGAGCAGCCACGGTCCCTGGCTGGGCAACCCTACTCGTCTCTCTGAAGTTCTTTCTGGAAAGTAAATAGGCACACTTAAGGAGAGGGCCAGTTTTGGAGAAAAAGCCCAGCCTTGTGTCTTCTCTGGGTGAGTGCCAGCTGATCATCAACTCAACTCACTGCGATAGGCTGAGATGAGGGCAGTAACCACCAGGTGGGGGAGGGCTGTATTCTTGTGAAACCCAGCACAGGGCGCACCCTAAGGTAAGGCCCTGGTGGGAGCCAGCTGGTGGGGGTTGGTGGGTCTTTGGGGTACTGACACATCAAATCATTTCGGCCGCTGTTCAGCCATAGGTCCAGTCCTGCAAGGGCGCAGGAATGCCACTGCACTGGTCGATTCTAACCTGTTGGTGGGCTCTAGAAACTGGTGGCCTCAGGGGTGGGGCCGTGACATAGTGGGTGGGGCCATGGCAGTGGGTAGATGGTCCTCACTCCAGGATTCACGATGGTCTATGTTGGCCTGAGTCTATTTTTATAGGTGGAGGTCAGATCTCTTAAGTTCAGATGGACAAATGTCAGATCGAAGGTGAAATAGATTCCCGAATCTTTTGAAAAGGTCAGGATGGCACAAGAGCCTCCTAGGAGCCCTTTCTAAGAGCCAAGCCTGGTTATAATAGAAAAACATGTGTGCGTGGCTCTGTGTGAATCTCATCTCTCCACAGGAATTGTTTGTGACTTGTCAAGTCCCTTAATTTAAATTCACCTGAGGTTTGGTTTCTTCATTTGCAAAACGGGGATGATGATACTGAATTGTCATGGGTGGTGATGTTGCTGGCCTTCCATAAATGCAGTGGTCATTACTGACACCCACTCACAACCTTTTTGAACACCTACTATGTGCAGAGCCCTGGGTTAGGACTGGTTCAGGGTGAGCAGAATCAGACAGGGACCCTGCCCTCACAGGCCTAGGAGTCAGCATAATATCTAGCGTGGCAAGGGTGCCCTGCAGAAACAACTGGGCCTGAGGGCTCCCCAGGAGCACACACTGCAGAACCAGGGAGGGGCACCCTTCGCCGCCTGAGGTCTTCCCTCTCTCCCGGTTTTCGTACTTAGTCCTGTCTGCCATCGAAGAGGGTGCTCCCAGATCCAGACCAGGACTTGTGGTCTGGTGAGTATGAGAACAGGGCTTGCTGCTCTTGGCTCCCCGTGCAGGGCAGGTCTGATGTCAGAGGTCCGGCAGCAGCCCTTTTCTTCTCCAAGGTCTCAGGGCTGGGTCGTGGCCCAGAGAGTGGTGTGTAGGAGCTTGTAGGACCCAGGTATTCTGATGAAAGTCCAAGAGGTCAAAGGAAAGCTTCTAGACCAAACTGACATCTGTGGGCCAGGGGCAGAGTCGTGGAGGAAGGAGGCAGGTGGATGATGGTGATGGGAGGAGGATGGGTGTATTGCAGCCCACACCGATTAAGTCTGTTATGTGCCCGATGCCCTGTTATGTGCCCAATGCCCTGTTATGTGCCCGATGCCCTGTTATGTGCCCGATGCCCTGTTATGTGCCCGATGCCCTGTTATGTGCCCGATGCCCTGTTATGTGCCCAATGCCCTGTTATGTGCCTGATGCCCTATTTGGCCATTGCCTTTTCTCAAAGCTGTGAGTGGGATGGGCTGGGATGTTTGTCTCTGGGGCCCACTCTGCCAGATTCACAGGAGCCGCGCCACCCGCTGGCTGGGAAGGAGGAAGGAGGAGGAAGCCATTTGGGAATCAGCAGTAAACAAGACAGACAGAAATCTCTGCCCTCGTGGTGCTGACATTGTTAGGAGAGACACACAATCCAGAAGTAAAACCTATAATATGTTAGATGGTGATAAATGGTGAGGAGGAGAAATAAGGCAGGCAAGGAAGGGATAGGAAGTGAGTAGGAGATTTGAGATTTTACACGGGATGACTAAGGTGTACCTCGTTTAGCAAGAGCATGAAAAATGACCTGAAGAAAGCGAGGGTGTGTCCTGTGTGGCTCTCTGAGGGAAGGACACTCCTGGCCATGGAATAGCAGAGGAAAAGGCACTGAGGTGGGTCGGGGAGGGAGGGGGAGAACCGTGGGAAGTAGGTCAGGGGTAAAGAGGGGGCTGGACGTATAGGAACTTCCAGGTCACAGGAAGGGCGCTCCTGGGAGCCAGTGGAGGCCTGTGAGCAGAGAAGTGGCAAGATGTGCCTTAGATTTTAACAAGATCAATTGGCTGCCCTGTTGAGAATAGGCTGTAGGGGGCATGGGTAGAAGGAAGACCAGTTAGGAGGAGGCCGCTGCAATATTCCAGACGTGTTGTTTCCTACCGTGTCCCCCAGCACATGGCGTGCTTCCTGGCACAGAGCGGGCACTCAGCAAATGTTTATTGAATGATGTGTGGGTGAGTGGTGTCCAAATACCAGTTTTCAGACTGGTGCCATGTAGGCTCCATCTGGAGAAAATGTAGAAAAACATTCCAGGCACTGCTGCGGGGGATCCTGATCTCACAGGTTTCTGATGGGAAAGATGAGTCTGGACTTGCAGTACAGTCTGCAGGTAATTCTAGGCAACAGGGCTGCCTTTCTGTGTCAGGAATGTTTTTGTCTGTGAGTAACAGAGACCGACAAACAATGGCTTACACGAAGAGGGTTTATTTTTATTTACAGGAATTCTGGAGGAGGGCGGCTGTGGGCATTGGCTTGGTCAAGTGATGAGAGGGCCCGTGGCTTTGAGAGTCTCTTGGTCTTTTCCTCATTGTAGCAGGAAGGCTGCTGTGGCTCCAGCCATCACATCCTCAATGAGGGCAGGAAGGAGGGAGGGGCAGAGAGGTGTCACCCATGTCTGTCTCTTTCGTCAGAACCGCATAAGCTTTCCCAGAAGTCCCTGTAGACTTCCTCTTAAATTTCACTGGCCATACCTGGTTCCACACTCACCCCAAGCAGCACAGGAGGCTGACACAGTGAGAATCTGGATTTACAATCTCTACCGTGAGGAGTGGCTAGAGGAGTTGGGACTGACCATTGGGGAGTGAATGAGGGTGTCTGCTGTGTCTCCACTGGACAACGTGGTACTTGAGGTCCCCTCTACTTCTGGAGCTTTGTCTCCATGACTTGCTGCCTCCACGGGCACGCGGTGACGACCGAGTGAAATCCGAGCATTCTCTTGGAGAGGCCTATTCCAGCCTAGACTCTTGGTCTTGCTTCTCTTCACATGTCTGAATGACACACAGACCGCTGCGGCGGCTTCTTTGGGAAAGTGGTGGTCTTTTTTAGGGATGATGCGTCACTAGCGTCACTCTTACCTGGCAGACATTTAAAATAGCAGCACCATTTTCTCACTAAGACAGTCACCTTCGAGAGCCTTTCAGTGCTCACTCACACACACACACACACACACACACACACACTCACACAGCATGTTTCTATTTACACGCCTACACTGGCCCCACACACAGGAAAAGGACAACATGTTTGGTCACCCTCAAACCACCATTAGGCAGAAGACCAGGATGACCTCGTTCCTCTTGTAAGGCCCACTTCTGGTCCAAAAATCAAACAGCATCCCAGGGATAGTTCTTTCTGGCAGTTTGGGGTTGGGGGTGGGTATGTGTGTGAAAAATGCTTTTCCAGCACTGTCACCCTAACTGACAGGTTTACAAAGTCAAAGGCAGGGGTTTTATTCTTCAGGGGAAAAAGAAACAGGCCTTGTTCATTGTCTAAATCTTTAAAAATGGGATGGCAGCAAAAGATGAAAACATTTAGTATCGCATGGAGGGATTTTTGAGGAAGAAAAATGGGTAAAGTCACTGGAGCCGACCCAGGTGACAGAAACCAGGTAGGGGGCGGGTCTTGGGTTCAGAGGCTGAAAATGGGGACTCAAAGGAATGGCAGTGGGGTCTTCAAACCGTTTGTTTGTATTTCCAGAAGCCTATTGAAATCACTGGATATTTGCTCTCCATAGGCTATAGGAAAAGGTAAAACAAAACAAAAAACCACTTTTTTTTTTTGACTAGAATTGCATCACAACACTGTGGTAAGAAATGCAGATTGGCAATTATATACATCTCTGTTGAAAACCACAGTCACATACCTGACAATTTTCTAGGAGTTAAAAGACTTCTCAGGCCTGGGGTCCTGGGGTGGGCTGGATAATAAAGAGCCCTGGGGGCTGCAGAGGCGGGTGGGAACCCCCATGGCAGAGGTCCATGGGAGTTGGGGGACAGAGATGGTTTCTGAGATGATGTTTCCAATACTTAGCACTCTCGGATGCTCTAGCCTTCTACTTAGAATGTGGTGCTCTGTGCAGGAGCCTAGAAACTTCTTAGAAATGCAGAATCTCAGCCTCCATCCCAGAGCTACTGAATCAGAAGCTGTAATTTAACGAGATCCCTAGTGATTCGCAGGCACAATAAAGCTTGAGAAGCACAGTTCTGGACTTCTGGGAGCAGGGAGGCTGCAGCCCTGGCTAGGTATGGGTACAAGGACCGGGCAGGGAGGGCTGTGGAGAGGAGAAAATACTGTAAAGCATGGGTATGGGAGTAAGGCTGGCAAACTCTAAGATGTCTTTCTTAGTACCCTTCCCACCTGGCATGGCCTGAGCCCCAAGGCCACTTGAGGCCTGCCTTGCCCTTCTTCAAGGACAGCTGCACTTGAACCGTTTTCCCCTCGGTTGGCTTTCAATGCAGGTGCCCCGAGATGCTCCCTTAGTTGCCCCAAACCTGGCTGCAGGTAAAACCAGGGTTTGGGAGGTTCTCTGAGACCTGTGAGTTGGGCCCAGAGAAGCAGGGCCCCCTGGGGCCTGGGCAGAACAGAGGGCTGGTCAGACCAGGCAGGACCCTGTCCTTTTCTCAACGCTTCTAGAAAAACTCTCATCAGGACTCTGAAGCCCCTTTAGGGAGAGGTGTCTTGTGAAAGTTTTCCCAGCAGTGCCTTCCTCTTGGAGCAGGAGGGGTGAGTGTTCAGAAGGAAAGTCCTGGGAGCTTAGGGATCCCCAGCTTTGGGGGCGTGGGAGTGGTTGGACGGGCAGGCTCTCTGGGGCAATGCATTTTTACAGGAGCAAGCGTGAACATCACAGATGTCCCAAGGTCCAGGGCTGCCAGACAGAAGGACTGGAGGAGGGTGTGGGGACCAAGGGAGGGTTGTATGTGTGTCTGGGGGCGAGGGGGAGGCGGATCTTCAACAGCCAGCTTTACAGCACTCTTTCTTCATTTGTCAGCGTGGTGATTCTCCGCAGGTTTTCCCTGACTTTAATAAATTCAGGGGCACGGTCCTCTTCCTTTTCGGGTGGTTTTTCCAGCTGAAGGAGAGAGAAGCAGAGGTGTGAAGTGGGTGGGGTTAGGGGAATTCTGAGTCTCAAAAGCCACTGGGTTTGGACCAAGGGTCCTCTCTGGGGAAACAGAACCAGGGATCAATTTTGCCACCAGCCTGGTAGCTGAGGGGACAGAGCATGAGACTAAGTGCTCCTGGTGAAGCCTAGTTCAAATTGCTTACCTCCTCTGGGCCTCAGGTTTCCCATCTCTGAAATGGGAATGCCATCTGGTTTACAGGGCAGTTGTGAGAATGAAATCAGAATCAATATGCAATAGATTGGGCCAGTGAGGAAACAGGCTCAGCGAGGGGACTCTGGCCCAAAGTCACACAGTGAAGTGAGCAGCAGAGTGAGGACACAACCTAGTGGTGGACTCGTGGTCCAGTCAGTTTGCTCCACCTCCTCCCTCTTCCCAGCTGCGGCCTCATGCAGAGCCCTTCCCTGGGCCAGGAGACATTCTTGGAGGAGGAGTGGGCTGGCGCTAGGGGACCCCCCCACCCCACACCTGGTTCAGCCTCTGCTGCCGTCTCAGCAGCTCCTGCTCAAAGGGGCACTGTAGCCGCTTCGCCTCCAGCTCCTCCATCTTCTTCTTGATGATCTGGTTCCGCCTGCGGTGCTCCAGGACACGCTGCAGCTCTGGCTTGCTGTCCACGCCCAAGCCCCTGGGGTGGGAGAAGCCGTCAGGAGACCCCAACTTCCCGCAACCCTGTCTCAGGGCTACACCCTGTAGTGACACCAACCTACACTGTTCTCTCACACAATCCCCCTGGCAGCCCCAGAGGTGGAGCCCTTACTGTCCCATTTTGCAGAGAAGGCGAGTGAGGCTTCTAGGACTTAAGACACCGGCCAACTCACCGCTACGGAGCGGCCGAGTGAGAATTTGCACCCAGGCCTGTCTGACTGCGGAGACCAGGTTTTATGTTATTTGAGGTTATTTTCTCAGCTTATATTTTCTAGAGGTGGAATTGCTGGGTCAGGCTCCTTTAAAACTTTTTGGACACATATTCCCATCTGTCCCCTCTTAGAAAAGGTTATCCAACTTATACTTCTGTCACCCTATACAAGGGTGTCTATTTCTCCCCACCATCACCATCCAGTCTTTTTGATTTGAGAATCTGGTAGGCAAGAAATAATATTTGATTTTCATTTGTTTGATTATTAGTCACATCGAACATTTTTTGAGATGTTTACCAGCTATTTGCATTTCCTCTTTTGTGAACTAACTCTACCTATATTTTGTTCATTTTTCTCCTATGAATTTGTAAGAGATGTGTATACACAGTATATTAATTTTTGTTATTTGTATTGCAAATATTTCCCGATTTGTCTTTAGGCTTTTTTAAAAATTGTGGTGATGTGTTTTGACATTAAAAGTGATGACTCTAAAAGGCAATCAGAGAAATTCTCATGATATGCTAAGTGGAAAAAAACCAAAACAACACCAAGACTACAAAATGTTACCTGTTGGCGGCGCAGCTGAAAACAAGAATGAAAATCACAGCCCGCGCCAATACTAACAGCGGCCAGTAGAGGGAGCTGGGAAGGCGCCGCCGCCTTCATCCTGGCGTTGGTGAGCTGGGAGGTTATTTCCCAGGCCTGGAAGGGGAGGGAGGCTCAGCTTCCCTCCCCTCTCTACATTTTCTCAGTTGCTAAGTTCCAGCCCTGTCACCTCAAGTCTGTCTTTCTCACTGCATCCCCCAGCCTCCCTGCTCCACTGACGCCTCCTCCAGGATTGTGATACCGGGGCTTGCGACTCTTCTCCTCTGGCTTACCTTACAATCTGTGCCCCAGCCACACTGAGCTACTCGGTTTCCTGCCTGTTTGTACATGCTCATCCATCTGCTGGGAACATACCCCATCAAAGCACCCATCATACCATCTGGTTATACATTCATTTCCTCTGTTAGGGCAGGAACATTTCTTCTTGTACCCCCAGGTCTGGCACAGTGCCTGGCACATAGTAGGTGCTCAGTAAATGCATGTGGATGGCAGGCACAAAGTGGGTGGTTGGGAGGGAGAACAGGGCTTTTGGACCTTCATGATTTCTGGTGGTGACCACATGGGGCACCCTCAGCCTTTCTCAAGTCTCCAGGAGCCCCAGGATGACTGCCAGGCCTGCCTTCCATGATGGGCACCTTCCCACACCCCAGCAGGCCTGAGGAGGTGCTGGCCGGGGAGCAGCAGCCGAGCTCCTTTCCCACCTTCTGTGGTTCATGAGCAGCTCTCGGTGCAGCTCCTGGTGGCTCCGGGAGGCCTTCACAGGGTTCAGCAGCTTCTTGGGCTTGATGAGCTCCGGGTTCCACTCTCTGTACTCAGGCCGGGCCATCAGGCCTCCGATGTCCGCCCGCTCCCTCTGGATCTCCGAGTACATCGAGGCTGTAGAGATGGGTGGGGGAGTTGGTCAGAGCTGGGTCCTCGATCTCATTCATCCCGTGGGCACAGTTGAAGGCGAGGGTTTTGGATGGTGAGGAACCTTGGCCACCTGTTACTGTGCAGCCCTGGGAAGGCTAGCTGACTTTCTGAGCCTTAGTCTCCTCATTTGTGAGATGGAAATAACTGACCCTGTGCACAGGTTTGTAAGGATTGGAAATGATAGTTGTAAAGTGGGGTATAGAGGTAAAGTGCTACTGAGTCACAAAATACAGGTTGACACGTGCAAATGTTTTTGGCCTGACTTTGAAAAAAAAGTTTCCCTTCTATAAAAGGAATTATGTTTTGAGTTTCTGTTTTTCAATGAGCTTGTATCATAAAAAGATATTTAAGAAAGAACAATACGTACTTGTTAAAGAAAATTTGGATAAATGCTGTGATTAAAAGAAAATACCACCCCTTATTGTTCAGTTTCCCTATCCATAATTCCAAATTCTCCTGTGGAAGCATCCAGCTTTTCTGTTTCTCTGGATCAAAGAGGAGAGTATAAAATCCCAAGACTGCTTTGTCCGTAATTGCACAGGGATGGTTGTCATATTTAATGCAGGTGTCTGCCTGGATGGTCTCACTTCCACCATAGCAGCTTGAAATTTGTCAATTTACTTGTAATTCAGGCAGAAGAGATCCCTTCTCAACAAGCTGGCTACATATCCTTGAAGTACCCAAAAGCAAGTGCAGACACACACACACACACACACACACCAGAGAGAGAGAGAGAGAGAGAGAGAGAGAGAGAGAGAGAGAGAGAGAGAGAGATTGAGAGATTGAGAGAGAGAGAGAGAGAGAGAGGAGAGAGAGAGAGAGAGAGAGAGAGAGAGGGAGATTTCTTAAGAAAAAAATCTCACGGGGGTGACACAGCCTGGCCATTAGCTGCTTATAGTAATTAGAGGGAAAATTTAGGCATTGGCTCTGCCCCTTCATGAGTCCTGCTTTTCTGAGGTTGAGTCTCTACTATATGCCAGGCACTGGCAGTGCTTGGTGTGGTATGTAGTAGACACTCAATTAATATTTGTTGGTAATTGATAATAGAAACTTTGAAGTTGTATAGACGAGCAAAACTGAGGCTCATGGAGGTTGGTCTTGGGGAACCCGTGCCTTAAGGCATGTGTTTCCATGTGGCAACTAAGGGGGTGTGTCCCCACCTCACACACCAGGCTTCAGTGCCCCCTCTTGAGGACCACCATTGCCTATGGACAGACCCTCACTTCTCCCCGTACCCTACTAGGAAGACGACGAAAGCTATTTTCTGCCTGAGTGGGGTTTTATGGATAAACAGGAGTTCTCCAAGTAAACTAGGTAGGGATGGTGGTCTGTGCAAAATTCTGGAAGTGGGTAATAGTTCAGTGGGGTTGGAAAATATCAGAGGAGGGGTTTGATGGGGTGTAAATTGCAAGGTGACATGTAAGGGAACGTAGGCATCAAAGGGGAGACTGCATTGCAAACGGTGGCATGCCAGATACACGTTTAGCATTTCTATTTTAACTGTACACTGTGCTGATAGGATTAAGTGAGAACATATTTGTAAAGGTGCTGTGTAAATGGGAAAAAGTGTTCATTAGTGTAAGATATTTTGATGTAGCCAGACTAAATGTCAGAGCATAGAAACATATCTGCTAATTTTTTTTCTCGAATTCACATTCTCAGAACTGTTTCTAAAATGAGAATTCTAATTCTCCTCTTTTTCATAAGGCTGTTTGTTTCTAGGTTATGTCTTTCCCAATTTTTTGGTTCTTAAAAAATGATTATGGTAGTATTTAGTTAAAAATAGGCACTTGACAAAATAAACAGTTGGCTATATCAATTCTCTCCCTGTTTAGAAATGTGGATATTTTCTTAATTTATGGAATTAAGTTGTCTGGGAGCCAATGCATTAGAATACCCTGATTCAGATTGGAGTTTGGGGAATTTTTCCTCTGGCTGCTGCCTATTCTGGTTACCAAGTGCCACCAATCGTTTTTCTGAGTAATTCTCAGCGGCACTCTTTCCTTCCTATGTCCTCAGCTCTCATCTTATCCTGGCCGTTGTCACACCTCACTTAAATAATTGCTGCAGCTCCTTGGCTATTCGTCCTCCCTTAGTACCTTTGTGCTCCAAACCTTCCAGAGCTTCAGAATTGTCATCAGCCACACCACCTTTAAAACAACTACCTGTATGTTGCCAAAGCGATAAGGCGGGAAACAGAAGTAAGTTGTACAACTTAGTAAAGAAGAGGGCAGAATTAATATTTACATAAGACATCACTATAGATCCAGAATTCCCAAATGGATTAACAGAAAAGCATTTGGAACTAATGAGAGAGTTCAATAATGTGGCCAGATACAAAATAAATACACCAAACCAAGAGCTCCTGCATAACAGGCATGACCATTGAGAAAGTACACAATAAAATCATTCATTCTACAACATGTTGGAGTTCCTATAATTTGCCAGGTATCATTGTAGACACTGGACACACAGAGGTGAACTAAGGAAGCAAGGTTCCCACTCTCACGGAGCTGACATTCTCCTAGGGAGGCAGACAGTACACACGATCACAACTTTCGAGGAACCCGCTGAAGGAACGAGGGGAGCTGGGATAGGGACGAACAGGAGGACCCACCTTCAGCCAAGTGCAGGGGAGGGCCTCCCAGAGGATGCGCACCTTTAACATCTGACGGTTGAGAAGGAGGAGGGGTGCTTGGGGGCACAGGGAACAGCATATGTGACGCATGTACCTTGAACAAGCTTCATCTGTTCAGGGAACAAAAAGGCATAGTGTCCCTGGAGTGGCCTGAGAGAGCGACGGGGAGAGTGGAGTGAGGCCGAACGAGTGGGTTCAAATGGTGGAAAGACCGCCTCTGATTCGATTTTTAAAAGGTCACTCGCCGCTGTGTGGGGAAAAACTGTCAGCAGGTTTGGGGAATTTTTTATGACTGGTTTTTTCACTACCAATGGGCATCTGTCTCTTGGTTCAAGTGCAGAGGAAAACATCTGATTGGCCAGGCTGAGACCATTCACCCATAGGTCACCAGTTAGCCAATGGGTTTGCCGCCCCGAAGCTAGGCCCCACCACGCCAGTGGGACTCAGTCTGTCATGTAGGGTCGTGCCTAGAGGGTCTCTGCATTCCCATTGTGCACTGGCCTTGCAAATTATGTAGCCAGTCCTTCACCCCAGTCCCATTAGTGACCAGCTCTGCTCAAAGATCTGCTCCAGGCCTTTTTGTCGTTGTCAATAAAATCAGCAGGGATCCTTAAGGATGTGGTCAGTTCTTAGGCCCAGAGCTGCAGGCTGGGGAAACCGCTGCCTTCGCCAGTTAGTGTGAACTCCTCCAGCAAACGTGTGAGATGTGTGCACGTGTGTGTGGCAGGGCGCAGGGCTTAGAGGGCTGCTGAACCAGCCTTCCTGCCTCTTAGGTTAATAAAAGAGGCCCCTGCGTGGAAGAGCTTCACAAAGATACTGGAACAAAAAAGGCTGCTCAACAAAGCCAGGTGCTAAGCGGAGAAAATCTGGGTTCTCCTGGGCTCTGCAGGGCCTCCAGACCACAGGTGGGGACCATCCCCAGGGCAGTTGTGGCCGGGTCTCTCACGCTGCTGGGGTGTCCTGCGAGATCTCAGACTCTGGGCAAGTGGCCACGATGGGTGAAGAGGTGAGGTGACCATTAGGTCATCTCTGAAAAGAAAAAAGATGTCTGCCCAGAGGAAGGGACAGGAAGCGGGGGTCGGGGGGTGGAGGAGACCGTCAAGTGGCTGGCTAGTGAGTATCTGTCACTGGTCGTCAAAGAAATGCAGAATGAAGAGCTTTAGGTGTATAGGATGTTGGAGCCATTAGGACCTGGATTGAATTTTGGCTCTGTCCCTTCTTAGCTTTGGGCAAGTTTACCTGCCCTCTGCAGCAGGAGCCCGCAAACTACAGCCTTTGGACCAAATCCAACCCTTTGGAACACAGCCATGCCCACTGATTCCTTGTTGCCTTTGGCTGCTTTCTGCCAGAACAGCAGAGCTGGGCAGGTGTGACAGCTGCTCCTGATCAGCACCCGTCTCCATGAGGTTGTTGCACAATAAACTAGGTGACACTTGTAAGGAGCTCGGCAAGTGCCTAGCACGGAGTCGAGTGTAGGAGTCTTAAGTGCTGGCTCCCAGGGCAGCCACATACAGCAAGGCAGGCTGTGCGTTCTTGTCAACTATGAATGGGGCCCCTGGAAGTGCACGGTGGCCACCCCGTTAGTCGTTTTTAACAATTACTATTAATAAATCCCATTCCTAGTCTTGGATGGAGCTGCCTCATCCTCCTTAAAAACTGCACTGGTTACATCAGGGATCTTAACTCTGGCTGCACATGGGCGTCACCAGAGGAAGTTTGAAAAATACCAGTGCTTGAGTCCCACCCCAGGATTCTGATTTAACTGGCCTGGGAGGTAGCCTGGCCTTTGGGATGTTTAAAAAGCTCCCCAAGTGATACTAATAGATAGCCAACTTTGTAAACCATGGAGTTAAAAAGAAAAAAAGCAAGCTTTTTGGCCTTGGCCTGGTGATTTCAGCTGACTGGTTGGCTTGGTTACCGTGGATGCATCTTATTACGGTCATAGTTCTTAGTAGCTGTGTGACTTTGGATGGGTCTTTAATACCGGGACTCTCCCCCTGTGTACAATCCAGATGCTCTGAGGATGATGAGCTAAAGTGCAGGGCACTGGATACAGGCAGCCAGTACGTGACTACGAGATGGGCAAATCATTCTCACTTAATATGCAGGCTGTGGGACTGACCTCATATTCCGGGGGCGGGGGCGGGGGTAGGTGGGTAATAATAGGTCAGAGGAGGGATCGGAGCTTCTCACTTGGCTCTTCCGTGGTTCTGCTGATGACCCAAGAGGTCCCACAGCTCCTCCCCAGAGGCTCTGCAGGCTGTCTGCCCCACTCCAGACAAGGCTCAGCTGGGATCACTAACTACTCCCAAGGTGAGTTCACCAGGATGCTGGCCACGTGTGGCTAATGTTAGGGTGGCAGCTTTGAAACCAGACACTGGCACCCACTGGCCACAGGAGAGCAATAAGGAGAGATGGAAGGAAGTGGCACTGATGGAGACCCAGGTCACAGTTCATCCTGAACATAGCTGGGGGGCCCTACGCTAAGGACTTTATGTCCCCTTCATCGGCCCTTCCCCTCCTGGTGGTCCTGGTTCTGTCTTTGAGGGTATCCATTAAAAAACATGGCACATGAACCCATAAAACAAAGTGGTTAAGACAGATCTGTTTCAGAGACAGACTGGGTTTGAATCATGGCCATACCCCTTCCTAGCTGTGTGACTTTGGGTGAATAGCTTAACCTCTCTGGGTTAACGGCAATACCTACTCATGGGGCTGTTTGGAGGTGAAATGCTAGAATGTGCATGAGGGGGTTAGCCCAGTGCCTGGCAGAGCGACGCTCACTGAACACATCCCGTGGTCCTGTCCTGAGGGGACCTGTGATGTGCACTCGGCATCTGATGAAAGCTCACTCACCTCCATTTGGATTTTGCAATTGCCCTAACAGGCAACCAGCGGTACTATTTCATTATTCCCACTCCGTAGATGAGAAAACCGAGGCTCAGGGAGGCCAAGCTACTTGTCCCAGGATACACAGAATAAATGACAAAGCTGGGACCTTCAGATTCCAAATTCAGTGTGCTCTACCACTCCACTGTCTTTCGGGCACAAAGTGTCTTTCAGTTAACAAAGCGGTTTACATCACTTTTCTCTGGATACTCAAGAAACCCCAATGAAGAGGCAATGTGAGCCCATTTTATAGATGAGAAAACAGAAGCCTCGTATCAGAGGACTGCCAGCCCATATGAAATACAAATTCGCCGGGGAGCTCCAGCCCAGGCCCCAGCAGCTTTGGGCTTTAGCCAGACCCCACAGGCCTGTCTGCCTATTGCTGGTCTTTGTTTAGGAGGGGACCAGCTGGTGGTCTTCCCTCCCTGGGGTAGTGGTCAGTCTCCATTCCTCTGCCCTCCCCCCGCCCTTGTTCCTGTTCAAGCTGCTCAGTTCAGAACATAGCCAGACCTTGTTTCATCACCATTTCATGAGGTGGAGGGCAGAGAAAGACAGGCTTTTAAATAAACCACTGGCAAAGGAGAAAGGGGCATCCAGTAAAAGTGACAAGCGTGGCCACCGGATCTCCTAACCCTTCTTGCTTTTCCTTCCTGTGTGGTAAGTGCCCACTTGTATTTCACTGGCCAGCAACCAAAGAACTTCTCCAGATCTCATAGCAGCATGTGGCCACTGCTTGTCCATCTGGATGCAGCCTCCCCACCCCATGAGAAAATGACTCAAGACAAACGTCCTGAACATTTTGCTGGGGTGAACTGTGACCTTCTAGTTTGTGAGGAGCCATTCTGGCTTTTGAATCAATTCCATAGCAGAGTCTAGGGCTGGACATGGAAAGTCCTTAGCAAGGTTGGTGGAGAGTGTTGTGCAGTTGGTCAGGGACAGGTGTCAACAGACCAGATATTCCTGCTGGCCCCCCAGTGGCATGATGCCAACCATTCCGCTCGGCAGATGCCTCAGGGGAAAGATCCCGGCAGGTACTTACCACCAACAGAACTAAGAGCCATTAGGATCCAAGGCACCTGAGACACAGGTGCTGGGGGTGCCTCAGAGCGGGGAAACCACTCCGATTTGGTAGCAGTTCCAAAAAGTGACATGCCCAATCCTATAACTCCTGATTTTGTGGCCCAGACCAGACTTCTGGCCTCGTACTACGAAATGCAAGGCCAAATTCAGCAGAAAGGCAGGGCGGTTAGCGTGTTCCTGCTGCAATGTGCCACTACTGTGCTAAGCACCCTGCAGGTACATCTCGTGACATTCTTACAACAGATTCAGGCGGGGTACTATCGTTATACCTTTTACAGATTAAGAAACTGAGGCTCTGAGGGTCATCTAATTTCCCCAGAGCACACAGCCAGCGAATGAAGGCACTAGAATCTGAAGCTGAGCTCTGACGCCAAAGCCTGTATTCTCCCAGTGGTGCCACCCTGCAGCCTTTAGTCTATCAGTCATGAAGAGAATGGAAACCGCCATACTGTACGATAATGAACTTGGATGAGGTCATAATCATGCATAAACTCAGATGCACCTGAGGATTTAGAAGACAAGAGATCAACAAGAATGGGAAGGTATCTCGCTGCTCCCTCCACTTCGCCTCTATCCTTTCTCCCATGCCCAGGGTGCCAGGAGGCATTTCCGAGTCATTTCCCAGATGGGGGACATGGCCTGGGGACCTGAGCTCAAACAGCTCAACTGCCCTGACAGCCCACCCCGGTGCTCCGCGGCTGCCCGCCTAACCTCGCACCTCCTCCAGGCACAGCACCCCGCTCGACAGCAGGTGAAACAGAAGAGAAATGGTCTTACTTCTCAGCAGCGTCGTCGGGAAGGAAACTCGCGGCAGTGTTGCTGGGCTCCTCACTTCACGGGGAAGGCCCAGACTAGCGAGGAGGGCCGCCTCCGCAGGGCGGTTCTTAAACCCTTGGAAATCGCAGGCAGCTGAAATGTGCCAACAGTGAGGTAGCTCTGCATTCCTGTTTATTCTGGTATCAATAAAAAGGAACTGTTACTATAGTAACAGCTATTTCACTTGGTGCAGGGCCAGATCCACGATGTGGAACACCGTGTCCAAGCCACACGCTCGAGACACACAAATAAGTACGTATTTTGTCAGATTGCTGAGGAATCAGCACATGCCAAGCTTTGTTCTGAGCGAGGAGGCATTTCCCTTGTTTCCAATGGGAGGTCGGCAAGAATGCATTCCAGCACTGCCCTCACGGAAGGGAAGCCGAGCTTCCTGCTGCAGGGCCGAATTCTTCAGGAGAACGAACGCCAGGGGGTAAGGGGAGGGGGCAACAGTGGGTCGGTGTTTGGTCATCCGCTGATGGGTCAAAAACAACGTATATACGTTACTTCCTCAATCCCCTGAACTTCATCTGAACTTCAGAGAGCAGCCAACGAGCTGCCCAGGAGAGTGTGTGGGGAGTGGAAGCTAGCAGGCTCTGGGCCAGAGCAGGGGAGCAGGCCCGGGGGTCAGCCTGACTCGGGCACCAGCCCCTTTGCTGCCACTCAGTACCCCTGAGCCTTGTTTCTGTGTTTGTCAAATGTGGAGAACACCACGGTGGTTGGGAGGAAACATAGGCGAGATGACATTAGTGAAAGCACGCAGTCAATGCTCAGCAAACAGGATTCCTGCAGAGAGAACTGGACTCCACGTGACCTGAGGGCAGGGCCCCCGGCACGTAGCACCTCGCGCGGCAGAACATGCATTGCACAATCCTGGCTCCGGGAGTGAATGCCATGGAGGTGAAAATAAAGGACTGTAGATGCCAGAGGCGACCTGGGTAATGGAGGCACTCTCCTAATGTCAGAATCAGTGTTCACTTGAAAATTTGAAAGTGTTTCCTAGCTTTTATCATTATCCTTCATTTCTAGCCAGGACGCTGGCATCTACCAGTTACACTTGGCCTGCTTCCACCTTTACTTTCTCATGAAGAGTCTTGTTGTTTGGAAGGTGATGCGGCCCAGAACATATGTGCCCATGAAATGCAATTAAAATGCAATTTTTGTCCTCTATTATGGGTGTAACCAACATTTATTGAGTATCTGCTATGTTCCTGGCAACTGTTCTAAGTGAGAGAGAGACAGTGTGAATGAGACACATTATTTCTCTGGTGCTCAGGTAACCTACATTACGGGGGCGGGGGTCAGACCTAACATAAGGAGAAGAAAATGTTGAGTTGTGACGAACATTACACTGAAAGTAAGACTTGGGTGAGGTGAAAGGGAGGGACTGGGAGCTGAGGAAGGGTGGGCACCTAAGGTGACACTTTAGGGAGGCCTGAGTGCTAAGGAGCTAGCAGCACAGAGACCAGTCACATAGGAGAGTATTCCAGGGAGTCAGAAGCGCTAGTGCAAAGGCCGCAGGCTGGGAATGAACGTGGTGTGCTGGAAGAAGGCCTCTGGGGCAGGTGGGAGACAGGGCTGAAGAGGGCGCAGGGGGCATGTCCTGGGAGTCTTGGCCAAGCTGGCCCTCTGGAGCCACTTAGAGGGTCACACGTTCTTGGGTAGAAAATAAATTTCTGGAAACAACATGTGTTTCTTTTTGTTTCCTCCTCCTAAATTCTGCCTTTCTTGAGGTACTCTGACTGGTAGCCTCCCCAAGCTTTCCATCCTGCTGTGGCTTAATTTCACTAAATTCTGACAGCTAAATTCTTGTCAAAGCACTTTTTCTGCCCCTGGTCCCATGCGTTGTCCTGTTCCACAAATGACGATTTTGGGCATTTTCTGGGGCCCACTGTGCTTTGTCTAAACTAATCCCAGTGCTCTCTGACATTTGGAGGAATAAGAGGGATCATGGGGGAAGGGGACAGCTGCCAGCTTCTGCTCACCACCTGGAGAAGACAGAACCCCGTAATCCAGCTCACTCCAGAGAAGCAGACTCTGACAGTCCCCATGCCAGCATTTCCAGTCCCCTACTTTGCATTTTCTTTATTGCAAGACTCTGAGGGTAGCCCCAGAACAACTGAGAGCCAAGGAGCGTTGGGTAGGAATCTCCTGAGGTTGGGTCCCTTTTCCCCAGGCAGCTGGGACTCACTGTACTTCTTTCACTAAAGCTCTTCTTACTGTTCACCTTGTGGACAAACCCATCAGGCTCATCACCAGATTGCCAGCCTGACGGCAGGGGCCTCCCCTTTCCCTTCTTAGTATTCCTGTCCTAGTACCCAGGTGCTCAGTGATAATTGTTGATTGCAGACACCAAAACATAGCACCATCTTGCTTTGTGTGTCTGCGTGTGTGTGCACATGCAGGTGTGCATATGTATCTGAGTGTGAGATCAGTGATCAACAGCCATCATTTCCCCAGCCGTACCCTAGCAGTAAGCGATCATGCTACACCCCATAATAGGATGCAGTCAATGGCATGTCTAGTTATTCACCTGAAAAGATGTCCACTTCATCAAAAATCAAACTGCAAAACCACATGTAGTGTGACGCCTCCCCCTTTTTTCCCCAAGATAAAAATGTTAGAACAGTTGACCCTTGAACAGCACCTGGGTTAAGGGCACGACCCTCCACACAGTCGAAAAATCCACATAGAACTTTTGACTCCCCTCGAAACTTAACTACCAATAGCCTACTGTTGACCAGAAGCCTTACTGATAACATAAATAGTGGATTAATACATATTTTTTATGTTGTATGTATTATATGCTGTATTCTTACAGTATAGTAAGCTAGAGATAAAAATGTTATTAAGAAAATCATAAAGAAAACTACATTTACAGTATTTATAGAAAAGAATTCACATCTAAGAATTCACACCTTCAAAACCACATTGTTCTGAACTACAGTTCAAAACCGTATTGTTCAAGGGCCAACTGTCAGTGCATAGCGAACGAACGTGGAGGCAGGTACCCTGACCTGTAACAGAGGTCCGCTCCAGATCACTTTATCTCTGTGTGGTTACTAGACCTCATTTAGAATGTGTTAAAATGGGATTACTGGGCCATGCTTCTGGCTTCTGGCTTAGAACCTATGAGGGAGGGGCTTAGGAATCCGGATTTTAACCTATCCCCCTGGTAATTGTTTACATTCGGGAGTTGAGAAACACTTTTCTAGGGCATAAAATTACAGGCCCTTCTCCTTTGTCACTACATTTCTGGAATGTTTGTGGCTTAAAAACAAACAAACATATATTTATTTTGCTATCAGAAAAAAGCAATAAAGATTAACAATACAAAACAGAGCAACCTTTTCCACCTAACTGTAGTTGTGATTCACATCTGCTTCAGTCGTGTCCATTGGAATATTAGAAAATAGAGGCTTCTGGGAAAATGAACCTTTTAGCAGTTTACTCCAGGTCAGGGCCACATTCAAACCGGTTTCTGCCTCCTGCCTTGGTCTGTGTGGCTTTCTCCCAGGCCTTGTTGTTCTCCTGAAAGGCAGACTCTGGGGAGAAGAATTCAGTCCTGTGGAGGATTGAAAGGGGTCCCCAAGGCTGAGCATATCCCTCCCACACTCCCTTCTCGTCCCTCTCAGTGTGTTTCCTTGGGAACAAGAGGAGTCAAGAGGAAGGGCGGGGGGCAGTGAAGACCAGGAGAGGCAGTCACGAGTGGGAGCTGGGGAATTTTCCTGCATCTACTCGGGCTGTGGCTGCAGCCTGGATTAAAAAAACTCCAAAAACGTCTTTCCTTTCATTGTTGCCCCTCTTTCTTCAAGCCGACAGGCGCCTGGAGCAGCTTATCTGGGCTGACAAACATCAGACAAGAAGTTTCCATGGCAACCCCAAACTTCCTCCCCAGCCCTGGATTCTGTTTAAATCTCCAAGGCCACTTTTCAAGGCCTCAGTGAGGTTTCTGTGAAGCCACCCACAAAGCAGCCCTAGGAGCCAACCTTCCCCCCACCCCCTACATGCTCTGCTGAAAGGACATGGCACGGGGGGAGAGCTGCATTGGTAGAAAACCTTGTCGTGGGATCCATGGAGAGATTATAAAAGGAACGAGTCGCCTTTACAACAAGTTTGAGCTATGAAGAATTTACCGGTGGAGGGATTTCAAGTGTCAAAACAGGGACTTAGGAGGGAAGTGGGGAAGAACGAAGAGTCTTGTTTCAGAAAGCTGGCTGTCAACCCAGCTGTAATTAGGCATGGCTAATCTGGTCTCTTAGCTGCAGAAGGACCCGGGGTTCTCTGCCATTCCCAGCACATTTTAATTCACTGGTAGCCAGACAAGACATGGAGAGTGGATCTAGGATGCAGCATGCCCCGTGAAATTTGAACTTCAGATAAGCAATGAATAATTTTTTAGACACTAAAATATATCCATTGTGTATGTGAGATTCAAATCTAACTGGGCACCCTGTCTTTTATCTGCAACCCTATTTGGCAGGCAGGGATGGAGGCTCTGGTTGCCCCTCTGGCTGCAAAGGAGAAGCAGAGTCTCTGAAGCTCGCAGGCGCCTGGGAAGGTGTCCCTCTGTCTGTGCGGCAGAGAGATGCTTCCCTCCCTGCCAGGATCCTGGCCTGAGCTCCAGGTAGGATGCCAGTAACTGACCGCAGGTGGACCTTACTACAGCACTGCAGAGCGTGTCAGGCATGGCCAAGCGTGAGTGATTCCCCAGAGATGACCTTTCCAGCTCAGTGGTTCAGAGCCTGGGCTCTGATGTCCCCACCAATACTACTCCTGGCTCGTGGTGGTCAGCTAGGTGACCTCCGACTCCCTGTTTCCTCGTCTCTAAAATGGGCAGACGTTCTTTTGAGGAATGAAGGAAATACACCCTGGGAAGCCCTTCACACAGTGCCTGCCCCAGAGTCTTGGCGCTCCAAAAGGGGTAGCTGTTATCTCTATAGCCTCTTTAAGAGCATTAAAGATTTTCATCCAAGTGAAAAAGTGGGAATCAAAGACTAGAGTCAGTACAATTTCAGCAATGTGAAACAAACACAACAACAAACCCAAACGATGCGGAGTAAAGATGGAATGTCACCAGTGGCTGCTTCTGGTTTGTGGGATTATGGGTAAGGGCTTGCCCCCTCGTCTCAATTTCCCAAAATATTCATGGTGAACATGTGTTATTGTAATATTAAGAAATTATGTAAATAATTTGGGATGAAAAATTTTCTAAAAGTGTTACAGACTTGAGGCTACTGTATGAAAGTGGCTGCCATCTTGGGGTTCATTCTATAATCCTGTCTTGGAAGCTTCTCAAGGAGGGGGGCTCTTGCCTCTTGCCTAAAGGGCCTAGTTGGCTCCTTATCCCCACTCTTACTTTTTGCTCCTCCTTGTGTGAGACAGCCAGAGCACATGGTCCTGGGTTTGAATCTCAGCTCCAGCCCTGACTGAATTCGTGACCTTAGGAAAGTCACGTTAGCTTCTGAGCCTCAGTTTCCTCATGTTTAAAATAGGGGTTAATACTACCTACCTCCCTGAGCGGAGGGAGAAATCTGTTCTATTTATCAGTCCATCCCTGTGCCTTGCACAGGGCCTAGTGCATATAGTAGTGGTCAATAAATACTGGTCGGATAATTAAATGAATGAAGTTGATGAGATGAGCATTTTGCAGAGAGACTGGCAATAACAAAGTGACTAACAATCACTTGCCATCGTTATTCCTCTTCTCAGAAGGTGTGCAGACTTTGGCATAGATGAGTCTAAGTTTGAATGTGTTTTCTACCCTTTAGTGGGATAGAAAAGGTCCCTTAGCAGGGCCATGCGCAAGCTGGCTAAGCTCTCTGAGCCTCAGTCTCCTCATCTATTAAATGGTGATGACAATTAGCAGTGACCTTGTAGGGTTGTGAAGAAGGAAGGAGCCAGGGGCAGGTGCCTAGCCCAGAGTAAGTGTTCCCTCCATGAGGCCCCAGCCACAGTCCTCTGCTCCCTCCCTGGCTTTGTCGCAGTGTGTGGTACAGTTACCAGGCAAGTATGTGGCCCCTGGAATGAGCCCAGTAAGTCTGCTAGTCTGGATGGGTTGCAAGCAAAAAATGTTACCTTTGTTGTGAAGGCTCATAGCGGCAGCTCCAAGTTAAAGGGAACACGGGGTTTCAGATTAGAGATACCCCTTCTCATCTTTGAGAGAAGACAGGAACTGGGTGGGGACATTTAGGAAGAGTGCTTGGTGGGGAGGGAAATCGCTGGAGTTGGGATTTGAAGTCAGAGTCATCTCATTTGAGAGCTTCTCCCTGGGCTCAGCCAGATTTAAGACCCTCCCCCAGGAAGGCGCCGCCAGTCCTGAAGTCTTGGCCAGTTCTTGTTTTTGGACTTAGAGACCCGTTGTTCCAGTGTTCCCAAGCGCGGGGCAACCCCACTCCCCACCCCGCGGAACCAGTCTAACTGAGAAAGGCAATCAGTCCCAGAGCGGAAGGCACACGGGGGCAGGCAGGACCGCTGCAGCCGCGCGGCCAAGAGCTCACCTCGCACTTTTGGCTCCAGGGGTCTGCAGGCTGGGCTGCTGGGGCCGGATGGGAGGGCAGGGGGGCGCCTCGCCCATGGCAGAGGGTAGCTGCCCAGTGAGCCCAACTCCCTTAACACTTTCTAATCAAGTACCCCAACTAGCAGGGACGCACCCACAGGAGACCGATTTTCACCTCCCTAAACGCCTCTCTGCAGCACAAAGTCCGGAAACAACCTAAACGCTTACTGCGGTCATTCTCTTTCTTCTCTCTACATTACTGTTTTCCACATTATTTGTACACTGACCATATTTCATTTTCCTAATTAAAAAATCTCTTACTGTCCTGAGTAGAAAAGTAATATGTGTTTACTTCAAACAAACAAAAAGCATATACAGGAGAAAATACACTTGTCATCCAACTCCCATCCTCAAAAACAAGTTATGTGTTTCTTCCAATTCTTTTTCTCCTGAAATGATACATACAGAAAAAACGATTCCTCTCTTCCCGTAACTTGCTCTCTCCCTCTCTCCATCTAATGTAACACCTCACTGGACAGCAATCGTTCCTGTGCTCCTTCCTGACTCGCAGCGTGCATCCCCGGTCTTACCGATTTTCCGCGCTCCCACGCCTTCCCGCGCTTGTGTGAATCTCCACTTACGAGACCCGCCAGGGGATGGAACCTCGCAGGACTTTTGTCGTCACGGAACTGAGTGGTGTGTGTGTGTGTGTGTGTGTGTGTGTGTATGTGTGTGTGTGTGTGTGTGCGCGCTCACACGTAGAATAAAACAATATATCTAAGGGTAGATCCCCAAAGGAAAGAATGTAGGAAGGAAAGAAGGAATGAAAGAAAGGAAAAGAGAAAGAAAAAAGGAAAAGTAATTAAGAAGAATGAAAGAAGGGAGGAAAGAAAGAAAGGAAAGGAGGAAAGCAGGGCAATGAAGGATGCAGGCGGCGGGCTCGCCAGAGGCTGGACGCAGAGCACTCGCCGTG
This sequence comes from Rhinolophus ferrumequinum, assembly GCF_004115265.2. Classification (NCBI taxonomy): domain Eukaryota; kingdom Metazoa; phylum Chordata; class Mammalia; order Chiroptera; family Rhinolophidae; genus Rhinolophus; species Rhinolophus ferrumequinum. The sequence continues at coordinate 53,100,584 of NC_046300.1, forward strand.
CCCTCCTCGCTTTCTCACAGAGTTGGGCGCCAGGTGGCTTTGTCCCCACTTACCCGACCTGAGCAGCACGGCCCGGTAGAGCCCGGTGGCCTCGGCGGGGCCCCCGTGGCCTCTCGCTCAGCCGCTGCGCCATGCGCCCGCGCACCCGACTGCGGAGCGGTCACTGCGGGCGGGGAGCGCACAGTGGAACGTAGTCCGGGGCCCGAGCGTCTCCGCGGCGGTGACGCGGCCCCGAGGCCTAAACCCCGCCGCAGATCAGGTTACCTCCGCGGCCCGAGCGCCGGCGGCTGAGGCGCCGCGGGGGAGGGGGCAAGGGCAGGCGCAGGTATCCCGCCCTGGCAGCAGGCGGTGCACCGCAGGTTAGCGGCGGGCGTCAGGAGTCCTGGCCCCGAGTTTCCAGGGTCAAGGCGAGAAGCCGGTGTCCTGATTTCTAGTCTTGTCTCCCACCGACTTTTCTGTAGTTTCCTGGCCACTGGTCTCCTTAAATGCTACAAGCAGGTGTAGGGTCTGAAGTGCTATCCTATTGGCTGGGGTTGGATCTCAGCGCCACCAGCTAAGTGACCCCATGATTTAATGACCTAACCTCACAGGTCCTCAGTTTTCCCATCTGTAAAACGGGGATATCTATAGTACTTATCTCACAGTTGTGAGGGTATCTGATATATGGTGGTGCCAAAAAAATGTATACACATTTTAAGAGATATTGACACGGGTTAATGTTGCTCAATAATCAGAAGGGTCTGGACGCTGAGGGTCACCACTTTGAGCACGTCTTGTAATTGCAGAAAGTCAAACATGACTTTCTTTTATCTTTTGTTGTCATTGTATATTTTAATACAGTTTTTTTCCTTTCTTAAAATTTGTATACATTCTTTTTTTGGCACCCTCTGTATTTTAGAACAGTGGCTAGAACAGAACTAGCATTAAAAAATAACGTGTTCCAAGGCATTCTGGGGTGGGTGGCACTGAGAAGCAGGGGACTTCATTGGGGGAAGAGGTCGTGGTAGGAAGCCTGTGGGACACCGCAAGATTGATTTCTCTGGCTTTGTGGAATCTCTTTAACAGACAGCTGGGAGAATCAAACAAAAGAGTTTAAAGGTGGAAGGGCAAAGTCGACCAGGGGCATTTAGAAGACACAAGAAACTGACAGTTTTGATTATCTACTCTGTGTCTGGTGCTGTGCTAAAACAAAAACGAATGTTTACTGTATGCTTTATGTCCTATTTTGTTTTATCTTCACGACCCTTTAAATTAGGGCCTATTAGCCTTCCAATTTTACAGATGAGCAAACTGAGGATCAGAGATGTTAAGCAACTTCTCTAAAATTACAGTGTGGAGCTGGGATACAAACTCGGGTGGTCAGACATCAGACATGGGTTAGTCTGCTCTACCGCCTCTCCGTTATTTCATTGACTCTTCAATGACGGATAGGTATTATCTTCAGTTTAGAGATGAGATGAATGAGACTCAGGGAGGTGAGGTGGCTTGCTCATGCTCACACAGCTAGTTGGAGGAGCCAAGACCCGATCTAGTTCTCCACCTGCAATACTCATGCCCTGGACGTTTATAGAACCCCCCCCCCGGAGCTGTCCAGGGTACTGGATGGCATCTGTTCAAAGCTGTACCCGTGTGGGCCAGGGAATCTTGAGCTGGCTGTTGGGGCCTCAACCACACAGTACCTTTTCGCTTTACCTCTGCGTCCTCTCAGTCTTGGTGCCTTCTAGGTCAACTGCCAGCCAAGTCCTCTCTGGATGGCCTTTGGCCACTGCCCAGTTCCAGCTCTGATTCAGAGGTCCCTGCACTTCTCTGCTTCTCAGTCACCACCCAGGGTCCCAAGGACCCAAGTGACACACTTTGATCTTCAGAGACCTCTCTGATTGGCCAGATTGGTAATGTCTCATCAACAGCCATCTACCATGAGTGCCAGGTATGATGCCAGACATTTGGCGTTCACTATCGCATATCCATTCTTCAGAGGATGAAGTTATATCCAATTTACTATTCATCTCATTTAATCTGTTATTTGATCAACTATGATTATGCCCCTTTCAGAAGTGAGGAAAAGAAAGCTCAAGTGACTTGCCCAGGATCACATAACTAGTTAGTAGTGGAGCTAGAATTTGAACCCAGATGGCGCCAAAGTTTTTGATGCAGGGAGGAAAGCAAGCCAGCTGTTGCACAAGGTGGGGGGTTCAGGCAAATTGTGACTAAGGAATGTACTTTTACAGAGCGTGCCAAAAGGATTAGCTCAGGTGGCATCCCTGAGGAATAATACGTGGATCTGACTTACCTGAGCCATTTAGTCTCTGCTTCTCATTTTCAATATGAAATATGGCCTGAGGAGAGTATTGTTTCTGTGAACAGAAAGAAAGTAGGTGGAGGTGAGGCCCCTCTGTTCCTTGGCAAGGGAGGAATGATGAGATATCCATAGTGTCCCTGAGTCTTTTGACCACAGAAGGGACTGGTCAAGGTCAAAGTCCTCTCCAGAGAAATAAATTACTATGTCCTTGGAGTGTGTGTGTGTATGTGTGGGTATTTATGAGACTCACGCCCTTTTTAAAAAAAATAGATTATTTTTTAGAACAGTTTTGAGTTTAGAGAAAAGTTGAGAAGATTGTAGAGGATTTTTTACACCTTGCACCCACTTCCTCTATTATTCACATCTTACATGTATGTAGATGTGCATGTATGTAGTATTGCACATTTGTTACAGTTAATGAACTAATTTTCATACATTATTATTAACTAAAGTCCATACCTTCTTTAGATCTCCTTAGCTTTTACTTAATGTCCTTTTTCTGTTCTGGGGTCCCATTCAAGATACCAAATTACATTTAGTTGTTTTGTCTCCCTATGCTCCTCTTAGCTCTGAGAGTTTCTCAGACTCTGTTTTTGATGATCTTGACAATTTTGAAGAGTACTGAGATCCATTTTTTTTTATGTTGAGGTCCTGCCCACACTGTTCCTTCTTCCTGGCCTGCATTCTTTCCACCTTCTTGGTAAACTCCTTATTCTTCAAGGACCAATTCAGAAGGCTTCATGGTTTGGCTCTCAAGGTCAGTTCTTAGACATCATGTCCTCTCCTGTACACTAGACTTTAAAACAACGCTAAGCCAACAATCCCCAAATGTTAGACTTTCACGGGGAGCTTAAACTTTGTCCAATGGCTACTTGACATCTCCACTTGAAAGTCTAATAGGCCCGATTCATAATAGTCCAAATGGAATTCTTCACCACTCCAGCCCCCAACCTGATTGTCCCCTGTCCCCCATCTTGGCAACTGGCTCCATTCTGGCCCTGGGCCTCAGAGGGGAGCCTGGGAGTCTACTTTGTCCTGCCTTCCTGAAACCGCACAGCCCTCAAATCACTGAGGCATGGTGAGATCACCGCCTGGGATTTCTTTGATCCATCTGCTTCTCCAGATCCTCCGTCCTAGCCCAGCCACCACTGCCACATGCCTGGATGCCTGCAGTAGCTAGTCTTCCTTCAAGCTGTTCTCCACACAGATTTCAGAGTGAGCTTTTAAAATGTAACTCACACTCTGATCCTGTCCTGCTCGAAACCCTTTGGTGCCTTCCCTTTGCACTTGGAATCGAGTTCACATGTTTTCCCCTGGACCCTCCCCGCCAGCCTCTCAAATCCCATCTATTTGTTCCTTCAAATGTTCAAGGGCTTGGGATGTCTCAGTGAAGAAAACAAAGGTCCTTGACCTTGTAGAGCTGACATTCTAGTAGGAGAGATAGACAATAATGAATAAGTGAAGTAGATGGTAAATTAGAGGTGACAGATACTATGGAAAAAAGAAAAATGAGAGGAGGGAGAGGGGTAGCTAGCGGTACGTGAGGGCAGTCTGTGGTAATACCTGGCTGCTCGGAGGGGTCTTTTTGAGAGGGTGAGATGTGAGCACAAACTTGAAGGAAACGGGAGAGTTAGCCAAACAGATATCTTGGGGAAGGGTGTCACAGGTGGAGGCAACAGCTAGAGCAAGGGTTCTGAGGCTGGAGCACGCAGGAATGTTCAGGGAACAGCAAGGTGGCCAGGGTGGCTGGAGTGGAGTGGAGGGGCACTCATATGAAGGACGGTCAGCAAAGAAATGGGGGCCACTTTCCCTCACACCCCACATTCAAGCCACTAAGAACTACTTGGGTTCCCTGAAAGCCATGCTGTCTCTCATTTCCTGCTTTTGCACAGCTGTTTTCTCTGCCCAGGAGGCACTCTCCAGCTGTTATCCATTAGTCTCAAAGGCAACGCCCCTTCCTCAAGGAGGTTGTCCTCCATCGTGAGTTCCTGCAGCACCACAGACTTCCCTTATATTAATAGTCACCACCAAATTGTCATTGTTTGGGCCCTCTCTCCTCCACCAGACTGTATGTACTCACCTATTCACAGCTGACTCCTCAGAAGAGTCCAGAGCTGGGCTTGGATTGGATGCCCAAAAATGATTTATTGAAAGAATGAATGAAGTGAATGAGTGAATGAATGGATACACCCATATGGGGAGCTCTGGGCTATATGGGGAAAGTGGCAATTCCACAGAGACTAAGTCAAGGCCAGAACCAAGCGAGGTTCCCTGCTGCCTGCCCAGGGATTATTCAGGGTGGACAGAAGGGCGTGGGTCCTGACATTTCCCCTGGATGCTCCCATTTTGAGCTCTGCCACCAAGGAGGGAATACAAGAGCCAGGGTGTGTTGGACTTGGCCAAGCCTCTTTTGTGGTTTTTTAACAAAGGGATTAAGAAGACCTGTAACCTCATCTGCGAAAGAAAATTCCAGGACATAGAAAAAGAACCTACTCCAGAGGGCTTAAAGGGGCTCCACGTTTCTTCTCACATCTCCCCAGACAGACCTAGGAAGTGGGGCTGGGTCCCAAGGGCAATGTTAGCATGACAAAGCCACAGTTTCATAAGGAGCAGCCTGCAGAACTAGAGTTCAAAGAATTGTCCCTTGAATGCCTGCCAACCCTGCTTGCATGAAAGACTTGTTGGAAAATCAGGCCAACCAGTGGCCAGTAAAATCTTAGTGACCAAGGCAGAGCCCTCTCTCCTTTCAATGACTGGTGAGCGAGAAAATACTCACTGGCATGCAACCACTTGCGAAGGCAAAGCTAATTTGAAAAGCCACCTGGATCGTTGCTGATGTATTACAAGTAATTTGTAGTCTTTTCCAAGGATTGTGCTGATAAATACCGCCAATCCTCATTTGTGCACACCATTTAGGGATTGGAAGATGCTGGCTCAGTTGTCGGTTTGGTTAGAGAGAGTTAGCACACACAACACGATACCAGAGGAAATAGGATTGTATATTGCACAACGTACCCCACTATGGCGGAACACAGCTCAATATGTTTTGAGCTGTCTTTGGCTGAAGCCAAAGACATTTGTGTCCCTCTGTGCTTCCTGTGGCCACCACCTGCTTCCTTTTCATGCCCAATTGTTGAGAAAAATCTTCTTGGGGTTGGTCCTTGGCGACCTTCCCTGAGCCTATCCCCAAAGTCTCTTCCTCTTCACTTTGCTGTTTCTCCTGGCGGCTGATGCCTCTATGTGAGAAGTGCCAAGGAGACCGTGGGCACATCCCACATCTGCCTTAGTGTTCCCCACAGGACGCAGGCGCCAAGGAACACTTATGGGACCTTGCTTTGCGTGTAAACATTTTTAAAATCAAGGTATAGCTCACATCCATAAAGTGCACTCATCTTACGTGTGCAGCTCTATGAAGTTCGACATATGTGTTTACCCACAAACCATCTCCAAGATCAAGATAGAAAACATTCCTTGCACCCCAGGTGGTTCCCTGGTGCCTCTTCTCAGTCAATGCCCATCTTCGCCACAGTAAGCACTAGTCTGACCCCTATCACCGCAGATTTGTCGGTTGTTCCAGAGCTTCATATAAAGGGAGTCACACAATTTACCCTTTGGGGTCTGGCTTCTTTCACTCAACAGCATGTTTGAGATTTATCAATGTCGTTGCTTGTCTCAGCAGTTCATTCTCTTTATTGCTGAGTGGTGTTCCATCTTATGCGACATCACAGTGTGCTTGGCTGTTCTGTGGATGGACATTTGGGTGATTTCCATTTTAGGCTATGACTAATAAAGCTGCTATAAATACCTGTCGTGCGGGAGACCCTGCTCGCTGCGCCATGTGTCGTGCGGGGCGTCCGGCGAGGTCTCTGCTTCCGCTCCCCACATAAGAACGCAGGACATGGTGAGGCCAAAAAGGAACACCCACGGAGCCATAGGTAGGGAAGTCACACCACTATACTCTCGCTGGCGGCTGGGTTGGAGAAACAGGAAACAGGAGCCACACAGTTCTCAACCCTCACTGCGCCGCTTGCAGTCTCAGCCACCATCTCCTTGCTAGCCCCCATTTGCTGCTAGCATAGCCACGGCAGTTATATTCATGGCTAATGGCTCACTGGTTACAGCTGACGGCCAACTAGCCACAGCTGATGGCCATTTGATCCCAGTCGATGGCCATTTACTACCTGAGCCAGCACCTTTCTATGTGAGGCTGAGAGCCTGGAAACTGCTTTTTGGGGTTCTGTCCCCACAATACCTTTCTATGAATTTTTGGGTAAACACAATGTGGGTTTCTATTGGGCAAATACCCAGCCATGGAATTGCTGGGTCATGAGGTGGGTAAATGTTTAACTATAGTAGATGTTGTCAACAGTGATTGTATCAGCTTAGGTGTGTGCTTTTCACATCTTCACACATAGCTTTCTTCTATTGACACATTGGGGTCACTCCTGGGTATAGTCCTTTGGATTGGTGGGGGATAGACAGGAAGTATTAGTAAAAGTGCATCTTAGATAAACATAGAAGGGCTTGAATTCTGACCTTGGGAGAGATGAGGGTAGGATCTTAAGAGCATTTGGCCTTGCAACCTGGAGTGAACCAGAGGGAAGTGTGTCTCCGGGTGTTTTTATTTACCCCCCAATTAAACTGCAAACACCATGAGAACACAGACTGTGACTTATTCAGGGATGTTTCTTCAATGTCTAGAATAGTTCCTGGCACATGGGTGCTTAGTAAAGAAAAACCAACTTAGTAATTGTTAGCAAATGTTTATTGAGCAGGTCCTAGGGCCAGGCCCTGTGATAAGACTACCTCTGTGGTCTCACTTAAGCCTCCTAACAGTCCTTTGAGATTGCACAAGAGTGGACTTCCTGTTTTACAGACGAGGAGGGAAGCTGAGGCCTCGGACAGGTTACCATGCACAGCTGGCAAGTGGCAGCACTGCAGTTAGCCTGAAAACACTGTGCCTCGGGAGCTTGCAGTCTTAGACACATTCACAAGTGGTGCGTGCGTGTGTGTGTGTGTGTGGTGGCAAGAGCCTGCACCCCATTTTACAGAAAAGGAAACTGAGGCTCAGATAAGTTAAGGAACCCTTTTCCACGGAGGCAGCGGGGCCAGCCTCCCCATTAAAGTAATTCTTAAAAGCGGAATATGTTTTAACATGGACCCTTGACTGCTGTCACCTTCTATTCCGCAGTCCCGAGCCCACGGCCACTGGGCATCACAGGACCCTCTGTGAGCCTCTGCTCGGTGCCTCATTCGCACAAAGCCACCCACGCTGTGGTTGTGTGAGGCAACACCTGCTGTCTCTCTTTCATCCCCAGGGACGGACAGAATCAAACCCGGCAGTTCTTCCTCTAAAGTGCTGGGCACTCTTTGGACAAGGTGCCAAACCCTGGGGCTTGTTCCTTTGCAGGGGTCCACTCACATCGCACGGGTGTTGGGTTCTCAGCTGAGGTGTGGTAATGAAGGCACTGTCTTCCATCAAAAGAAGCATCCATGATTCTGATCTCCAGGGTCCTCTCCCACTCCGTTCCTTTCAGCCCCTCAGGTCTCAGAGGCCCAGAACACTGCCCTCCTGGACCCCAAGCAGAAGCACTGGGCGAGGAGCCACCTCCCATCCAGGAGGCAGAGGGGCAGCCTTCCTCTCCTCGCCTGGGCTTGATGTGTGGGCTGTTTACTTTTCCTTAAAAGCTTGTGAAAAAGTTCACACAGGCAATATACAAATCCATTGCTGCTTTAAACGTTTGGAACAACCCAAATGCATATTCATTTAAAAGTAACATTTCTCTTTACTGTACCTTCTCAACCCCAATCTCACCCCTTCCCCAGAGTTCACTGTTTTTGATTTTCTGTGTGTGTGCCTTGGTCATTTTTCAGCAGCTTGCTTTTAAAACTCTACAATATGTCTTGTAGAAATTTCTATGCCAATACATGTAGATCTACTTCACTCTTTTGCTCTACTGCAGTGGATAATACAGCGTGATGCCCGTAGCTTTTTTTTTTTTTAAACCTATCCCTTTTAGTTGCATTTTTAGGTTGTTTCCAATTTGTCTCTATTACAAATAATTCTGCTCCAAACATGCTTGTATTTGCCCCTCTGTGCATGGATATGAGAGTTTCTCTAGGCCGACACTGTGAAATAGAAATGCTGGGTCAAGGGGTACATATATTTGAAATTTTAGCAGGTGCAGCCAAACTAACCTCCAGAATGGTTGTACAGCTTCATATGCCCACCATTCAGTGTCTGAGATAACTGGAAAGTCTACACCCTCGTTAACGCTGGGTTTTAGGAATCTTTAAATTAGCTACTAGACATTAATCTATGGTATTAGAGATCAGGATAGAGGTTACCTTTGTGGGGATCCATGGTGGATGGGAAGGGCCCAGTGGGGCTTTGTGGTGGCTGTTGATGTTCTGTTTCTTAATCTGAGTAGTGGTCACGCAGATATTTTCAGTTTCTCAAAATTCCTTGAGTGGTATACTTACCACTCAATGACAGGTGCACCTTTCTATACGTATGTTATTCTTCAATAAAAAGTTCCACTATTTCTTCCCTTCCTCGATCTGATGGGTAAGAAAACAAGATCCCACGATCGTTTTATTTTGGCGGTTGAGCCTTCTTTTGTTGATGCTGAGAGCCGTTTATCTGACAGAGGAAAGCCCTTCAGAAAGGGGGAAAGGGACTTAAACTCCTGGAGCACCGACTATGCTCTAATGCTCACAGCAGCCTTTCAGGGTAGGTGCCATTCACCCCATTTTACAGCTAGGGAGGCAGGGGCTCAGAGCAATGAGGTGACCTGCCCAAGGTTGTGAAATTGTCTAACTGCAGTGTCCTACCCTCTTCACTACCCTTGAAGCAGCTCATGTGACAGGCATTGGGCTAACCATGCAATAGGCATGATCTCAATTAATCCTTGCAACAGCCCAGTGAGGCAGCTATGTTGTCATCCCATTTTACAGATGAGAACACTGAGGTTTGGAAAGGTGAAATAACTTGCTCAGCTCAGCCCATTAGTGAGTGGAGGAGCATGGTTGAGCCCAGGTCTCCCTGGCTCTAAAGCTGTGACAAGGCAGCACTATCCAACAGGATATTCTGCAGTGATGGAAATGTTTGATATTTGTGCTGACAATATGGTAACCACTGGTCACGTGTGGCGATTTAGCACTTGAAATGTGACTAGTGCCACTGTGGAAAAATTTCAGCTTTAGTGAATTTTAATTCATTTAAGTAGCCTGTATTGGACAGTGCAAATCGAAGGAATCAGGTCAGGAGGAGAAAAGCTGCAGGGTACAGGCACAGATGACAGAACAGCTGCCTGATGGGAAACCATCCAGCCCATCAGGAGGGACCCCCTTGTGCAGGTCCTGCCAAAGCCCACACACAGCTGGGTCTCATTTCAGGCACTAGAACTACGCCTTGTGGAAAGAGCCAGGGCTTTGTAATCAGATGTGGCCTGAACAAGTCTCTCAACCTAAGACTCAACGTGTAGGTTGTTAGTATTGATTTTGCTGTTGTGCGTGAGGGTCTGATGGGCTCCTTACACATGTCTTTCTGTGGGGGCAGGAGCACCCACCCACAGGGGAAAAAGCTCTTCCCAGTAGCATCCTGGGCCGATGGTTGCAGTATTTTCAAGCGTGATAGATCTTGGCATATGTACAATCTCACTTTAAACCTCTCAGGAGCATTGGACTTTAAAAGAATGTTCTTCTGAAAAGACTCCCTAAGTCGAGCTCATAATCCCCCCCGGAATGTATTTCCTGGGTGAGTTTGGAATTTTGGAGAAAACAGATTTTTTTCTTTAAGCAGATTTGGTTTCTAAAGTCTCCGTGGTGTAGGGATGAGGACCAGTCCAGGAGACGGGACGTGGCCAGGGGGCGCTTGGAGGTCAAGGAACTGGATCCCTGCTAATCTGGGCTCTGGCTGGCTGCTGGGGTCTGAGGGCCAAAATTCTGCCTTCCTGGGAGGACAATCCTGTAGGAAACAGGGCTTTGCGGCTCACAAAATCACACTCCAGGGGACCCGCTGAGCCTGTGGCTGGGGGGAGGGGCGGGGCCTGGGAAGAGACACGCTGGCGGCCTTGCCAAGGACCGGACAATGGCGCTTCCCAGCAGGTGAAATCCAAACGTCCACAAACGTAAGAAAAGGTGCCTGGCCTCCCCAGAAACGGAAGAAATGCACACTCAAGCAACAATGGAGGATTATTTTTCACCTATCAGATTGGCAAAAATTAAAACAAAATGATACCTAGTGTTGGAGAGTGTCGGCTACCTAGTGTGAGGAAATGCACACTCAGATGATTCGTGGAGAGGTGTCGGGAGTACAGTCATTCTCCAGGGGAATGTGGGCACTCCCGTCTGTATGCCGGGCCACTTCTAGAAATGTGTATTTTCATAATTGAACTTATGCGCAGATATGTGGCCAAGGATACATTAATCAGCATTGTTCATAACAGTAAAAGGATTGGCAGTGAGTGTCCAGAGAGAGGACACTGGTTAAATAAGCAGTTTTAGCTCCACAAAATGTAGCAATTTGTGCCTGAAATTGATGCTGTAGACCTGTTCACTAACACGGAAGATGCCCACCACCTATATAGGAAAATCATGTGGGAAAACCAGGTTATACAATAGTATTTGTGATTCTATTTTTTTGGTAACAAAGTTGATTATATATATGTTACTCTATATGTAGTGTTATGCTGTCGATTTAATGTTACATATATACACATATAGTATCACATATATAAATAATATATGTTTGCATGTGTAGATATGTGTATATGTGTGTGTCTCTATATATAGATACTTATACGGCGGAAAGTTTGCAAACTTAACTGTCCAACCCTCATATGTAAATTTATATGGAAAATATTTAGAAGGATACAAACGAAAATGTTCTCAGTGATTATACTCGAGTGGTAGGGAATTTTATTTATCCATTTAGTCATTAATTCATTTTTATAATTCTTTGAATTTCCTGAGGGTTTTTTTGGGCAATGAACTTGAATTGTTTTTCTAATAGGAAAAATAATTTGTTAATTTAGTTCAGGAAACAAAGAAAGCCGATAACTCTATGTGAACTGTATTAGCCAGCGGAAATGCACTTATCCCCTCATACCAAGACTGTCCCCAGTCTTGTCCACATTAGAAGCCCCCTCTGATCCCAGGACGGTCTTTAATTACAATAATGACAATGAAGAGAAGGATGATGACGATGAAGTCCATTTAATGAGCACATACTTCGTGCCAGGCCTTGGCTGGCACTTCATGCGCTATTCTTTCTTTGGATCCTAACAATGGCCTGAGACGCAGATAGTCTCGCGTCTTTGGATTTCCTAGGAGAGCCTGCAATGGGGACTTTGTGCACATGATGTCTTGAGGGAGAACTTCATGGGTAATCTGTAAAGGAGTGAGGGAGGGAAGTAGGCTGGGGCGGGAGAAGAAGTTACGCAAAGATGTGGGGTCAGCTGAAGATGTGGTGTCAGCCTGATCCTATGGGGAGCCTGAGATTGTACACGAATATCACAGTATTGTCCTACTTTGAGGCAAGGAGTCTGAGCTTTTGTCCCTCCGTATCGGTTGGTCATTGGCTAAAGGACAATGGGAAGGGATAACCAGAAAGTTGGGGTGAGCCACCCAGGTATCTCTGGGTGAGGCACCTCCCATCACCCAGGGCAGTTGTTCTGAGAACAGTGCAGCTGTTAGCAGTCAGTGCTCACAGCAGCGGGGGGACGGGTGTGCTGGGTCAGTAAAACGGTGGAGCACCAACCTCCTACATATTATTATCCCCCTTGTACAGATGGGGAAACTATGGCTCAGAGAGGTTAAATAACTTGCCCAAGTTTACCCAGCTAGTAAGAGATGGAGCTGGGTTTTGAACTTAGCTCTGAAGCCCTTGCTCTGAGCCCTGAAACTGGACTGCTGGTAATTGTACAGAGGAGAAGGAGACTGAGGCTCTGCCCCACCAAGGGCCCCTCCAGCTACGGTGCTTCACACTGGCATCTTGGTTGATAAGCACTTCCCGCTTTTGAAGAAGGGAGCCACGGAAAGCCTTGTGTTTCTGCAGAGGCCTGAGGAGGTTGTCTGTTGGTGGAGCTGTTTGCTAGGAGACATTTCTCAAGAAAGGTTCGTTTTGAAAATGGGCTCAGGCTCTGCCCACAGACCCACATTATTATATCTAGTAGAGAGACATCCCAGCACATTTCCCCAAGGTATTAGAAGTAGATCCAATTCTTTCTCTAACTGGTTCTTCCAGGCCCCAGCTCAGAGAGTATCCTGGCTGAAAATAGTTTCTGTGCCAGACAAACTCAGAATCCTGAGGACAAAGGGCCCTTTGAGATGACTTGCCTGCCCTCTCCATTATATAAACGGGGAAACTGAGGCACAAGCAGTTGAGGGACTCACACAGTGAGTTAGTGGTAGGGTCATGACTCACCTCTCTCATGACTGCACAAAGCATCTATTATGCGCCAAACCACAGAGTAGGTGCTTTAGCATCTTCATCTGATAAATCTGACCTGTGGATTCTCTTGGGGTCAGTTTCTACTGGCTGTTTGTTTCTTGATGAAGGATCACATTTTCTTGTTTGTAGGTCTAGAGAATTTTGATCTTATACTGGATGTTGTGTGTGATGTGTTGTAGAGACTCTGGATTCTCTTTTCTTCTCTGGAAGAGTATTAAATTTTGTTTTGGCAGGCAGTACAATTACTGGTTGATCCCATTGAAATCCTGTGGGCTTGGTTTTACACTTTGTTAGAGAGGATTCATGCAAAGCTCAATCTGTTTCCCAAGCCTCTCTAACTTGGCAGGACTCGCCTCCAAACTCTGCCCTGAGCATCTTGAAGGATTTGGCTTTGGGCTTTGTTAGGGCAGGTCTAGAGCAGCCCTTACAGTAGAGCATGATCCTTAACCCTAAGGCATGGCCTTTCTGTTATTTCAGGTCAATTCCTGGGATGAAGGTCTAACAACTCCCAGCACTGTTTGACCTGTAGTGTCTCAGTTTGCTCGCAATCCCCTAACAGCTGCTTTCTGGTAAACCTTGGATAGTCTCATCCTATGCATGCATAGCCCAGGCTTTGGGCAAGGACTTGTGGGTCCTGGGGGCACCCCCACAAGATTTCGGGGGCCTCAGTGTCTATGCAGCTCCCTCTTCTCCAGTGTCCTGTCCTGCAGATTCCTTCTGCTTTTGTTGCCCCAATTGCCCCAAATTCTGATCTCTGCCTCCTGAGCTCAGAGGGACTGTCATGCTCTGTTGGGGCTCTGTTGCCCTGTGCCATGCCTGTGAAATTACCCGGGATGAGAGCCCAGGTGGTAAGCAGTCTCACCTGTGAGTTTCTCTTCCTTCAGAATCACAGTGCCTGTTATACGCTGCCTGCTCTCCACCACCTAAAAACAGTTGTCTCTTATTTTGTCAAGTGTTATGTTATTTTTGTGGGAGGGCTGATCTGGTACCAGGTTCTCCATCAGGGCCGGAAGTAGAAGTCCAGCTCAGTTAGGCACTTGTTCTGTACATATATATTGACCTTGGAATGCTCACAAGGACCCCGAGAAAAAGGGCTTAATATCCTCCTTTAACAAGTGAGGAAACTGAGGTTCGGAGGGGTGCAATAACTTGCCCAAGTGGCAGAGTGGTCGCGTTAAAAACGACCTTGCTGGACCTCAGAGCCCATGGTTTGTCCCCGTATGGCCCCTTCTTTCAGTGAAGAAGCTAAAACCAAAACTAAATCTCACTGTCACCATCACCAAAATAGCAGCATTTTCTGCACTAATTTACATAGTTTCACACATCCCATCTCTCACCGCATACCTGTATTCTGCTTCTTCCACAGACTCCCTGGTCTGGGTGGTCATAACACTTCCTGATTATAGTCATCTCCTCTGGGGCTTCCAGTGTGTTCTTCCCAGGAAACTTTGGCGGTCTTGCACTCTTGCCTCTCTGCCGTCAGTGGCTCCCTATCGCCTATTGGCGTTTCCCAAAGTATAGAATTAAGAACTGCACCTTAGGGAACGCTGTAGCCCACTGGTCTGCTTTTGGAGATTTACAGCTGGAAATGCGAACATGCGGAGTCTCTGCAGGAAGGAAACTTGTTTAAGCGGCCGTAACCCAGTCTGTTGGCTCTGAAACCCTCGGCTCCCCTATTACCTGTTAAAATCTTGTGAAACACACTGGAAAACATTGGAGCACAGAGTAAAGACTAGTCTTTTCTGTCTGCATCCCGTCCTTCTCCATTTCAACCTACTTTTAATTTCATTTCCCACGACTTCTTGTCACAAGCCACCCTTAAGCCCCCTTCCTATTTCTCCCTTCAAGCTTCATACCCTTCTAATTATAAGAATGATATAAGCCTGTAACCGCTGGGAGTTTTCTTGAGGGAGAACTGGCCCAGAAATGGTATCAACCAGAGGAAAGTGGAGCCTGAGGAAGAGAGGGGCCAGTTCTTGAAGACTTCATTTAAGACCCTGGATCCAGTCTTGCCTGAAGCCATCTCTCCTAGTCTTTAAGCGACAAGAGCTGATAAATTATCTTTTCTTCTCCCCTCAACTCAGGGCTCTTGCAACCAAAAGAGCCCTTAGCTGGTACCTCTTTCCAACCTCCTGAAAAGTTTTCTGAGACTGAGCTCTATGTCCTGTCCATGTTTATTCCCTCTCTGGACCTTACACAGTGTGGTACCAAGGGTTGGGGTTCCAATGTGTCTTAAATGTCATGAGCCGTTGTCCCTTGAGGGCCACTTTGCATGGCCCAGGATATGACCAGATGTTAGCAATATGAAACTAACTTCATAGTTGCCAGCTCTGAGTTTTCTCCTGGAGGGTGGGGGTGAGGAAACTGGTGGGGAAAAGAGGATCTGGCTGTGATGAAAAGAGCATGAGATACTCTGAAGTAACTTGTCCTCCTGTTGTTCACGCCTTGGTATAATCCCTTCCTTCTGTGTGGGTGGGACCTGTGACTTCATTCTAACAATAGACAATGGCAAAGGTGACTGCCTGTCACTCTCATAATTATGGTAGTGTGTGTGTATGTTTGACTCTGTCTTGCTAGCATGCACTAGCAAGAGATTCTCCTTGCTGACGCGATGAAGTGAGCACCCATGCTGAGAAGCCCATGTCGCTAGGAACTGTTAGGAGCTTTTAAAACTGTGGGTGGCCTCTAGAACCTGAGGACAGCCTCCACCCAACAACCAGCAAACATCTGGGAACTTCTGTCCTATCAGCACAGGAAATGAATTCTACCAACAACCGGAAGGAGGTCAGAAGAGATTCTTCCCCAGTCGAGCCTCCAGATGAGAAAGCAGCCTGATCAGCCCCTGGGGAGACTGAGCAGAGGACACAGCCTTGACAGGCCAAGACTCCAGCCCATGGAAACTACAACCACGGTGTGTTGTTTGAAGCTGCTGAGATTGTGGTACGTTGTTACACTGCGATAGAAAACCAGCACCATAGGTTGTGGAGAGTGAGAGACCCAGGTTTGATTTCTGACCCACTTAGCAGCAGGGTGAACTTATGTGAGTCACAGCACCTCTCTGAACCCCAGTTTTCTCATGTACAAACAGGTCCTGACTGGGGAGAATTACAGCTAGTAAATGGAAAGCACCTAACAAGGGGCCTGGGATGGAGAAGGAGCTCAATAAATAGTAGCAGTTAAGAGTTATCATGATTTTTAACTTTCTTCATTCATTTTTCTATATTTTCAATACCAATCCACGATAGATTTCTCCAGCCCTCGTGGATTACGTTGGTAAGTAGAAAAAAACAATTTTGCTTAAAATGATGAAGGGAAGAATTGACTTGTCTAAGAGCGCAGTGCTAGTCAGCAGTAGAACCAGACAACAGCCTGAGAATCCTAGGTGGGGCTCTTTCTAGTACAGCCCCTTCCTCATACCTGATAAAACAACAGAAGCAGCAGCAACAACAACTACCCTAAGAGCCAGGCCCCTCACCTGTACCAAACCTGCAAAGTGTGTAAGTATCCTTCTTTTACAGAAGAAGAGACGGGCTCAGAGAGGTTGAGTCATTTGCCCAAAGTCCCACAGCTGACTAGCGGCAGAGCTAGGATTTGTCTACTAGTCCACAGCATCCAGACCTGCCTGATTTTCCCTCCTCAGACCCCCATGGAGGTGGTGTGGGGAACACTTGGGGTTTCAGGAACGGGACAAAGGCAAGGAAATCAGCAGTGAGGCCTGGCCCCAGATCCCATTACGCCAGGAGAGATCGCATTTCCCCCGTTCTGGCGCCCTGAGCAGGGCAGAGAAGCGGGCAGGCAGCCACTTCCCTGGTTATTCAAGTAGAAAATTACAGGTGCCCAAAATAGCCTGGGCATTCTTTTATTTATGAATAAGCAGCGAGCCCGTGGAGCTGGAATGGGGGCTTACATGTATTTCTTTCCACAGGCCACTTTCCTGGGATCTGCAAGGATCCCTCTCTCAGGGGACTCTCTCAGAAGTTGGGGGGCTAGCAGGATTGGGGTGGGGCATTTTTAGGGCATGGTCATGGGAAAAGGAGCACTGAGGCCCCACTACACAGGAGCTGGAGGGCCTGCGTTCCCTGGGGATGCAAGGGATGGGGTGGCAGACATGGGTCTGTCCCAGCCACCTCCTCCTTGCCATGTGACTTTGGAAAATGGCTTACCTCCTTGGTCCTTCATTTCTTCTGTAAAATGGGATGAGTCCTAAACTCACAGAAAAGTTTCTTTTTTTCTGAGCATACAAGTAATACCTGCTCATTCTAGACAATGTAGAAAGTGCAAAAAAACCCAACACCTACAAAATGACCATTATATCCTTCCATTGCCCGTCCCCAATTAAGATACTCAGTGTTAACGTTTGGCATATATCCTTCCGGTCTTTCTCTGCATGTGTTAAAAAAAAGTGGCTGGTAGGGCCCGTTGTCTGAGCCCTCTCTAGAGTCAGTCAACAAGCCGAAGCACTACCCTAGGCCCTGGGGCAGCTTAGAGGCAGGTTCCCCCAACGCCTCCAACATCCGCTTTCCATTTCTCCAGCCCTTTGGAGACAATCCCCAACCCCGAGTCCCGGCTCAGAGCCACCTGATGGTCACAGACGTGGATGTGGGGCCAAGGCTGGGGCCTGAGTCTCCTGGTGGGGACATCCGTGACCTTTCTGTCCAGCAGGCCTTGTGCACAGATGGGCTGGCGTGTGCCTGGCTTGTTGACTCTCGTCCTTGGAGGGTCAGGGTGGGAAGTTGTTGCCCTCCCCCAGGGGCTGTGTGTTGACTAGTTAATATGTAACACGCTTAGAATTGGCGCCTGGCACATAGTGCACAGTCAGTATATCTGAGCCGCAGATACAACTACTACGCCATTATTATTCTGAGTTAGGAGCTAGACGGCCAGAGGCCATCCTTTTTGGAGACTGATTTGTTATGAACCTGAGAAGACAGCAGCAGAATCACTTGCAGAATGGAAATAACAATAGCACTAATGACGAACACCACCATTTAGCAGGTACAGCGCTCTGGGCCAGACACTGTGCCAAATCCTATCAGTTGCTGCTTACAGCCACCAAATTAAATGGGCTTCATTAATCCCCATTCACAGATGAAGAAACTGAGGCTTAGAGATGTTAAGTAGCTCTACCAAGGCCACAGAGCTGGCAGGTGGCAAACAGGGAGTTTATTCCAGATTTGTCTGATGTAGGATCCCTCATCCATGAGGCTCAGCCTGTCGGGATGAGGAAAGCCTGGTCCCTGCCCCTGTGGAGCTCACTGTCTGGTGGCAGAAGCCCACATTTGGAATTTTCCCCCAACTTCTCTGAATGGTTTGCTGAATGGTGGAGCTGTGGGCTTTGGGGTCACACTGTCTTGATCCCTCCCCTGACACCTCCCAGCTTAACTTCTCCAAGCATCAGTTTCCCATCTAGAAAATGGGGATAATAAAACTGCTGCTGAGAGAATGAAATTAGATGACGTATATCTCCTAGCATAGGTGTGGGGCATAGTAAGTGTTCAATAAATCCAGCAGTTAGTAATTTTATCACTGATATTATCCCCAGAGGACATATTGAGTTTCCAAGGGTCATCTTCCTTTTCACCTGAGTGGTGGGCAGGGCCGTGGCTGGTTTAGCTTGAGGAAACTGGCCTTCCCCCAGCATTTACAGTTTGCTGCTTCAGGCCAGATAATGCTGCCCTCAGCCTCGGCTGCTGCAGACGTGGGCCCTACTGTGAAAAGAGGTGTCAGGGCATAAGAGGTCTTGCCCCAAAGCCCCCCAAATTCACTCCATTTGCTCTACTTCCCCTCCTGGTCTGGGACCAGCAGAGTTTGACAGCTGACCCTGTACTTCCAGAAAGGGTGCTGTGCTAAGCAGGTGGAGGTGTAACTAATGGAGCTTCAGCAGGACCAGCCAGGCCGAGGTGACGTTTGCCCATCCTAGACGACTCCTTCAATCAAGAAAATACTCTTGATTTTCTGCAACATCTGTTTACAGGCAGGTCCCTGACCAAAACTCAGCCCAGAGCCTTGACAACTTGATCAAGAGAAAAAGGGGAAGTGCTGCCTCAGGGCTTGTTTCCTGGGCTCTGGGAAGCCCACCCACTGCTCTGGGTGTGATGCTCAGGCAAGGGCGTGGCCCAGAGAATGGACCCAGAGAATGGACTCTGAGATGGCTGCCTGGGTGTGATTCCTGGCTTCACCACTGACCTGCTGCTGTGTGACCTTGGACAAAGCACCCAACCTCTCTGAGTTCAGTTTCCCTTCTGTGAAATGTAGGTAATAGTGGTCCCGACTACCTGGGGTTGCAGTGAGATGGTGCCTGGTACATACGTGTAATAATTATTAATTAAATGAGAAGTGATTATTTCCTTGCAATGAAGTTGTTTGGAGCTCTGTGGTCCAAGTTGCCAAACTTCTCTGTGTGAGAATGAAGAAAGGGAGGAGACAAGTCACATTCTGTGGACTATATGTTTTGCAGGGGAGGTCCTTGACTCTGGGAAACGAGCTCCCTTAAGGATCTGACATGGCCATACTCCTTATTCTTGGAAAATTTGCGCATGCTCATGTACAGGCAGCACTTTGCACCCAACTCTGTAGAAACTCATCCAGGAGCCTAAACGTGGAATTTAGTCCAAGGAAAGAACAAAAGATAGGCACCAAAAAATGTCTACTAGGATGGGAAAGAATGAAAAATACCCCTAAATCAAGGCTTGGCCAAACAAACTGTGGCAGGTCCATATTAGTGTAATACTATACACCCACGAAAAAGGTACTGATGTGGCTGGATGTGCATGATCTATTGTAGAGTGTAGAGAGGAAGTCATCACCTAGATCTCACAGCAAATACAGGTGATGATGTGGGCCTGTAAGAGTCTCAAAGGATTCACACTGCAGGTTAGCTGTGGTTGCACTGGATGGAAGAATGATGGGTGATTTTATTTCTCTTTGTTTTCTGAACAGCATTTTCTGATTTTTCTACAATAAAATGTATTATTTGAGTTATAAAGGATAAGAAAAGTTTTTTAAAAATGACAGGAGCAAAGTTTACTTTTTTAAATGATAAAAATGGAGCATTGTGGAAAGTTTGGAAAATAAAGAGGAAGAAAAACCAAATCACACCCTTTTCCTCATACCTATTATCACCCACCTTTATGCATTGTTTGGAGTCAGGTTTTGATTGTATAGCAGCTGTGCAGAATTTGTTCCCTCAGAGGAAGCGAATCTGCATGACCCGCCCCTCTCACTGCGGCAATTGGTGGTTCAGGGATCTGTTTCTATCGCTCTCCCCCCATTCCCTTGTTACCCCTCCACTCCTGGGCTTCAGTTATTGTCTCCCTGGAAGGGCACATACTGATGATGTTGGCAGTTTTGCATCACTAGCCATGACTCTCCTCCGAACTGCAGCCCGAGGGAGCTGACTTACTCTTTGGACAGATAAAATAACAGAAATGGTAGTCATTTATGTAGCTCTTACTGTGCGCCAAGTGTTGTGTTCAATAGGTTCTGTTATTAACCCATTTCATAGATGAAGAAGCTGAGGCTAATAGAGGTCAAGGAGTGGCCAAGGTAACAAAGCTAATGAGTAGGGAAGCCAGAATCAAACTGCAGTTCCTCTGACTTCATGGTCCAGGCTCCAAATGCCATATGCTGGAACTGACTCCAATTGCCAACTTCAGGCCGCCCATGCCAAGGTCCTCGTCCTAGTTCCCCAGGCGCCATCAACCTCCGGCCCCCGTTTTCTCTCTTCTACAGCCCTCACCCCTGCCCTGGCCCTGCCCAGCTTCTGCTTCCTGCTCTGAGTTTCCTGCGATTTCCTGAATGGCAGCAAGTCCATTCTCCCTTCCACCTGGAATGCTGTTGCCCTCCTCTTGGCCTGGCTCACTCCACCAGGGCTCTGCTTACATGGCACCTCCTCTGGGAAGCCCTCCCTAATGCCCCCCTCCCTAGGGTAGGGGAATGTAGGGCCATTACCTCCCCATGAGGGGTGAACTTGGAGCAGGCCCTGCTCTCTGTCCCTACCCACCAATCCCGAGGAGCTCAGCCTCCCACAGCTGCCAGGTCCTTGCCCTGGGATGGTGGAGCCTTTGCCAGGCAGGAGGCAGGAGGCAGAAGGTAGGTAGCTTCAGCCCTTATTGCCAGTCCAAGGTCTACATGTCACATCTGCCCAGACAGCCTTCTGGCTCAGCTCCTGCAGAAGCCATGATTCCCTGCAGCCTGCGGTTCCCCGGGGAGGCAGCCAGGGCTCTGCAGCTGGGCGGCTCCTGACTGTGGACAGAGCAGGCCAGGGCCAGAGGAGTGCCCGAAGACCGAGCCAGCCAAGTCACCCTCCCTCTGTCCAGTGTTCACCTGGCTGAGTCTAGAGGAGACATCCCTGGAAAAACTGCCACTGGAACTTTCCACTGACTCTGGCCTGGTTCTGCAATGGCAGGATTCAGAGAGAGGGAGCCCGTGCCCATTTCACACCTGAGCCCCTTAGCTGCTCTAGCCCAGACTAGACTCACGGAGAGGAGATGTCTGGAGCACCTGGGCTAAAAATAATTCCAGTGCCACCGGGTCCCGGCTGTGGGATTTTGAAGACCTGTAAGGATGTTTTTGTATCAATATTCCTGAATGCGTTGGCCTAGGTATAATTTCCTTTCCTTTCACTGTCCTTGTTTAATTTTCTTTTCTTTTTTTTTTTAAAGATTTTATTGGGGAAGGGGAACAGGACTTTATTGGGGAACAGTGTGTACTTCCAAGACTTTTTTCCAAGTCAAGCTGTTGTCCTTTCAGTCTTAGTAGTGGAGGGCGCAGCTCAGCTCCAGGTCCAGTTGCTGTTGCTGGTTGCAGGGGGCGCTGCCCACCATCCCTTGTGGGAGTCGAGGAATTGAACTGGCAACCTTGTGGTTGAGAGCCTGCGCTCCAACCAACTGAGCCATCCGGGAGGCAGCTCAGCTCAAGGTGCCCTGTTCAATCTTAGTTGCAGGGGGTGGAGCCCACCATCCCTTGCGGGACTCGAGGAATTGAACTGGCAACCTTGTGGTTGAGAGCCCACTGGCCCATGTGGGAATCGAACCGGCAGCCTTCGGCGTTAGGAGCATGGAGCTCTAACCGCCTGAGCCACCGGGCCAGCCCCTCCTTGTTTAATTTTGATATAAAAGTTATTTTATTATAAAAAGAGGTGGGAAGTGTTCCCTCATTTTCTATTGTCTAATAGGCTTTGTATAAAACTAAACTGATGAATCCCTTCAAAATTTGAAGAACTCACCAATAAAACTGATGGTTTCTTTGTGGAAAGATTAACTCATGATTCAATTTCTTTAAATGTTAGTAACTATTCAGCCTTTCTATTTCTCCTTAAGCCAACTTTATTCAGCAATATTTTCTAGATGTTTCTAGAAAGTTTAAAAATTTACAAGTGTAAAGTCAGCCATATCATTCGCTATTATCTTTTTTAAAGAACCAACTTTTGGCCATATTGCTCTTCATTATTATACATTTGTTTTACACTTCTTTAGTTTCTGCTCTTATTTTTATTTTCTTCTTACGTCTGTGTTCTTTGGGTTGGTTCTGTTGTTCTTTTACCAATTTCTTTCTATTTTTGTTTTTCTGGTACAACTTTTTTGTTTTGTTTTATTTTTAAATCAGTAAAAGAAACTGGGTCCTAGAAGCTGTAGTGATCTAAGCAGCAGCAAACTGGTGCATTCGTCCTTTTTTGTTTTTATTTAAATATGCTTAAATTATCACACTGCTGGCATATTTCACTTGCATGAAATTCTGCACCATACATACTAATTGTAGTCAAGTTTACCCAATTCCCATTCCAGGAAAAAAACCTACTCTAGAAGATAATTTTCATTGAAATCTAACCAAACTTCATTAAATGGATTGTGACAAGATTATAAATGATATGAAAAAATGGACATTTTAACATTTGGCCATCAACTTAAGGAAATGGTTTGCCTGTACAAATTTTTGTAATTTTTAATATATTCTACCCTCATAGGGTCCTCAGAATTAAAGCATAATGAACAGGAAAGAAGAGAATGCAACTGAGTGCGAAGGCAGAACATCTTGCCAGAAGTAATGAAGATAGAGTATATACTAAATATCAAGTGCAGAATTTCATATAGATAACACTCTATATTTTCCACTTACACAGGCAAAGTGGATTTTACGATTACCAATTGCATTAAATACACCAAATAAAGCTCCTAAAACTCATACTATAAGACCCCACCTTAAGTTTTCCAGGCTGCAACTGTGCATAATTTTACCAGTTTCTTATCTTTGACATTTAGCTCATTAAATCTCAGCCTTCTTTTCTATCTGCATTTAAGACTATAAATTTCTCCTTAAATATATCCTACACGTTTCAATATACAGCATTTTCATTATCATTCAGGTGAAACATTGTCTTGATATATTCTTTGTGTTGATATCTTCCAAATATAATTTCTTTCTTTTTTTCTTTTAAAGGAGGGCGCAGCTCACAGTGGCCCATACGGGGATCGAAACAGCAACCTTGGTGTTATTAGCACCACGCTCTAACCAACTGAGCTAACGGGCCACCCCCTTTAGTTTCTTTTTTGTTTGTCTGTTATTATCCTTTAATTACGTTGTAGGCACTGAATATTTGGTATCCGGATTTGTTTTGTAACCTAGAATGTGGTCAACATTTATAAATGTTCCACGAGTGCTGGGAAAAAACTTACAGGCTTCTAGATATATCTTTTAAATAGAGCCTGCTGTTTTTTTAAAAAGAAAGCAAAAACCATAATGAGATACCAGTACACATCCACCAGCTGCACAAAAATGAAGATGTTTGAAAAATAGAAAATGTTGGTGAGAATGTGGGGCAACTGAACACACTGCCGGTGGGAGGGTGATTTGTTATAACCAGTTTGGCTTTACCTAGTAAAGGTGCGACAGGTGGTGGAATGTGCCAGCCCCCGATATGCTACTGGGGCATAAGGATGATTTTGAGCTAAAGACTGTTGAAAAACAGTAAGTACAAGAAGGGTGCTCTAACCTCTCCTTTTCTTCCTGAAAACAGGCAGTAGAACTCCCATGTGAAAGATGCCCTCTTTATACCAGGAGGAAAGAAATATCTTGTCACCAGACACAGGAAATTGAGGCTGAGAGAAATCTGTGCGAACAGATCTTGTTAACAAAGCAAGTGTTGGGCCGGCCCGGTGGGTCAGGCAGTTGGAGCTCCGTGCTCCTAACTCCGAAGGCTGCTGGTTCGATTCCCACATGGGCCAGTGGGCTCTCAACCACAAGGTTGCCGGTTCGACTCCCGCAAGGGATGGTGGGCTGCGCCCCTGCAACTAGCAACGGCAACTGGACCTGGAGCTGAGCTGCGCCCTCCACAAGTAAGACTGAAAGGACAACAACTTCACTTGGAAAAAAGTCCTGGAAGTACACACTGTTCCCCAATAAAGTCCTGTTCCCCTTCCCCCCCCCAAAAAAAGATGACAGATGTATAACGCTCAGGACAATGTTGGCACACATTAAATACACATATATAAAAAAAGTAAGTGTTACCTTCCTTTAGTTTCCCCACATATTTCAGTGACTTTTCCTCAGTTGATATTCCTTATTCAACCGGGTATATAAGCACTGGGGCATATGCAATTTGGGGTCTTCATTTTCCTACGGGGACTCCCATGGACATGTAAAAATCTGTAAACTTTTCTCTTGTTAACCTCTCTTAGGTTGATTTAATTCCCAGGCCAAGCGGAGACCCTGAGGGTAGAAGTAAGGTTTTGCCTCCGCTACGGTGACAATGTATGTCACTCAGACTCAGTGGTCCTACTTCTCAATCCACACCTGAGAGACATGTGGACACTGAGATATACACAAGAAAGTCCACAGCGCCATTTCCTAATGACAACAGTTCTGGGAGCAACGTGAGTGGCCACCGGCAGGAGTGTGGACAGGTGAACTGTGCACTGTTTGTACAGTGAAACACTATTTGACCTTGCAAATCCCTTACACACACACACACAACAATGTGCACGAATCTCAGGAACACACAGTAAATGCAAAAAGCAAATTGTAGACGAAGACACACACTGATCCCATTTATGCGCAGCTGGAATCTCAACAATTTAGAACTTAGGGATCTGTGACCGTGTCCAAGAGGGAAAGTGGTGGCCTCTGAGAGGGAGGAAAGCGGGAGCATGGACAGGGGCCAGGGTCTTCCCAGGTAAAAGGTGCTTTTTTCTTTAGCTAGGTAGTCAGATATGTGGGTGTTTGTTGGCCATGCTTCCTTTTACCTTATATATGCATGTTTTCCAAGTAGTCGTTTGTAACTATTTAATATTTACTTAAAATAATTTAAAAAAGCTAACAATTATAATACAATGTTTGTTTACCTATCCAAAAATCATCTTTGAGGAAGAATGTGGTAAATATTAGGCAAGGACCAGTTCATTCTGCACTCTCTCCCCAGGAAAACCTGAATCCAGTTATGTAAAAGGACCCAAGTGGGGATTTTGGAAGAAAGAAAATGACTAACCTCAGGTGTGACCTCAGTTGGGGCCAGGCTGAGGCCAGGGGTTCTCTGGAGAGTTCTGCCTGGAAGAACTCCCAGGGCTTAGGATTTACCTCGTCTGATTTCCCCAAACAGGGGCTTGGTGTGGCTCCCGAGCAGGCCTGGGCTGGGCCCACACTGACAAGGGGCTGCCAGGGCCAAGCCATGGGTCAGACTTGCTCTTCTCAGAGATGCCAGATCCTGGGGGCAGGAGCTCCTGGCACACCCCTCCCTGAAGACCCAAGAGTTTCTTCTTGATCACTTCATGGAATTTAAGCGAGAGTTCAAGTTCCCAGCCTGCTGGCTGGCAGAAACGACATCGCCATCATTTTGATATCTTGCTTTATCCCCCTCTGCTCCAGGGTTGTTGGGGCTAGAAGGCTTATAGTGGGGAGGGCAGTAAGGCCTTAGGAAGGAGGCAGCGGGTCCATGGGGACATCTGCATGCTGGCACCCAACCACGGTCATGGGAGGCAGTGCAGTTGATTTCATGACTTTCTGGGAGCTGATGGTGAAGGTCTGTGGGAAAGGTACCCCTTCCTAATTCCTGTCAGTCATCCACTGTGGTGTGTACGTTCTGTCTCCCCGAGCAGACTGACAGTGGCCCTGGGCTGAGGCAGCACTGACAGAAGTGGATGGAAATATGTGTGCAACGAAGGAGTGAGATCCTGTGTGGTAGCTATGGGTTCACTCATGCCTACCATTGGTTAGACCTGTGCTAGGCACCAAATGACAGGTAAGGTCCCTGCCCTCGCGGAGCTGACATGCTGGTTGGGAAAGCCAGAGATGACACAGTTAAAGAAATAACCAAAAGAGTTAATTTCAGATGGTGGTAAGTTCTGTGAAGCAACTGCAGGACTGGGGACCAAGATGGGGATCCTCTGGCTGGAGGGGTCGGAGAAGGCTCCTCTCTGAGCTGAGACCTGAAGGAACCAGTCCTGGGAAGAACCAGGGAACAGTGTACCAGGGGGACTTGTCTACATCGTACATTTGCCACATCGCACACCCCAAAATGACCCCGAAGTGTTCCCAAAAACTCAGGCGCGTAAGGAAAAACCCTGGGTGGTCCCCCAAAACTGACTGAGTTCTGCAGGTTCTGGGTGTGACATCCCTTGTGGGACACCGCAGGCCCCACCCTGAATTTCCTTGGGGACCAAGATGTCACCAAGACCGAGCCAAGCTCTGCTCGCTCCCCTGGGGAAGCCTTGCTGATTGTTTTTGGCTTTCTCTGAGATTTTTAGATCACAGAAGAAAAGTTCCAGCTCCTCATCCTTTCCCTCCGCCTCAGGCCCTGAGATCTGATCTCTCCCTGAAACAAAGCCCCTCGTTCATGTCAGCTTAGGAAACACGATGTTCTGAAAGCAGATCCCTGGGGCCCAGCAAGGGAGCTGCGTTTTTGGGTCTCTGCCTTCTCAAACGCCAGCTTTTGATTTGGCCCCTCCTGCCCCACCTCCAAACCCTTTCACGACAGAAATTAAATTCTTCTGAACTTTTAAGACCCCTCTCCAGTGCTGCTCCCAGGGGGACTGAGGCCACCACAGGCTAGTAACTCTACCCAGCAAGGTGAAGATCTGCGCTGGCCTGAGATGCACAGCTTCATCCCGATGCTTGAAAAACAAGTCAATGAGAACATGGGACGTGGAGCCAGACATATCTGGGTTCAAGTCCCAGCTTGGGGACTTGCTGGCAGTGTGATCTTGAGCAGTGAACTCATCCTCTCTGAGTCTGGGTTTTTGCCTTGGTGAAAGAGAAATGTCATACCTTTGTGACGGGGTTTGTGGTGAGGTTTCTGTGGGAGTTCAATTACTGGAAAGCATTCTTATTTTTAATTTTCAGGATGTACCCATTTTATAGATGGGAAGGATGGAGGCCTGAGTGGAATTGTGACTGCTCAAGCTTCTGAACCATTGGGGTGGTTTCAGTCCATCTCGTGGGTATAGGCCAAGGTTGGGCTGCTCTGTGTAAGGTCTCTGTAAACCCTTGGCTTTGGTACAGGTGGGAGGACTCTGAAGGCCACCTTGGATTAACTCAGTGATCTCATCCAACTCCTTTGTGGCCATGCGATGGCCAGGCTGCTGAGAGGGGCTAAAACATCACATGCTCCGGGCCTTGGCCCTACATCCTGTGTGTGTGTGTGGGGTGATGGTTCCCCACTCTCCTTTCGTCTCTGCTGCCTCATTTACCCCTAAACCAGTGGGGAGCACAGCTACCAAATTTGATTTGACAAGGGGTGAAAACTCGGAGCCTACAGAGGGAGATGGTCTTGCCCAGGGTCACTCAGGACCTGTGAGGCAAAGACGTTTTCACGTTAGGGGATGGGGGAAGACTGAGTAAAGGGAGGTGCATGAAACCCGGAAAAAGAATGGAAAAAATGTCCTCTCGACCATCCAGAAAAGGAAATTGGCCCCGGGGCCTGAGGATGGGGTAAAGGTGGCCGTCTTGGCTCCTCCCCTTTTCCTGCCTGGAGGCCTTGAAACATTTGGGAGTGAAAATGAGGCCAGGTGGGCGCTGGAAGCGTGTAGGCGGGGAGGGGCTGTGGGGAGGCCAGGGTGCGGGTTCCTCACTCTGCTCCCAGCGGACTTTCCCTGTGTGTCTTTGTCTGCGTCTGTCTCTTTCTCCCTCGCAGTCTCTCTTTCTCTTTCATTTTTCTCTCAGCTCTATTTTGAATAACCAAGCAAAGGAAAGGAGAGGGAAAAAAAGTTTTCTTAGAGAATCTGAGGCAGATACACAGTTGGGTTTTTTGGGGGGAGGGAGTGCTATGGCAGGACGAGTGCAGGGGGAGTGGGGGAGTGGGGAGCTAAGGCCCCACTTGAACCAGGCCTATGACGGTTCCAACCCCAGAACCAGGAATTAGGAGGCCCTGGAAGGCTCGGGAAGAGGAGCTGGCAAACCAAGAGGCTCTTTGAGTTCCTGGGATGTGCCATGTCCCTCAGACCTCCGTACGGTGGCAGATGCTCTTGGGCTCCTGGAAACTTCTCCAAGCTCCCTGACCTGGTTAACACTTCATTTTTCAGATTGCAGCTTGGGCATCCAGGAGCTACCCTGACTGCTCCTCTCCCTTTGAGGTCCCCCTTTTGTGCCCTGGGTCTTCTTGCCTCCCTCCTTGGAGCACCCAGCACCTGCCCTGTCATCTCTGGTGACTTCTTTCTCTCCTACTGGGCTGTGCACTCCGAGGACGGACCTGAGCCCTGTCCACTGGTCTGTCTCCAGTGCCTGGGACACTGGTGTCCAGTAGGTGCCCAGTCAATGCTTGTGGAATGAATGGTGAACAATCAATGAGGGTTTTGCATTTGGCCAGGAAGTTGTGCAGGTGGAGAGTCTGTGTGTGTGTGTGTGTGTGTGTGTGTGTGTGTGTGTGTGTGGAGGGCAGCTGGAGGTGGGGTGGGCAATGTGGGAATTTGGCTCAGAGCCTTAAAGCTGTTGGAAGGAAAGGAGGGGACGTGTGGGAGAAAGGACATCCTTCCCCCCAGCCCGAGGGGTGTAGATCCTTCCATGAACTTGGCCTTCAACTCTACCCTTGACTTACTTCCATGGGAAACCAGCCTCCCTCTCTTTTTCTCTTCCTTCCTCAATTTATTGAGCACCTTTTATGGGCCAGGTACCAAGGACACAATGGTGAGCCAAAAATAAAACACAGTCTCTCTTCCTTCATGTACAAATCACAAAATTAAACATGAAATTACAACTGTGGTCAGTTTGGAGGAGTCTTGAGAGCACAATGGGATTTGCCTTAGTCAGGGGGAGAGGTGGTGTCATGGGGTCCCTGTGGGAGCTTTACCCCTCTAATCTCTCTGGCCCAGCTACCCCTGCCAGTCCTCCAGGGTTAGGAAAACGGGAGACCTAGTTATGCAAATGTAGCTCTAAGCCAAGCTTGTCCCCTCTCCACCCTTACTAAGCTCCTCACCCTGCGTAGGTATTTGAGATCCACTCAGGGAAGTCTTCCTGGAAGTATCAGCTGGCATCTTTCTTCCTTTTTCTCCTTTCTTTTCCTCCCAAGCTGGGCTTCCAGCCATAAGGATGGACAGGAAAACTTTTAATCGTGGAAGAGGTGATTGCAGAGCTGTAAGGGATGTCACTGAATACTTCCAAAGAAACATTCCTTCCTTTAGGCAGACCTAGCCAGTACCTGGGTACAAAGCTCCACCGGGAGAGGGTGGTGGACTGGATTTACACCCCTGCTACCCATCCACTCATTGCCTTTGCGCAGTGCGCAACCTGTACAGCTGTTCGAGGCAGCCCTGGGCATTCAACTCCTGAACTCAGCTTGGGGAAGCCAAGGGCAGAGGAGGATGAAAGCCTCATTGGGTGACCTTGGGGGACAGGAAAACTGCCCTTTCCCTGCTTCGAAAGGTCACTCTGCCTGCTTTCAAATGCTCCTTTCAGTGGCTGCCAGGACACTCCCCACAACTCCCCCTCCCTACCCTCTGTCCCTGGGCTTCCCCAGGGAAGACATTTCAACTCCGACTTTTCCAAGGGTTTCAGGCCCGGCGATTCTGAGGGTGGGGTGGATGAGGTTGGAGGGACAGTTCATAGTGAAGGGAAGGGTAGTGTGTTTACCGATGTGCTCAGGCTGGGGAGGAAAGCATTCAGGGGCTTTCAGATCCAGGGGCCTAACAGATGGAGTAAAGGGGAGGGAGCTTGGGACTGAAAGACAAGGTCCAGGGTTTGGACAGCTGTGCTCACAATGCTAGCACGTGTGCTTGTGCCTAGTTCTAGAATCCCCAGGAATGAGGCCCTCCACACACAGATGTCACCTGGCTGGAACTAATGACTGAGGCTGGCTTTCGGGGCATGTGACCTGTGTAGTTGCAAATGAACTCAGAAGGGTCCTGTGTTTAAATTAATGCTCTGCTGTTACTGTCTTATGATTCATTATAATTCCTGAACATGGGGCCCTGTATATTATTATTATTATTATTATTTATTTATTTATTTTTTCTTTAAGGAGGGTGCAGCTCACAGTGGCCCATGTAGGGATCGAACCGGCAACTTTGGTGTTATTCGCACCATGTTCTAACCAACTGAGCTATTTGGCCCCACCCCGTATATTCATTTTGCACTGCATCCTGCTAAGGACAAAGTGACGAGGTCAGAACTTCATCTCTGGGCTCCAGATGAAAGTTCTGGAAAGGTACCCACATTTTCTCGAAAGATAATTGGAGTTTGTCATTTTTATCATGGTTGGGAGGGACGGTGGGAATCATTGAATTCAACCCTTCCGGTCCCACATGGGGAAACTGAGAACCAAAGAGGAAGGAATATGTCTGAGGCATTTCAGGCAATTTCTCACTTAATCCTTACACCAATAATACCAAACTTGCTCCTATTTTCATGCCTATTTTACAGATGAGAAATTGAGGCTTGGACATCACCCAGTGAGTGAATGCCAGAGCTTCCACTTGACCTCAGACCTCTTCTTCCCTGGCTCTCGCACTTTCTAAAGAACGCTGAGCCTGACGCATGGGTCTCAGTTTCCTCATCTGTGTAATGGGGGTTGCAGGGTGGTGGGAGGACTCAAGATAAGGATGCAATGTGCCAGGCCTGAGTGTCACCTGGCTGGGCAGATGTCAATACAACCCCTCGGCCTTGCCACTTCCTTGCTGATGACCTCTGAGCCTCAGTGTCCTGGTCTATAAAATGGGGATGAGAACAGTAGCCCCCTCATAGGGCATTCACGAGGATGATATGAGAAAAGTAGGTGGTGCGTTGAGCTCAGTGTCAGGCAGGGTGTAGGCCTGAGGACGTGCACGGAGGCGCAGAGGGGCAGAGCAGCTCATCCACGAGTGTAGTTCATCCATGACTCGGGCATGGCAGTCTCTTGTTGGCGTGAGGAGGGCTGGAGGGAAAGCGTGTGAGAGCACCTAGCGCAGTGGCTGGCAAGGGTGGGTGCTCAGTAGGTGATACCCTTCCTTCTCCTCCTTTTCCCTCACACCTTGTGATGGAATATCTGTCAGGTGTGCAGTCAGAACTCAAGACACACCTGGTCCAAGAACACTTAGAAGAGCAGGTGGGCAGGTGGGCAGGTGCTGGGCCTGGAAGTCAGAGATGGGCTGGATTGTGAGTAGGAGTTGGGAGGGCACTCCGGGCGGGCCTGGTGTGGGTAAAGGCCGAGAGGCTGGAGTGATGCTGGGAGACGGGGTCCTGTGAGGAGGCTGCCAGCAGGGCCACAGCTCTGCTTCTGTTGGGGTAAGAAGGGGCTGTTCTTTTCCTCATTCTCCGTGGGCTCCTGATGACCTTCTCCTCTTGTCCCTGAGCCTCCCATTACAGGCTCTTTGAGAACCCCACTGTAGACTCCCCATGGCACTGAGCAGTGGGGTGCTTGCCCCCAGTTCCCCTCAGAGAAGCAGTCTGAGTGGTGGCAGAATGGGTCCATGGCATGGACAGGAAGTGTCTCCTAACGAGGTCCTCAGGCCCCGCTGAGCGGCGCGCAGACGAGCAGGAACCATCCATCATCGGCAGAGTTCATTGTTCAGGGTGCCAGTGGAGCCCCCCTAGATGTGTGCCTTCTGGGCTCCATGAGACTAAACACTACCTTTTAGGCCATGTATCAAAGTTAGCCATACCTCCCCTATTTTTCCCCCTTTTGTTTTAGCCAAGGAAGCTTTCTTCTAATGAAGATGAATTCAAGGCGGTTCACGTCTTGGCAAACATCAAAAGTCAGAATACAGGATTCTGGATCCAGGGACGTGCAAAATCTGGGCGGTGATGAGTCTGGAGATAGGTTTCAGAGAATGCTGTGTCCAAGCCTTCAAGGGTTACACTGAGATTCAGGGGCACAGCCGGCACCTTGTCTGCTGAAGCTCCAGCTTCAGCTTCTAGAGCAGCAGTAACAGTTTCACCCACCATTCCCTGAGCACCTACTGTGTGCCAGGCACCTCACCTCATCCTAGTGTGGAAGGTGAAAACATTATTTGGTCTGACAGATGAGGAGACTGAGGCTCAGAGAGGTGAAGCAAGTTGCCCTGCTAGGGGTCCCAGGTGGGATTTGAACACTGTTCCACCTGCTCAGGAGCCCACTGTGCAGCTTCATGTCTCAACTCTACCACCTTCTAGCTGGGTGTCTGTCTCTCTTTTCATCTCTCCATGTGTCTGATTGGGTAATAAAAGTACCCAAACAGACAATTCATGCAAAAGCTTCGATGCACCTGAGCTGTTATCAGTAATATATATATATATATATGTATTTTTAGTATCAGGGTATCATTTAATATCTTTTTTAGTATCAGCCTCTTTAAGGGTAGAATTAAGATCATGTCCTGAGGTGCTGAACTTGTATAGGAATAGCTTGTAGAAAGTTGTGGGCCTGTCCCCTTCCGTGGGGAGAGACAGAGGCTGCTGAGTGGGTGCTGAGGACGGAGGCCCAGACCCTGGGATCTCAGAGAATCTCAGCTGATGTCTGAAGCCGGTAGGAGTTGCTAGTGGGTCCTAGACCCCTGCTGCCCAAGGACCTGCGACCTCGCTGAGGCTCCATCCAGGACATGTTGCCTGCACTCATCTCTCTAGTATCAACACATGCTCAACTGGCAGCTTCTGGAATGTTCCAAACAGAGACATTGTTTCCATATATTGAAAATACCTTCATTTGATCCTTGCAAAAATCCTGGCAGTGGACAGGGCACTCACTTTGCAGATTAAAAAGCGCCGGATCCAAGGGAAGTTCACAAAGATGAAGAGAAGCAACAATGTTTGTGTTTTGATTTCTGGTCCAGTATTCTTTCTGCCACACCCTTGAACTTTTCAAGTTCTTTCTGTCCCCCCTGTTTACAGCAGCCACCTCTCCCCTAGGGTGGGGTATTATGTTTAAGTCCGGCATCTATCCTCCCTCCTCCCACTGAGTGGCAGCCCTGCCACTGGGGATTGATCTCCAGCTCCAAGGGGGGCTCTGGTTGGCCTCAACCAATCACATGGTCCCACTTTCATCCTTTGCCAGAGACAGGTTCAGGATTCCAGGCAAAATGCCCTTGGCACTCCCTAGGGGACAAGTCAGGAATGAGGTCATGACAATTTGAGCCAATGGAATACAGGGGAACCTTGGCTGGGGGCTTCTGAGAAAGGTCCTGTGGACTTCCACTTAGGAAACCCAATACTTTTCCTTATTGTTTACACCAGCTGCAGCTGGGCTTTCCATTCCTTATAGCAGACCTCATTCTAAATAAAACATCCGAGTTACAGGATTTCTGCAGCCACCTCCTGCCTGAAGTCCTCACACCCAGGCCTTACACTGCAGCCAGCGATGGTCCCGACACATTCATCTGACCAGGCACTCCGTGTCCACTGTCACACGGGCTGCTCCCAACTGTCATTATTTGCTTGCTGAGTCTCCCCAACCACCCGGGAAGGCCGTGAGGGCAGACACCATGGCTTTCCATCCTTGGCCCAGCTCCTAGCACAGCACAGCGGGTACCCAGGTAGTATTTTCTGTGGGGGCTGGAGCAGGAGCAAAGGAAGATGCTGTAGACAAAGTTATTAACCGAGAGGGTGCACTTAGCCTGCAGGAGTCATCTCCAAGGGCAGCTGGGCCCGCCCTTCACGGTGCTGCGGGAGGAGGCCTAGTGCCTTCCTGTGTGCTTCTGGAGTTTGGCCTGCGGCTGCCAGGCATTGTGGAAATGCCCTGGCCCTGGCTGCATGGCCCTAGGCAAGTCCTTTTCCTCGCCGAGCCTCAGTCTTCCCAGTTGTATAATGGGGAGGCGACTGGACCACATCACTAAGGGTTTTCCAGAGCTGTTATTTTATGACTATGATTAAACTGTAACTGTGGGAAGGGGTCTGGAAGCCCCTGAGAATAGTAATGACATTTATAGGATAAGCTAGTGGCAGAACAAATGTATGGGTGCTAGGCATTACGTTCCACACTGAGGCCAGCTGGACTGTTGCCTCCAGACCACAAGAGAGAGGTAGGCACCTGGGGGGTTGGGTGGGTGTTGTGTACAGATGGAGGGGTCCCAGAGGGTGCCTGGTCTGGGCATGCTCACATCCCTCCCCCAGGCCAGCTCCACCACTGCCCAGCTGGGGGAAGTCACATTTGCTGGGCCTCAGCTTTTTCATCTGCCACTGGGTGTGTGACATTGGCTCAAAGCAACAGTTGTGAGTTTCAGAAAGGATGCGGGTATGAAGGATCAAATTCAAGAAGAGACAACATTGTCTGAGCACCTCTTCTGTCCCAGGCATGACATAATTTAGGTTTTACAACACTTTGATGAGGACTATTATCTGTAGCTTCTTGAGGCAGAATCTGAGACTGTGTGGTGACTTCAGAATCTGAGACTGTGTGGTGACTTCTCCAAGGTCACAGAGGATGCGGAGGAACTGACTCAGGCCTGTCTGACTCTAACGCCCATGTTTCCAATCACTGTGCCTTCTCCCCAGAGGGCTTTTCCCTGAGGGTGGGTGGTGAGCTGGGCCCAGGGATAGGCTTGGCTTTCAACCTGGGGGCTAGCTCTGACTGACTGGTGATGCTGTGTTGAGAAGGTTTCTGAGGTTGCCTAGACTTAGTGGGAAAGGTGCAGTGATTGATTGTGATGTCTGCCATGGGCGAGGGAGTAGGGAGAGGCAATACATGAGCCGTAGTTTGCTACTCCTGGTCTAGACCTTGGTAGGGGTCTTTCCCAGGCCTGGGAAGCTTGTCTCCAGGGTGACTCTCTCCTCACATTCACCTTCAGCACAGATAGGATCTAGAAAGGATGTTTGTGAAAGAGGCAGTGGTTGGGGCCGGGGCTCAAGGCTTGGCTGGGGAGGCAGCTCTAGGACTCCCAGAGGGCTGAATCAGATAATCTACCTGCCCCCACTGCAGGCGACCCACACTGGCCCCTGCAGGCAGGAGTGAGCTGTGTGTGTGTGTGTGTGTGTGTGTGTGTGTGTGTGTGTGTGTGTGGAGTGACAGCCCCAGGACATTAAGCTTTTAGGATAATGCTGTTGGGAGCTGCTGAGAGGAGGCAGGAGCAGAGGCCAGCACCAGGAGACTCCTAGGTATTATCCAGCCCATCACTCTTATTATTTTGCAAATGGGGAAACTGAGGTCCAGAGAGCTTCCTCCATGGGGTCCACGATGTGTTTTACTTTATGTTTAAAGAATGTGGGATGGGCTGGGTTGGCAGAAAGTTTGGACTGAAGCAGAAAGAGGCCAAAATCCTGCTCTTTCCCCCCCACAGGCTGTAGGACCCTGGCTAAGAAATCACAACTTGCCTCTGAGTCTCACTTCCCTAAGTTTAAAGTGCTCGGTCATCAGGAACACTGCAGTTTCAGGAACACTGTACGGCTATGCTTTCTACAAACCCCCAAATGAGAGCCCAGGTTTAGAAAGTGCTGGATAATAATATGAAGAGCATCCTAATAATAAGACAGCAGAGCCGACACATAGCCCACTATGTGCCAGGCACTGTTTCGAACACTTGACATATTTTCATTCCTCATGGGTTGTTTGAAAACCAGAGTCCCTGTTTATTGGGGCCCGCTGGGTGTCAGACAGCATGCTAAGCCCTCACAAGCATCATCTCATTGCGTCTCCCACTGTACAGACCAGGAGCTGAGATCCAGGGGGGTTCAGTTTCTCAGGAGGAGAAGGTGGGACCCGGGAGCCTGCCCACTCCCTGGGTCACAGTCCTGGGCTGATGTGGGCTGTGAGCACGTACAAGAACCCCAGAGAGCTGGGGAATAAATTCAGATTCCCAGAGACTCTGATCCAGGAGGCCTGGGTGGGACCTGAGAAGGTGACCATTAACTAGTCCCTTCCCATATTCCACTTCGAATGCTGACACATGAGGTCTACTGACTGCATTTTCAGGAACAATGCACTGGCTGTGCTTTCTACAAACCCCAAACTGAGAGCCCAGAACGAGAAGGTGCTGCATAACGCTATGAAGGGCATTCTAATACTAACAGAGCAGAGCTGACACATAGCCCACTACGTGCCAGGCACTGTTTTGAACACTTTACACATTTTAATTCATTTAATTCTCACTAGGAGCCTCTGAGACAGTGACTACTACTGTCCCCAGTTTACAGACGAGGAAATGAGTTACAGAGAGATTCAGTACCTTGCCCATGACCCTGTATCCGGTACCAACTGGTTAGCCGACTTAATTATAAGGATCCTTATTTTTTTCTCTTCCCCTGCACCCACTTGTGCTGACACTCCCACGGAGAATGGGGTGGGGGCGGTCAGGGAGCCTGCATGCGGAGAAGGAGAGAGGAGTGAGCACAGACCAGGGAGCTGAGAGATCGGGCAGCCCCCAGGTCCGTTCCAGAGATGCAGAGATCAGGCACTCAGTTTTCCCTGAGCCGCAGCCAGGTTTCTAGATGCAAGTCTTGGCTGTGAGCTCAGGGAGAGAGGCCGGTGGGCAGTGCCTGGCCGAGGCCCCAAGGCGCTAGTGGGTGGGTGGGTGAGGGCTCCCATCTGGTAGATCCAGTCTCCCTTCCCAAGTCCAGGGCCCCAACAGGACCCTCGGGGGCTCCTACCTTCTTTCCCTGGGCTGCTCCCATGGCACGAAGTGGGCACCAGGCCTGGGTGGCCTCAGGGGCCAGGCTGGGGGTCCTTCCTGCTGGTGCTGATTTCAGGAGCTGGAGCCTGAGGGGTTCCCTGGGCCAGGGCCCCTGGTCCTCTCTCGGCTCATTTTCCTCAGGCACAAAGGCGACTTTCACAGCTGCTCCGAAGCCTGGAGCTCCTCAGACAGGCTTAGGGAGATTGATCTTGACAGAGGGGCCCTGTGTCCCCACGTGGCTTACGTGCCCTGTTGGGGTTTCTGTGGCTCACCTCCTGGACCCCTGCCTCTCTTGGGAAGGGAAACTGAGGCAGCCGGGAGTTGGGGAGAAGCAAAGCAGTCCTCTCACTGTGCGGCCAGCAGCTTAGCCACGGCGTGTGACATCTGGCCGGCCCAGCGGGCAGGACTTGGCCTTCTTGCCAGGCTGGGCACTGCTCAATAGACAGGGCCCAGACAGTGTAAGCTGCGTGGGGTGGCCAGGGCATGGGGCTGGGGCAGGCTTGCATGGGGATGTATGCCTCAGGCTGCACAGCCCTGTTAGTATAGATTTTTGAAGAAACTTGTGGCCAGGGCTCTCCCCGAGCAGAATACTTTATTCAATGGGGCAACAGTCCAGGCGGGAAACGCTGGAGGTTGGCTGGTCTGGGCTCAGGCCAGGCAAATATCTGGAGGCCAGATTGCAGGCTCTGGGCCAAGTCCTCACAGTACCCCCTGGCAGTCCCCTCCTTCTTATTTGCCACCCCCTTCCTTCGCTTTGTCAAAAACACGGGGCAAGATTAAGGCTAGAATCATGCTGGACTTGAATCATAGCTCTGTTTTTCACAGCTGTTGTTATAGAGCAGAAAGAGGTTGTCCACCCAGTGACACTAGAGCCAAATACTAAACAGTGAGGATTGCAGTGGAGAAATATTGGCTATTTTATTGATGAATGGTGCCATCCAGGAGACCGGGAAGCTAATGCTCAAAAGCCTGAACTCCCTGGTGGTATGTAGGTTACAGATTATATAGAGCAAAATCACAAGACACTGTAGGTTATAGATTTGGGGTTGTGTTGGGAGCTGATTGGTCAGAGGTGAGTAAAGGCAGTGAATCATTTCTTCAGGTCTTGAGGATAGCTCTGAGGTCTGTTCTGCTGTCCTTCTGTCTGGTCTCATGGGAAAGTAGCCAGGGGCTCGTTCCACCTTAGGGCTGAGGCGCTGAACCATAACTTAGGTCAAGATGTTATCGTTAGCTGCCTGAGGTCCAGACCACGTGACCATTAGTCAGGTCCCGGCTACTGTCTTCTGCTCCCTTGCCGGGTATTGATTATCTGGGGGAAAGGCTAGGTCTCTGAGGGGCATAAAGAGATGGAGAGATGATTTCTAGAGCTAGGATGTAAAACTAAATTTAATCAAAGTCATAAGGACCCTCGGTTTCACTGAGTGACCCGGGGGACATGATTTGACCTCTGTGAGCCTCAGTTTCTGCATCTGTGTGTGTGTGGGGGTCAGATAGTCATATAGCACAGGTTGCTCTGAGGGCTGAAAGGGGAAGGTGTGTGCAGCTGAAGCCACCGTTTTGTTAAAGCATAAATCAGATCACGTCATGCTGTTTTATAACCTTCCTCTTGACCAAAGGGGAATAACAATGGTCCCACTCCACGGAGCTGTGAAGATGAAATGAGGTAATTCACGTACAGCTCTGAGCAGAGCATCTTTAGACAGCAACGATTCTCCATAGACGTTAGGTGCTGTTGTTATGATGCTGTTAATAATAATGATGGCAAACGCACTGCCCATCGGCACGTCCCAGGTAAGCAGTCCATTAAGCACAACCCCTTTCCCAAGCACTGGGTGGGTGGGGGAAAACTTGTCCCCCTTCCCTTTCTTCTGGTACAGAGGAGGTTGTGATGATTTATGAAATGGCAGTTAGTGGTATAGTCAAGGATTAGGTGTACTGGATCTGTCTTTGCCCATTGAATGAAATCCCCCATGGTTCACACATGATCTATCAAGTCTTGCTTGCCTCTCGGACCTCATCTCCCACCCACCTTTCTTCCTGACGTGACGGTGCCTGGATCGTACCACTTTTCCCCTCACCTCAGGACCTTTGCACTTGCTGTTCTCTCTGCCGGGAATGTTTCCCGTCTCTCTCCCTTGACTCCATTTTTTGATCTTTGAATGTTTCTTTTCTTTTTATCCTTCAGGTTCAATTATCACTTCCTCAGAGAAGCCTTCCCTGACTCCCTATCTTTATTATATTTTCATAGCATTTATCAACAACTGAAATGATATTATTTCTGTTTAGTGTTTGTCTTCTCCACCTGGAATGACAGCTCCATAAAGGCTGGGACCTGGTCTGTCTTGTTCATCAGGTTACCCTCTGGATCTAGAATAGTGCTTGGCACATTGTAATCTCTTAATAAATATTGGTAGAGTGGATGAAGAAATGATGGAGGAGGATTAAACAAAATACTCTTAAATACAAAGTCAGACAATTAAGTTCGTGAACTTGTTGCAACGATGTTGCTAACCTTTTTTGCATAACACATTTTTTTTTTTTTTGTAAGGAGGGCGCAGCTCACAGTGGGCCATGAGGGGATCCCACCGGCAATCTTGGTGTTATTAGCACCATGTTCTAACCAACTGAGCTAACTGGCCACCCCTAACCTTTTTTGATTTCAGAGGGATTATTCATTATGAATTTGTACCAACTGGAAAAACAGTTGACCAAGTTTACTATTTGGAAATACTGAAAAGGCTGCATGAAAAAGTTAACACAACTGAACTTTTCACCTACAATTCATGGCTCTTGCGTCACAACAATGTACCAGCTCACACGGCACTGTCTGTGAGGGAGTTTTTAGCCAGTAAACAAATAACTGTATTGGAACACCCTTCCTACTCACCTGATCTGGCCCCCAGTGACTTCTTTCTTTACCCGAAAATAAAGGAAATATTGAAAGGTAGACATATTGATGACATTCAGGATATCAAGGGTAATACGATGACAGCTCTGATGGCCGTTCCAGAAAAAGAGTTCCAAAATTGCTTTGAAAGGTGGACTAGGTGCTGGCGTTGGTGCATAGCTTCCCAAGGGGAGTACTTCGAAGGTGACCCTGGTGATATTCAGCCATGAGGTATGTAGCACTTTTTCTAGGATGAATTTGCGATCTTTATTGTCCAACTCGTATATAGCGTTCTTTACTGACTCATTGCAAGTGCTCCCTGCGTGGCAATTATTAATGCTGTTGTTTTTGTTGTTGCTGTATTTCTCTCAATACCCATGCCCCCCCAGCCAAACAAAATGTGATGCTTCCTTCTGTCCCTTCTCCTGGGTCCAGCCCTTGCCATGGCTGTTCTTTTTCTCCCTGTTCCAATCACGGCTAGAGTACAGCTTCTGACTTCCTGTAGTAAGAAGAGCGTTCACAAAATTGTAAAGGGCAATGACTAAATTGGCAGTCAGCCAGCGCCGTAAAAATGCCATAAGTCAACCTTGAAGATCAAACTCCTTTGGCGGCCATCCCCAAATTATCCACCAGCTTAGCTGTTGGTGGGATGGGAGGAGATAAAAAGAATTTTACGCATTTATTAATTCTTTCCCATCTGCTTGGCGTCTTGCTGATATATGACTTATGAGCTGCACTGAAAGCCTGGTTGACTGGGGGCCTCGATTGGCTGACGGTCTGAAGCCAGGCTCCTGGCAGGATGTGGGTCTGAAATGCAACATTTGGACCCCATGCTGTGGGCAGGAGGAATGGTGGCCCTGGAGCCTAACACAGGGCCTGGCACAGAGGAGGTGCTTGTAATACAGACACAATGATTTATGAAATGACAGCTGGTGGTGAAGTGCCAAGACCAGGTGTTTCCGGTCCAGCTTTGCCCTGTCTCACTGTGTGGCCTGGGCACTGCTCTTAGCCTCTCTTTCTCCATCTGCAAAATGGGGATAAACATTTTAGAAGGAAGCAAGGCTTGCAAAATGTGGGAGGGTTTTGAAATGAGGAGTTCCAAATCTCTCAAACCCACGCCCTCTCCATCGTTTCCAAAGCAAAGATGGCAGATAAAAATGTTGATTCAGAGGTTCTGAGCAATTTTCAAATGTCTTCGGAGGCATTTCAGGAGGAAGAGGAGGAAGGGGGAGGGGAGGAGGAGTTGGGGGTGGATGCTGTTTACCTCAGAATAGTTTTAGGGCAAGTGTTTCTGAAGAGTCTTTTTCCCTAGTGATGGAGATAGATTGGGATTCCAATCCGTATTCTGCGGCTCCTTAACTGTATGACTTTGGACAAGTCACTTGTCTTCTCTGAACCTCATTTTCCTCATGTGTAAAAGGGGATAACAATGGCCCCACCCCATGGGGCTGTGAGGATGAAACGAGGTAACTCATGCAAAACTGCACAGAGCATATTCGGATAACAGCAATTCCTGATAGGAGTTAGGTGTTGTTATGATGCTGTTTATAATAGTGATGGTAAACCCATCGGCACGTCCCAGGGAAGCAGTCCATTAAGCACAACACATCTCCCGAGAACTGGCTGGACTGGGGATACCTTGCCACTCTTCCCTTTCTATCTTGGGCTGCCACCCACTGGCAAGGATCAGAATTACAGCCTCTGGGAAGACCCTGCGGCTGAGGGAACAGGTGTTCCCCCTCTTCTCCTCATCCTCACTCCCTGGGAGAGAGAAGAGGCGTGTTGGTGGGGCGGGTAGGGAAATTCAAGCCCCAAATTCTGAGGCTATGAGTAGCTTGCAAAGATTCCTGAAGGCTTGTCCAACCCGATGATAAAAAAATCAGTCCTCAAGTCTTGTCCATTTTACTTCCTGAATATCCCTGGGACTGGTCCCCCTTTTCCCATCCCCATGCCATCTCCTGGTCCCGGCCACCACTCTCTCTCCATGGATGATACAGAAGCTTCCTCACTGGCCGCCCTGCCTCCACTGCCTTTTCCATACAGCAGTCAGGAGGAATTTTTAAAAACTGCAAATCTCTCAGTGTGTCCCCCATGGCCCCTGGGCAGAGTCCCAGCCCCTGTGCCCAGGGCACAAGGCCTTTCAGGCTCTCTCCCCTGCTGCCTCAGCCCGTATCACCTGCTCTCTGCCTCTTCCAGGCGTGTCCAGCATCCAGGCCTTGTTCATGCTGCGTTTCCTCGACTGGCACACTGCTCCTTCCGCTCTCTGCCCGTGGAACTCCTACACATTCCTAAGACCGACTGTGGATGCTGCGTCCTCCAGAATGCCTTCCCTGATCCTGCAGTCTTTCTCCTAACTTAGCCCTTATCAAGCCATATTGCTTCTTGATCGGTGTCCCCCCTAGACGAGGAGCAGGGACAGTGCCTTGTTTCCTTCACCATAGTACCACCAGTGCCTGCCCGGTTCCTGACACATAACTGGTAAGTAGTAACCGTTGAGTGAGGAAACTGACTCTTAATGGGTAACAGACTCAGTGATATAGACTCAGCCCTTTACGGTCATTTTTTTGGACTCTGTCGCCCCAATCCTGAGCTGACCTGGGGTCCCTATACTGGCCAATAATGCTGGGAGTCTGACTGACGTTTGCCACTTTGCGATGCCCACCCCGGGGTGGGGCACGATGGCTGGCTCTAGAACGCTGTCTCCTGGGTGGGTTTTGGTGGTACAGCTGATGGTTTATTGGGCTCCTTTTCCATAACCCCATCTGGAGGATGAGCTAACTGAGCCCTGTGCCTGGTCCAGGAGGGAGAGGCGGAACGGGCATAAGCCACAGTCTCGGCCTCGTGTCCCCAAGTGTGCACCGGCACACGGCCTCTCCCACAGGCTCCAGGTGGCAGCGTCAAGAGCAGATCCCTCCCTCTGAGCTTCTCCTTACGGATAACTGACCTTTTTATGACAACAATTGCTGCAGACCAGTGCTCTTGTCTCCTAGTCCCAGCCCGTGGCTCAGTCCCATCCAGGGAGCCATGTCCACGGCCTCTCTTAGGAGGGGTTCCCCGGGAGCCAGCTCTGGGATGAGGATTCTTGTGCAGGTGATTTATTAAGGACTGGCCCCTGGGGGAGACGGGTAAGGGCGTGGGGCAGCAGGAGGGAGAAGGGGAAGCAACCAAGCAAAGGGATGCTTTCAGGCAAAGTCCCAGCTGCAGTTTGATCCCACGGGAACTCTGCAGTGTAAATTAAGCCTCATGGTTGTCATGCCCCAGGGCAGGGAGCTGGGCTTTCACAGTCTCAGCCAAGCAGTCATTAGCTGTGGCCTATCTTAGAAAGACAGAAACTCTGGCACTTCCTGGCTTGTCTTCTTTGAGCCAGGAGCAAAGCAGTAGCCTGAGAGCAGTTCTCCACAGAAGAGTGCAGACTGACCAGTTTTAGCAGACGCTGCCTTTCCAAGCTCCCCATCTCAAGGAGATCCTTTTTCCGATTCTCTGATTCATCCCATTGACATTTTCCTCAATCTTCTGTAAAGTGTTGTGCGATGCAGCTCCTAGAACAGTACCATGTGTCTTCTCTTACATTCAGGCGGCCACCCCATGTCCTTGTAAAACAGTGCCACTGCCAAGAGCTCTGACTAGCCCTGTTCCTGGCCATGAACCTGCTTTGGCCATCCTTATTGGTTCTATTTTAATTTCATAAGGCATTCTTGCTTGTTGTAAAGAAAAAAAAATCCAAACATACAGAGGTCGTTTATGGTAACAATGGGGATTTCCTACCTCCTTCAGTCCCAGAGTGGGTACCTGGCCAGATGTTTTCTGTTTATTTATTTTCCTTTCATTGCCGACAATTGTGGGTGATGTGGCCTTTTTATCCTATTTAATGCCCACGAGCCCCTGACAGACAGGCCTGGCGGGTCTTTCTGTTCAGCTACATTCCCTGTGGTAAGTCACTACCGGTTAGAACAGAAGTGAGTCAGCTAAGAGAAAAGGGGTGGCTTGGTCGGGGTCCACGGCTTTCGGAAGCCTCTCACACAACTAGACTCAGTCATGGGGGTGGGGAAGGAAGGGTGTTGGAGTTCAGCGGCAGCCCTTTGTCAGCACGGACTGTCAGGTGAGGGCGGACGGCCTGGCCACTTGGAACAAAATGGGAGGAATGAGCAAATTCATTTGCTGTGTAAAGCTGCCAAGCATTGTATTGATGTGGGTGTCTGTGTAAGTGGTTTGTTGGGGCCGCCAACAAACTTCCCCTTTAAAAATGGGTGGCTGGCAGGGTGGCTGGCTGGGCTCCTTCCTCAGCCAGTCCTGCTCGCAGCTGACCCACGAGGCTCTGCACATTGATCTTGAGCCCTCTGCGACTGCAGCCCTTGTCCCAGCTCACCACGGCCCCGTCAAACGTTTCCACTCTGTCCTTGTCGACCCCAGACGTCCTTGGCACATGTGAAGCCCTACCTGTCACCAGGGCTCGGGAACTGTGAGCTCCACTCCAGCGGCATGCACAGGACTTGGGCTTCTGCTGCTCCACTGCTCAGGGCATGTGCACCTGGGGTGTGGGCAGCGTTTCTATGAGCCTTGCAGTCTCCCTGGTACACACTCCAGCAGCCTGAGGACCAGTGCTTTCTGCTTCCAGGGTTTGGTCGAGGGCCGGAGGGCCCTTCTCAGAGACCCTACGTAAGGGCCTGAACACCGTGTTTCTTGGCGCCACCATCTCAGTGGGCTCAAGTGGCCGGAGTGGACATCCCTTGGCTGAGGACTCTCTGAGAAGCCAAGATGGCAGCTCTTACCTGCATAGGACAGCGGAAAAGCACCCTGGAATCCACATGGGCCCCAACACTAGCAGCCCTGGAACAATGACAGATGGGCGTTGGTACACAGGGATCCCAGGTCTCTCACTCCTGAGAGAGTTCTCTGGGGTGTGTGTTCTATACCGATTCCAACAGGTCCCCATGGGGCAGCTCCACGTAGCACAGCAGTAGTTGAGGCGACAACACACCCTTTACTGGCTCCTTTACTTTCTTGTCTTACTTCCCCACCCCCCATTGGTGTTTTCTTGAATCATTTCCCAAATAAATCTCGGGGGTTGCTCCTGGGGAACCCACATGAA
The DNA here is from genome assembly GCF_004115265.2 of Rhinolophus ferrumequinum. Classification (NCBI taxonomy): domain Eukaryota; kingdom Metazoa; phylum Chordata; class Mammalia; order Chiroptera; family Rhinolophidae; genus Rhinolophus; species Rhinolophus ferrumequinum. Next base: position 53,145,287 of record NC_046300.1, read on the forward strand.
GACAGCTAGGATGCTGCCCCTGAAGCCTGCCTTACAGTCTGACTATTCTCTCCAGCCTTTGTCACATCTCCCCACTTCCTCCTCCTCTCCAGCTCTCATCCAAACGGTGGGTGAAGACAATGTTCTGTGTGCAGTCCTCCGGCTCTGTTTCTGTGTATCTTACTCCTTATGCTCAGAACCATGGAATCTTTCAGGCCTGAATGAAATTCCTGTGAAACCAACCTCTTTTCCTGCTGCTTAACCAGGTGCCCGAAGCTGTCACAAACCTGTCCAAACTTGCAGCCCAAGCAATCCCAATCTAGACCATTTTGATCCCACGGAGAAAGGATGCACACTGAGTGGTCAGAAAGTTCATTCAAAATCAGCAAAAATAAAATTTAATTGTACCCAGGTGGGAGCAGTCCATCTTCTCTCGGGGGTGAGTCAGCATTTCCTGAGGGAAAACACACCTGCTCTCTCCATAGACCACCTGCTCCAGAAGGACCCTCTGAGGCTGGCCACCTCCAGGAAGGATGTCTTAGTCCATGGGAGGGTTTTGTTTCCGGTCTCTATGGGGACCTTCAGCACTTTCCATGCTGTGGCTCCTGCTCCCTTCTCTTCCTCCACGGTCCTTCAGCTTCTGGCAGTCCAGCTCACAGCAACCCAGGAAGAGCCACAAGCACCCTAGAAAACCTTCCGGGGCACACAGCCCTCCAGCTCTAGCATCTCCGGCCAGCCATCGTATTTATTCGTGTCTGGGTTGTTCTTTAAGAACTAGAGAGAGAGAGGAGAAACACTGACAATGGGGGAGGCTGTTTAGGATTCACACCTGCATTTGCACTGTGCTTTTTAAAACCTAAGTGCTTTCACTCAATTCATTCTTACCACTGCCCCATGAGACGGGTAGTGTTGGATAGTACCAGCCCATTTCACAGATGGGGAAACAAAGGCTCAGAGGGGATGCAACTAGCCCAAGGTTTCAGAGATGGGAACAGAGTCTAGTCACTCTGGGAACAGAGTCTAGTGACTACCTGTCATGGCAGGGGCAGGGGGACACCAAATGTGGGGGTGGGGCTGGAGTGCTTTAGCCTCTCTCCCAAATTATCTAACAGCCTCTCTAGGACATCCCAAAGAATAATAACAACAATAAAAAGAAGCATGCCAGCAATTCTTGAATGCTTGCTCTATGCCAGGCACAAGATGCCTTATGTATTTAATCCTCACAATAGCCCTAAGAAGTGCATACTATTATTATCCCATTATAGAGATGGGGAAACTGAGGCACAGCGGGCCACAGTAATTGCTTATGGCCACCCAGTTAGTAAGTGGTAGTGCCATTATGCAATATTAATTAATATTAATAACAAATATATAAAGAGAACAAAATCAGTTAAGATTGTGTTTTAAACGCTCAGGCTTAGTTTCTGGAAGAAAAAATGTAAATGGCAAAATTTACCATTGGAATAATTATGGCTGACTCTTAGGAAAGAAGAATAAATTCTAGATGCTGCTTCTCCAAAACCCAGTTTCCCATGTCTGGGAACAAAGGACACGAAGGTTTCAATCACGTCATGGTCTTCCGTTCATTTTTGGGTGATGGGTCCATCAGCTGATCATAAATTTCAGATGAAGGACGGTGCTGACTTTCCTCTACTTAAGTGCTTTCTCTTTGCTGTCTTGGCCCAGTTTTGGTGGGTCTGGAAGCTATGCTTTAAGGAACAAGAGTGGCTTCCCTGCCAATACAGCCTCAAGCCCCTTCCTAGAGAGTCCTGTCCTGGCACCCCCATGCCTCCTGTGTTGTTCACCCAGAGGTCCTCTCTTTTTCTCCTCTAGCACAAGCTCCTTTGTACTAGTCCTCATTTTTTAAAAGTCACTTCCAATTACCTGAATACACTCTTTTGAAAACATATCTACAAACTAGGCCCGCGTTTTCCAGATAAGGCGAAAGACCTTGCAGCCCCAGCGTGGTCCCCATCCCAGAGCTCAGCACACGGCTCTTGACTCTGTCCCTCCTCTGCTTCCAAGCCCCTGCCCCTCCCGGCTGCTGTGTCGCTCATTCGATCTGTGCATTGCCTCCTCCCTGCCTTCTGACTGTTCCCCTGCCACAGTGCTCTCCTTGCTCAGCCAGGCAGGCTGTCCTAAAAGTAATCAGGACAGGCAATCTTTGTGGAGGCAGCAGACCTGGATGAGAAAGAAACCCATCCACATCACTGAGTAGTTCTGAGACCCGAGCAAGCTGGTTAAAACCTCTCCAAGGCCCCGATCCTCCTTTGTGAGATGGCATGATTATTGTACCCACTTCATGGTGGGTGTTAATTAAGACCCTGCAGGGAACTTGCTTTGCCATGCCTGCACAGAGCAAGTGCTTGCTGAATGCAAGGCTTTCATATTATCAATTCGCGCTTGTCACTCTCCCTCTTAAGCCTCCCATAGCTCCCCACTGCCTTCAGGACAGAGTCCACACTCCTCAGTGCTCCTACACGTGCAAATCAGTGACCCTCAGCTCCCCATCTTGGGTCTGGGCAGAGCCAGACATTCTCACCACCCTGCTGGGGAAGGCCTGGCCATTTCTCCCAGGTTTCAGAATTGCTCTGAGCTGGGGATGCACAAATGAAGACTGCCATGAAGAAGATGAAGCATTTCCTGGGGGGCCCCAACCCTCTGTCAACTCCCCCTTCCTCCTGTGAGCACTCCACAAAGTCCACCTCTGGGTGCCTCCCTGACTTCCTCTGCTTGGGTCACCCCAGTGGTGACTGTGGAGCCCCATATCGTGAACGCCTCTTGACTCCTTTGACATCCTCAGGTGGGCTCTCCTGTGTCCCCTTTTTGGTGTCAGTTCACCCTCTCCACAGTGAACTTAGAAGGGGACTTGGGCTCCCCTGGTCCAAACCCTGCCCTTTACAGGTGGGGAGAGTGAGGCATGGGGGCAGAGGGGCTTGGCTAACGCGGCAGCTGGGACCGGAAGCCAGCGATCCTGTCCCCTTCTATGGGGACACTTCCCCCTACTGCACAGGCTTTATCTCTACATCATTTGTCTTTCTTCCAGACCTCACTTTCATTTCACCCTTCTTTGCTCCTTTTCCTTCTTTTTGGAACTTATCTATGTATCTATGCATTTATACGGAGGGTGCCAAAAAAATGTATACACATTTTAAGCAAGGAAAAACCTGTATTAAAATTATGCTGATGGTAACCACTTTGAGCACCTCTTGTAATTGCAGAAGTCAAAGGTGACCTGTATTCATCTTTTGTTATTGGTATATATCGAGTATTACAATTTAAATACAGTTTTTTCCTTCTTAAAATGTGTATCTATATTTTGGCCCCCTTTGTATATGTCCTTGCAAAATGGTCAAGGCCGCTTCCTGCTGGGGGATTAGCCAGTCAGGCCCTTCTGATCTCTGGGGTGGATGACAGCCAGGAGGCCCTCCCCACACTGTCTTGTGTGTCCTTCCTGTGCCACCGCAGCCCTGTCCATCCAGCCTTAGCACTGCCCCCGCGCCCCCCACTGGGATGGGGAGGCCACCAGGAACCCACCTGCTCAAAAGGGCTCTTATTCTTGATGTCTTTGGCCCCTAAGAAGATCCAGCTGTCCCGGAAGCCCAGTTGTTTTGCGTAGGAGCTGCCCAACTTGGAGAAGAATGCTCTGATTTCATCATTCATTCTGCAGAGGGCCAGAGAAGGCGGTCAGGCAGCGGGATGTAAGCAGGGGGAGCTTCCCAAGCTCTCAGCCCGCCTCGCCATGTGCAGAAGCCGCCAAGGTCACCTCAGGAAGAACAGGGCCGAGAGGCCAGGACTCCTGTCCAAAGACCACTCAGAGGGAGCTGGAGAGGTGTTAGAACGTCTTGGCCTCTGTTTACAAATGTAATACTCGTTCAGTGGGAAAATATGGAACATCAAAATTAACTAAAAATTACTTACAGTCTCATCCCCCTTGACAGAATCATTGTAAACATTTAAAATACTTCATGTCTTTTTGCCCTATGTGCTGTGGGATCATACCAACTCTTTCGTAACCTGCTTTTTTTTTTTTCACTTAATACTAAAGAAAGAGCATTCTTCCATGTCCTTAAGTATTTTCCAAATCATCATTTCTGGTTCAGTGTATCCTCTTTTAGGTATGTTTAAGAATATATCATCTATCACCATCTGTCATAAGTTCTGTAACTGGACAGGGAGAATGTGTCCAGTTTCACTGTTATAACCAAGGCTGTGATGAACCTCCCAGAACAGCACTTTGTGCGCTTGGCTGGTTATTTCCTCCGGAGAAGTTGCCAGAAGATGGAGCTGGGGGGAGAGCGGGACAGGGCATGCGGGGTTTGGAAGCATTTGGTTTGCTTCTGTTCCCAGCTGGGCAGGTAGAGGCTCCCACTTACTTGGTCCCTGGGTCATCAAAGGAGGCCACGAGCACCAGCATGCCCTCTGGAATTTCTTTAAGGAATTTCACCAGGAGCTGAACATCTAGGGGAGGAAGGAAAACAAGGTGCTGTCATTTAGGAAAAAGACTGCTGGTCATTCTCATTCTTTCTTACCACGCTAATGACCCAGCAGTGGCCTGGGCAGGCTCACACCAAGCTCCATAGGAAGCTGAGGGGCCAGCAGGAGGCGGCACCCTGGGGTGGGGCTCCCCAACCTAAGGAGCCAGGGTATCCTCATTTAAGTGGTCTGGGGCCGGTTCTGTTATCTGAAAGTTCCCCAGGCCATTCTGACCACACCCCAGCCTGTGGTGAGAACTACTGGCCTAAGGGCTGTTGGCGGCTTCCGCGCAGGGCATGGAGCCGTCACCTCTCAGGAACTCTGGGCTCTTTGCATAGCTCCCTCCAGCCCCTTCTACACCGGTTAAGAGTCCAGCTTGTCTCTGCTGACTTATTTAACATACAATATAGTTAACATATAATATTGTATTAGTTTCATGTGTACAACAGTCATTTGACATTTATATACCTTATACCATGACAGTAATCATCTGTCACCATACAAAGTGATTACGGTATTACTGACTATATTCCCTGTGCTGTGTATTCCATCCCTATGACTTATTTATTTTGTAACTAAAAGTTTGTACGTCTCATCCCCTCTACCTTCTTCACCCCTATGCCCCTCTCCTCTGGAAGTCATCTGTTCTCTATGCCTGGGAGTCTATTTCTGTTTTGTTTTATTTGTTTTGTTTTCTATATTCCATACATAAGTGAAATCATACCGTATTTATTCCATTTAGCATAATACCCTGTAGGTCCATCCATGTTGTTGTCACAGATGGCAATAATTCATTCTTTTTTGTGGCTGAGTAATATTTCATTATATATATATATATATATATATATATATATATATATATATATATACACATACACACACATATATGTACCATATCTTCTTTACCCATTCCTCCAGTGTTGAGAACATAGATTACTTCCATATCTTGGTTAGTGTAGACGATCTTTCAGTGAACATAGGGGTGCATACATCTTTTCGACTGGATTTCTTTGGAGGGCACCCCCACTGGGCTGCAGGCAACTGGGAGAGAACATCAGACTCCGACAACTCTCTAGCTTACATCAAAGAACGAGGCTCTATTTGCATCTTTAACACCTCCCTGCACTTGCAAAATCTCTGCATTTGACGAAAAGCAGGCCTAGGTGTGCACCTGGTGGGGAGGGGTGGGACGTGGGGTGGGGAATCATTCCCTGCTCACGTCTAGGACACTGATTTGTTTCTGTTGTGCTTATTTTTATGATTAAAAAAGCAATAATGACTTTCTACTTAAGGCAATGATATAAATTCTGTTAAGATATATTTATTTAGCTTAAATAAGTGAGTCAACTTAAAAGAAAATACTAAAAATGTTGATGGTTCTCTGGATATGGTGTAACTGTGCAGGGGGCTCTTGAAGGTTGACGTATGAACAAGACTGGCCTAGTAGGTAGAGGAGGGGCTATATCTGCCAAATGAGGAAGATTCGTAGCCCTGCTCACAGCAGTTTTGTAAAGATCAAATGTGATGATGACTCTGGGCATATAGTCAGTCAGTACACTATGATGGAATTACAATTAGCAGGATTGGCTACATAATTTTTGGGGTCCAGTGCAAAATAAGAATATGGGGCCTTTTGTCAAAAAATTATTAAGAATTTCAAGACTGTGACAGCAGAACTTCAAGCCAAACATGAATTTCCTCTAAGTGTGGGGCCTGTGTGACTGCTCTGCCCACAGGCCACTTACCCAGGAAGCAGCCCTGATTGTTAGTATTCTGTGGGGATGCTTTGGACCTAAGAGAGGAATCAAGTCCCTCAAGCAGGGCTGGCTGCCAACCAGTTCAGTCATATAGAGGCTTCCAGTCAAGAACCACAGCTGCTCTGTTAGTGAAATGGCCCTTGAACTCTTGAGATAAAAGAATGACGTCTGAAAGTACCATTAAGTTATTAGCAGATATCAAGATCTGGCTCTTGTCTGGGATGGACAGTGGATGATTGGAGAGGACAGTGTGCCTTCTGTGAATAATCATTGCACTTTAAAAAGTCATTGTCTATCTTCTTTTGTCTCTGGTGGGAAGGGGGCGACATGTTCTCAAAATGCTTCTGTTTCTGGTTCCCCATCAGCCATGATTACATCCAAGTTTATAATAAAGCATTATAAAACTTAGTTTCATCTTTTAAATTATTTTTTCCCCCCTTTTCATTCGGACAGATGACCTCCTTGCTTCTGAATCATGTGGACAGAGTGAGGGAGGATGCAGAGGAAGGGAGAAGACTAAATGAGCTTCCCTGGGCCACTCCACCAGCCAGGCGGGCCCTTTCCACTGACTATTGCTAGTTACTATTGAAGCCTCACAGCAATCTTATGAAGTTGACACTATGGTTATCTCTATTTTACAGATGACGAAAGTGAGGTTCAAGAGGTGTCACCTGCCTCGGGTCATGCAGCCTGAAGTCTCTGACTCCAGAGACTGGGCCTTTTCCCTTTTCCATAACCCTGGCACCAGGCCACACAGAGCATCTTCAGGGTCCTGGACAGAGAATAAATGAAGGCCTCTGGCCCTCGGCCCATGGCCTGCCCCTGTCTTCTCACCCATCTCCTGCACCAGAAGGAGCACTGCATGCCTACAAAGGGACACTCCAGTCAGCCTGTGTAAACTCCATCCACGCCACCCTCCCCTGCAGTAACAGCCACCCCTAGCTACCCCTCGGTCCTCGGGGTGTGTCTGCAGCTTGGGGGCACACCTGAAGAGGCCTTCATGGGCCCTGAGGCAGGCTCCAGGTTGGCATATCCCCTGGTCGGCACACCCCACCAGTGAGGGGGGCGGCAGCTGGAGGATGGCCATTGTGGGACCCTCTGGAGCCCTGGGTTGCCCACTCCAGCTGCCCATCGGTAAGGGCGGAGCTGCAGATCACCTTCCAAACATGCCCCAGCTGTGACTTCTGGGAAGCACTTCCCACATTTCAGCCCCTCCTCTGTCTGCAAAGCCCAGAGGCTTGCTGCTCTCTGCTACCTGGTGGCTTTCTCCCATCCTGGGCTCACGTGTTTAGGTGGATGTGGTAAGGTAGGTTTTCCCTAGAGGTGGAGGCAAAGATGGGGGACTCAGGGGAGAAGGGAGCCAGCTGGTTGGCAGCAGCCTGACCCCTTCCACTGTGCGAGGAGCTGGGGTGAGTGGTCACATGCTCGGCAGCCTGTGATGCTCGAGCCCAGAGCTGGCCCCATGGTATGATCGCATGGACATGGGAGGGAAATGGAATTGAGCTGGGCTCCGAGAAGTGGGCTGAGCTGAGTTCATGTGTCTCCATGGAAACCAGTCCTTGCAGGGCCCAGACCTCAGCCCTGCTGCAAAGGGCCACCCTGTTGCTTTTCATTCCTTGTTGAGGCCTGTTCAGTCCTTGCTGAGGCAGGGTTGCCAGCTGGGCAGAAGGTGGCATACTGGGCTCAGGGCTAATTCCACCACAGTTTGAAAGATGTCTGGAGTGTTGGATGAGAGGCCTGCCCCTACCTGCAGCTTTGCCAAGAGACCTGGGCATATAGTTAGTACACTATAATGAGGAAGCTGCTGGTGGGAACTTTGATGTCCTGGCCTCCAACCCAAGTAGGTCAGTGCCCTGTTGCTGGGCTTTGCTCAGGGCAAGGAGGACTGTGACTTTCTAAGAGGTGGCCTTATGCACAGAGAAGTTCAGAAAGCATGTCTGTGCAGACAAGAAAGACAGCTGCTGAAAGATGCCGAGAGCTTAGCGCCTCAGAGCTGTCCTTTCTGGGCCCACTAAATACCCCTGTGGCCTTAAAATAAAATAAAATACCTTTTACCTAGCAGAGCAAACTGGGCAACAGACCCTCGTCCTTAGCTCTTCCGCTGCACACCTGCTGGCCTCCTCCAACTGCCAGCACCAGCATGTCTCTGCCTGAAAGTCTTTGGCCTCCATATTCTCTGTCGCACCTGGGCCTGGCCAGAGTGTGGGACGTGCCAAGCATCCGGGGTGGGAGCCTGATTGCTCCCCCCAGCTCCTCTGGGGTATCTCTGAGGCATGTGTTTGACATTGGCTCCTGAGTCCCCGTTGCCCGCAGTGTTCAATGGCTCGATAACACACCGTACCAGCTGCTGTCCTTTCCCTGCCTCACCTCCCCACTGACATTTCCTGAGACCACCTCCTCCCAAATAAAACAATGCCCTCGCATACTTGTCTTAGGGTCTGTGTCTGGGAGAGCCCCAAAAGACAGCAGGATAATGTGAACCCCCACCATGCCTTTGTCCAGTTGTCTTTTGTGGAAACAAGAACCAAGCACCCCGGCACCCTGAGAGCTCCCTTGCCACAGGAAAGAGCTCAGCCTACCCATGACTCAGTGCCAACAGAGGTACCTACCTCCAGAGTACATGTCGAAACAGTCCTGTTTCAGCACCATTCCCGTGGTTCCTATGAGAGAGGGATGAGAGAGGCAGAACTATTATTTCCTGTAATGTGTCATTCTGCTTGTCATTTTGTGGAAAATTGCTACTCTTTAGTCTAAGGTCTAAAAATAGAGTAATAATGGAATAAAATCAGGTCCTGTAGAAAGCATGCAGGACTAAGTATGTGCTCAGTAACTGTTGGGCTGATCTGAAAGGTACAAGAACATAACCAGTCAGGGTCTGTGTTATGCCTTTCCACTTCCTAACACACGACTTAGCGCTTTGACATAAATTTTTGCATCTGTACAACGGGCTGTGGGAACTAAATAAGATGTATTTAAAATAGCATACAAGATAAAATTTAGCTGTAAAACAATAATGAAAATAACTACAATTGTCATTATTATTCTTACCTATTTAGGAAATCTGCAATTTGAGTCCTCCAACTCTTGAACGGAAAGGGTTTTTTATTGGGCTGAACTGTTCTTAGTGACCTGAGTCCAGTAATCTCAATTGGTTTTGTGGGTTTTGCAAAGGGTCCCAGTCCTCCAGGGAAGCGGATGTTCTGGAGGAAAATTGCAGTTCTGACTCTCCGCCACTAGATGGGGGTGTTGCAAAGGGGATAACAGCTTTAGTTTTTACCACCCTTTCCCTTCCCTCATTGCAGTTTGTGCATTCCTGAAGAGGGTGGGGACAGGGGCCTGGGTCGCCTGGCTCTTCTGCTGGGTGCAGGGGAGCTCACATTGCAGCCCCCTTCCAGATTCTCGGGGTCACTAATGTCCAAGCCCCTGGGCATTTGGAAGGGGGTGCATGAACCTGTGAAACTGTGATTCTGTGCATTTGTGGATTTTTCTGGAATTAGGGGGAGGAAAGGTAGTTTGAACAGTTGCTCAGAGTAATCTCTGCCCCCTAGAAGGTTAAGAACCACCAATCTAACAATCCTTCTGTTGTTCTGGCTCATTATACAGATGACCCTGAGAGTGGTTCCTCGGACTTCCCCAGAGCTGGCAGCAGTAGGAGCTGCATATACATGCTTAGAGACATTTCTAGTCTAGGGAGGTAGTTCAGTGGAGTTATTAAGAACTGGAACCAGCCAGATTTGGGTTAAAACCTAGCTGCTTCTATTGCCTGTGTAACTTTGGGAAGTCCCTAACCTCTCTGAGCTTTCATTGCTTACCTGGAACATAGGGATACATTCTAGCATTGTGATGTGTGATGGGGTTAAAGGAAATACTTAGCACATAGTAAATGCTCAATAAGTGTTAGCTTTCAGTATTATTAATGGTTGTTTTTATCTTTGGGCTTTGTGAGGGATGAGGAAGGAGGCCCCAGGCTGAGCTGGTCTCATCAGAAACCATTCAAGAGGTCGTCTCTGGCAGTGGCCCACTTGGGGGAAGAGAAAACCTGCAGGTTTCAGCCAGGTCAGCTGCAGCTGAATTATTTCCTGCGTGCCTGAAGAGTGTTCTGAGAGGAGTCTGAGTTGCCTGCATGCCCTCTGCAGGAAGGGGCCAGAGAGAATCAGGGCTTCCTCTCCTCATGACTTTGAGGAGTCTAAGGCCACCCTAGTTGGCCTCGTATCCCTCCCAGCCCCCACCCTTCCTAGGCTCCCAGGAAATTGGCCAGGACTGCCCTCTGACCCCACTCTGGGCAAGGCTCCATCTTTGCTCCAGGCCTTGACCTATCCCCTGACTCAGCAAGATTTCTTGACAGAAGGGAAAATGCTCCTCTAGGGGCAAAGGGTCAGGGTTTGAATCCTACCCTGTCACTTCCTTGGTCATATGATCATGCCACACACAAGCTGGAACTTTTCCCTCCTGAGCGTCCAATGTGCCATTTTCTCATATGCCCTGACTTTTGTCCCAGGAAGTGGCTCTTAGATCCAGGGAAATGGCCTTTGTTCCTCATCTAAGAGCCAAAGGCAGAGAGGAAGGTCTTGGCTGGGGCCAGACCACCTGGTCCTTACTGGATCCCTATAACCCACCCCCTCCTGAAATGTATCTGTGTTTCAGGCTTGGCCTGCTATTGGCCTCCGTTTATCGCCTGCTGGAGATGCAGGGTTAGTGAGACTCGGGCCTCCTCCGGGGTCTCCTTGCCTCCAACCTCCCTACTCCAGACCAGAAGGAAGTTTTAGGAACCTGGGGCTGGGCCCTCATGTCCTACTCAAACCCTTTCCGAGGCTCCTGCTGCCCTCTGCTTCACGGCCATACTTCTCAGCAAGACATTTAGCCCCTCGTCCTCTGGTACTGCCGGCCTCCCCAGCCTCGCCTCTCACCACTGCCTGCTCCCTTCCATGCTGCAGCCAGAACCACACTGTGTGGACCCCCAAGTCCCTCTCGTCCCTCCTTCCTTCCCTGCTCCCTGCACAGTGTTGACCCTGCCTGGAAGGAGCCCCCCACTCTTCTTCCGGTCACCCCGTACCACCCTTCAGGACTCAGCTGAGCACCACCTCCCTCTGGAGCCTCCCCGACTCGCCCTGCCCCCAGCTCTGTGTCCCAGCTCCCAGAGCTCTGCTTCCTTCTCCTTCCTCTATGCTCAGCACATTGCGATTGTTTGTAACTTCATGGACCGACAGGGGATTGTGAAGTCAGGGCCTGTCCTTCTAGCTTCCAGCTGGACCCCCCCAGTGCTCTGGACATGGCTTGGCCCACAGTGTCTGCTGTCGAGCTTTGTTGAATGAATGAATGAAGGTGTATCTTCGGCTTGTGATCTCACGCTCTTGGTGGTTGTCCCTTATGGCTTCATGTATGTTGATTTAAGCCTCCTGGTAGCCTTGAGGACGGGGTCATGTTTCATAGGAAAAATGTGTCCCCCTGGGACAGGCACGCGTGACACGGGCCTGGCCAGGACTTCAGTAGGACTAAGGCTTTCAGACCTTCTGCTCCCACAAGACCAGCCAGGCCTCCCCCACTGACAGCACGTGATGCGGGCACGTGGTAGGAGCTGAGCTAATGTTGGTTGAATGAATGCACCAGTGCTGAGAGCATCGTGGAGCTGTCTGGGGGGCAACTCACCGTTCACCAGGGCGATGTTCAGGCCTCTGCCCACATTGTTTTTCACAGGACTCATGATCCTGAAGAAGAAATGAAAAACCAAATCCAACAGTCAGTCCCAAGCGTGGCATGAACACTGTGCTTTTGCAACTCTGGAACTCCAAGAGGGTCTACACGATGCGATGCAGAAACATCCGGAAGCACACAGAACAATGCGGGCCATCTGTTTTCTCCTAGAAACGAGCGGTGGGCTGGGTTCTCCGAGGAGTCTTTCATGGCATGTTTGGACCAGAACAGTCTGCTCAGGGACGAGGGAAGGTCCCTGCTTGGGGCTCTGAGGTGTTGGAGGGGGGCAGCCCACCTCCCCCAGGCTTGGAGGAAGGCAAAATCCAGAATATCGCTGCTATCCTGCAGTGTCTGGGATCCCCACGTGGAGCGCAGCCGTGTCCCTCACTGCCTAGCACCCACACTCTGTCTTCCGCTATTCCTTGGACAAACTGTCCTTCTCCATCTCAGGCCAGTGGTACTCAGGACTGACCTCTCTCCCAGGCTTGGACAAGCAGAGCTTCCTGTGCCTCTGGCCACAAGGATTGGGCCAGGCACGGTCATGTGACCCAGGCCAGCCAGTGAGACCCAGTCTTGGGACTCAAAGGGATAATTCAGAGGGGAAAAGCTCTCCTCCCTGTGGGGTGCTAGATAGGGCTATTATGTCAACCCAGCTGGTAGCCAAGCTCCTTTACCACATGATGAAGCTTATTTTCAATTGAGAAAACGGAATCTAATGACAGGGACAGCAGACCTGAAGATGGTATGAGGGGGAGGCTGATGACTTGGTTTGAGCCCTTGGATCTGGCTGGTCCTGGAGCCCATGGCCTGGCCTTCTGGGTACATGAACCACAAGTTCCTTGCTTTGCCTAAGCAAGTTGGAGTTAGGTTCAGAATCCTGACCAAAACACCCATCTCTGTCTTCTTCTGTAGGGTAAGCTTGCTATCCCAGGGCCTTAGCCACCTGGCTTTGCTCTTGCACCCGGGTGGAAGTCTGGCACCTGCTGCCTCCAGGCTTTGATGCCTGGGTCTTGATCTTGAACCCTCCCCACAGGCATCTCCCTTCATAGGAAGCCCAGCAGCTTGGCTGTCAGACAGACCTGAGTTCAAATCTTGCCTCTACCACCAGCTAGACGTGAGATTATCGTTTCACGTCTGGGAGTGTTGGGGGATTGAATGAGATGATACTGTAAGCACTTAGCAAGGTGCTGGCAGACATGGAAGCTGTTAGGAGGATTGTTGTTTGTGACCCAGAGTAAAAGGAAGCCTGTGGAAGGTGTGGGTTGGTCTCAGGGACTGCGCCACCCCCCGCCTCAGAATTAGCTAATGAATGAATGAAATAAATGAACCACCGAAGTTCCTCTTGGACTTACATGTGGTCTTCGAAGCATATGGAGGGGCCCACGACGTTGGCGGCCCCGCTGCAGATTTTAAACGCAAAGAAGTCGTCTGCGCAGGGCTTGCTGAGGCTACACTTGTACTTCACGACCCCTGGGGAGGGAACAGGCCAGGTGTGGTGGCAGCAGCTGTGTATCGACCACCCCAGAATTCATTTTGGGGCACTCCCATCACAGCCCCAGCACAGGGCGACTCAACGCAGGCCCTGGTAAGTGCATGTGGAGTGATGAGTGGTGGTTAATAACAGCGGAACGTGATGAAGAGATTCTCTTGAGAACCTTTCCCTGGGTCACAGCAGCCTTTTGATCTCCCAGAGGCCCCTGTTGACAACTCCTGGGGCCCTAGCATGGTGGGTAGGAGTGTCTTTCACCAGTGGATTCCCTTGGGCAACTCTTCAACCTCTTTGCACTTCAACTTCCTTACCTGTGAAATGGGAGAACTATGGTGCCTCCCCCACTGGGTTCTTGTGAGGAATACATGAGCTCAGGTTAATATTGACTATTCTTCTTCTTATCCTCCAATCAGCACTCATTTACTGAGCACCTGCTGTGGGCTGGACCCTGGGATACAACAGGGAATAGGTAGGTTGTGCAGGCCCTCCCACTGGGTGCTTAGCAAGGTCTCAGAACCCAAGGACCCACTATGGAGCACCTCTGGTTATTGCGGCTGCTCTTAAGACATACTTTCTCTCCACACGGCCAGCCCAGGAGGCCGGTGAAAGGTGGGACGTGTAGATGGGACTCCCAAACACAGCCTCTGAGTGTCAGCTGTGCTCTCAGTCCAGCAGGTTCTAATTTATGTTAATACGTGTTTTTAACACCACCTGACAGTGGGGCAGGTACTATTGGGCAGGATGGGTAAACAGGAAATTAGGGGAAGTTCACCTGCAAAGGGAAGGCGGTGGTTAGGTAGCCTCTTTCTCTTCCAGCCCCTGTGCCAGGTGTCTGGCGGAGCTGTGCCAATGTGTGCTTGGAGCAAACCCACAGGCTTCCTCAGAGAAGCTGGCACATGCCGAAGGCTTGCTGTGTGCTAGGCACTCTGGCAAGTGCTTTGTATTTATTATCTTGTTAAACCATTTCAATAGCTCCTGTGCCTGGCACACAGGAGGCAACAATAAATATTCCTTGAATGAGCAAACAGAGCACTGGGCTGGGCTGAGCCAGAGGCTGGGACAGACGGTTAGCATGTCCAGTGCTCTTGCCAGCCTATAGGGAGCCTTGATGTGAATCAGGAGAAAGCGCCCCCTTAGCGGGGAACAGAACCCACTGGCGCAAGGCTTGGCAAGCCCACGACACCTCTGAGTAGGTAAAGGGGCCCCTTCCTAGGAGTGAGTGTAGCCCACGCCAGGGCACCCTGTTGGAGTCTGCCCCCCTCAGCTGCGTGGGCAGCCCTGGTGATCTGAGCGGAATTCCTGTCCAAGGCTCTGCGCCCGCTCACCCCTGACTTTCAGCACACCCACCTGATGGGTGTAACCAGAGCTCAACCAGGACATAATCACCAAGAGTGAGAGACGGAGGAGAAACACCCTGAGGGGCTGTTCCGGAGATGGTGGGCGTCCAGACCTGTGGCTCAGGAGGGAGGGCTGGAGACGGGGACCTGACTCCCCTTTCCCACCCTCTGGACAGGACCCTGCACAATGGGGCCCAGCCCTTGCCAGCGGCCCTGGCAGAGGACGAGGCTGGGGAAGGGTCTTGTTCTCCTGTGAGCCTTGGAGCCCCACTTCTGGCCACCTGGCCCCTCAGGGAGAGGCCAGTTCACTCTTGAGACCAGAAGTTGTCACCTATGACGGACAGGTTGTGTCAGGCCTTGGGGACCACCGTTGAGTTTGCACAGAGCCTAATCAACTGCAGCTAAGTCTGATAAGCCCAATGTCAACAGGCCGGCTTAAGCAGGCTTTTCCAGAATTGATTTTCTGACCATCCAGTTTTCACGGTCCAGCTGAGGGACGAAGGGGACGGTGCCCAGGGGGGTGTCAGCCACTGGGAGGCAGGGGATTTGCTCTCTGGGTTTGGGCTTGGGGGCCGCCCTCACCAGCTGCTCAAGCCCTGTGGGAGCCTGTAGTACTGCTGCTCAGGGAGTGAAACCGCCCTGGAGGAGGGCGCAGTCAGGAACTTGGGCCTCCCTTCAGACCTGCTGTGTGACTTGCCGGAAATCTCTCCCTTCACCTTTGTCCACTAACATGAGGAAGTTGGCTTAGATCAGGGCTGTCAAAGAGGTTTCCTCTTCAGTGTCAATGGCTCTACTGTCAGCGGCTTAATAATAAAGCTCTTGAGGCTCCCTGTGGGCTTGGCGGAGAGCGTGCTGGCGTCGACTGGGGGTGTCTACCGCGGAGGGGGCAGGGGGGAATGTGTGCTAGCCTTCGCCCCCCCCCCCGCAGGTGATGTCTGAGTGTTTGTTCAGCACCGAGATGTTGTGACTCTGTCGACTTCACAATATGACTCAGGAGGCTTCAGGGAGATGGGATTGGGGTGTGGGGTGAATGATTTGTGTTGATTTTCACAGTCTTTGCTGTCTGTGACCCCTCGGTGCACTGGGCCTTCCATACCCTCGCAATCAGGCAACATCCCATTCCTGGAGCTATATCCCTCTTCAGTCACCACCACGTCTGCGTGGGAGGGCGGGGCCCGGAGGTGTGGCCTCTTGCAAGGAGGTGTTGAGAGGTAGGCTCTGGACTACACCGGGAGGTTGACTCCTACTCCACCACTTACAGCTATATTGCCTTGACCAAGAGAGTTCACCTCTCTGAGCCTCAATTTCCTCATCTATAAAATGGGGATCATTCTAGCACCTACATAAGGTTGTGGTGAGAATTGCATGAGATGCCTGTAAAGTTCTGAATACAGTGTCTGGCACACAGTAGGCACTCAATCATTGTTACTCTTATCATCGTCATAACTATCTCCCCCTTCCACCTTGCCCACACCTGGAGAGCTGGGGTCCTTGCTGCTCAGACATCTGCAGTGTCCAGCATGAGGCCTGCAGCATTCCTGCCCTCCCAGTGCTCCCTCCCCTCTCTGCTCCTCACATCACTGATTCTGCAGCCAAAGTCTCCACTGGATTCCCAGCATTCCTGCCTCTAGGCCTTCGCATGGGCTGTTTTGTCCTCCACAAGGCACAACTGAAGAGCCACCTCCTCCCTGATGCCCTCCCTGACCCCATCCCATTGGAAGGGGGTGGCCCTCCTGGAGCCCAGAACACTTGGCCCCACCTCTCTTGGCACAATTAGCACTTCAACTCCAACAGACAACAGCCCCACCTCCTGTTTGCCTCTGGGGGTCCCTCGAGTACCTGGCATGCTGGTACTTTGGAGCAGGGGCCATGAGCCAAGTTCAGGGTCATTGCAATGGTGATCATAAGAATTGTACCTTTCCTCAGGGCTCCCAGCTGGGTGAGAGGACTCAGAGAAGGAAGGCAGGGGTGGGACACAGTCCAGACTGCAGAGTACAGGGACTAGGGAAAGGACACAACTGAGCTGTTCCCATCAATCTGAATGGCTGAAAAGGGGCTACCCCTGCCACAGGGCTTGGGGGCTTTAGAAAGTACCATTGGACCACGGGAGGTGAGATCTGGACAGACTCTGGAATCAGAGATTTTTCTGGAACCTGCAAGGCTGGGAGTAGAAACCCTGAGTCACCTCACTCCAAGGCAAAGGGGTGACTGGGGAGATACTCACGGATCTTCTTGGAGTCTGAACCTGTTGGAGAGAAGACAGAATCTGGTTAGAGAGAAAGTGCTTTGGGCTTTCGCCTGCAGGATGGAGGTTGGGGGCTGGGGACAGGGGAGTTGGAAGAAGGGAATTGGGAGTGGTGTTGGCCTGGCCAAGCAGAGTCCCCTTCCCATGGCAGATGCTGAAATGAGCTGAAAGTCCCATCTCATCTGGGAGCCCTCCCTCACGTGCTGCTGCCACCCCTTCACTCACACACACACACATATGCCCATGTACACGTGCATACAAGCACAGACGCATGCACCTACAGTTAGACACACTCATGCACACACACATACACATGACTCTAATAGTTATAAAGAAGCAGGACTCCATTGTGAGAACCACTGGAGTTTGAGCCCTGACTCCTGGCTGTGTGACCGGGTGTGAGTTCTTGCCTCACAGAGGAGGTCATCACACCCACCCTTGCAGGCTGTGGAGAAGATCCAATGAGGTCAGGCTGTTGGTGCCTAGCCCAGCGTCTGTTGTCCTGGCCTAGGGAAGGGCTGGAATATACAGCTGTTGTTCAGCCATGTCAGAGTGTCCCTTTCCTGACTCCTCCCAGTACCTACTGCACTGGGCCTTTGGGCTTTTGGTCCCTTTCTGACATTCACACTGTGTCCTGGTTGTTTCTGCAGTTCTATATCAGGTATCCCACCCTACCTAGTAAGTCCTAGAGGACAGGACCCCAGTGGCCACAGAAATTCTGGGGGAGAGAATGCTCTTTTTGGGGAGGATCCTCACACTGACACGCTTTCCATTTGGACCTCAAGGGTCTATTCATGCTGGAGTGTCCCTACTCCCTGCCTCCAAGGCCCTCGAAGTAGGATGGGACCCAGGCTGGGCCACTCAGAATGTCCCATTCCTCTGGGGACGGAGCCCTTCGCTGGGTTGATATACAGAAGTGCCTCTTTCAGCTAAGCTGGAAGATGAGCATCTGGAGAGAAGGTCTCCATCACGCCTGCCTTAGAGAGAAAGCTGCCCACGGAATGAGGTTAGGTACCAACAAGCAGAGCCCAGTGCCACAGAGACTCTGAGGCTTTGTGGGGGCACCTAGATCCAGCCATATCTGAAGCCTCTATCCATGGACTTCCCAATTATATGACATGAGATATCCCATTTTGTTTAAACCAGTTAGAATTGGGTTTATCACTCCCATCAGAAAGAACCCTGCCTAATTTGTCTGGTAAATCAGGAGTTCTTAATCTCCTGATGTATGTGCTATGGACCCCGATGGTAGTTTGGAAAAGCCTATGAACTCCCCTTAGATAAATTTATTCCCACTTCTCTTGAAACGGCACATCCTGCTATACCGACTACAAGTTATTAAATTGTAAAATAAAATAGATTGGATTAGAAAGGAAATCAACTATATATCAATATACAATAAAAACATTAAAAATAAATTTGTGCTGTAGTAATCGATGTGCTTCTATATTAATGCCCCAAATATAAGGTGGGGATGTGTGCAGCCAGGGTAGGAACCTCTGAAGTAAACGAATGTTACTACCGGGTTTTGATGGCCACTTTTCCCACTGGGTATCTTTTCTGCCACAGTAAGCTTTTCTCTAGACTCGGAATCACGCTCATGTACTCTCATTTTCGTAGACGCTGTAATTAAGTCTGTTTGTCTCCCCGACTCAGACTATAAACTGGGGTCCAAGTTCCTCATTTCAGGGTCCCCGAGACCTAACACAGAGTAGTGGCTTGATGACCGTTGGTAGGAGGTAGTTGAGATTTGAGAGGGAAACAATTTCTGGGGTCTCCTTTCAAACGCTGTCCCCTCTCCCACCTGGGGCTGGGGCCCCCTCCTCTAGAGGACCCCCTGAGCTGCTCTCCTGCCCTGAGCCTCCTGCACTGACCTGGGCCCATCTCGTCCAAGACCATCTGCACAGCCAAGTCAGCCCTGGGCCCGGGGACGTGGTGACCACCACGCATCTGTGTAACCCATCCTGACCTTGGTGTGGGCCACTCTTGATAAGAAGTCGGTAAGGTAAGGGATCTGTGACCCTCCACGGAGGGGAGTATGTGTTAAAGACGGGGTGACTAGCTTCCTGCTGCTGTGAAGCTAGGAGCTGGCTTGGGCCACTGCCGATCATTATGTTTGACTGTGGTTCTTGGTCTTCAAGGAGGACAAGTCCAGAGGTACATAAATCCTCTCCCTTTCTCTTCTTCCTTTGAAAAGATTTAAAACGGGGAGACTTGGGTTCCCATTCCTGTTCTGACATCTACAAGAATCATTTGGGCAAGTTTCTTTTATCTCCCTGAGCTTTTCTTTTCCCAGACCACACATAAAACCACAACATGAATTCATGCATGAGTCCACTCCACAACCACACCATGGATGACCCCAGGGGGCATTTGTGCAGATTAGAGGAGACTACCCATGGAAAGCAGCTAGAATCCATCACCCGTCCATCGTCCATCCATGTACCATCCAGCTGATCACCCACTCACCCATCCAATTTCGTTGCATTTATCAATGTTTCCCGAGCATCTGCTCTGCACCAGGTGCTAGGGAGTGGATGTACACAAAATAAAATCTTTGCCTTTAGGAAGCTTACATTCCAGAGGGTGGAGATAGACAACAACCAGGTAAACAAATAAATAAATGACATAATGATGTATGACGATGATGCTCTGAAGACAATAGGCTGACGTCAGAGAGGCTAAAATAGGAGTGGGGCACGGCCGCAGCTGGGGTGGTCAGGGAAGCCCTTTCTGAGAAGGTACCATCTGAGCTCAGCCTTGAAAGCTGAGAGGAGCTGGGCATGAGGAAATCGGCATGAAGGGCGTTCCAGGCAGAGGGAACGGCAAGTGCAGGTGGAAGCCACTCAATGCGCAGTTTTCTCCTTCCTTCCTTCCTTCTTTCCTTCCTTCCTTCCTTCTTTCCTTCCTTCTTTCCTTCCTTCCTTCCTTCCCTATCTCCCTCCCCCACCACCCTTCTTTTCTGCCCCCCTCTGTTCTCCCTTCTTTCTTCCCTTCTTTCTTGGGTCATCTTTCCAAAGTGGCCCTTGATGCACATGCTTTTGCCAGGGTCTGGGAACACATCTGTGTTCCCCATGGGCTCCAGGCTTTTGAGAGACTGAGGGTTTCCTCTCTCACCTCCCACCCCACAATGGCTGGGGTCCCAAAAGTGGGCCCACATCCTGCCATGTCTCCTGGGTCACCCAGGGATGGAGGGAGGAACAGATCCTTGGCCCTTAGCCCTCCCTCGTCCCCGGCCCGCCCCAGCAGTGAGCTGCACTCACCCAGCCAGCGGGGCAGACCGATGGTTCTCTTGCTGAAGCTGAAATAGCCATAAATAAAGATCCATGAGGTAATCAGGACAAAGATGAGGGCCAGGATGCGAAGCAGATCTGCAGAGCAAGGAGATGCTGCCATGAGACCACAGCACCAGACCACATTGCAAGGCTACGTAGCGAGACTACACGCGAGTTCTTACCACATCCCCACAGTGAGACCACATCGGGAGACCCCATGCTGTAGGTCCACACACACCCATGCTGTGGACCAGTCCACGGGCCCACAAGGTGAGACCAGTGTGAATTCATGCGATGATCAAGTGGTGAGGTCATGCTGCAAGATTACATGGCAACATTCCCCAAAGTGGGACCACTGGGAGAGAAAGGTAGTGCCCCCCAGAGAAAGAAGCTCTAGGGGTGAGGTCTGGGAATCTGCACTGTATCCAGCACCCTGAGGTGGGACCTGAGAGCTGCAGTGGGATAGCAGGAGGCAGGCTCTGCTGCAGACAGCCCTGGGAGGTGAGCCCTGCCACAGGAGTCAGGAAGGCTGTGTGCTCGGGGCAGCCATCCACTGCTGTGTGACCTTGGGCCGGAGCTTGGCCTCTCTGAGTTGGAGTCCCTCGATCTCATAGTGGACATGGTAACACCTTTGCCACTGAACCTATGGCTTGGGGGGTGGGGTTGGCTCCTCACATTTTCCATCAACTCCCCTTGAAAGCCATCACAATAACCACGCAATGCTCCCCACAGGAACACACAGCAGCCTTGCTGAGGTGGTCTCCCCTGCCTCACAGACAGATTGCTCCCTGACCTCCCTACGACCACTGGGGAGCAAGCCCACACATGGCATGGACCACTCAGAGCGCCCGGTTCCACTCCCTTTCCTCACTTTGCCACAAGGCTGAGAAGCGGGCTGCGATAGACTTCCCAGCTCAAGGACTCCAGCAGGTCCTGCCGCCTCCCGAATCCAATCCAACCGTCAGGCCACATCCCCTCACTCCTCACGTGACCGTCCTCTCGGCATCACCCTTCTCCTCAGCCTTGAGTTCAGCTCTGTGGTCTTGTGCTGGTGTCAAGCTACTTGGGGTATGGGAGGAGGCCCCCCGGATCCTGTGGGGGGCGGCTCAGGTCTATGGGGGTCTGTCATCTTCTAGGGCACAGTGTGGCTGTAGGTACCCAGATTTCCCGTTGGAGACCAGCTCACCTTATACAACACTCATTTGTGTGCCAGGCACTGTGCCAACAGCTTTTACATGCGTTATCTCAATTCATCCTCACAGGCACACTCTGTGTGGATCCTGTTGATCGTCCCCACTTTACAGATAAGGAAACTTAGGCTCAAGTGATAAAGGTGGGATTTGAACTCAGAGCAGTAAGCTGACTCGAAACCTTGTGATCTTCATTCCTCACACTGTTTGGGAATGTAAACGCATTGTGTTCATTTCCTACTTGGTGCCTCAGTTTCTCTATCTGTACAGCATGAAGATGCAGACTAGAAGGCAAAGGCTTCTCGTGCCCAGTCCTGTGATGTGAGGATTCTAGAAGACCCCTCTTGAAGCAAGTATTTTGTCCCTAATTTCCAATAAGAGTCAGGTGTTTCTAAGATAAGGAATGCCCAGGATCCCAGCCAGGTGGGGTCCCCGTGCCAGAGTTTCTCTAGCCCTTCAGCTTAGAGGCAGGAAATTGTCTCTTCCATTCTTCTACGTTCTCTCTCCCTGGGTTGATTTCCTCCTGGAATTCTGGCCTGGCCATTTGAGAACAGATACAGCCAAATGACCTCTGAGTCCAAGATGTGCAGATACTGTTGACAGAGAAAGGATTCCAAAACCAATTTTGGACCTCAACCATGAGCCTTAGCACCCCCCAAGCCTGGCCCTACCTGATGCTCTCATCCTGCTCAGGTGAGGAGTGGCTTGGGGTCCGCGTTAGCCTGTGGAGAGAAAAAAATTGCATTGGAAACCGGAATCTGGGGTCTGGAAATGCACAAGACTGAAGAGTAGGGACAGGTACCTCTAACTGAGGAGATCACCGCTTTTTCAGTTTGGTTCCTCACCACCTGCCATATGAAACAGGGGAACACTTTTCTTCCTTTCCCGCCTGTCTCTACCTGTCCTTCATTTTTGCCCCTGAAATTTTATATCCAAAATGTCTTTCTCGAGTGCAGAGATTAGAAAGCAGAGGAAAGTGCAGTCTGCCAGCCAGGGTCTCTTGGAGAATCGATTTATTCACTCACTCATCCATCCGTCCATCCATCCCTCCATTCATCCATCCATCCATCTATCCATCCTTCCGTCCCCCCAGTCAGCTGAGAGACATTGCTCCTGGGAAACCATCAGGGGGAAGAAGCTCAAGAGATCTTTGCTGATGTAGCAAAATGAACTATAATCAGGATCCGCATATCATAGGTGGTTTTGCATGGGACGCTATATATGCATTATCTTCTTTAATCCTCGTAAATCCCCATTTTGGGGTGAGTAAGCTAAGACTCACCACGGTTAAGCCCAGGCTTATTCACCTTGCAAGGGTCAGAGTCAGAATTTGGAGGCAGGTCTCCAGCTGTCCAATTCTCAGAGGGTCCCACTGCCAGGGCTTTTTGTCTTAGAAGGAGAGTTGAAATGGAATTTTCCTCATTTTTTGAGTCCTGGGCAGGGGTAGGGTCATCTTGGGCCCACCTCTCCCCTGTGCCAGCCACAGGGACTGGCAGTTTCCGGTGATTGGGCAGCTTTGAAAACACCCAGCAGGTCTCTGGAAATGCAGGCAAATTCTCAGGGGCTAGTGGTAACTGTCCCAGGCTGAGACTCCCCGCAGCAATGACTTGCTCCCCCCACTGTTCCTCTCCCCTCTCTACCTCAGAATCTTCTTTATCCTAAGAATCTATCTCAACCGACATGGTGTCTAAAGCCCAACTGCCAAGGATCCAGATAGGAAATAAGAGACCAGGTACTGAGGCGGCCGGGTTGGGCCAGTCCTTCGTAATGAAACAACAGCAACAGCACACACAAATCCATGTCTCCTCTTGAGAATTATAAAAATCCTCCCACCCACTCTGGTCCTACCCCCCTAGGGTCTTTTGGGTGAGAAAGCTAGACTGTCGCAACTATCTCAGGGACCCCGCCCCCACAGAAATTTTGTAGAACTTAACTTTCTGAAATTCAGATGACCAACTTTTTTTTGTTTCCATGTACAAAAGTATATTACGCTCTTGAATGTTCTTGGGATGTGACCTACAGTCCAGGAGCCCACGGCCCTGGATGAGGGAGGCTTGAAGGACACACTTGGGGGTCCCTGTGTGTGGAGGATCTCGGAGAACTGGGGTCTCGGCAGGATGGAAGGACAGGGTCAGGGTCAGACAAGAGGGGATGGACAGATGAATGGACAGACATGGGTCTTCAGAGAGAGTGTGAACGGAGACAGGCTAGAGCCACGAAGATAAAGACGAGGAGGAGAGGGAGACGGCAGAGATACAGAGAGAGGCAGAGAGACGAGAAGGAACAAGACAGCAGTGAGAACAGACAGAAAACGCGACCTGTGTACACCCAGATTCAGAGAGAGAGAGAGAGAGAGAGACAGGGGGCGGAGGCAGAGGGTAGGGGCACGTACCTGAGCAGGGGGCTAGCCTCTTGCTGTCATGTCCATGCCAAGCAGGGACTCCCTCAGGGGAGGGACAGGGGTGGCGAGGGCTCTCCCAGCCTGATGTCCCCCCTGCCTGAGTCCCCAACTACCCACTCGGCACCCGCAGGGTTCTCTGCTCGTTTGAGTCCAGAACCAGCTCTCCCTGCCAGCCCCTGTGTGCTGTGGAGTTGGAGCCCAGGGCTGGCTTATTGGGGTGAAGAGAGAGGGAAAGAGGCATGTGAAACAGGTATGCAGGCAGGGTGCGGCCAGAATTCCGTCTGCAGTCACCCAAACCCAGAACATGTTCGTTCCTCCTTGTTCCTGCTGATTGTCACAACCTGTTACTCAGGTTAGGAAGTTCAGGGGCAAGGGCAGAGGGAGAGACGTCTTACTACCCGCATGGTGACTTGATGGGCCCAGGCACAGATATGGTGGTGCCAGGGTAGTGTTGGTCACAGTAGATGGGGTGCGAGGGTGGAGGACGGAAAGTAGGGGATGGGGGTTGGGGGTAGGGAGTGGGGAGGCACGCACTGCTGAGAACTGCCCCAGTCCTCCCTGACTGGAGAGCCCATTGTCTGTCCTTGAGTCTCTCCCTCTGTCCTCCTCCTCCCTCCGGACCCCTTCTGATTTCTGGCCAAGTAGATCTGGCCAAGTGCATAAGCCCCTCTTCCCCCCTATGGCAGGGAGGCCTTATTTCCTGCAGGTCTAGTACAATTCAAGTACTTGAGTATCTGGGGAATTGGAGTCTTGCATAGTCCTGGAAAGTTAGGGTGATTAAACCACCGGCTACAGAAGAAAGCTGAATTTCAGAGAGGGCAAGTGACTTACCTAAGGCTTCACAGGTAATTATAGATTCCATACCTGAAATATTCCCTGAGCACTTGTGGGAAGTCAGGCTGTGCCCTAGGTCTGGGGGAGGTGGCTGTGAGTGAGACACTCCCTGGAGCATCCCGGCCTTTGCTTTGCTAGTCCCTCTGTCTGTGCACCATTCCTCTGCCTCTTTGCCTAGAACACCCCTACTCATCCTTCAGGTTCGAGTGTAGAAGTCACTTCCTCTGGGAAACCTTCCCTGGCCCTCCAAATCATGATTAAACACTGACCTGTGGTCCTGAATAGGTACCCCACCCTGTCCAAAGGGGCTGGCCAATCAGAGCATTGTGTTTTCTTTATGATTGTTTCAGGAAGGGACATGTGACCCAGACAAGGCCAATCAGAGTTTTTCCTGGGATGGATCTATGGAAACTGGGGAGACAGAGGCTCTTTTTTCCTGATGATGCTAAGCTAGACATCTGTAAGTCTGGGCTACTGGAGTCCCTTTCTCAGCCATCACAACATATCAGCTCCTGTTGCAGACAAGTCCCACCAGAAGGTGCAAATGCTAGGGCCGAGCATGGGGGCACTACGTGTGGTTTTGCTCCTGAAAGAATTAGGCAGTAACAGGCCTGTGATGTTGGGAAAGAGGATGGACTTTGGGATCAGACAGACTTGGCTTTGCCACTTAATAGTTGTGTGTTTTGGGACACACCTGTCTGGGCCTGGGCTACCTCTTTTGTCAAATGAGGGTGACATTATTTACCAGTCCTGAAATGGGGGCTGGGCAGGGAGGCCACCTGTCCAGAAGGGGCTTGCTGGCCCGATGGCATCGCCCCACTCACCCTGCTGTTTCCTGCTAGAGCACCTCCATGGCAGGATTCCTACATGGATGTTTGTTCTTTCTGAGGAACCAAAATGCCGTCACTGTATTTGCCTGATTTTTTGTGACATTTCTTTATGGCCCTATAGGAGCTAGGGCGTCAGCTTCTTCCTGTTTCCTGGAGTCCTCTGTGTCTTACCTTTCCCTTGTAGCTTTTCCTTAGGGCCTACCTCTGAGGAAACCAACTCAAAACAGCATAAAATCAATCTGTCCTTCCCTCCCCTCGGCCTTCCCAGTCTTGGGCTCCCTGTCGTCCCACAGCACCACCCTTCTCCCCACTTCTGACCAAGGGCTCCCTGAAGAACTAGCCTGGCCTGGGCAGGGGTCTTTACCTTCCCTCCTAAGCCTGTCTGAGAAGCCCCCTCACCTTTGCGTTACCTCAGGTTGGGGGACAACCTATGCCATGCCACCCCCACGAGAGTGAGCCCTCGTCTGCCTCCATGTCCTCCCAGGAGCATGTTTTTCTGACTTTTCTTCTTGTCTGAACCCCAGGCCCTGGGAACCCCTCCCGGCATCTCTGTCAGGAGAGAGGGACCAGACTGTTTTCTTGGTGAGGTCTTGAGCAAGACTTGCTTTAGCTGATAATAAAAGTAATACATTATAAATACAATAATAAAAGTAGCTACCATTTATGGAGTGCTTGCTCCTCGGATCAGGCTCAGAATCTTACACATACATCTCGCCAAATGCCGGTGAGATGAATCCACTACTGTCTTCACTTCTTAGGGGAGGAGGCTGAGGCCGGAAGAGGGGAGGTACCACGCCCAGGGTCTCACAGCTGTGGTGGCAGAGCTGGGGTTCACGCCACTGACCGCAGAGAGCAGAGGGTGAAAACAGTGGGCACAGCGGCCGGCAGGCCTGATATGGACCCTCGCTCACCGCGTCCCAACAATGAAGGGCATGGGAGTGAGGGCGCTCTGTGTGCCTAAGAACAGGGCTTGACTCTTGAAAAAGCAGGCATTTTAACTGGAGCTCAAAGGACAATTCTACACCAATAAAGTGTCCTGGCTTGAGGGACGATGATTACAGGCCACTGAGCGCTTGAATTTTCCTTCACTGAGCAATTGAACATTTGGGGCAACGATGGAAAATAGCATCTGTGCCATAGCATCTGTGCCTGCCCCATGGCAGACCTACTAAAGGGAGCACAGCCCTTCTGGCTAAAGCAGAAGAGGATGCAGATTCTTTCCCATGCAAGGTTTGTCATCCCGGGAGTGGGGCCACGTGGAGTTGGAAGTGGGTCCTCGCCACAGCATTGGCCTTCAGGAGCCAGAGGAAACACAGTGGAGGTGGCTGACACTTCCCCTTTGCCACAGACAGGCCTGAGACGTCACACAGTCGTGAGCTGAGCAGGGGACCCCTTTGAGCCCACCTGAGTAGGAGTTATTTGGAGACCTCTGGGACATCTTTTTCAAAAATTCTTCTTAATTATTCATCCTACAATATTTCCTGAGAATCATCTCTGAGAAATCACTATGCTGAGGGTAGGAACAGGGAAGAGAACCAACAAGGTTCCCCATTTCTAGAAACACGCAGCGTAAGGGGGTAGGGACAAGCTCGCAGATGGCTATGGTGCAGTGGGATAGGTGCTCTGGTAGGGAGAGCTTCCTTCAGGGGAGCTCCCAGCCCAGGAGTTTGTCAGAGAAGACTTCCTGGAGGAAGTGACATTTGGCAGATGGAGTTCTCCTGGAAGCTATTCTAGGCAGAAGGAAAAGCATATGCAGAGGCTCAGAGGAGAGGCAGAACATGATATTCTGATGGTAGAGACCAAAGTGAAGAAGGGAAGGGAACTGAATCATTAGCATTTTAAGGACTGGGATAATGGCCTTGGGTTTTGTTCTGAGGGCAATGAAGGGCACAGAACCAGTGATGAAACTGGAAGAGGTAGCTTGGAAGAGGTAGCATTTTCTCCAAGAAGCCTTCCCTGATCCCTGGCTCCTGGGCTTTCCCAGCCTCTCTCGGACTCCTTCTACTAACGCACCTTGTTGTCCTGTTTCACGGCCAGCATTGAGTTTTGGGCTGGATTCCCCTCCAGGCAATGGCTCTTGAGTGCCTTCTTCATCCCTGTCCCTGCTGCTAGCACCAAGGCACATAGTAGGTGTGCAGTAAGTGTTCTTAGCAGGAAGTGAGTGACTTTCTGCTTGGGAGAGAAAATAAGGGAAGGAAAAAAAAACACCTAACAGGAGCTCCTCCCTCTGTTTAAGTGGCTACTTCCTTTTTACCCCATCTCCACAGTTTTCTCCAAAGCTGAACTCAGTCCAGAGGATCTGCGCAGACGTTAGAACCTAATTAGCCTCCCCTGGAAATTCAAGCTCAGGTCATTTTCCTCATCATCTCTGGAAATTCTGTGGGCTACATGTTGTCACCAAAGGCAGGGGGACACTAGCTACTCTTCCATGAGCTTCTTTCTGTTCTGCCATATGTGGGCAGGTAGTCATTGCAAGGTACAGATTCTCCGTGTGTCAGAGTATGAGATGGAAACTATAGAGGGAGCAACGGGGTCTGAGGGAGAGGCTCAGGAAGAAAGAGCTAAGACTGAGGTAGAGAGACATGAACAGAACAATGAAGAAGCAGAGACACGAAGACTGTCAGTGACAGATGTATGCACACACACACACACACACACACACACACACACGCGTGCGCACACCCCAGAGTCAGGGGGTTGCTAAGAGTCTGGCTTGGAACCTGGGGATGCGTTAACCCTGCCCGGCCTGTTTGTACCTTGCCCTGAGTTTTCAATCATCCCCCAAGGCCACCCTGAGCACTGACCGTCGGGGCCCAGGCCTGTGTGCGGTAGTCAAAGTAACCAGAAGCTGCCTTTCATTCTTTAAACTGTTCTTATAAACTCCCAGTATTTATAGGCAATTATTGATCATGTCACCAATACTGAGGGAGATAAATAGCGAATAAATCTATAAACAATAAGGCTGGTGGCTCCAAGAATTTGTCCCAGTGACATTTATTTCGAAAGGAAATAAGCCCATTATTTCCTCTATGCCCTGTTTTAATTTTATTTATTGGTTTTAATGGTTTTCTCCAGCTCTGACCAACGGTAGAATTATGGGGCCATGTAGGGCTGCATAGCAGGAGATGCAAGAAAACTTGAGGAGGCCCAGGATTCTCAGCGCTCTTGTCTCCCTAAGTTCCTAGGCTGTTTCCCAAAATAAGACAACAGCCAGTGCTCTGAGACTCTTCCTTATCCTAACTCACTTAATCCTGCAGCAGTTCAATGAGGAATTTGGGGAAACCGAGGCACAGAGAGGTCAGGTCTCACAGCTGGTAGGAGTCAGAGGAAGAAAGGATCTCCGAGAAACCCAGGCAGAGATGAACCCAGAGGCCCACATTTTTAACCACTTTGTTTTACTCCTCTAGACCAGCGCTCAGAAATGTTCTGTAAGGGACCAGAGAGGAAATATTTTGGACTTGGTGGGCAGTATGTTCTCAGTCACGACTATTCAACTCTGCCATTGCAGCAGGAAATCAGCCGTGACAGTGTGTAAATGAATGGATGTGGCTGTGTTCTAATAAAACTTTATTTATAAAAACAGGTGGTGGGTTGGATTTGGCTGTGGGCCGTAGTTTGTGGACCCCAACTCTGGGTGTGGCCCCTCTTAGCCTAAGGTGGATATGAGCCCTAGTGTTCCCTCTGTTGGGCTTCTGCCTGCCTGGGTTGGGTCAGCCAAGGTGGAGAAGGAAGGCTTCTGTGGGATTACAGAGAATTCCTAAAATTCTGTGCCCCTTCCTTCCTTGCCAGCCCCTGCTTGCTTCGCATGGCTCAGCTGCACACCCTCTGTCCTCAGTGGGTTTTCAGGGGTACTTCCCTCCCAGTTCACCCGACTGGATTATCACCTGAAGGTCCTTGTTCAGTGCCTGGCACTCAGGCAGCCCCCAGTAAACAGCAGCTCTAGCTAGATTTGCACCTTCAAGTTTGCAGAGGCCTCATCTGGCCTGGGAACTGCAAGTCTGTATAACATGGCGGTTAAGAGTGGAGGCTTTGGGGCCCTGTCTGCCTTCTGCCATGGGACTGTGGACACAATCCTCTCTCAGCCTCAGTTTCCTTGTCTGTACATGGCCATCACAATCCCTAATTTAGTGAAGATTAAATGTGAGGATGCACCCAAAGCACGCGGCATGGCATGTGCCCCTGACAACTGTTAATCAACCCAGTCCCTTGCTGCCTCCCTTGGCCATGCGCCCTGTGCCCTCCACCCTCCTCCCAAGGATGAGACAAAAGTGTGCTCAGAATGGGGAAGCTTTGTTCCTCCAGGCCCTGACAGAGCAGCAGGAGGAAAGAGGAGGTTGTCTGGCCAAACACGCAGCCCCTTCCCCTCCAGTGTCCTGGGGAATGCGATAATCTGAGGCTTCTGGGCCTCTTTGGATACATGAGCCGGAGAAGCCAGTTTGTGCCTCTTTGATGAGAGCCTGGCTATGAGTCACCAAAGAGGATAAATTGGATCAGGGAGGGACTGCTGGAGCATCTGGGTTCATCCCCGAGCCATGGCTGGCCCGCTGTTGGCCCCTCTGAATCACTTCAGCGGGTCAGGTATGGGGAAATTCACCTGAGACCCAGTGGGTAATTCTATTCCTTTCCATCAGAGGCATCCGGGTCTTGGCCTCTTTGATTAACCAAGATGGCAGCCTCCGCAATGAAGTCAATGTGGGCTTGGAAAGGCATAGGGAAATAAGTCTGGGTCCCAGCTTCTCTCCCACCTGGCTGGGGACTCCCAGCTCCCACCTCCAAGCCTCTGCTCTGCTCATGGAGTTTTCTCCACCAGGGCCACACCCTTGGGGGCACACCTAGGCATACCCACTCCTGCTTCTCGGAGCCTCCCTGGGCTGGTCACAGGAAGCTTCTGCCCTTCTCCTGGGGGCCTGCCCTGTGGGCCTCTAGGCTGGGCTGGGGCTGCCACTCCTCACACAGGCTGGTTGCTGCCCACCGGAAGCCAGGCCAGGATGAGACCAGCCCCTTTAATATTGGCTGGCCTGGCACGGCTTGATGTGGGCAGCCGCCAGCCAACATGGGGGGAGGGCAGATGCACTAGAGCAGACAGGCAGATGGACAGACTGAAGCAAACACTGGACAAAACCAAACTTCTCCCCATACTTGCGCTTGGCCTGGGAGTGACCACCTCACTGGCCTCACCTCCTACCCCTAGCTCCTGACCTGTCCATGTAGAACTGGCCCTCCTCCACCCCGCCTCCCTCACCCCCTTCTCTTAAATTCTGCTGTGTGTCAAATGCTTACCTCTGCCCTCCTACCCCTGCCAGCCTTCCTTGGCAAACTTCATCTCAGAGAAGTCTGTCCTGACTCCCGGGTTATCGCCTATGAGGCACATGTCAAAACTATTTGAAATGACTATCTGTGCAATTAATGTTCATTGAAGGAATCAACTGCAAAGTTACTCCTGCACCAGCTCTCTTCAGCTACAGACTTAGAATCAGCTGTATCACAGAGGCAGTGCTGCACAGTGGTGGGGAGCATACCTATTGCAGCCACACTGCCCGGACAAGTTGTTTAATCTGTCAGTGCCTTGGTTTCCCCTCTGCAAAATGGGGGTAGTAACGGTGCCTTCCTCATGGATGTGAGATGAAGATTAAATGTGCTGTTATATGAGCATATCTTTGCACTGAGCCTGAATTCAGCCTCAGAATCCTCATCACATTCCACCATTAATTGGTAAGAGTTGGCCTCTCAGATAAAATCTACCTGCCTTCCCCAGTCTGACCTCAGAAATCTCTTTGATTATGTGGTTTCCTTCCTCCTCTCCTTTCGCCTTTCTCTCTCAGGCTCTTTCCTTATTTTCCACCTTCCGCACCTCCATTTTCCCTTCTCTCAGTAACGTGGCCACAGAGGTATTGCCCTTTGCATTCTGGCAGAAACGTACCTGAGGGCTCAAGCTCCTATTTCCCTGCTTCAGTGGAGAACGCGAGAGGGTCTATGCAGCTGGTGCCTTGGATCCCTGAGCCAGCCAACCACAGCCCCGGACCAGCCTATTCAGGGAGTCCAGCCTCCCGGTGCCTCCCAAGTGGGGCCTCTAGATGCAGGAGGCCGAGAGAGAGGGACAAAGTACCTTCCTTTGGAGAGGCCTGCCGTAAACTCCCTGCCCTGGTAATCTCACCAGGAAGGAGGAAGTGAATCTAAAGACTCACTGGCAGGAAATGAGTCTGAAATCTTCCCTGGCTGAGCAGCCACCCGAGACCTGGCTAGGACCCGGCTGTGAGTGCCTCCTCCCCACAGAGCTCTCCTTGTCTTGGTAGAAGAGGTTTGGGGTGGCAATTTGAGCAACTTAGTCAGGAATGATATACCATAGTGGCTGCCTGAAAACACAAAACAGAACACAACAAAACAGCATGCCCCCAAAACAAACCATCCCCATGCTGACAACCTTCCTGGGCCCTGCGGGGTGAAGTGGGGCCTGTAGAATGAGTTAGTGAAGCTGCTGTTACCTGCTCGGAGGTGCTGGGCCAGGTGCTGGGCCAGGGAGGAACCAGGGAGAAGATGACTGGGGGTGGGGGGTGGGGCCGACACAGAAACCCAGACAGACTATGGGTGGGGGTGGGGCAGCAAAGGACGGGGTCAAAGGCGCCTGGAGATAGTGAGCCTGGGTGACTCCCTTCATCAGAAGCAAGTGAAATAGGAGGAGGAGGCCGTCTGGGGACAAGATTCTGAATTTGGTTTGGGGCACACGGAGTTAGAAGCTATAGCTGGAGAGAGAGAGGGAGGAGAAGAGGGACGGGCCAATATGGTAGAATTTCAGTGTAACGGTGCATGCAGTGTTTCCTGCCTCTTTTTCTCCTTGGGCCTCCAGGTGCATTCAGAGGGGCGCAGTGTCTCCCAGTCCCCATCCAGGCCCCCAGGCGTGTCACGTGTCATGATTCTCATTCCTGAGACCCTTTCGTCTTAGGATGAGTTCTTTCCCAGGAGGCACCGAGTTCCCCAGGGGCACCTGGGGCCTTTTTCTCTTGTTTGCCGGCAGGGTGTGCTTCTGTACTTGGTGATTTCTACCCTAACTCCTTCCAGAAGGCATGTGGGGCCTCCTTGAAAGGAATATTCAAGGACTTAAGGTCAAATAGCTGCTCAGAAAATAGAGCCGAGTTCCCAGGAACTGGTGCTTGGACGAGGCTCCTGGGGACGGAGGTGGCCTGCAGGCCTGTGTTCTGGCTGCCTACCTGGTCCCTGGGGAGGGGAAGTGGACACCCTGGGAGCACGTCCCAGGGCAGGCCATGCTTTCCTGACAGGTCCTGAGCCTGGCCTTGTATCTGCTCCCACCTCCTCTCTCCTCCTCTCCCCTGCCTCTACAGTTCTGCTCCTGGCTGGTGGCTTCTTGTCATTCAGATGTGACCTCCAGTGTTATCTCCTCAGCCCCTCCTCCACAGCGTCCCAAAGTAAACGAGCAAGTCATTGAATTAAAATCTTGGTAAGTTCTGTGAAGGAACCTATAGACAGCAAATAGCAGGAAAGCTTTCTTCATTCAGCAGGTGGTCGGGGAGCTTCTCTGAGGAGGGAACTTTGAGGTGCTCTACTGGTTTCCTGTTTGTGCTGTAAAAAACTGAGTGACTTTAAACAACACAAATGTATTACCTTACAGTTCTGTAGGTCAGAATTCTGACACAGGTCTCGCAGGGCCAAAATCCAGGCGCCAGGAGAACTGTGCTCCTCTTGGGGGCTCCAAGGGAGAATATGTGTGTGGGGACAGAGTCCCAGAGAGCAGTTTCCAGGCTCTCGACTTCACGTAGAAACGTGCTGGCTCGGGTAGAAGATGGCCATCTACTACCAGTTAGCCATTAGCCACTAATATCACTGCCGTGGCTAAGCTAGCAAGCACAGACTGCAGCTAGCAAGGTTGGTTGATTGGTTGGTAGAGAAGCAGACGGCGGATTGCACATGTGTGGATCCTGCTTCCTGTGTCTCCAACCCAGCCGCCAGCAAGACTGTAGTGGTGTGAACCCCCTATGCATGGCTCTGTTGGTGTTCCTTTTTGGCCTCGCCATATCCTGCGTTTTTATGTGGGGAGTGGGACCAGAGACCCAGTATGACAATGTTTCCTTGCCTTTTTCAGGTTCTGGAGGCTACCCACATTCCTTGGCACACGGCCCCTTCCTCCATTTTCAAAGCCAGCAGTGCTGCATCTCTATGACCTTCTTCCAGTGTCACCTCTTCTAACTCTCTTCTGCTTCCCTCTTTCACTCTTAAGGACCCTATGAATACATTGGGCCCCCCAGATGCTCCAGGACCCTCTCCCTATTTTTTTCTTTTTAAGGAGGGCACAGCTCACAGTGGCCCATGTGGGGATCGAACCATCACCCTTGGTGTTATCAGCACTAAGCTCTAACCAACTGAGCTAACCAGCCCTCCCTTCCTCTCCCTATCTTAAGGTCAGCTGTTCAGCAACCGTAATTCCATCTGCAACTTTAATTCCCTTTGCCATATAACTAATATTACACATGCACGACCTTCAGGTTTTAGGACCTGGGCATCTTTGAGGGCCGTTATTTTGTTAATTACAGGAGCAATTCTGTTTTATTTTGTTTATAGCACTCACAACAGCCTAAATGATATCTCTTGAATTTTTGTTCTCTTGTCACCTGTCTTGCTCGACTGGAAAGTGAGTTGCATGAGGCAGGGGCTTGCTGGTGTTGCTCACTAGAACAGTGCCTGGTACTCAGCAGGTGCTTAATTGTGGTTTGCTGAATGAATGAATGAATGACTGCTGGCTCATTTCTGCATTAGTCAATACAGACAACACCGGTCTGAGAGCCAGGAACTGTGACCCCCACTCTACTCTGAGCAGTGTGATCCTGGACCTTTGCTCCCCACTCATTCTCCCAGTGTTCACTCAGAGGAGCCAGCTGGGTCTCGGCATGGGTGCTGCTTCCTGTGTATGCCAGGCACTGTCCCCTGCCCTGCCAGTCTGCCGTGCAGGTGGACAACATGGGCCCATAGTAGATGCTTAATAAACTCTGACTGTAATTTTGACTATCCTAGTGAAAGGAGCCAGGACGCCTTCTCTTCTCTCTCGGATGACAACACTGAAAGAGTGGGGGTCAGTGTCAAGTCTGGTTTGGCAGGAAGTCTTGGAAGTGCAATTATTGGTGTTTGACAGTTGGTTCATTTCCCTGGGGAGTGTTGGTGCCAAAGGCTGACCCAGAGGCCAGGAGCCAGTGGGAATGGTGACCACCCTTTCCGTTACTGACAGACTCAGGGCACTGGTTCTGCCGCCAGGCAGCTGTGAGCACGCAGGGGAGTGATTGTACCTCAGGAGCTTATTTCTCTTACTTAATTATAAAAAGAATACAATCCTATTGTAGACATTTTGGAAAGTACCAAACAGTGTAAAGGAAAAGAAATCAGACAAGTATAACCTCTCCTTGGAACAATGTTAATATTTTGGCACATTTCCTCCCCTGTTTATATAATGAAACTCTTCCTGTACATCTGGTTTGTACCCTTCTCTGTTTGCTTGTCATCGTAGTGAGGCGTTTCCCACGTTGCTGAAAACTGGTAGAGGTGATCTTTTTAAAACTTCACATGATCGCATGTTACAAAAGCACCGTCTTCATTTACCCTCCTCAGCTGCTGGGCGTGTGTGTGTACGTGTGCATGGGTGTGTGTGTGCTTATAAAAACACTGCAATGACTTTTTGCAGGCCCATCTTGAGACCTTTGTACACCTTTATTTCCTGCCTTATTAAAAAAATGGTACCAATAATTCCAGCCTTTCTACTCTACAACGTTTTGAGGCAAAAAGAACATGGACATCAAGGTGCTTTCAAAACCATGGGAAAAAGAGCTGTCCAAATGGAAGGGCATATTTTGAGCACAACCTCTTCAAGCACCACGTCTTCAAGGGGTGTGTGTGTGTGTGTGTGTGTGTGTGTGTCCTAAATGGTTGGGAGATTAGATGAGTATGGGACTAGGGATAAGAGCAGTGGCAGCATTCATGAAGCATTTACTATGTGCCTGGTGCTCTGTTAAATGAGACACGTGTGTTATCTGAATTCATCCTAGTAGCAACCCTCCAAGGGAAGTAGTATTATTATGTACAAATGAGGAAACTGAGGCACAGAGCGGTTAAGTAATTTGCCTATGGTGACACAGCTAGTAAGCAGGAAGTGGAGGGGACAAACACACACACACACACACACACACACACACACACACACCCCTCTGAGAGCTGCAGAGTCAGCAAGGAGAGCTCCAGAATATTACAGCAGCACCTTCCATGGGGCTTCAGAACATTCAGTCCCCTCCAGCATTTCCTGAAAAAAGGTGCTTTTAAAAAATTGAGCTTGTTCCTGGCCAGTAGACAAACTAAAGATTATTTCCCCAGAGCTGAGGTCGTTTCTGAATTAGAATGCTTTACTCAGAGGAAAAAGCCCAGAGGAACAGAACCCATCCCTGGCATATCTGAGACAAAATGGCAGAATAGCGTTACTGTGTGTGTGCACGTGTGTGTATCTAGTGTGGGTACCTGTAAGCGTGTGAGTGTGTACTGCTTGGGTAACGATAAGCATGTTTATATGTGTGTATGCAGAGGTTCACAGATGTGTGTGTTTGCATAGGCTGTATTTGACCTTCTGGGTTCCCAAAGACAAAAGAGTTGGTTAACTAATGACATAAATGTCCACCACACCGATTTTTCTAGCTCTAATCTTTGAGAAGAACGTGGACCAGGACCTAGGCAGGGGTTTCTTTGTACAACCTTCAGCATCAAATCAGCAGCAGTTTTCACAGCAACCATGGACCCTGATCACAAAATAAGCCAGGTGTGTGCTGAAACCATAGCAGGAAGGCACAAAGCATTACTGGCACTGTCAATAAACTACCCACAATGTTCAGTTCTTCACACCCTCGTTAATTGACCAAATCCAATGTGGCCACGTGTGCCTTGTGCCTGGATCTGCTATGTAATAAAATCAGTGCTTTGGCATGGAAGACACAGCCAAGGATACAATACAAATAGAGTTAGAAATTTCTTTCACGAGCATTAATAATTCATTCCTCCATTCATTTCTGTCAGTGTTATTGCTGTTCCTTTGAACAGCAATGGAAGTCTTTCCATTGATGCCAGGACTGGAGTGGGTAGCCATGCAGAAGCTCTCGGGCTCGGAGGCCTGGTCACCAGCAGCCCGGCCAAGCTGTTTACAGTGCTAATGTGGTGTTTGGGTGGGGCCAAGATAGGGGGTTTGAATCAGGTCAGAAGTCTGACATGGTCTCAACGAGCTAAAATCAAGGTGTTGCATAGCTGCATCCTCTTCTGGAGACTCCAGGGGAGACTCTGTTTCCTTCCCCTTTCCAGTTTCTAGAGGCTGGTGGCCTCTTCTTCCATCTTCGAAGCCAGCAGTATTGCAACATTTGAGCCTTCTTCCATCGCACATACCTTTCTCTGATTCTTCTGTTTCCCTCTTCTACTTTTAAGGACCTTTGTGATTACATCACACACCACCCCTCGCCCCCATAATTCAGGATAATCTCCCTGTTTTGAGGTCAGCTGATTAGCAACTTTAATTCCATCTGTAGCCTTAAATCCCCTTTGCCATAGAACCTAACATTTATAATATTTGAAGTGGGGAAATCACTTCAAATGTTTTAAGAATTATCAAAATAATGCCTGTTCATGGCAGAGCCATATGAAATAACCATTTAAATGTCCCCTTTTGCCCACTCTCCACAATAGAACCACTTTTCACAATTTCTAAGTATCCTTCTAGAATTTTCTATGCACATACAAGGATGTATATGTGTCTGTCTTGTTCTTTTCCCCTGTCTCTTCTTCTCTCTATCTTTTGCCTGCTATCCAAGCAGCCATCTGTCAATCCACCCATCCATTCAGCTGGTATGAATTTTACTCCACAGCATGGGTATAAGATATGTCATATTTATTTTTCTAAATCAAGTTAAATCTCACTCCAAACCTCCACTTGTCTGGGTGGCGAGAACTTCAGTGTCAACCATAATTCAACTTCAGTACTAACTATAATTCTGGAGCTCCCTTTATCCTTCCTGGTTGCCAAAAATTGGGGATGGGGAGGGGCTTCGTGATGTTATGGAAACAGAATCTGGTATCTCCTTCTCTTTCTACATAGTCACAGATTTCTAAATAGTATTCTGTGAAGGATTCCAATTAAAACAATGTAAAGAAACAGATACATATAGATGGAAGACTAAGCACTGTAGCCAGTACCAACAGAGCTGTCTCTTGGAAGTGGGATTACAGCAATTTTAATTTTCTTCTTGACACAAGTCTTCTGTCCCCCCTACATTTTCTACACTTGATATTCGTTGCAATAAAGTTCATTATCAACACTCCACCTTTCCACTGGCCCTTCCTTTTAACTGAGTGCCGTGCTCCCCAGGACCACGGAGTCCTCCTTAGGTGTGGGCACAGGTTTAACAAGGCAGATAAACCCTTGCAATGTGAACTAGAGGCCACCCTGCTTTTCTAGGCTGTCGGAAGGGCTCAGAAAGGGTGGGGAGTCTAAAGGTCTGACAAGGAAGAAGCTGGCCTTTACAGCCACCTTGTAGCTTTTTAATTGGGGCTCAGAGTTATTGTCCTTTCATTATAGAGGGGAGGGCTCACCCTTCCCAGCTTTCAGGCAGCCACGCTGGCTTGAATCTGTCCTCCTGCCTCGTGAGGTCTGGCTGCTCCAGTGACTGAGGGGAAAGCAGAGGTCCAGAGAGCTATGGCATGATGTGGGTGACTCAGAGTCTCCCTCCCAGGGGCTGGGCTCTCAGTGGGTGGGCCCGTCAGGATGTGGACTGGGGGCTCTTCTCCCAGGGGCAGCCCAGGGAAGGCAGACACGGAGCACCTTTGGAAGTTTCTTCATTCTGGTTGTCTCCAGGCACCTTTGGAGCAGGAAAGGAAAGGAAGTACTCAGGTATGACCAACCCTTGTGCTATTCATCCATTCAGCTGTTCATCAACAAATGTTTAATGAATACCTTTTCTGGGCTAGACACCAGGCTGGGACCCCTGCATACATTGAAAAGCAAAATTAGGTCTGCCTCCTGACACAGCCTGGGGTGGATGCCATCAGAGCTGCTTTGATATTTGTTTCTTCCTGTCTCTTGTGAGCTGTAATTCCCATCCCTAGAATATAGTAAGAACTCAATAAAATAAAAATTTGTGTAAAGAATGAAAAATTTGTTTCCTATTCGTTGGAGGAAACAATCTAACAGCAAAGACATCTGAAAATCAAATGAAGTGGAAGAGTTTTGTTCTTGATTCTTACAGATGCTCCATCATCATGATCATTATGGTTATCTTACTGGGTGTGGACACAGCCTTATGTTCTCCATGATTTCCTGTCATGTGCACAGTCTGTTTTCACTAAGATGGCTGGGAAAAATCCAGCCTCACACATCGTTTTAGCACGCACAGCGTCCATTTGCCTGGGATCAAATCCTGGCTCCAGCACTGACCACAAATATGAACGTGCTTGGGCAAGTCACTTCCTCTCTCTGAGCCCCAGTCTCCTCCCCAGTAAACTGAGGTTGGTAAGAGAGAGGCCCTCACTGTGTCGTCATGAGGGTTCAATGAGATGTGTGGATAAAACTCACAGCATGGAGCTTGGCTCAGAGCAGAATACTTCCTTCCTATCCACCGATGTCTTTTTTTGTGAACCCCTTAACTCCACTGCTCTTCTCCTTTGCAGGAGGTCCTGATGAATGTGGAGGACTTGCTGCCTCAGGGGGTGTGGGCCCATCCCCCAGGCGGTGGAGAGAGCTGGAACCAGGACTCAGAATGGGAGCCGCAAAGGGAACGCCTAGACTGACACTGCTTTCCAAATGCCGTTTTCCTTATGTAACTGGAAGGCCCAGTGTTGGGCAGCCTGCGTCCAGATTGGGGAGAGGCTGATGTGGCAAATTGGTGTCTTACCTCAGCCTGTAGAACAAGGCTGAGCCTTGTTCTGTAGAACCCTCCCCAGCCTAGTTGACAGCCGTGACCTGGGTCAGAAAACACCCCCTCAAACCCTTTCAATTAGCAAGAGAAATCACTCCCCTCTCCTGCCTCACAACTTCATACACATTTTGACAATTGCTCTGAACTAACTGATAGTCACCTGTGTCCGTTTCCACCAGCGGTGTGCTGAAAAATGTTCACAACCAGCTCTCCAGAGAAAAAGATATGTACATCTACACATATATAAGTTGATCATATTTTACTGGTATAAAGGATGCGTATGAAACACACATTTATTATTTAAATAATAATGAAATATACAATGCTCTCTATTGTAAATTCCAGAGTCATTGACTCTCACAGAATACTTTCATTTTTGCTAACTTATTGTATTAGGCAATTTATGGTTGCAATTCAACCATGATTTGACAAAATTAGACTATGAATACACACTTGATTACTTTCCAATTCAGCGAAGAAGTCGTTCAGGTCATTGAATGAGCAAGTGTGGTTCTGTCTTGGATGTTGGTTATTTTCATTTATGTTAATAAGTAAGATGAAAGTGAAACATTGAAGACATCAAAACTTCACTTGATTGTCAGTGACATGCGTGACTTCTTCACTGAATCAGATAACAGCTCTTTTTTTTTTTGAATACTGGAAGAATATTTCCTCAGTTTTTTGTTCAATTCATAGGGGATGGCTACAGACATGAAACACTTTTATGTTTACTGCATGATTAACATTTCTCCATCAGCTTCTTAAGTCTAGACAAGCAATAAAACAATAAATCAAGCTCAGATTTGTAGTGTTTGCCAATTCCTGTAGTGTCAATTTGCATACTATGGCCGATTTCAAGTTACCATTGTGATATCACGACATATGGAGTTGGGAAGACAGGCACAGTAAGTAGCACACCGGTATCTAAAATTTCCACCACACATATACAATATGTGTATATAACTCCAAGAGCAGAGATAGTAATATAATGTAGCAAATCATTCGGGCCTGATGAGTTTTGAGTATGTATTACCTTTGTTTTTAACATAATTTATTTAATTTCTAAATTTAATTCATATGACCTTTGATAATGGCTGTGTGTAACAACTAGATCATAAGATTACTGCAAATTTAACAATTGGCTCTTGTGAGCCAGCGTGAGCTGGCTCTAGCTTTCCCTATACTGACTGACACCTTAAGCTGAGCAGGTCTTTATCCTCCTCTGGCCACAGTGCTTACTTAGCATAGTGACAGCCACACTGTCAGTCCTCTGCAAAGATATGCTAATGGGAGGGTGACTTGCATTGTCTGTCCTCCTAGTCTGTAAGCTCCTTGAAAGGAGGACAATATTATAGTCATCTTTGAATCATCAGTCCCCCCAACAGATCCTGGCACATAGTAGGTGCTCAGCAAATTGATGAATGACCAAGTTTACACCCTAGGGAGTACCTGAAATGCTTTGTCTGGGAGCAGAAATGACCCACAACCACCCCAAGTCGTGCACTACAGAGCGTGAGTGTTGATGAATCTCTGGTTACTATTTCCTGGGATTAGCTCATGTTACTGCCTGTGTTTGTTGTCTATTGTTTTATAATAAATTATCACACACTCAATGAACAACACATAGTTATCATCACCAAGTTTCTCTGTGTTAGGTTTCTGGACATTTTAATTGGGTCTTCTGTTCAGTATCTCACAAGGCTGCAATCAAGGTGAGACTTGGGCTGCATTCTCATCTGGAGGCTCAGCTGGGAAGAATCCATATTGGTGCTTATTCGTGTTGTACTGTGACTGAGATTTTTACACATTCTCTTGTGGTTGTGTGATTGAGGGCCCCAGGTGTCTGCTGGCTGTGGGCTGAGGGCTGCGCTCAGGTCCTAGAGACTGCCCTCCACCCCAAATAGGGTTCCTCACCACAGCTTTGTACTTCATCAAGCCATCAAGGAGAATCTCTCTCACCTCAAGGAAGGTGCAGTCCCTGTTTTAATAAGGGCATTCACCCAATTAAGTCAGACCCGCCGAGCATAATCGCTCTTTGGATTAACTCAAAATAAACTGATTTGGGACCTTAAATCAGCCAAATCTCTTTGCCTTATTCTTTTGGCTAGAAGCAAGTCAGTTTCTGTCCACACTCAGGGAGGGATTGTATAGGATGTGAACACCGGGAGGCAGAGGTCATTAGGATCTGTCTGTCACACTGCGTTGTATCCCTGCCCCCAGCCCCATCATGAGGTAGGGCTTTAGCTCCTGAGAAGAGTCACAGTGATCTCTGCATTCTCTTGCCATAGAACATTTTGTCTTTTCATCATTGAAGTGGTTGATCCACATAATTTCGGTATTTATCTAATACGGAGTTGGACACATGGGAGGAGCCAAGTGGTTTCTTTGGTGCCAAGATATCTGATAAACCTAAATCCTTTTGTACTTCTGAGGTGGTCCTGAGTGTTCTATGACATCACGAGGCTTCAGGGAAAAAGAAGAGATCATCAAACACAAATACCTCAGGCTTAGGCACGTGAAGGTCACAATGACAGACAAACTTTCCCCCTTGATTTTACTGGAGTTATCATGGTGATGAGAGGAGGTTGTGAAATAATGCAGTGGAAGAAACGGGCTCAGTAATTTGGATAGATCTTCTTTGAAATGCACTCCAGTATCAGGAAAGCAGGAAACGTTTGTCACCTTACTTCCGGGGGCCACTGGACAGGCCTCATGGCATCAGTGAAATCCTCCACCCTGTGAGCTCAATTGGTTTGAATTTTATATAGTAACAACCTCTAACCTTAAGGAGGCCCAGACCTTGAAAAGAGGGGTTCTCATAACACTCCCAAAATTGGGGGATGGTGGTGGTTCCACTTCATCCAATGTTTCTATAGTAAATACTTATTGACTCCCAACTGTGTACCAAGCTCTGTGGGAGGCACGGGTAATAGAAAGAGACAGCATTATGGAGTTCCCAATCCCGCAAGAAGCACACAAAAGAATTATACAACAACATAAAGTGTGGACAGTGCTTTGAAGGAGACAAAGTAGAACATGAAAAAATAATATAGGGGGTGCAGCTTTAGATAGTATAGTCTGGAGATGTTTTTAAAAGAAATGACATTTAAGTTGAGACCTGAATGATGAGAAAACCTCAGCCAATCTTGATTGGGGAAAGAACATTCTAGGAGGATGGACCAGAGTATGCAAAGCCCCAGATTGGAAAAGTTCTTGGTGTGGTTAGAGTGTGGAGAGTGAGAAGGAAAGAGATGCTGTTATAGATGAGGGGGCAGGAGCCAGGTAATGGAGATATATTTGGGACACAGAATTGAGAGAATTTGATGGATTGGGGCTGGAGGATGAGGGAAGGCAGCTATCACAAATGACTATTGGAATTCACATGAGAACTGGGTAGAGCCAGATACTGAGATGGCTTTCCAATCCCCACTTTCCTGCTACCTTCCGTTGCTATAAACCAGAGGTTTGCTCTTAAATCACCTTCCCCTTCCTTCCAGAAAAAGCCCTGATTCGTAACGTTTGCTGATTTCTATGCTGTAAATACTCTCCCCATGGCCAGCTTACAAGAATCCTGCATAGTTAGTAATCAGAGCTTGGAGCCCATAGGAGCCAGCCCCAGGACACCAAATCACCAGCAGGTCTCAGCGCTTTCCTCTTGTGGGAGCGCTTCCCCGGGTGGTGGCTTTAAGGTCTGCCAGAGCTCCTTCCCTTTTCTATCACCTCTACACCTCTGTTTCTGTGTATTCTCCCACAGCCACCTGAGATGGCAGCCCCTAAGAAAAACACATTGTCTAATTATGTCTTAGAAGCTCATTCTAGAAAAAGCTGATAGATAAATTAGTGCCATTAATTGGTCTTTAAAAGCATTTAGGAAAACCCAGACTGTCTTAAGAAGCCTTAATCTAGAGAGAACGTCTAACTGAACCTGTTGTGAATGAAGAGAAATGGAAGGACTTACAGCCCCGGAATAAGCTGAGGACAGCTCCTAAATCAAGTCCTGTTTCATGAATTCCCTGGCTTGCTGCGCCTTTAGAACCTCAGCCTCAACGTGTTCCAAGTTGGACCCGTCAGCATCCCTCATAAGTCAGTTTCTCTTTTTCCTGCTCATGTGGAACACACCACCCTTACTCCCGTGTCTCAAGCTCAAGACCTTGGAGACAGCTTTGACCCAGCAATCTCATTTGTCACCCACATGGATTCCATGTCGTGGTATTCTCATATCTGTCTCCAGCATCTGTCATCTGATCTATCTCCAGCTTTAATCGATTCTCTGAGACACAGCCGCCCAAACTTCCCACATGGCCTGCAGAGCCCTGGGAGGCACCCCTGTCTCTCCAGCTTCATGTCATGCCACCAGCCGCTGGTGCTCTTGCTACAGCCACAGGAAGTATACAATTCCTTCAGGTTCACATGTTCTCTTGCCTTTGCACATTCTGTTTTCTTTGCATGGAATACTCTTTCCTGTTGGATTAGTCAGGATCAGTTAGGTTATGTGGTGATAATAAAGAAACCCCTAGATTTCAGACACTTCCCACATTAAAGTGTATGTCTCACTCCTGCAAGGTGCAGAGTGGGTTGGGTGCTTTTTCTCCATCTGAAGTGGCCTCCAAGGTCACAAGTACAAAAGGAAAGAAGTTAAAAGAGACACCTTGCTCTCAACTCAGACTGGAAGTGTCACAGGTCACTTTCTCTATTGATCTGAATTGGTTACATAGCCCCAACCTAATTGCAAGGGAGGCTGGGTAATGCAGGGGAGCACATGAGCTGCTTGGTGAGCAGCACTGCTTGGTCCCACACCCTTTTCCTCTTCTGACCCATTCTTCAGGTTGTCATGAAAAGTCACTTCCTCTGGGAAGCCCTCCAGAATTCCCCAGCACTGGGTCAAAGTTTCCTCCTAT
This sequence comes from Rhinolophus ferrumequinum, assembly GCF_004115265.2. Taxonomy (NCBI): domain Eukaryota; kingdom Metazoa; phylum Chordata; class Mammalia; order Chiroptera; family Rhinolophidae; genus Rhinolophus; species Rhinolophus ferrumequinum. The sequence continues at coordinate 53,189,626 of NC_046300.1, forward strand.
GTGCGACCTATGCACACCCTCACCCTGGCAAGCATACCCCTGAGAGGTCTGGCCAGCTGCCAGTCCCTTGCTTGGCCATGAGCTCTGTGAAGGCAGGGACTTACTCTGTCTCTTACTCAGTGCTGCCCTTGCCTGCCCCTCCCCGCCCATGCTCAGCACAGTGCCTGCTATACTAGGACTCCAACTCACAATGATACTGGAATGGATGGCTAGTCCTTACCCTGGCATTCAGGGCTCCCTAGGATCTGACCTAGTCCATAGCACTTGTCCCTGTCTCTCTCACCCAGCTGTACTGGGTTTTAGGTTTTTCGTGTATAGCTCGGTGCACATGCACTTGGACTTTGTCAGGCGGCTCTGAATCAGTTTGTCAGCTCCAGTATTTACTGGTTACAGGACCCTACTTCACTGTTCTGTGCCTCAGTTTCCTCATCTGTCAAATAGATTCCATTATAACTATTTAATTCCATTATAACTATTCCATGTGGGGATTCAGTGAAAAAGTGCTTTTAAAATGCACCATCATTATTATAGAGTATGGCAAATCCCACTCTTCACTGGTTCTCAGATGCACATTTGTTTTCTTCTTTTAACATATCTGAAATCGATGCATCTTACAACTGCTGTTAAGAAAACACTGTCTTGTTCAATTCGTGGCTTTTGTTCTTTCTTGGTGGTACATGAAGTATTGGTGTGTCTTAGATTTCATGACTTATAAGAGTTAATAATTGATCATTATTAACTATTATTTTTGCCTCTTAAAATGACCTCCACCTCTGTTAAATTTTTATCAGCAGACAATTTTTTCATCCTTCCTTTAAGCCTTTTGATTAAAATGAGTGTGAAAATTCAAGACGAGGATACCTTCCCCATCAGCACCTGATAGTGGAACAGGTGTGATAAATTTTGCCTGTGTCTCCTGACCAAGAAGCTTCCCTGCTCCTCTCACATGCACACTGTCTTTTCTACCTTGAACCTTATAAAAATTAACTTACTAAAATTAGACACATCTAATTTTTAAGCATTGACAATGTGCTGTGCTATGCCCCTTACAAGGTACTATCTCACTGAATCCCCACAACCTATGAGACAGGCAGTATTTCTATGACGAGGAGACTGAGGCACAGAGAGGTTTGGAAACATACAAAAAGACACAGCCAGGGAATGGAAGAGCTGGAATTTAACTGGGCTCTCTCTGATGGGAGACTGCACTAGACAGCTGCTTGTATATGCCTGACTCGTCTTTGGGTCGTCCATGATCCACAGCACGTAGCACCGAGACCACCACATAGCAGGTGCTCAAATCATCTTATTTGCTAGTGAGTGGGAGAGGCCATCTTGGATTGGCACGTTAATATGGTTGGCAATGTCATCTTCAGTTCTCATTCTCATATAAAAAAACCATATTAGATTCCTCCGACCTTTGCCCCAAAGAGAAAAGTTCTATTTTTTCATTTACAGCCTTTGCCCTTTCCAAGGCCATCCTGATCAAATATTCCCACTGTTCCCTTTCAAACAAAACTCCACCCATATCTCGAGTGCAATTACATTGTGTCTCAGCCGGTCCCAATCCATGCAGCCCAGCCAGCCATTTTGGAAGCATCGCCACGACAGCAGCTGGTACTATTGGATGGCTGCCCAATGAGAAGGAGCACACTTAGAGTTACCGAAAACAGTTAAGTGTACCATTCACTCCTCATCCCAACATATGCCAGGGGCTGCCTCTGAAAGCCAGACTGATGCAGCCCCCAGGGCTCCTGAGAAGGTGGATTTTATCTGTAATTTTCTTATCTTGGTGTGCACATGTAAACGTGGAAAATTAACCTTTGCTTGTGCAACCAGAGGGTGCTTACAGAGCTGGGAGGTGATGCCAGATTCTTTCCTGGGAGGGCGGGGGCACAATATGGTGGCATTGGTGCACTTACTTAAACATAGTCTCCAGGGGCAAGTCCAAAGCCCACCCTGCAAGCGGCTTTGGCACACACAGGCAAGGTCCTGGGGGAGAAGGGAAATAGAGAGTGTGAGCATTTCGAAACACCTTCGCCGTTCTTTAATTGTGGGGGCTAGGTGGCGAAGGAAGTGACGGCCACTGTCTCAGGATGGTAGGTCATGCTGGGCCTGGAGTCCTGGACGATCTGTTGCCCAAACAGGCTCTGGGCTCAGGCACAGGCATCACTGTACCCACCTTCTCCTGCTGTGCCTTCTTTGATCTCATTTGCTTCATGGTCTTCCCTAGCCATTTCTTCAGGAATTTTCTGGAGGGGAGAGGTAGCTGGGGCAGGTCCTGTCCATTTGGAGCAGTTTGTGGGTTTAGCTTTGCCTTGGACCTCTCACGGGCCTTCCTAATTTAGGACTGAGGAGGCAATGTGCCTCCACTAGGTGTTTCCAATTCCCAGGGCGGTTCCTACGGAAGCTGGATGAACTCTGGATATTACCAAGAACATTTCTGATGCTGATGGGTGATTGAGAGAGAATGAGGTCGTCTCTGGGTCCTTGTCAACTCTGACATTCTATTTATCTGCCTGTTTATCAACCTACCCAGGATGGTCTTTCATCAAATTATGGTGCAGAGGAGTGTTTCCTGCTTTGCCTTTCCTGCTAAATGTTGCTTTGATTACCCTGATTTGCCTCCTTTACATTTGACATCTTCCCATTTTCATCCAGGATGGGTTCTGTGGTCCCCCTCCTGGTTCTCAGAGGTTTTGTCATGTGTAATCTCAAAAAAAGGTAGAGAGGAAGATGGCCAGAGAAGAAAGAGATAAGGACTTAGCTGGAAAGGCTAAGTTGAAATATGGTGTAAAGGGCTGGGGATGAGGGTGAAAGAGAGAGAGTGGCCAGGCGTGGAAGGAGTTGGGGTGATGTTGGCTGTAGAGGCTGCTTCTGCCTGTGAGGAAACTGGGCAAAGAGGCAAGAGTACTTGGCAGTTATTAACTGGCTCCCCTTTCAGGTTTCCTGAGAAACACAAATAAAAAGAGGAATTCTCTAAAAATTTTCTTAGAGGCTGTTCCTTGCTTATTTGAACCTGAGTTTGCAGAGACTGGGCCAGGGAGGCCCCTGAATATATTAGAGTTACAGAAATATTTCAGTACCTCCACTGTGCCAGATGCTGTGCCAGCCTCTGAGGAGCAAACATGAGTAAGAAAGATTCCAATGCTTGAATTCCAAGCCTTGGAGGAATTCAGTGATGCTAACAGACTATACTTCCAAGATTCTAATATTTCAGATTTCCGTTTTGCTGAAATTCTTGACCCCACTGAGTGGTCCGGGCAGTGCATTTCCAGCCCTTGTGTCCAGGGGCAGCATTTCTGGGAGAAGGCAGTCCACATCCCCACTGTCTTAGGAAGAAGAGTCTGGGCTCTGGGCAGGTTCGGAAACCAAAGTCCTGCCTTTGGGAGGATCTGTGTCACCATTTTCCCAGAAGAGAATCTCATGTGGTAAAGCCATTACTCTGGCTTTTTTTCTGGTCTTTGTGCCGGCTTGGGCTTCAGTCTTGGCCGCTTCTCTGTACTCACTCGGCTGCTGGAACAATGCTTGAAATTCATTGCAGAGACCAACCTTGACCTAAATCCTTAAAGCGAACTAAGTAAATTCATTGACTCGGGTCCCCTTTAGACTCTCCGTTAAAGGATAATACTTTGTTAGTTTAACTAAGCCCCTGTCCTTTGATGAGAAGTGTTCAGAGAAAACTGGGCAAAGAGGCAAGAAAATATTGATTGAGGTTTTGTCCCGACCGGAAGGCTTAGCTGTACGCAATTTGCCAACACTCACTTGTGAGTCTTGATCTCTTAGGGAGCAGCAAAAGCGGCTGAAATTTCAACAGATGGGTAAACAAGACCTAACTGAATGTGCGTGCCAGTTGTCTCTTTTTACTTAACATTAGTTCCTTTTATTTCTCTTTAGCTTTCACTCATCTGTCAATTTTTTGGTTTACTTTTTCCTGACTTGTGTGTATATTACAAAAGTGTATCTGGCACTGGTCTGCTTTGGACTGTCAGTTTTGAGAAGTTATGATCCTAGCTTGTATAATTCTCTTAGCTATTAATAGTTAAAAATAACAACCAGCTTGATATCTGATTATCACTTTGTGGTTGACATATTAATTTAACTTGCATTGCTCGACTTGACCTCTGTGAAGTAGGAGGTAGTGTAGTCCAGTGGTTAGCAGAATATGTTTTGGGGTCAGAGAGGCCTGTGGCCAAATCCCAGCTTGATTACTGACTAGAAGTTGTTTAACTTTCTCAGCAAATCATAGGATTTTGGGGACCAGGTAAATTACAGTTAGCCTACTGCCTGGTGCACGGTTGATGCTCAATAATAGGAACTCACTAGAATCATTATTCCCATTTTACAGATAAAAGTATGGAGAAGCTAAAGGACTTGCCCAAAGTCATACTCGCTTAGTCCTGGGTCCTTTCCTCCCCACGAGGCTTCCTGGCATTCCTCCATGAGGATAGGTACCAGTGTACCCTGATGCTTGGAATCCCTCTCAAGGGACGAAGTCAACACTCATCAATACACTGGGGAATTATCATTTCATGTTCCCCAATGGGATGAAATACAATGTGTGATGATGTATAGACTTTGCCTCTCCCAGGTCCGCTAGTCAGTGGTGCAGTTTATCCCCATCTCCTATCCAGCTTGTGCTTGGTGGAGATCCCATGCCTTATACAACATTTGGAAGTGAGTTCTCTTGCTTCCTGTTCTGCTCCTTCGGTCTCTGCCCACACCCACAAAGAATAAACATTAAAAGCAAATATTCGACTTCAATAGTGTTGGGAAAACTGGATAGTCACATGCAAAAGAATAAAATTAGGTCACTATCTTACATCACACACAAAAATTAACTTAAATGAATTATAGACTTGAATGTAAGACCTGAACTCACAAAATACACAGGAGAAAATATAGGCACTGATCTTCTGGACATCAGTCTTAGTGGTGTTTTTGTGGATTTGGCTCCAATGGCAAGGGGAAAAAAAGCAAAAATAAATAAACAGGACTATACCAAACTACAAAGCTTCTGCACAACTAAGGAAGCCATCAACAAAATGAAAAGGCAACCTACTGAATGGGAAAAGATATTTGCAAATCATGCATTTGATAAGGGGTTAAGACCCAAAATATATAAAGAACTCATACAACTCAACAACAAAAAGCCAAACAATCTGATAAAAAAAATGGGCAGAGGATCTGAATAGACATTTTTCCAAAGAAGACATACAGATGGCCAATAGGCAAATGAAAAGATGTCCAACATCACTAATCATCAGGGAAATGCAAATCAAAACCACAATGAGATATCACCTTACACCTGATAGAATGGCTATCATCAAAAAGACAAGAAACAACAAGCACTGGAGAAGATGCAGAGAAAAGGGAACCCTTGTGTATGACTGGGGGAATGTAAACTGTGTAGCCATTATGGAAAACTGTATGGAGAGTCCTGAAAAAATTAAGACTACAACTACCATATAATCCAGGTATTCCACTTCTGGGTATTTATCCAAAAAACACAAAAACACTCATTTGAAAAGATATATGCACCCCTATGTTCATTGCAGCCATTATTTACAATAGCTAAGATATGGAAACAACCTAAATATCTACTGATGGATAAGTAGATAAAGAAGATGTGACACACACACACACACACACACACACACACACACACGCACACTAAATACTATTCAGCCATAAAAAAGGTGAAATTCTGCCACTTGTGACAACATGGATAGACCTAGAGGGTATTATGCTAAGTGAAATAAGCCAGACAGGAAAAGACAAATACTATACGATTTCACTTGTAAGTGGAATAGAAAAACAAAATAAATGAACAAACAAAAACAACAAAAGAAAGTTGTAGAGGCAGACAACAGATCAGTAGTCACCAGAGGGGAAGGGAGGTGGAGGGAGGGTGAAGCAGGTAAAGGGGATCATTTGTATGATCGATTTTGGTGGTGAGCACGACGTAATATACACAGACGTCGAATTACAATGTTGCACATCTGAAACCTATATAATGTTATAAATCAGTGTTACCTCAATTTAAAAAATAAAAACAAAAAAACCAAATGTTTGAGAGGATACTTATTCATAGAGCTGGATGGTTTTAGGTTATAGAGTAATCATTACCAAACACATTTCTGTCTTAATTTCCTTATACCAAGCACATGTTTTATTAGTTGGGTGTATTTTCTTCATACACAACCCACATTTATGAGAATTAGGGGTTATCTAGGATTTCACAAGGGCTTAGCTTTCCACCTGGCTGTCAGCTTGCACATTTGTCCATGGAACTGAGACAGAAGTGGGCAGGAGGGAACCAGCAATGTTTGGAGAAGGGGAGGATATCATGTGGCTTTTTTTATAGGCTGGGCTCTTTCTGAGAAATGGGAGGCCTTAAGGGCCAGGCCAGGTGTTCTGCCTGAAAGCAGTAGGAGAATTTCCAGGCACGTTTTCTCCACCTGCTGAGGAGAGCACTTGGCTGGTCCTGTCACCTCCCTTTTTCCCTCCCTCTGTCCTTCACCATTTCAGGGACCCCACAGTGGGCCCAAGGTGCCTAACTGAAAACTCATGTCATTGTACATTTTGGGATCTGATCACTAGGGGAGCATAAAATGTAGGTACCCAAGTAGCTATGTAATATTCGAACTTCAGATTCAATATTGGCATTTTATGCAATCTGCTTAGCCACTTTCTGCAATAAGGAGGTTGGCATTTGGTGAGAGTTAGAGGGTATGTTGTGTTTTTGTGCTCACTGGTCCTCCACCTTTAACCACTTTATTAATGGGTCCTTTGGTAACTCACCTTGGTGTATTGGTTATCTACTGCTCTGCAATTAATTACCCCAAAACTTAGCAGCTTTAAAAGACAATAAATATTGATTATCTCCACAGTTTCCGTGGGTCAGGAATTCAGGAGCAGCTTAGTTGTACAATTCTGGCTCAGAACCATAGGGTCTCAAAAGAGGTTTACTATAGACTGAATGATTACAATTACCCCCCCATTCATATGTTAAATGCTAATAATCCCCAGTGTACTTGGAGGTGGGGCCTTGGGGAGGTGATTAGGTCATGAATGTGGAGCCCTCATGAATGGGATTCATGCCCTTATTAAAGAAGCCTCAGAGAGCTCTCTCACCTCTCTGCCATGTGAGGACACAGTGACAAGATGGCTGTCTAAGAAGCAGGAAGTGGGCTTTCGACAGAAACTGCATCTTCCAGCACATTGACCCTGGACTTCCCAGCCTCCAAAACTGTGAGGAATAAATTTCTCTTCTTTATAAGCCACACAGTTTATAGCATGTTTGTTATAGCAGCCTGAATGGATTAAGACAAGGTCATAGTCAAAATGTTGGCTGCAGCTACAATCATTTGAAGATTTGATTAGGGTTGAATGATTCTATTCGAAGATAGCTCACTCACAAGCCTGGCCAATTTGGTCTGGTTGTTGGTCGGAGGCCTCAGTTCTTTACCTTCTGGGTCTCTCCATAGGGTTGCTTGAGATGCCCCATGACATGGCAGCTGGCTTCTCCAGAGAGAGTGAACTAAGAGTGGACAATTTAAAGCTACTTGTCTTAGGACTCAGCTTCAGAGGTCATAGTCCATCATTTTTGCAATGCCCTAATGGTGACACAGCTCAGCCCTATTCTGTTTGTGAGGGTACTGCACATGGGCATGAGTACCAAGAGGTGAAAATCATTGGGGCCACCTCAGAGGCTGGCTACCACATTTGGTTTACACCTGTTAACAATAGTTCTCTTTTCCATCTTTTCACTGTTTCCCTGAGGAATGTTAGTTTTGAGACTCACTCTTGATTATACCTGCACAGAAACCTCCCTGCATGAACCCACACCCAGTTAGGATCTATGGGGCACAAGGGACTCTTGGCACCATAGAATATACAGAAGAGGTAAACACAGGTTTGTTATCTTCTTTTTATATCTGTGTTTCTCAGGACACAGTATCGGAATTAATGGAGATGAGCACAAAACATTTACAGGAAATTGCAGGCCCAAAAGAAAAAGAGCCACATTTTATTGAGCACTTATTATATGCTAGGCATTGTGTTAAGCAGATTACATGCTCATGTAAATGTGTATACATGAGGCAGGGTTGTATTAAACTCTTTTTTTTTTTATAATAAAGGAAATTGACACACAGAGAGATGAAGTGCCATTGCCCAAGTTCCACAGCTAGAAAACGGTGGGTGGGAATTTGGACACGGGCAGTTCATTTGAGGGCTCACATTCTGGTATGTCCCTACATGTTTTTCATCACAGTGAGAGGTCAAAGTCAGGGCGGAGACAGCACTTGGTCAGCCCTCCATGCAGTGATTACTGCAAATCAGGCTTCCAGCTTACCAAAAATACAGCCCAAATCAGGGGGCCTTTTACAGGCCCAATATTGTCTACACTTTACAAATCGACTCCTGGGGAGTATTTCCTTTAAACCAGAACTCTTTTTAAAGAAAAATAATTGTTATTTCTTTATATTACTCTGCAGAAAATTGTAAACACACCGAGAACAATAAAAAGGCACGTCTCCCTGCTCTCCAGAAATAAACACTGTAAACATATTGGGGTCTAAACTGTGTCCCCACATCTGGGTGGTTATTACATATATATTCTTGAAACAAAAACAGGTGAGGGTGAGAATTTTAACAGGCACAGTGGGTAACAACATTCTGACATGTAAATATGCCAATGGGTTGATGCATTATTAAATGTGATCCTTTGCTTTCGGGGGTGGTCATCATTTCTTTCAAAGCTCTGTTGGCATGTACTCACTTAAGTAAATTGACTCTCTTGCAAGACTTAACCCATTTGTCAAGGCCAAGGTCACAGCCAGTGGGAAAGAGGAAGAAGAAGAAAAGGCCCAGGGAGGAAGGACAGTTAGGAAGGACATTTCATGTCTCAGTGAAGGAGCACCTGCCTCTGGTCTGCTACGGAGAGAAGCCGCACTTATTACTCTCAAGCTATGGTGCTCAGTTAAGCCCTGGAGATGCTTGAACACTGTCTTCCATCTGCCTGGAAGCTCCAGTGAGTGGAGGAGCTACAAGTCCTTTGACAACTGGAATACCTGTCCTGGGTGACTCGGGACAGTAAATTCAATTAATGATCGCCGAATAGGGTTTTATGATGCCCTTGGGTGTTGCATACTCGAGTAGGAGCTCTCTCATTCACTATAATTGAGAGGTTAATCAAAACATCAGTTCAAGTGGGGAATTGGCTGGAAGGAGCAGACAGCACCATGAGAGCTGCTAAAAATGTTTGGAATAGGCTGGGCAGTCGTCGCTGGGTGCCTGAGGGTGCGAGTTAATTGGGTAGGCTGGGTGAGTGAGGGTCAGTGACCAGAGTTTTCACTGCATTATTATCCTCATTTGATGCATGAGGACACTGCTGCTCAGGAAATGTAGGATGGACACTTAAGCTAAAATATCCTTTCCATTTTAATTAGGTCTTATTCTTAGCACAATCTCTTCCTTTGTACGGTTTCATGTTTTTTCTGAATAGAGGAAGAGATCTGTCATCTACTTAGTGCCTGCAATGTGCTTTGTACATCATGACACTTTGTACATTACATTTCTAATTCTCACAACAGTGCTAAATTTGGAACACCAGTAACTCCATCCACTTGCAGGTTGAAGAAACGGAGATGAAGACACCTCTGTGACGTGGCTGAGGTTCCGCATTAGGTAAGGGGATTAGGTTCCTCGTTTCCATTACAACACATGACTACAAACGTGGGGATTTTGAAGAACGTGAATTTATTATTTTACAGATCTGTAGGTCAGAAATACAACACAGGTCTAAAACCAAGGTGTTGGCTGCAGTCCTTCCTGGAGGCTCTAGGGGAAAATCTATTTCTTTGCTTTTACAACTCTAGATGCCAGCTGCATTCCTTGGTTTGTGGTCCTTTTCCTCCATCTTCAAAACCAGAAATGTGGCATTTCTGTGGCCCTTTTTCTGGTCCTCAGCTCCTTCTTTCTGCAACCACAGCTGGGAAAGTTTTTCTGCTTTTAAGGATTCATGTAATTAGATTTGGGTCCACCCAGATAATCCAGGATAATCTTCCATCTCAAAGTCCTTTACCTTAATCACATTTTCAAAGTCCCATTTGCCATACAAAGTAACGTATTCACAGTTTATGGTGGTCAGGAAGTGGACATCTTTTGGACGGTATCATTCTTCCTACCCTCATACTAAGTGAAGGAGTTGGGATTCAAATCGGACCGTGGTTGTTAAGATTTACTATACAAATACAGTCATCAAGGCAGTGTGATGGAGGAGGGAAAGAGTAGTGAAACATAATAGAGTCCAGAAATAGACCCACACAAGGATGACAAACTCATTTCCGACAAACTTGCAAAATGGCAAAAGGATAGTCTTTTCAATAAATGGTATAATTGGACATTCTTGGGCAAAAAACAAAAACAAGAAACAAAAAGCACAAATGAATCTTGACCCAAACCTCACACCTTGTACAAAAATTAACTCAAAATGGATCATACATCTAAATGTAAAACGTGAAAGTATAAAACTTTTAGAAGACAACAGAGAAGAAAATCTTTGTGACCTATGCTAAGGCAAATTGGTCTTAGATACCAAAAGCACAATCTATAAAAAGAAGGAATTTGAAAAATTGGACTTCACCAAAATTAAAAGCGTTGCTCTGTGAAAGTCCCTGATAAATGATGAAAAGACAAGCTAAAGAATGGGAAAAAATATTTGCAAGTTACATTTGTGATAAAGGACTTGTATCAGGAATATATAGAGAATTCTCTAAACTCAATAGTAAGGAAACAGTAAGGAAATGATCCCCATGGAAATGAACAAAAAACCTGAACGAACATTCCACCAAATGACGATACAGATGGCAAATAAGCACATGAATATATGCTCAACATATTAGCCATTAGTCAAATGTAAATTCAAATCATGATGAGATGCCATGACACACATGTTATAACAGGTAAAATAAAAAATGCTGACAATACCAAGTGCGGACAGGAGGCAGAGAAAATGAATCACATATACGTTCCTAGTTGAAATGAAAACTGGTACAACCACTCTGGAAAACAGTTTGGCAGTTTCTTGTAAAGTTAAGGATATATCTAATATGCAGCCCAGCAATTGCAGTCCTGGATATTTATCCCAGGGAAATGAAAACATTATATTCACACAAAACTTGTACATAAATGTTTATAACAGCTTTATTTGTAGTAGCCCCAAATTGGAAGACACCAAAATATCTTTCAACAGGTGAATGATTAAACAAATGCTGTTAAATCCATACAACAAAATACTATTTAGCAATAAAAAGAAATGAACAGTTGATGCATCCAACAACTTGGTTGAATCTCAAGGATATTATGCTAAGTGAAAAAAAAACAGACAATATCAATGGTTCCACATATTTACATTTATGTTACACTCTCAAAATGACAAAATTATAGTGAAGGTTGCCAGGGGCTAGGAGCTGTGAAGGGTGTGACTATGAAGTGAGAGCATGAGGGAGTTTCTTTGTGGTGATGGAAAAGCTGTGTATCCTGATTAGGGTGTGCTGCATAAATCTTCATGTGATAAATTGTCATAAATCTTTACGTGGTTGGACAATTAAGTTCGCGAACTCATCCTAGAAAAAGTGCTACATACCTCATTGCTGAATATCACTATGGTTACCTTTGAAGTAGTCCCTTTGGGAAGCTATGCACTGATGCCAGCGCCTAGTCCACCCTTCAAAGCAATTTTGGAACTCTTTTTCTGGAATGGCCATCAGAGCTCTCATATTACCCTTGATGTCCTGAATGTCATCAAAACATCTTCCTTTCAATATTTCCTTTATCTTCGGGTAAAGAAAGAAGTCACTGGGAGGCAGATCAGGTGAGTAGGGAGGGTGTTCCAATACAGTTATTTGTTTACTGGCTAAAAACTCCCTCACAGTCAGTGCCGTGTGAGCTGGTGCATGGTCGTGATGCAAGAGCCATGAATTGTTGGCAAAAAGTTCAGGTCATCTAACTTTTTCACACAGCCTTTTCAGCACTTCCAAATAGTAAACTTGGTTAATTGTTCGTCCAGTTGGTACAAACTCATAATGAATAATCCCTGTGCTATCAAAAAGTTTGCAACAAATTCGCAAACTTAATTGTCAGATCTCATACACCAAAACAAATTACATGTAAAAACTGGTGGAATCCGAATAATAGTTTAGTTATTAGTGCTGTACCAATGTCAATTTTTTCATGTGGTTATATTAGATGTTATCATTAAGCCATGTGAAGTGTGCATGGGAACTCTGTACTGTTTTTGCAATTTCTTATGAGTATCAGATTTGTTTCAAAATAAAAAGTAAGCAAATAAGCAGAACTCCAAGACACCCTGGGTCTTCTCACTTCACACGTGAGCTCTGTCTACCTGGCAGTGATACTCCCTATTTGATGCTCCCTTCTTTACCTTTTACACAAAATCTCAACTGAAAAAGAGAGTAAAGCAACATTTTAGCTAAAACAGTGTTTCCCAAGGGGTTCAGTTGAATACTAATTCAGCAGGAATTCATGTTAGGCAAGAATAAGTATTCTGTGGCTGGGCAAATTTGGGAAATCTTGGGTTATCTAGGTTCATGTTTTGTAGAATACAGACATATGTTGTGGATCTCCAAGAGGAGGCAACAGAATACAGCAATTCCCTAATTTTTTGTCCATAGATTTGTACCCTGCCTCTGGATATCCCAAGAGACTAGAGATCCATGTGCTTGAGAAACACTGAGTTAAAGCGTTCATCAGAGAAGAGAAAAGCAAGGAGTGTAGAATCATTTTCACTTTGGCAAGGGGCATATGGCATCAGGCACTGAATCCTCTCAGCCTTTTGTTGTGTAGCGAGTATAATGACTTACAGGAGATAAGCTGGTAAGAAAGTTAATAAGCGTTGTATGAAAAGGTATAGGTTTTATTTTTTTGATTTCCACTTTGAGCAGAGACTTTGGAGAGAATTCTTCCTCCCCTTCTCCATTTTTAGGGTTGGAGGCCCCATTCCTCTTTTGACAGTGGAATTGGTTGGAGTAGAGAATGGCCAACAATCCACCCTGGAAGCTGAACCTGAGGAGATGGGCCTTTGGGAAAGTGGAGGGACACGAGGAAGCAGATCGAGGAGGGGTAGTTTCTGATGGTAAAGCCTAAGGCCAGGTGATAAAGCCTAAGACTACTCATGCGGCGTGCTACTTGGGGATGGAGGAGACACTGAACAAGTCCCCCCAAATCTCTACCTTTTTGTACACTTTTAATGGGTTATAACGTGTCTGGGGCGTTAGTTAGCTCTCACTGAATAACACAATACCCTCAAACTTAGCAGTGTAAAACAGCACATTGACTACCTCACAGCGTCTGTTAATAAGGAATTCAGGGGTGACGTAAGTGGTGCTGGGTCATGGTCCCTCATGACCCAGGAGCTGTCATCTTCTGAAGGTTTGTTTGGGGCAGGAGGGCCTGTTTCCAGGATGGCTCACTCACATGGCTGGCCCGTTCACGTTGGCTGTTGGTAAGAAACCTCAGTTCCTCACCAGGAGGGCCTCTTATAAGGCTGCTTGAGTGTTTCCACAACATGGCAGCTGGCTTCTTCCAGAACACGTGATCCATGAGAGAGCAAGGTAGAAGCTGCAAAGTCTTTTATGATATAGTCTTGGACATCACACTCCATCATTTCTGCAATATCTTATTGGTTACGCACGTCCGCCTTATTGAGCATTATTCATTGTGGGAGGTGACTACACAAGGCGTGAATTCCAGCATGAAAGAATCAGTGGGGGCCATCTTAAAGTTTGGCTATAAAAACCAATGAAAGAAAGAAATATTGAATGAACATCCTTAAATGGATGGTAAGAGATCTTAAATGGCTAAATGCATGACAATGTTTTAGAAGCTGTACCACTCTTCCTTTCCACAAAAGGGGCATAATCCTGGGGTCACATTTTGGCTATTCTCCCAACACATACCTATTGAGTACCTACTAAGTGTCATCAGTTTGCTTAGGGCCTTTGCAGAGGGAGCCCTGATAGAGAAGCGTATCCCAGGAACACAGTCAGGAAGCAGACAGACAAGCTCAGGAAGAAATACTGCCTTGATTCATGACCAGACCTGCATATTTGCCATTCGTTCTAATCATTCTAGTAAGTAGGGGCCTCAAGGAATCACATCAGCTTGAACAGCACTTCTGCCCTTTGTTTGTTTGTTGGATAATGACTTCATTTCACGTGCTCTGCTTAAATGGATCGCCTCCGCTCTCCCTGCTCTCTCTCTGGTCATAATTCTTTCTGTTCCCATTTCAGTTGGAGACAGGTGCCCTCCAAACCACACTCCCTACATTTATCAAAGCTAAATAGTTTCCTGCTGCCTTCTCCCATATTTCTAAAGGCAAGCTCCTATTCCCTTACACAGAGAGCCTAACCGGAATGGGAAACTTATTAATGCACAATTTACCTCTTTCCTTAGGTTATTTATGTCTCAGTCAAAACTCTTGGCTGCCAGCAAGAAATGAACTCTGGCCATCTTCAGCCTAAAGGAGTTTATCAGAAGGACATCAGAGTTCTCAGAATTGATAGGTGGCTTGACAATCAAGCTTAGGAAATGGGTACTAACTCTGGGCTTTCTGTAGGGTCAGGCAAGGTGGGCCACATGGTCAGCATGCCACTGTGGCCACTGTGATCATGTGCCTTCAATGGCTCCTCCTGCACTTGCTTCACAGCCTTGAGATTCAAAATCCTGGGAAATAGTATCCATGTGGCTTGGCTAAGGTCAATACTGGCCCCAGGCTCCAGGGCTGGGAAGAAGCAAGACCTGACCCATTTCATTAAAAAAAAAAAAAAAAAAAAAAAAAAAAAAAAAAAAAAAAAAAAAAAAGAAGAAAGAAAAAGCAAAGCAAATATTTCTACATATTTACTAATTCTCGAAATGGTTCTCATTGATTTGTCACCATGTCATTCAACTGGAAGCTCTTTATTGCTCAATGAGTAGTAAATTACTTCACAGTCCTTAGGATCCACCCAAGCCTTTTATTATCCATAAACGAGCCCTCCAAACTGGCAAACACTCTCAAGAAGTGCTTCAATTGAATATTCTGTTAATTTACCAATAATCATCTCCTAATGCCATTTATTACAGAAAATTAGATGAATGTAGCACAAGCAGAAAAATATTGATTGCTGCCCTCTGAATTTTTAATATGAGTACTTGATTTATAAATTAATTCTTCATTTCATTAATTAGAGTAATGAGGCAGTCTCCCAACCCAAGTCATGGTGCTAAGGCTTATTGTGACTTTCTTATCAGCAATTTTAAGGTAATGATTCATTAAAATGAATTTCCTCCCTGGTCCAGGTTTTGTATCCTGCTCTAGCAGGAGCCTCATACCTGCTGGGTTTGTGGTTACCTTTTTATGTTCCTTTACTTATCTTTTGTTTTAATATTTTTGCCCACTTTGGCCAAATTCTTTCTGAGCATCTTTCATAGGAGATTGGCCTGGTTGACCTCTACCTTGCCCCAGGATCCTATAACTTCATCCAGAAGAGCATTTGGCTCTAGTTGGCTCAAAGGACCTCTAATTGTCCAAATGTCTGTCTCCACAACCTAGTCCCAGCTTGGTATGTAGCAGGGGCACAATTAATTACTTGTAGAATGATTGAAAGAATGAGAAAATGAACAAATGCTTTCTGCTTTTTAAGGATCTTCCACAGCGAGTATCCTGTTCCATTTTTTAAAACACCCCCTAGAAGTGAGAAAAGATAGCTTGGTTGATCAGAAGTTCCGTTTCTGAAGTCAGACAGAACCTATCTTTGTTATATAATAACTATGTGATGGGAGACAAGTAAGTTTACCTCTCTGATCCTCTGTTTCTTCATCAACGAAATGGGAATAATCAGATTCTCTGTCTCATGGGGTTTACTTGTGGTTGCCCAGTACAGAAGGCAGGACCAACCTTCTACATCTAAAAATTGCTTCAGATGTTGAGACTGATGATGTCACAGACACACTAAAAAGGTTTGAAAATATTTATTGCATCATGAGACTTTCTTGGGGACGGCAGGGCAGGCACCCAAGCTGGTCTGAAAATGGTCTGAAGGGGCGGTGCCTCTGGCTTTTATTGTGGTTCAGGGTAGGGCTGGGGTGAGAGTTTCCACACATGGGCAGAGTTTGTCTGATTGGAATTTCCCAACTGGGAAGAAGTGCCTGGGCTCTTATTAGCTTGACCAGGTGTGGGGCAAAGGAAAATGGGAATGGTGGGGGCTGGAAAGCTATTGGCAGGCAAATATAAAAGATGGACTCTGACTATTAAATTGTCATGAGAAAATATCTGCTTAAGGCACTTAGAACAGTGTAGGGCTAAGTAAGTGTTTAATAAATGGATTATCAATGCAATGATTGGTTTAATCTTTTTAAGAAGCTTTTGCATTGATTATCTCATTTCCTTTTTATAGCAACACAAGAAATTGAGAGACCTGGTCAGCAGTCGACCGGGTACAAAGGGAACGGTCACCACGTGGTAGCTGCCGACCTCACTATGGCTCTTCCGATCGTCATCACCAGCTTCATCATCACCGTCACCACTGTCATCGTCATCTGTGGCTACTCCACCATCATCAACAGCGTCGCCAACGCCGTGACCACCATCGTCACCAGCAGCAGCATCAGTCACCATCATCCCTGTCTCCACCACCACCACCATCGTGCTCATCATCAGATTGCTCTTAGATGATCTACTTTCGTAGGTTGTAGAACTATATTTTCTGCATTGTTGCAGACAAAATGCATTAGCGATTAGTAACAAAAAAATGTTGGCTCACCTAGCTTAAAAATAAGGGATTTAGTCTCTCAAGTAGCAAGAAGTGCAAGATGGGTGGTTCTCAGGAACTCAAAGACATCTTTAAAGACCCTGGTTCTTCTCTCTTTCCTGCTCTGCCACCCTCATTGCCTTACTTAGTCCTCAGCTGGTTCATAAGATGAGGTAGCAGCAGCATCAATTGCCACACCCAGAAGTGTGTGTTTTGGTAGAAAAAGAGACTGTTTCTTCCATGAGTTTGTTTTTACCATCAAGTAAAATCTTTTACAGAATCGGCTCCCCATAGCCCGCCTCTCCTTAGCAGTTCCTCGTAATGTCGCATTGGTTAGAATGATGTCACATGGTCATATGTCAACCAGTCACTGGCCAGGGGCAGGGTTTAGCCCAATCCTGATTTTCTCCCTGGGGCTGTGGATTGGATCTGGTTCCTTTGAAGTTTACTGGATGTGCATGTCAACTCCAGGTGGACTGGAGGAAGGCTATCTGGTGACAATCAATCGAAACTTCTACAGGGCTTGTTGACTCAGCACCTGTGCCAGAGAGATAGATCAGCCTTCGCCAAGTATCATTGGGCTGTCAGATAGGGAAACTCATTCCTACAAACCAAAGGGGAAAAGGAAACTTATTGGGAGAATATTGGGGTATATCAGAGTCTTAGAGAATGTGCAGGAACTTCATTCTAACGCTCTATCATTCGTGTGTTTCAGCTCCCAGACAATCTAGACACTGAGGAGCTGCATACTCCCAGCTTCTCCCTGTGCATGTGTTTCATTCTCCTCTCTCTGCCAACTTGTGTGGTCTGTCCACACCACGCCAGTCCTAGCTTTATAAGGCCTTCTGTTCAGCGTTCCAATGGAGCTGATTGCAGGTTCTGAGGGGAGAGAACTTGATTGGTGCCTCCTGAACCAATGTGATCCACCAGTGTCCACCCTGTTCCAATGGGCTGACACTGGAGGTTGGGTTGAGTTGCTGTTTGGTCACCTTGCCCATCCAGCATGGGCCATGTGAGAACTTCCTCTGAGAAGGTGTCAGGGAATTACTCTGGAGGTATTCAGGCAGGGAGGAAATGTCTGTTGGAGAAAATGTGGGGCCCTTTTATTGTTGTGAAAGGCCAAATAAACACCCTGGAGTCTGCTCATCACAGCAGTAGCCATACCTCACCTGGGGGACCTAATGGCACAGTGATGGTTCCCTCATATGTGTAATACCTAGAAAGCCAGGACCCACTGGGTCAGTCCCCAAAAGGTGCGGCAATGAAAACATCACAGTTGATACCATCAAAAGTGCTTTTACAAATAAGCTCCTTTATTTGTATTATTGTGAGCACTCTCATAATAATGACAAAGAGTCGTCATTGATATTCTTGAACTCTTGCTTCACAAACCTCTGCCATCCACTCCCTCTCATGCCACAGATGTTCCCTATACCCATAACCATCACACACACAAACCCAAAAGCTTCCTTCAGATTTTGCCCTTGCCTGCCTCGCGTTACCCTGCTTCATCCTCTTTCCCTCTTAATTTTCCCACCCCAAACCCAAAGAACCCATCTGCCTGGGCCAGGCCCTCCTTGGAAGGTGGATTCAAGAAGTGCACTGCAAAGGTTAATATGTCAACTTGGCTGGGCCATGATAATGAGATATTTGCTCAAATATTATTCTGGATGTTTCTATGAAGGTAGTTTTGGAGGAGGTTAACATTTAAATCTGTGGACTTTGAGTAAAGCAGATTGCTCTCTATGATGTGGGTGGGCCTCACCTAATCAGCTGAAAGTGATAACAGAACAAAGAAAGGAAGGAATTCTGACAGCACACTGCCTTTGGACTTGAACTGAAATTTTTTGCTATGTCTCAAGCTTTCCAGTCTACCCTGAATATTTTGGACTTACAAAGCCTCTATACTTGCACAATCCAATTCCTTATAATAAATCTCTCCCTCTCTGTGTACACACATCCTACTGGTCTACTTCTCTGGAGAACCCTGACTAATACATTGGGCCAAGCCTGAACCCTCTTTTGTGGGAAGAAGGTGAGGAACATCTGGGAATACATTTGCAGTTAATATTGACGACATCTCAGGTGGAAAGATTCTGGAAGCTAAATTTTGTTTTCTGCAGCTTCAGGGCAGATTTCCCGCCATGAGAAGCCTCCTTCCTGGGTCAACATTGCACACCCAGCCAGCTGCACCGAACACCAGAGACATTGTGTCCTATCTCCTCCTGGTGTCTTGATCTCATTGATAACCAACCTCCAAGGGCACAATCTTGGCTCTAGATCAGTGGTTCTTAATAGGGGAGATTTTATCCTCAGGGGACATTTGGCAAAGTCTGGAGACATTTTTGGTTATCACAACTGGGAAGCAGGTTGTATGACTGGCATCTGGTGGGTAGAGGTCAGAATGTGGTTAAACGTCCTAAATGGGCGTCACAGCCCCACAGCCACCCCCAAAAGAGAATTATCTGGCCCAAAATGTCAATAGTGCCAAGATTAAGAAACACAGATCTAGATAATTAACTAACATAAAAAACAGGTCTTCCTTTTACCCCTTACTTCCAAGAAATATTTACTCTCTCTTTCTATCTCTCTTTCTCTCTGTCTGTCTCTCTCTGTTTTCTGTGAGTGCCTGCGTGCGCACGCGCACACACAGTCTCTTTTTCTAACATCACTTTATAGGCTGAGGGAATTATGACCGAGACTGAAGAGATAGCACTTTATTTCACTGTATCTCCGTCCTGTAACACCTCAGTGCTCACTGTCCGGGGCCTCTGGTGTCCCAGCTTTAAATCTGTGAGATTTAAACGTATACTATGAGATGCCACATAAAACATACAGAATATGATCTGGCAAGGTCCCTTCTCTATGCCCTATTCTGCACAAAATTGCCAGGCAGTCATTCAATTTCAGGGCTTTTGTTTCATTAAAATAGGTGTGTGGCACCACCCAGGCCCTGGACTGAAGCATCGTCTTAGAGTTAGCACCGAGCATTTCTTTCTCTAGGTAATGGATTTTATTTAAACAAAAATGAGCATTAAAGAGCTTCTGAGACACCAATGTTTTTAATGATGGTTTTATTTGCCTTGGAAAATGTGAGACATTGATGCATAATGATAATAGCCATTATCTTTGGGTTTATTCTGGGATTAATGGATTATTATAGTGCTGTGGAAAATTATTTTCCAATAAACGTTAAATTTCATTTTTTCTGAGCCTTCTCTTTCTTTGCCACATTTTATTCTTTCTTCTTCTGCATTAAAGATGGTATAAATTCTCAGACAAAATGGGCTGACTGACAAAGCCTGCTGTGTTTCTTTACGATTTCTGACTCTTAAAAATATATATATGTATATATATACATCCCATGTTAATTATGAGTTTGCACTGGGGAAAAGGAATAGTGTTCGGCATCTTTCCTTAACAGGAGAAACTTGGTGAGCTTTGTGAAACATTTTTGTGGGGCTCACATGCATCAAAAATTGGCCATTGTCACCAAATTCTCAAGTTTGACCAAGTAGATTGTCATGGTTTCAGTCACCAGTGTAAGTCAATTTTTAATTCATGGACTATTTATCGCCGTGGCAGGAAATACTCGATTCAGCTGAGGGGACTGCTAGGATGTATAACACCGGCCGAGCTGTCTTTCAGATCAGCAGCAGTTTCTGAGTGGTGGCTTCAAGTGTTCCAAAAGGGTTTGAGGACATACCCAGCTTTCTGCATGACTTCTCCCTTTTATCTGATTCCTCCTCCTGCTTTCCTATCTGAGATAGAATTCCCGAATGCTTCTGTTCAATAGTCAGAGACCTAGAAGTCAATTCCTAGGACGAAACAACCAACACTCAATCAGTGAATGTTCACCGAGCACCTCCCATGGTCATACGCAGTGCGTGACAACAGAGACACTTCGAGGTCCCTGACCCAGAAAAGGTCACCATCCATATTCTCAGTCTCAATCGCTCAAACTTTTCTTTAGCCCTAGGGTGCTGAGATAACACAAAAGACTGGAATGCCAAATCAGACTTGCAAGAATCAGAGACCTTATCTAGTATCTTACTTTACTGACAATTTTCAGGCACACGCTAGTGCCACGCACAGGTGAAGTGTGGAGAGAGAGGCCAGGACTCACCCGTGTGGTCCCCAGGCTCTCTCTTGCTGCATTAGAATGTTCCTTCCTCCAGATTTAACAAATGAATTCTCTAAGCAATGCCAGTGTGAGGAATACTTACAAATAAGAGAGCTATTTTGATCATGAAGTATTTCACGGTACAAAGGTTATATGATGTCTTCCAGGGAGCACGCCCCATAAATCCATGGATTCCAGATTTGTTTGCCATAAGTAATCCAGATACCTCAGGTATTATCCTGTTGAAGGTACTTCATGGGGAAGGACTCTTTTCCAGTAAATATCACCTGTGTTTTCCAGAAGGCTGGTCATTAGCATGTTCATGAGGGGATTTGTTTGAGCCACTTTCTTTTGCAAAGTAGCCCATGAAGAGGAGGAGAATGGATTGCAGGTGCTGCTCCTGTAACTTGTCCAGGTCACGATTGACCAGCAGTGTCTGTTCCAGGTGGGTGTGGAGGGGGCTTTGCAGGGAGGGCAGCCAGCGTGTGGCCCTGAGTATCCCTGAGCAGGCTACCCTGCTCTTGGGAAGCCTTGAGAGAGCAGTGCGTTGCTGAAAGTCGTAACTCAGTGGAGAAGAAGCTCAAACCAGGGTCCCTGGGCTCTAGGGCTTTCCACCGATATTCTTGTGTATCTCAGTGTTTAAAAGTTCAGACCCCAGTGTGAAAAAAACATGTGTTCTCTACTCCTCATCAACTGTGATCTTGCTCACAATTCTGAGCCTTTAGAAATTTAGAAAAGGTCAAGGACATCACAAGTCCCTGCTTTTCCAGGGCTTACTCGGGCCAGATGCTGGGTTCAGTGCTTTATACCCATTATCTGATCTAATATGCCCCCCTACCCTGTGGAGTGGGTTCTATTATGTTTCTCATTTTGCAAACAGAGAAATTGAGGCCCATAGAGGTTAGCTTACCCACAGTCACATACCTTAAGTGTGCAGAGGGGTAGTCAAAACCAGGCACACTCTTTTTTTTTTTTTTTTTAGGTATAAAATAATATATTTATTTATTTTTTTTTTTTGTCTTTTTCTTTTTTTTTTTAATTTATTTTTAATTTATTGGGGTGACAATTGTTAGTAAAATTACATAGATTTCGGTGTGCAATCTGTATCACATCATCCATAAATCACACTGTGTGTTCACCACCCAGAGTCAGCTCCCCTTCCATCACCATACATTTGATCCCCCTCACCCTCATCCCCCACCCCCCAACCCCTTTACCTTCTGGTAACCACCAAATTACGTTCCCCAGATTAATTTTCAAGCCCGTGGCCATCCTATGGTCACCGACTGCCCTCCAATCCCCTCACCCCCCCCCACCCCCCCCCCCCCCCGCCCATCTAGCAACCCTCAGTTTTTCCTCATTGTCTCCCAAACTGTTTCTGATTAGTTCATTCACTTATTCTTTCTTTAGAATCCGCAAATAAGTGAGATCATATGGTACTTATCTTTCTCTGTCTGACTTATTTCACTTAACATAATGTTCTCACGATCCATCCATGTTGTTGCAAATGGTAAGATTTCTTTCTTCTTTATGGCTGCATAATACTCCATTGTATAAATGTACCACAGTTTCTTAATCCAGTCATCTACCGATGGGCATTTTGGTTGTTTCCATGTCTTAGCTATTGTGTATAGTGCTGCAATAAACATAGGAGTGCATAAAGATTTTTGAATTGAAGTTTTGGATTTCTCCGGATAGATACCTAGGAGTGGAATTACTGGATCATAAGGTAGTTCCATTTTCAGATTTTTGAGATACCTCCATACTGTTTTCCATAGCGGCTGCACCAATTTGCAATCCCACCAACAGTGCACAAGCGTTCCCTTTTCTCCACATCCGCGCCAGCACTTGTTGTTTGTTGATTTATTGATGATAGCCATTTTGACTGGGGTGAGGTGGTATCTCATGTGGTTTTATTGCATTTCTCTGATGGTTAGTGAGGTTGAGCATTTCTTCATATGTCTGTTTGCCATCTGTATGTCCCTTTTTAGAAAAATGTCTCTTCAAGTCCTCTGCCCATTTTTTAATTGGATCGTTTGTTTTTTTGGAGTTGAGTTGAGTGAGTTTTCCATAGATTTGTGATATTAATCCCTTATCAGATATATCATTGGCAAATATCTTTTCCCATTCAGTAGGATCCCTTCTTGTTTTATGATGGTTTCCTTTGCTGTGAAAAACTTTTTAGTTTGATATAATCCCACATGTTTATTTTTTCTCTTAGTTCCCTCGAACGAGGGTATATATCAGTAAAAATCTTACTCCGGGTAATGTCTGAGAAGTTTCTTCCTATATTTTCTTCTAGGTATTTTATGGTTTCAGATCTTACATTAAGTCTTTAAGCCATTTGAATTTATTTTTGTATATGGTGTAAGGAGGTGGTCCAACTTCATTTTTTTGCATGTGTCTGTCCAGGTTTCCCAGCACCATTTATTGAATAGACTGTCATTACTCCATCGTACATTCTTGCTTCCATTGTCGTAGATTAAATGGCCATATAGGCGTGGATTTATTTCTGGACTCTCTATTCTGTTCCATTGATCTATGTG
The DNA here is from genome assembly GCF_004115265.2 of Rhinolophus ferrumequinum. Taxonomy (NCBI): domain Eukaryota; kingdom Metazoa; phylum Chordata; class Mammalia; order Chiroptera; family Rhinolophidae; genus Rhinolophus; species Rhinolophus ferrumequinum. Next base: position 53,213,112 of record NC_046300.1, read on the forward strand.
TCTGTTTTTATGCCAGTACCATGCTGTTTTGATTACTGTAGCCTTGTAGTATAATTTGAAGTCAGGTATTGTTATACCTCCCACTTTGTTCTTATTTCTCAAGATTGAAAACCAGGCACACTCTTGACTGGGCATTTCATTCATGCACTAGGTTTGATTAGACAGGCTGCCTTTGCAAAAATGTTTTCATCAAGGGTGCCAGTCAATATCTCTAGCCCTTTCCCTCTCTACAGTAAACAGTATACATTTCTAAGTGTCTTCTTAATTTCCTGTCCTATGGAAAGTGAATGGCTGTTCAAAGTATAAAGCAAGGTTTTTCAAACAAGTTGAAGGAAAAAAAAAGTGAATGTGTAAGGAAAGAGCTGAGAACGGGTTTTACACACCCGGACACTGTGTTGAAGAAATATTTATGCTGGTTTACTGGCAAGGACCCAGGTATGCCAGACAGCCATCTAAACACATGGTACCTCTCTTCCGTGGGATCTTATAGCAATAAAAGTAACATGACCAAATAGAACAAGCCCTGCATTCAAGCCTGTCAGGACACCTGTGAACCTGCCCCTGTATCTTCACTGTTTCCTCTCCCCTCCCCATGGCTCCTTCTCTCTACCTGTTGGATGAGGTTGCCTCTGAGGAGTTCTGCTAGCTCTGACCTGCCATGCAGCTAGCCATTTCTTCTGTCAGCTCTCCGATAGAGTCTGATAGCATTTGGGGAACATGGATGTCTCACAAACATTATGGGGAGTGGCTCTCTATCTTTTTGGATTCTTGATCCCATTTGGGAATCTAATGAAAACCACAGATCCTCTTCCCAGAGAAATCTACATGAATCCAACAGTTGGCTCACAACTTCAGGAGATTTCTAGAACCTTCCTCCAATGCCCACGGATCTCAGGTTAAGAACCTCTTATGTTGGGCAACAATATACTTGCAATTTGGATACGGAAGCACAATAAATTGGGTTCAGAAATACAATGCATTTCTGCATTTTATGAAATGCATAAAATAGGAACAGAATTTTACAAAACTCCCCATTGTTGTATTCAGTTTCTTGGATGGCTCTCAGTGATTCTTGATTCCCGGAAGTTATGCTCTTGTGAAATCCCCTTCCCTTGAGTGTGATCTGGACTCACTGGCTTGCTTCTTCTTCTTCTTCTTCTTCTTTTTCTTTAATTAAAGTTCACTGGGGTGACAATTGTTAGTAAAGTTACATAGATTTCAGGTGTACAATTCTGTATTACATCATCTATAAATCCCATTGTACGTTCACCACCCAGAGTCAGTTCTCCTTCCATCACCATATATTTGATCCCCCTTACCCTCATCTCCCACCCCCCACCCCCCTTACCCTCTGGTAACCACTAAACTATTGTCTGTGTCTATGAGTTTTTGTTTCTCATTTGTTTGTCTTGTTCTTTTGTTGTTTTTGGTTCATATACCACAGATCAGTGAAGTCATATGTTCTCAATGGCTTGCTTCTGATGCACAGAATGCAACAAGCGTGAAGGGATCACTTTGGAGATCATGTTATAAAAGGACTGGCTTCCAACTTACTCACACTCTAGTGCTCTCCAGTTGCTCTCTCTAATGGAAGCTGGCTGCCGTGCCGTGAGCTGCCCTACGGAGAGACCCTTGTGGTCAGAAAACAGCCAATAGCCAGTGAAGCACAGCCAATAGCCGTCCAATGGCCCATGAGAAACCAAATTTTGCCAACAATCACGTGAGTGAGCTTGGGAGCAGATCCTCAGTCCAGCCTTAGGATGAGACTCAAGACGAGACGGTAGTTCCAGCTGAACCTCAGTTACAGTCTTGTGAGAGACCTTGAGGCAGAGGCCTTTAGCTCAACTGTGCCTGGATTCCTGACCACAGAAATGTTTATTGTTTTAAGCTACTAAGTTTTGAGGTAATTTGTTACACAGCAATACATAATCAATATGTTCACAGTCTAACTCCAGGTGGAAAATATGACACCAAAGTCCAGGAAGCCTCTGAGAGGGACGTTCAGTGGGCTCAGTGTCCTTAATAAGCATGAAAGCAGCATATGTCTTGGGATCCCAGCCTGGGGGTAGCAGATGATCTTAACCCCACAGGGGTTCAATGCCACCCAGGAGTAGGTCTCCATGGGTGTCTGAGACCTTCTAGCTTTTCCTTCTTAGGCTTTGGCTCTTTTCTATGGCTAAATGCTATAGAAAAGGAAGTTGATTGGATTTCATCATTGTGAATGATGAAGTGGTCATCAATTCTTCTGTCTCGGGCAGATGTTCTGTAGCCACTGAAAGAGAGTGACCTTTGCTCACCCTGTAGATGTGACATATTATTTTTTTGGCTCCCCATTCGGTCTGTGAGAGTCATGTCACAAGGACCCCAGAGGCTGCAATCTGGACAAATGGCTTTGGGCAAACTGGCGACTGTGATAAAAGGCAGGTCATCCAGGGGTTGGGCATGCCAGGCTGGATAACCATCGGAGTACAAATCACGCCAGCAGAAAGACATAACGTCAGCCACTATAAAGCATGGAAACTCCCAGTAAGACTTGCAAAGGAGGCGGGAGGAACTGCCTGAGGAGGCTAGCACAGGTAGGTAAAGCTTCCATTAATTTGTAAACCTTTCAGGCCCTGGGGGACCATGCACTGACAAGAAGGAAGCCATTCTCCACCTTATCAGCTGAATGTTGTCCTATGAGTGGTAGGAAGGCCCAGCCCGAGGGAGAAGACATATATATGAAGGAGGCAGAAACACTGTGTACCTTCCTCTAGTATATTCCAGGGCATCTGCATTTTAAGAGGAGACTCAAGGTTAGGGGGAAAAATCAAGGTCAAAGGGAAATGAGCTGCAAAGGTTGTTCTCTATCCATCAGTATCTCTACTCTTGGTTGCAGAAATTACCATCCCTCAGAGTTGCCCTTGCATTAATTAGCTGGGAAAACAGGAGGATCAGTTAGGAATTCTATGTGCTGCATGAAGGAGACCTGATCCCAGAGCTTAACAAAATGAAATCAAGGCTCTGAAACTTTATTTGAGCCATGATCTCCTTTGGCAGTCAGGGGAATCTGTGGAAGAATGTCTTTACATGAATAAAATACAATAAAACATAAAATAAAATAGTAAGACCATGAAAGAAACCAATTATATTGAAATAGTTACCAAAATATTTTTAAAGATCCAACTGGGATATAGTAATATGTATGTTTTTTTAATTAATGCATTCAATAGCTAGGTCAAGCAGTAAGTCTAATAACAAACCACTAGAATTGAATTTCATACAATATAAGTGATAAATCAAGATAAAGGCAACCACTGTAATGTTAAATGAAAACACCTGTGATTTCTATCGACAAGGTCACAGGCATTGCTGATACAACTCCTGTCTGTGGCCCACATTCATAATGGAACTAAATCTGAGTTAGAAATTTGTGAAAATGAAAATACGAGGTGGGATAAAAAATTACGGTGAATGCCGATGCTTGTAACATCAAGGTGACATTAATTGCATATTTTTTTACCTTGATGGAATTGTGCGAGCTGAGTTTGTACTCCAGAACATTATGGTGAACTCTGAATATCATAAGGGCTTATTAGAGCATTTAAGAAACAACGTGTGTAGAAAACAGCCAGAGAAGTGGGCAAATGATTTCATCCTCCATCATTACAATACTCTGTGTCACACATCGCTTCTGGTACCACAATTTCTATCAAATAAAAACATCGTGGTGTGTCCTCATCCACCTTATTCACTGGATCTGGCACCATGCGACTTCTGGCTCTTCCCCAAGTCAAAATGACCATGAAAGGTAAACGTTTTGAATTGATTCGGGACATCGAGGCAGCCATGACAGCTCAACTAAAGACACTCATGAAAGAGGACTTCCAGAACTGCTTCAGAAAGTGGCAAGAACGACGGGATAAGTGTGGTCAAAGCAAGAGGGAATATTTTGAGGGGGATTACTGGCAATGTGTCTTTTACTGTAATAATTTTTTTAAAAAGTTTAAACATTCACCGTATGTTTTGATCACACCTCATATAAGCTTTTCCCTCTCAAGTTTGTGAAACTCTGAATGCTTTCCAAGGATGCTCTGGGATCTGTAGATCCAGAAAAAGAGACTTGTTCTTTTCATGAGGAATGTATTCTGGAAGTTGTAGTTCAGGCTGGTGCAGCTGCTCAAGGAAGAATAAAGGGCTCAGACTTCTGGCTTCTTGCTCAGATATCCTTAGTGTGTGATTCTCACCCTAATGGGCGCAATGGCTGTGGTACCTCCAGCCATCATCTTTGCATTTCAGTTAGAAAGGAGAAAGAAAAACAGGTACATGCCAGCTGACTCTGTCCATTGCTATCAGAAAAACAATAATTTTCCTGGAAGCCCTGCTCTGTTTACCTCAGTTGATACCTCATTAGCCAGAACTGGTGACTGGGTCATCTCCAGCTACATAGGAATCTGAGAAGGGAGTATTTTGACTGGGTACATTGCTGCCCAAACCTGGGTTGTCCAAGACAAAGGGGAGGGCGGTATTGGGTAGATCAACCAATGTTGGCTCTGACTGGTGTCTGACTTCTTAATATGTCCTCTTCTCTCTTATAAGGTTCTGATTTGTACATTCTTATTGGCATTAGCTATGGAGGAGTCCAAGGCTGGCCTCACTCATTCATTTATTTATTCATATGCACTCGTTCAACTATATTGAACAAAACAGCCATGGAGTGGGGTTCTCTTGCAGAGACATGATAGAAAATATAGTGGGGTTACAAAATTCATGAATGCTACACCCAGATGGTGAAGGAAATGCAGTTTCTTTATTTTCTATCACCCTGATTTTCCCCATAACCTCCTCCAGCTGGGGAAGCACAAAGCTTAAAGGAGCCAATTAATGATATCTCAGGCTCTTAGAGTTCCAATGGTCTCTTTTCAGTTTAAGTATTCAGTTTGTTCAAAGTTCACCTGCCTCTGACAGGATCCCTAATTGGCTCCTATCCAGGAACATGTGGAAAGAGCAGGGGCCTGCCATGTGACCCTGCAATGGTGAGGCTTGGGAAGATAGATTCCTGACACCCCTCCATCTTCCAGTCTGTACCCTGCATCCACTATGGTGCATCCAGCACCTTGGGATGGGGGCAGATCAGCCGGAGAGCCAATCCCACCCAGAGTAGCGAATATTAAGAGGGCAAGGCCCCTGCCCCAGGTGTACCATCACCACCTAAGACACCTCCGCATTCTGGGGGCCTTGGCGCAGAGGGGGAAGCCCCACCCCAGCCTCTTTGTGTGTTTCCCTTTGTTTCCCTTCAATCACCTGGACCTGAAGGTGTGGGCACTCCACTTGTTTTCTGCCTCATCCCCAGTTCTCTCTCTCCTGGCAATGTGGGACTGACTACTCTGGTCTATTTCACTGGCCTGCTCTTCGTATGTTGAGCAAGAGCGTGTTAGATAGAAATGTTGGTTCCTTCTACCTGCACAGCCAAGCCAGTAGGCTTTGGTCAGTTTCAGCATTCTCAATAGGATGATGATATTGAAAGCCAGGATCTTGGGAGCAGGATTTAGATGTGTGTGTGTGTGTGTGTGTGTGTGTGTGTGTGTGTGTGTGTGTGTGTGTGTTCGCGTGTGCATTGGCGGGAGGATGTGGAGAGGGGAATTAATAGACATTACTTTGCTATTTGTGGCATATCATCACTATTACTCAAAGAAATAATGTTTAGAAACTGAATTTCTTTATGGGCGTGCTGAACACTGGGCATAGTTGCTTTTAATACAAATTCAATTAATCGATAAGGAAGGAAGCAGGGCAATGTTCTGATTAATTCTCTGGTTAACCCAGGATTAACTTGACTTCCTTTTTTGTTCCAGAATTGTAACCCAAAGTCCTTACATAATTAATGCTCGAATGCCCTCCCCTTTCCCTCTTCCTTTGTTGACAGTTGCTAGTGGGGACTCTGACGTCACTATCCTACAGGTGGAGACATAAAGTTGGAAACTGGGCTATAGGCAGCTGCTCCCAGACCTTCTCCAGAAAGCGTTTTTTTTTTGTTTTTTTGTTTGGCTCTTTTCTTGATGCAAGCTTATTTTGCCATATGCCCCTTTATCCCGAGTCAGGGAGACAAAATTATGTTCCCGGTGAGTAGTTCTGGTGAACCTAGGGCTTACTCTGCTGTCAACTCCATGTGGGTGGAGGCAGGATCTATCTTGTACACCAGCTTCAGCGTCTACCTGGCACATAATAGATGCTTTATGATATTATTTAAATGAGTGAATGAATGAAATGTACAAGAAGTCATGTTAGCAAATAGTTCACCCTGCAGATTCTGAGCTCTGTGCAGATTTTTCAGCTGTGAACTTTTGTGAAATAGCTCTGCCTGATAAAACAGAATCTCATCTGGTTGGGGCTGGGCTGAAGAAGCTGCTTCCACCCCACTCTCTTTCTTCCATTACTTTCCAAGTTGGGAAGCTTGTGTCTCTCTTGAAGAGCTGGAACTCATTGCTTGGCTTCTTTCTCTTCAAACAACATGCTCTCCTGTGTCATTTCTCCCGGGTACGAGGTGTGAAGTGCAGTGGTTAGGACCATGGGCTCTGGAGTCCACCTCCCAGTGGAGACACCACCTGGCACCCCCGACTCTGTAGCTATGTGCAAGCCACTTGGCCTTCCCCTGCCCTTGAGCAGGCCAAGGGCAGTCCTGGTTCCAGGCCTTTGCACCCACTGTTTCTTCTATCTGGAAACCTCTTCTCAGGGCCACCCCTTCCTCAGCGCTCAAATCTCTGGTTAAATGTCTCCTTGGAGGGGCTTCCCCGACCGTGTCTTCATGAGCAGAGGCCTCCTGCGTTGTGGGTTCCTCTCTAACTGATTTCCTGTTTTTCTCCCAGCACCTTTCCCCCTCTGCTGTTGTCCCTGTGTTTACATGGATTCCCCCCGGGAATACAAGTGCCAGGAGAACAGGAGCCCTGCCTGTCGTATTCCCTGTCGGATTCCCAATGCTCAGAACAGGGCCTGTGTCATGCAGGGTGTCCTTCGGGGTCTCTAGTCCCGCTTCCTGCACAAGAACGCAGGATATGGTGAGGCCAAAACGGGATACCCACGGAGCCATAGGTGGGGGTTTATACCACTATATTCTGTGGCGGCTGGGTTGGAGACACAGGAAGCAGGTACCACATGATCCGCAAACCGCCATTTGCTTCTCTGCCAACCAACCCCACTTGCTAACTGCAATCTGCCATGGTAACTGCAATCCGCGCTACATGGTGGTATGTTCCCAAGCAAACGGTCAAGCGGTCCATCAAATCAGGGATGGGAGGAATTCCCTATAGTCCACAGTCATTTGCCGGGGCTGTGTGCTGGCTCTACAACGTGTGCCCTTTCCGCAGGGCAAGGGCTCCAAGTCCTCCCCAACCTGGGGGTGAGGGACGACCTTGACCTCACCCGCATCTCCCACGGAGGACTCAGCAAGTGTTTCCTCTTGGGACTACAAGTCCCACACCTGGGCTGCCTCAGCAAACACTTCCCAGCCCACAAGACCGCAATCGATCTTTACTTTCTCCAGCCTATGCTGGTTGGGGAACCGTCCACGTCTTCCCACCCCTCCATGGGGGTCCAGCTCTCCAGCAGCTGCTCCTCCTGATCTTCCTGAGACTGAGTGTTCATACGCACAAACTGCTCCACCGCCCTTCAGAGAGCTTTGGCTGGCACTGCACCCTGCTCGCTGTGCCATGTGTCATGCAGGATAGCACACCGGATCTCTAGTCCCGCTCCCCACACAAGAACGCAGGATATGATGAGGCCAAAAAGGAACACCAACGGAGTCATAGACAGGGGAGTCATACCACTATAGTCTCGCTGGCGGCTGGGTTGGAGACACAGGAAGCAGCATCCACATGACCTGCAATCTGCCGTCTGCTTCTCTGCCAACCAACCAACCCCACTTGTTAACTGCAATCCGCGCTTGCTAGCTCAGCCACCATCCGCTGCTAGCGTAGCCGCGGCAATTATATTAGTGGCCAATGACTCACTGGTTATAGCTAACGGCCAAATAGCCACGGCTCATGGCCATCCGATCACAGTTGATGGCCATTTACTACCCGAGCCAGCACCTTTCCATGTGAGGCCGAGAGCCTGGAAACTGCACTCCTGGCTCTGTCCCCACAGCGGGGTACAAAGCAAATATTTGAAACCTATTTGTTGAAATGAATGGAGGAATGAACACAGTTATTTAAACTCTCTGAACCTCAGTTTCCTCATCTATTAAATGGTGATAAAAATATCTTAGAGCATTGTTGTTAAGATGAATTGAGCTTGTGCATGCAAATGATGGCCTTGATATGAGTTCTTGATACAAGACGGTGAGTTTGAAGACTTCCTTGGCTACCTAATACTTTCTGGGCTCCAAGGGCCAGTAAGATAACTCCCGATCTTATCAACTGCTCTGACTTTGAGCTCTGCTGTGTTGACAGGCAGAAGAAATATTCCTGTGAACAACTGAGTTGCTCTTGCTGCCACTTGCACATTATTGTTATTTCAAAGCTGGTGCTTTGAGGCATTTGGAAACAATGTACTCGAAGGCATTCCTCCAGCTAGGCATCACGGCTCAGCTGTAATGTCACTGCAAATGTGTCTTTCCTCTTTAAGCAAAGGGTCATTAAGTTTAATGGCAGCAAAGTGCTCTCCATGTTACATACAACTTAATTAGTGCACACGATAGTATTAAAACGGTCCATTCACGCCGAGAAATACATTTAGACTTCTTTTTCCTGGGCTTATACTGATTTATCTCGCAACACACTGTAAATGTAAGTGACAAAGGAGTAATTATTTGCTCCTAACAGAAAGGAAGAAATTGAGACCTGTGTGTCCACTGCTTGTCTGGGATGGAGAAATCAGGAGGTGTGTGGTAGGGAGAAGGGCTAGGTGGAAATCTCATTTCCTCAAGCAAGCTTTCCCAGATTCCAAGCCTGGGTTAGCCCCCCTATTTTTCTCTCACAGAGCCCTTCTTCTTTCAATACATGCATCCCCTAAGTTTATGTTTATCATCTGTCTCCCCCCGCTAGACGTGAGTTCCAAGATGGCAGAAGTGGGGTTGCAATCCCACCCTACACAGTGTCTGGTGGATATGAGATACTCAATAACTGTACGTATCCATTCCAACAAGTTTTACGAAACACCTTCCCTGGGCCAGGGATTCTGTAATTGTGTCTGTGGGGATGCGGAGTTTTGTGGTCATCAAAAACAGAACTACTGACCTTATTTATAGTCAAGATGAGAAGATAGACATTAAATATTAAAAAGAAATTACAAGCATTATAAGGCACTTGGTGCTATGAGTGTCTCTTCTGGGAGTTCAACCTAATCAGGGAGCTCAGGAAAGTTTCTCACAAAGAAGTGATATTTAAGCTGAGATCTGAAGGATGTGTGGGCATTAATAAGCTGAAGAGAGAAGGGGGAAGGCAGGGCAAAGCCCCTGGGCAGAGGAGCCCAGGAACAAGTATGAGAAACTTAAAGCAGGTCAGTGTGGGGGGAGAGACGGGCATCATGTGATCTGGAGGGAGGAGGTCTCTATCACACAGGACTTTGATGGCCACGACGCACAGTAGTTAGTTTGTTGATCAAATGAAGGAATTTTTCCACAGTTCTCTCCTGGGACCTCTATTCCTTTCTCAACATTTTCCTTTCAGAGAACCAGGGCAGGAATCCTGAGTGGAGATTGCTATGCTCTTGTCATCTTGTGGGTGACTGTATTTTTCTAAGATCTCTGCAACAGCAGCTCCCATCCCTCACGCTCTCATCCCTCATGACATTGCTGCAGCAAGTGTGACCTTGAACCTGGGCTGGCCTGACCTGCAACTAATGGAATGCAGTGGGAGAGAAGCTGGGTGACTTGTGAGACTAGTTCAGAAAATACCATGCAGCTTGTACCTGGTTCTTGTGGCACATTTACTTTCTGAATGTTCTCTCTTGGGAAGGCCTGAGCCACGTGGAGAGGTCACGTGTAGATGCTCCAGTCAATAGTCCCAGTTAAAGCCCAGCACTTCAGTCATCCAGTCCGGGTACCACACATGTGCATGAAGCCTCCAGACGGATCCAATTGCCAGATGTCTGGTCACCTCCACCCATATGTGAGCCTTTCCAGTTGAGGTCCCAGGTTTTGTGAAGCTGAGTTCAGCTATCCAGCTGACCCCTCTCTGAATTTCTGACCTGTAGTACCTCGGTTGTGGTTTTCCACCACGTAGGTTTGGGAGCTTTTGTCACGCAGCAGTATGTAACCAGAACACATGTCAAAGGAGCCACGATAGGCAACTTTGCTGAGGGCAGCAGGGTAGCAGCTACAATCACCTAGACTCCTAAGGTCAGAATGGAACACAGGGGTTCTGCTTACAGGGCATCTGCTTCGTGATGGGGCAGACGGCCTGAGAGATACCATCTTCAGCTCAGAAGTCTTCCTCTCCTCTTTCAGGCAGCACCCACGCAGGAGAGCATGTTGAGTAGACAGGCCACTCAGAGTTCTTTTTTTACCTTTCTCCAGGTGTGAAAGTCACACACTGGCTGTGATTGTCTGCCCGAGTCCTTATTTAATTGTTATTTTCGGATCAGTTGTTTTTGAAAGATTCCCCCAACTGATACACATTGCTGGTATTTTGCCAAGAGAGATAAACAGTCTCAGCTTGTACTGCAATTGGATTCAACGTTAGCAAAATACAGCAGCTGCCTCCCAGCTGCCCTGGAAATACCTGGGCGGTCTGTTTCAAACTCACCTTTCAAATCTTTACCTTGCCAACTTTGGTAACGTGCAGCTGCCGTGTCAGTGACCACATAATCGGGTTTTTAAAACCTGAAACAGTTGCAAACCCTGAGAGACAAATGTGTTGGTGAGTGACTCACCTTTATCACCTCAAATACTAGTGATTATTTTTTTCAACCAAAATCTGGAAACAAAACCTAATACTAAACAAATATTCACTTTTGTGGTCTTTACAGCATGTTATGCATTAAATTGAAAATCAAAATTACTCAGCACAATAATAACTGCTTACCGAGTGTTGTTATTTTGCACATCAGGTGGTAAAACTGTAACTGTGAATAAATTGCTTATAATAAGATTTCCCCCTTTAATGCTGTTGTAGCAGATGGGCTAATAAATATGCAGCACTTTGTACGACACTAGCAGCTTCAGAGGGGTAAAGGCTACCCCCCCTTCCACACAAACAAAATGCACAATCATCCAATATTATACTTTTTAATGGAAAAACTTAACTCATGTAATGTAAACAGCATTTCCACTTGCAACAAATTTACTAGTGTAACAGCAGTTATAATGCGCAAGACCACATTAGCAGCTATTTATGTTATCTCTTCGCTGTAACATTTTCTTTCTTTCTTGGAAAGTCTGATGTTGAATTTAGGGAGCATTCTTGCACCTTTATTGGCAACTAAGGGGGAGAGCGTCTATAAGTAACAATTTATTATACGGTCTTGTTGCTTCTATTACTAGTTGATCTGAGGCAGTGTGACCGATGGTTAGGAGCAGGCTGTGGTGACAGGCCGGGTCTCTGCCTCTCATGAGCGGGTGACTTTGGGTAGATCCCATTCTCTCTCTGGTCCTCAGTTTTTGCATTTGCCAAGGGGGTGTAAGTGGTACGATCCCCTTAGGGCTAGCATGAGGATTAAATAATATATGTAATAATGAAGTAATGCCTGGCCATGGTGGCACTCAATGACTGTTGGCTTTCACTATGATTAAGGTGGCTGAGTGGAGCTGAGTTTAATAAAAACCTTTTTTTTCTGAGGAAGGACAACTGCAATTAAAAATATACTAGTGACTCCTAATGGGAGAGACGAGTCCCTTAAGCACACATTTTTGTTGGTCTGGTGTGTGTAACACCGATACAAGGCAAACATTCACTGGGCTTGGAGAAGAAACAGAGCTACGAAGTCTTCAGTGCAGGATGCTACAGTTTAACCCCTCTGAAAGGAGGGGCTCCTTGTTGTGGAGAGGTTGGGGGATGTCGGGTTGGTCTGTGGGGGTCAGGCAGCTCTTCTTCCCTCTGCTGGGGACTCCTCAGGGCTGGGAGCTCCCACAACACCTCATCTGTTGTCCCCAAGGCAGTGAGTTACCTCTTCGGGGGATGGCAATGAGAGGAGGTGGTGCCAGGTAACTAAAGCTTGGGAGCAGCCATGACTGGGGCCTAGGGCTTCGCACCAGCAAGCAGCAAACTGAGCAGATTTGCACAGCCTACGAGCACTGTTGGGGGAGTCCCAGGAAGAGCGAGGCCACATTTTGATGCGGCGTGGGAGGAGCAAAGGGACTATTGTTATCATTCTGAAGGAGGCTATCCAACAATTAAACATTTGAATTACCGTGTTTCCCCGAAAATAAAACCTAGCCAGACAATCAGCTCTAATGCGTCTTTTGGAGCAAAAATTAATATAAGACCTGGTCTTATTTTACTATAATATAAGACCTGGTCTTTACAATATAATATAATAAACATAATATAATATAATATAATATAATATAATATAATATAATATAATATAATATAATATAATATAATATAACAGTACCGGGTTGTATATTAATTTTTGCTCCAAAAGACGTATTAGAACTGATTGTCCGGCTAGGTCTTATTTTCAGGGACACGGTATGTTATTATTAATGACAATTATGGCAATTAAGCTTGATAGGTACCAGCATCTTCATCCAAATAATTGTTTTAAAGACTCATCAGTTTAAGATTAAAATAAAGTTATCTATATTTTTATCACAAAGAGAAACTTTTCTTTCTACAATGTCTTCAACTTCTTTTATGCATAAGGAGGGCAGATCAATGAAAGTTCCTTAGCCGATTTTGAGTTAGGGAGGGTGCCACTCACTAGGCTTTGTGATGTGATCTGATGATTTCAACACCATTTCAGTCCCAGGATTCACTGAGTAAGGCAGATGACATCTTCCAAGAAATAACTGTGTAGGGTAAATAATTGGAATTCCTCTAGAGATGAGATTCTTGGCTCCAAAAGTGTATCAGTGAGAACCACATTATACTGCAGAAACACACAAGTCTCAACTCTAAGCTCAAAACAATGAAGGTTTGTTTCTTGCCCACACTGCATGTTCTCATGGGTAGGCAGTGGGGCTCTGCTTATCAGAGTCTCTCAAGGACGCAGGCTGACAGAATGATTCAGGTCTCTGTGCTAGAAGAAAAAGAGAACTCTGGAAAGGTTCTCACTGGAAAGTGAGAAAAATGCTCATCAGGAAAGCAACACATCATTTCTACTCACAACTCACTGGTCAGAAGAGATAACTTGACTCTATCTAATTATGGGACAGGAAGTGCAAACCTACCATGTTCTGGGAGGCAAAGGGCTGGAAAGACTAGTGTGTAGCATTTAGTGACAACCACAGTCTACCCTTCTGCTCACCAAATGTTTGGTTCACACTCCCTCCTGCAGGCAAAATATACTCATCCTCTCCCTCAGGGAGACATTGCCCAAGTCCCATTCTATCATGGTGTCCAGCTCAGAAAGCAGGATGTCAGGATAATGGACAGTGGTCTCTACATCAGGTCAGGATATGGCTTCTGTTAATCCAGATATCGATGAATTAAAAAGACAAGTTTGATGCAACACCTAAAATATAGTGGTGGAAGAGGGACAGAAAAACTGCAACAAAGATGGAGCAACCTCTAGTCTATGGCAATTCCGAATCTTGTTGGCAGATGTTAAGGGGCCCTGGTTCTGGGGGTGGGAAACATTCCTTGGTTAGATCTGGATTCTGCTGTTCCCCAGTCCATTTGGCTCCATCCTCTGAGAGGTTTTCCTTTATCTTTAGTCTCCTTGGCCACATCTGAAGTAAACATTTGAGAACATGCCCTCCTTGGGGGATGAAGATCTTTCTCAGCCTGCTTCTTGCCTAAGCAAGGTTGGAAGTCCACGCGTGGCTTTAAATTTTGAAATGTTTTTAATCAGAAACATTTTGTAGTTCAGACTCTTGGTTTCTCTGGCTGTGCAACTTTCTCAAAAACTTAACTGGCTTCTTATCTATTTGATTCTCATCAACTTCATGTGCCCATAGTTACACTTATGGTTCTTTTCAAGACATGGATGGCTCTCTCTCTCTATTTGGTTCTACAGGAAAGCCATGGTCTTAGTGTCTTTCCCAGGGCCATTTTGTCCTCCTCGTTTCAGGACCCAGGCCAATGGAGAAGCCAGCACCTTGAACATTGCAGTGGCCAAGAGAGTGGCAAAGGGTGCCAGCTCTTAATTTCCTAACTGGAAGTGATACATCATTTCTGTTCACGTTTTGTTGGCTTAAGCAAGTCATGTAGCCATATTTCTCTTCAAGTGGGCAGGAGAGTACAGGCTTCTGAATGCAGTCAGAGTACAGAGAGAGCCATAGTATTTGTGAACACAGCTGGTGACCACAACAATTATTGCATTTTGATGGGCGTGTACCTGCCTAACCAGAAAGTAGTTAGTGAGATTAAACTGTAAAACTGGTGGCTTTTGTTATTCTGGTGAGTCGGATAGGTCCAAAGTAGCATGCTTAGGAATCTACCGTGCACCTGTCTTGAAGAGTCTGCACTGGGAAGTACCTTTGGCTGCCCTGTTGTAGAGGTTCAAGTCCTCGTAATAGAGACAAAACTGGCAAGAAGGAACAATTCTTAAAAATTGGTTGTTCTGTGGGATTTATGCCAAGGACTAAATAATTTGGCGTGTGTGTGTGTGTGTGTGTGTGTGTGTGTGTGTGTGTTATTCAAACCTTGTAGGTGGATTATAAAAACTTCAGCACATGGATGTGCATAAAAGTGTCCCCCCAGATATTATTTGGGTTAATGAGGAACTCAGACATGACTTTGGGATGAAATGAAAGGAAGCTACAGAATTTTGCTGAATTAACACAGAAATAAATCAGTAATTTAGAAAAATGAATGAATGAATGAATGAATAGCAGTGTTCCATTGATTTTAGGCTTCTGATGGTGGAGGAAATCACATGCCAGAGCTTTGATAAACGTATTGGATCTATGCATTATATTGGAAAGAACTGACATCTTTCTAATATTGAGTCTTCCCATCCACGAACATGAAACATGCTTTCAATTATTTAGGTCTTTTTTTGTAGCCAGCCTCTAAGATGACTTTCAACAAATCCTGCCTCCTGAAATTGACATTCTAGTGTATCTCTGCCCACATCGAATCAGAGGTGGTCTGTAGACCAATAGAGGATGGCAGAGATAATGATGTGTGATTTCTGAGGCTAGGTCATAAAAAGAACAATGACATCTACTTTGGCTTCTTGAATCACTTCTCTGGAGAAAGACATCTATGTTTCAAGGTCACTCAAACCGTCAAATAGAGAGGTCCATCTCCTAGCCTGAGTAAAGCCTTCAGATGACTGCAACCTGGGACGAAGTCTCAATTGCAACCTCATGAGTGACTCCAACCCAGAACTGCTAAGCCACTTCTTAATTCTCTACCTATAGAAAGTGTGAGAGATAATGTTTAATCTTGTTTTAAGCTAACTTTTAGGGCAATTTTTATGCATTAATTGATAACTAATAATCTTTTAATTGGTATCAATAAATGTTTATCACTTTCTGTATAGATAACTTGCATAATTTTTATTAGATTTATTCCTACCTAGGAAGAAATATTCAAATAAAATAATGTTCAAATAAATAAATTTGATGTTTTTTGATGTTCTATAAATAGTAGTATACTTTATGTTTCATTTTTCATTTTTTTGTGTGTCTGGTATATACAGAGGGTGCCAAAAAAGATGTACACACATTTTAAGAAAGAAAAAAAAAACTGTATTAAAATTATGCTGATGGTAATCACTTTGAGCACCTCTTGTAATTGCAGAAGTCAAATGCGACTTGTAGTCATCTTTTGTTATTGGTATATATTGAGCATTACAATTTTAATACAGTTTTTTCCTTTCTTAAAATGTGTATACATTTTTTTGACACCCTCTATAGAATAACAATTGATTTTTATGTATTGACTTTGTATCCAACAATAGTAATTAATCCTTATAATTTAAAATAATTTATCTGTAGATAAAATAAGCTGTTTTAAGACGCTGTTGATAAGTTTGTTAATTTTAGTAATTTATCTGTAGTTTCTCTCGGGTTTTCTACTTATAATAATGTCATCTGCAAATGACTGTGTTGTGTCTTCCTTTCCAACTCATATAGCCTTTATTTCTTTTCCTTGCCTTATTGCACGGGTTCAGACCACTAGTACAATGCTGAATGGAGGTGGCAATAATGAGCATTTTTATGACATTCTTAGTCTCAGGGGGATATCTTTCAATATTTCAATATTAAGTGAGAGGTTTGGTGCAGAGTTGTTTTTTTTTTAATACCATTTATCAGATTAAGGAAGTTCTCTTCTGTTCCTAGTTTCTAAGAGATTTTACCATAAACAAATATTGAATTTTATCAAATGCTTTGTTTTGGATCTAAGTGGTCTTATGATTGCTCTCTTTTTTTTCCTGTTAATATCATGAATTAAATTGATTGATTTTTGAATGTTAAACCAAATTTGCATTCCTGAAATAAACCTGACTTTATCATGATGTTGCGTTTATTCCTGTTTGTATATCACTGAATTGGTTTCGTAATATTTTGTTTAGGATATCTGCGTGTATATTCATGAGGAAGAACAGCTGGTAATTTGTATTGTAATGTTCTTGTGAAGTTTTGGTACCAAGCTTATGCTGGCCTCATAATGCAAGTTAGATAGTGTTGCTTTTTATTTCCTAGAAGAGTGTGTGTAAGATTAATAGTATTGCTTCTTTTTAAATATTTGGAAGAAGTCACTAGTGAAACCAATTGGGTTTGAAGTTTTCTTTATGAGAAAATTTTAGATTACTGATTTGATTTTTAAATAGCTATGTAGAATTTTACAACTTTTTACTAATTCTTATATTACTTTTGGTAAAGTGTATTTTTCTAGGAGCTTTTCTATTTTATCCAAATTTTCAAATATATTCTTATAAAGCCATACATACCTTTTTATTTTTAAAATGTGCGTAGGATCTCTATGTAGCAATACCCCCTTTCTCGTTCCTGATATTGGTAACTTTTCCCCTCTCTACTTTCATTTTTGTTATTAATAATCTTATAATGGTTTTATTAGTGTCACTCATTTTACTAGTTTTTTTCAACGAACTATTATTTTTGTTATTTTTATTGTATGTTTCCTTTCTAATTTGTTAATTTCTTTTTTTTTAGTTTCTATTTTTCTAATTAAATTCTTTATTTGTCATCTAATGTTTTAGACACAGTTATTTTAGAGTCCAAGTCTGATAATTCCAATATCTGTACGTCCTTCATACAGATCTTCCTTATATCTGTTCCTTTTTTTTTTTTTTTCTTTTCACTTCTTGGTTGTCAGTGCTTTTGGCTTGTCTCCTTGTATGCATAGATTTTTGGGATTAAACTTTGGAAAAATTGTGAAGGTTAATTTGAGAATCTAGATGGCATTATCTCCTTACAAAAAGGATTTATATTTGCTTGCTGTGGACAGTTAAGGTAGGGGTAGATCACCTTATCTAATCAGAGGTTGGAAGGTGAGTTTTGTTTGTACGACCTGAATGTTATAACCAGTTAAATCTCTATAATCAGAGCACTGTTCTTTAGGGGTCTCCTGTAAGCTGGTGGTGATCAACAGAGCCCTTCCTTCTTGGTAGGTTCTGAATTTTTGTGTCCCCAGAAGATAAGATTCAGAAACCTCTGCTCACCTTCTCACACTGTCAGCAAGGGAAACAGTGATACTGAATGTTGGAATAGCCTGTTTTTCCCATTGTTCTATCTTCTGGTCCCCGTGAGTTCTGCCTGTCATGGTAACTCTCTGATGCCTTCAATCAGATTTTGTTTATTGCTGTGGGCTGAATGTGTTCCCTCAAAATCCATGTGTTGAAGCCCTAGTCCCCAACATGATGGTATTGGAAGTGGGCATTTGGGAGGGAACTGGGTTTCGATGAGGTCATGGGAGGGTCCCCATTATGCGGTTGGTGCCCTTATAAGGGGATGAAGAGACTAGAACACGTGCACTAGCACTCTTTCTCTGTAGCTCTCTGTCTCTGTCTCTATCTGTTTCTCTGCCATGTGAGGACACAGAAAGAAGGTGGTTGTTTGCAAGCTAGGAAGAGGGTCCTCACCAGAGACTGAATCTGCTGGTACCTTAATCTCCAACTCCCCAGCCCCCAAACTGTGAGAAATAAGTGTTTGTTGTTTAAGCCACCAAGTCAATGGCATCTGTTATAGCGGCTAAGACAGATTTCTTTTTTTGGTAGGTTTTCAGTTGTTCCCAATGAGAGGCTTGGTTTATACCAAGTTATTCCACCATTATTGGAAGGTGAGGCTTTTGAGCAGATAAGTGAATTGATCTGTTATATTTTAAAGGGTTAACACTGGCTGCCGTGTTGAAAATAGATTGGTGGTGGGGCATTGGGGCAATGGTTGAAGTAGGTCGGGCAGCTAGTAGGCTATTGTAATGAGACAATGAGTGAGAGGGGACAGTGATGACAATGGTAAGCATGGTGAGTAGTCAGACTGTGGATATACTGAGGGTAAAGCCTGTAGGATTTGCTGACACTCTGAAAGTGGGGTGTGAGAGAAAGGGGACAATCAAGGTCGCTTCCAGGTGTTCTGGTCTCAGCAACTGGAAGGATGGATTTGCGTGCCATCAGTGGAGATGGGGGAGACTATGGCTAAATAAAGACTGTGACTGGAGCTGGTTTGGTGAATTTTGAATGTGTTTATTTGACAAATTCACCCTTTCAGTCTTCACAAATGACACATGCAATGTAATTGGGGTTTTCAGAAAATAATCACAGAATTTATTTTTTGAAAAATATTTCATCACACACTGCAAGTGAGGTGGTTCAGTAATGTGAATTCATTTTCAAGATGGAGGATGACCATGTTCTTTACTGCAGGCTGTGGAGTGTCTCCGTGAGCGTGTATCTCAACCCACTTGGAGATAATGAGAATGCCTTTGTCATCCTGAGGCCCAGCTCCACTGGCTCTTCTGCTTTTGCTCTGCCAGCGTCTGAATATAGAGTTTATTTTATTATTGATATGACAAAAAAACCTTCTTATTCGTTCTGGAGATGGAAGAGCTAAAGACTTTTCAGGACAAAAAACCCAAAACACTGATTTTAGAAAAGTTAAGTTTTTGCACTGTCCTTTCTTGAATTTGACTGTATTTCCGTCAGTTATAGTCTTCACCATGAAAGCAGTAGGAAAAGGGAACAGGTGTGAAGGGGCATAGGTTGACTCCCATGAGCCCAGAACCCAGCTTGGTTAATTTTATTAGTTGTGAAGCGGAAAGCTAAATCCTACAACACCGTATTTCTTGATATTTTCACTTCTCTGAACATGTGAGTTTAATTCAAGATAAGAAACACTTCAGGTCCTGTTAACTTAGGTATGTGTTGTGTTATGATTGAAGGGTGCATTTTAGAATAAGTGGAGGACTTATTATCAATGATCTTTTAGTGCCAACAAAAAGGTGTTAGTTGAGGATGCCAGGTTACTATAGAAACACCAGGGGAATGGGAAGAGTATGAAGGATGCCTTGTGGAGAAGAAATAGATTTTTAAAATGGTACCTGCATACCATGTATAACGTTTTCCCTTTACAAAATGTGTGGATAATAGGAAGGAAAGCTCCTAATATGCACACATATCAATAACTTTAAAATGTTTTTAGGTATATGTAGGAAATGTCTCATGGACTTCAAAACATTTTTTTCTAGACTTTTTTTTTTCTTTTAGTTTAAGCTGCACCAGATAAACAGTAAAAATATTTTTCAAGCCACAATTATGGAGATAACACCTAAGCAGGAAGACTGGTGTCAGGATGAACAGTTTCGTCTATTAATAAACAATGTGGATTTCAGCCATCATAAGAACAATTGCTGGTCAGTAGTGCTTTGACGTCAGCCAGGCCTGAAAGATCCCTGCGTTATATCACTCAGGAGAGTTCCTGAACCTGCCTGTGCCCCTGTTTCCTAATTTATGAAGTGGGCTAACGACTATTTCAAAGAGTTGTTGTGAGAATTAAGAGAGAAAATGTATACATACAGTTTAGTGCAATGAGCAACATAGTGAGAACTCAATAAATGGTTTCTGCGACCATGATGATAAGGACAATTGTCAAGAGTCTTTTCACTCAGAGTAAAGCATTGAGCAGAGTCATAGTCCAAAGACTACCCTAATGAATCTTTAGACTAAATGAATAAAATGGATAATTTTTGCTTTGATATGTAATCTGATAGTATCTGTAAAATTCAGGTGAATAGAAATGCCATAGGAATGCATTTTAAAAAGCACTGAGTCTTGCATATAAACCTGAAGCAGTGCTTGTTATGATAAAGATGCAGATGTTGTTTATGGAGCGTGACCATGTGGCAGAGTGACAACAGAACTTCAGGTGTTCTAGGATTAATCAAGAGATGCTTTAAATGCCCTTTATAACTTCAGGTGGATGAAATGATAACTTTCAGAAAGCATTATGAGAAATTTATTGTATACACTGTTTTAGAGGCTGTGTAGATTTTTTTTACAGCTTGGTATTGGAAATGGAAATAAAACCTGGTGGTGTTGGAATTAACTGGAGAGTAAATAAAGTAAGAAGAAAAACTGTTTCTCACCCTAATAGGTTTATAACACCCAACATGGCATAAAAGCTGTGGCGAAAACAGCTACTGAGGGAGGCTGTGAATTTCACGCCTCATCTCAGCCGTGGAAGGCAGCAAACACCACTGAAAGGGATGGAAAACCGTGGATTTGGAAGACATTGGTATTTCTTTGGTGGTTTGTTCGTATCTATAACTTGTGATTAACTTCTAGATAGAAATCTGGGGAGAAACATTTGTAGAGAATGGCTGATCTTAATAGCAAACAAACGCAAAGTTAGAATTGATTATTTCTATGACTTTTTAAACATAATCTTATCCAATAATTAGAAAAGTCCCATTAATTTAGCCTAGGGAGAATAGAGCCAGACTGAAATTGTATAAAATTTGGATGGATTACAGACTCTGTTTAAACATATAATTTAATAATATCAAATACTCTTCATATGCCCCAAGATGACAAGTATATTAAAAGATAAAATGAGATGAGCTAGAAAGACTGCTTATAGTAATCCTACACCATACCATGAAGAATAAAAGTAGAAACCTTCCTTAAGATACATAAGCTGCTTGGCTTGGAATTGATCATTTCTGAAATCCTTGTTTTGAAAAGTTGCTGTTGATTTGGTGTTTACTCGGAATTAAGACTCTGAAAATTTATAGTGGAGTCAATTATTTCAACCATGTGGGTGAGACCCAGGTTGTTACAAATATTGAATAAATACAGCTTTAAAAAATTTCTGGAGTGTCCATTTTCCAGCCACATGGCCCCTGGTGTTAAATCTGGAAACAGTATTGGCCATCTTTCCCTCAACTTTTAGGAAATTGTTAGTTTTCTTTATGGCTTATTGCATACAGCTGATGATCCTTTTCTTTCGGAGTACTGATAAAACATTTTTTTTCCAGCTTAGTCTTATAGAAAAATGACATTCTAACTCACGTACATAAAAGTACATGGGTACCATTCATGTATATAGAAACAATGACATAGCCATTCGTATCACCAGAGGTCCAAGTCTGAGAACCAGAGGTCCACCAGGCCCAGGCATATGTCACAACCACAACGATGAACATTTCCCGAGTGCCCACTATGGGTAGTTCGCTTATCAGCATCTTGGATGTCTCCAAGTTCTCCAGAATGTCAAGATTTTAGAAAACAAGCAAACGAAAAACCAACCTATAGTCTCACCCCACAAATGGTTGTCACCCCATCTGCGCTCTGCAAAGATCCTTGGTTAGAGGCCTATGGTCCTCCAATTCCCCTCTGACTTGGTTATTGCCTGATTGGTTTTTTCACCTCCATTCTTTCATTTCCTTTCTACTCTTTCCCTCTCTTTTCTGTCTGGTGTTACCCCATTGTACAGCAATTATCTTAACTCCTTCACAGACCCACAGCACTTCCCATTCAAAGCTGTGCACAAAAAAGACTTTTACTAGAGGTTTAGTACTCTGAAGGGAGTGACGCAAGCAAGGTTTTTAATTCTCTGTGTGTCTCCTGTAGCCTCACAGTTAGAAGTATGCCATAGATACAGGAAGATTGAAAGCCACTGCTCTACACTTTTACTCAAATTGGGAAAAAATGGCATTTTTATGTGGAGTAAAAGTCGATCTGACTCACTAAGAGCTACTATAAATGGGATGACTCCAACTTCCTAACAATATTTAACTTAATGATAGTAACTCAAGAATGGTTTTGCGAACTGATGAATTCTAGGTATAGAATACATACTCAGACATATGCACACATGAATTTCAATAGCTTAAGACAGTGGTTCCCATCACCTTCACCAGTCACTTGTGAAGTACCTGACCTAAGAGGTGAAGTGACTGGTGAAGTACCTGACCTAAGAGGCTTAAAATCTTTGAAATAAGTGAATTGAAATATATTGTTTAGATCTAAATAGCTAGACGAATTTTAGAAATATTTAAATATCAAGTCAAAGACAAGTGTTAGGGGGAAAAAAAGATATTCTGCTTGCTAGAATTACTCCATAATAGGATGCTATCAATTTCTTTGACAAGCCAAAAGATTTTAAAGGAAATGGGAAGCTCTTTTCAATTGAGCTGGCCAAAAGGTTTGTAAATTTTCAGGGTTTGAAATGTCTGAATCTCTTTTGCACATAGCAGGAAAAACGAAGGGTGAAATTTTGATTGATTTTCTTTAATGAGGATAATCTGAGCTTAGGAAGCCATAAAGCAAAATTGGAGATGGTTTTAATCCCATCTCATGATTTATTTGTAGATTACTGAAACTGTAGTTAATAGAAATTATATTTCAGAAATAAAGAGTAATTTCCCCTCCTGGACTTCTTCAGCCAAATATTCCTAGATGATTGTGCTTATCTCAATTATTTAGGACCCAGGGACAAACCTCTGCCCCATGCTTTTGGAAGTATCCTTCATAGCAAATTAGAGATACGGTAATCCCCCTTGATCCGCAGTTTCACTTTCCTTTCACGCTTTCAGTTACCCATTGTCAACCACAGTCCAAAAATGTTACATGGAAAATTCCAGAAATAAACAATTGATACGTTTTAAATTGCAAGGCATTTTGAATAGTGTGATAAAATCTCACGCTGCCCCGCTCTGTCCAGCCGAGAGGTGAACCATCCTTTGTCCAGAGTATCCACGCTATATATGTTACCCACCCGTTAGTCATTTAGTGGTCATCTCAGTTATCAGACCGACTGTCACGTATTGTAGTTCAAGTAACCCTTATTTTACTTAATGCCACATTCACATAACTGTTATTACAGTATATTGTCATAATTGTTCTATTTTATTATTAGTTATTATTGTTAATCTCTTGTCATGCCTAATTTATAAATTGAACTTTATCACAGGTATATATGGATAGAAAAAAAATAGTATATAGAGGGTTTGGTACTATCTGCAGTTTTAGGCATCCACTTGGATCTTAGAACATATCTCCTTCGGATAAGGGAGGGACTACTGTAATTTCCCCCGATCCACAGGTTAAAATATTGGCAATACTTATTATTATTAGGAACAAGTTTATATGCTTAAATCTTGCCAGTTTCAGCATAAACACTGACAATGATAAGTTGAGCTGATGAAAACCAATCAATACTATTTCCCACACTTCACTTCTGTAATGTTTCACAGGATTACAGGTGATTAACTACAGAAGAATATGTCAGCAGTAAAAATTAGTGTTATCTGTGGTCCATGTTTATTGGTTATTTAATTCTTATAAGTCAAATTATTTTGACTTAATGTGATTTTAAATTATATTTAAATGACCCAAATCCAAAGCAAAATATTAGTTAAGATGTAAAGCTCCAATATTCATGACAAATGAACTTTAACTTAGATTTATCTTTTGCCGTAAGTTAACTGTATTACCTACAGTTATAAGCTTGTATAATTTAAAATATGAGAAAGAAAATTCTTCATCCTAGGTGAACAAAGCCTCTGACTTAAGAAATGTTCAGCTTCAGCAAACCTTGTTTTAGATAAAAGTGAATCTGAAGGGGGCTGTGAAATATGTGGACAAAACAAAAACAAAAAGCAGAAAACCTACCACCACCACCAAACAGCCACCACCACCACCTAGCGCGCACACACACACACTTACACCCACACCCCCACCCCCCAAAACCAACCAACCAACCAACCAATCAATTGGGGAGACACATTTCTGGGAGTTCTGGTGGAGTCAGGGATCCCAGGCGGTGGAACAGTGATCTACTGCAATATTTCTCAGAGGAGGTTCTGTGGGTGGATAACCCCTTTAGGATGCTTGTCATGCAGGGTGTCATGCGGGGTCTTTGGTCCTGCTCCCCACATAAGAACGCAGGACATGGTGAAGCCAAAAAGGAACACCCATGGAGCCATAGATAGTGGAGTCATACCACTATATTCTAGCTGGCGGCTGAGTTGGAGACACAGGAAGCAGGAGCCATACTATCTGCAACCTGCCGTCCACTTCTCTCTGCCAACCAACCCCACTTGCTAGCTGCAATCCGCTCTCTGCCACCTGCGAACTGCAATCCGCTCTTGCAGGCCCAGCCACCATCTTCTTGCTAGCCCCCATTTGCTGCTAGCGTAGCCATTGCAGTTATATGAGTGGCCAACGACTCACTGGTTACAGCTGACAGCCAACTAGCTACAGCTGATGGCCATCGAATCACAGTTGATGGCCATTTACTACCCGAGTGAGCACCTTTACACGTGAGGGCGAGAGCCTGGAAACTGCACTCCTGGCTCTGTCCCCACAATACTCTACTGAAAAAGCGTTGTGAGGACAAAGAAATCTGAAAAGTGCTGCATACTTCACTTCTCCTTGGAGATTTCCTATGCATGTTAGTCTGTTAAAGCCACTGAGAACTTCTCCAGAAAAGACAAATGACTATTTCTGCTTCTCCAGTATTTTCCAACATCGTTTGACCATGGGCTTCTTGCCCACTCCCATTAAATTGATTAACCTTGAATGGAATTTGTTTCTTGGAACACACTTTGAGAAATGCTGATCCTTGATGTGAAAGGCTGACAATGGGAAGAAAAGAATCTGCACAGAGCAAAAGAGAGGAAACACTGAGTGCCAGAGAACCCGAACTCCAGCAGGACGCCGTGACCTCTGCTGCCCACCGCACAGTGTCTGTGATGTCATCTTGAATTGACACGAGGCATCATAGATTCCTTCTCCCCTCTGCAACTGAGTGCCTTGGACAATTAACTTCTCAACCTGAATCTCAATCTTCTCAATTGTAAACTCAGCGTTTAGAGAAATAATCTTGACTGTCTTTCTAGGTCCAATTAGATGGTTCTATCTCAACTATCATAATGGAAGAAAAAGAAAATAGGATTTGCTTGACAAGAGTTCTCTTTATGACTGACTTTTCTGGAATGCAAAATAAATGATGTTGAAAATAGAAATCCTATAATAGAACCACATGTGGATAGGTGAGTCTTAATCCTCACCATTCTGGCCATTTTGATGGAAAATTCAGTCACAGGACGCAACCTGGAATAAACGTAGTTTCAGTACTATACTTGCTATCATTAAACATTTTTTCTGTTTTTTAAAAAGAACAGTCCATGTCATGCAGGGTGTCATGCGGGATCTCAGCCCCCACTTCCCACACAAGAATGCAGGATATGGTGAGGCCAAAAAGGAACACCCACGGAGCCAGAGATAGGGGAATCATACCACTATAGTCTCGCTGGCGGCTGGGTCAGAGACACAGGAAGCAGGAACCACATGATCCGCAACCCACTGTCTGCTCCTCTGCCAACCAACCAATCCCACTTGCTAGCTGCAATCCGCCCTACGAACTGCAATCTGCGCTTGCTAGCTCAGCCACCATCCGCTGCTAGCCGTGGCAGTTATATGAGTGGCCAGTGGCTCACTGGTCACAGCTGACAGCCAAATAGCCACAGCTGATGGCCATCTACTACCCGAGCCAGCACCTTTCCATGTGAGGCCGAGAGCCTGGAAACTGCTCTCCTGGCTCTGTCCCCACAGTCCAGAAACTTTCAGCAGCTAGATCTTTAATTAAAGCCAAAAGGCGACTTTAAAATTACTTCTTTAAATTAATTGTCCTTTAGGTTGTACAATCTGTGACTACGCTATTCTTGGTTATTAAACATAGTTTGTACTTCAGAAAAATCAAGATGTGGTTGAAATGACTATATAAATGAAGCTAAATCTAAAAATATGGAGAAATACAATAGGGCATGTTATTTTGCAAAAGTGTCTACGTACTTTGCATGTGTCAGTATTTACCTTTAATGGAAAATAAAATTAAGTTAATTGGAGTGCACTTCCAATTGCCAGGGAACCTACATTCATCTGATGCCATCTATCAGCTGGCAGTTGTTTTTCATAATTTCCATTACCTGGGCTCTGTATTTAAATAACAATTTAGAGGTTGAACACTTAAATCACTTTCAGGTTGCATCCTGAATTATATGAAATAAGAAACTGAATCAGTCCCAAAATTGGTACCAAATTATCTTAAGATATATTTCCATATTGAACCAAACTAGTTTTTCAGGTTCCATCTATAATAGGCAGTTTCAGATATAATGTTCAGTACACATTTATTAGAAAAGCAGAAGTCAAAGTCTTGAACATGGAAACTAATAAATAATAATATAGACTCCTCCCCACTGGTACATGTGCCATTAGGCAAAACTTCAGCTCTCTCATCGTGCTGGATTTAATCTATATCAGTGGTTTTCAATCAGGACTGTACATTAGATTTTCTAGGGGAGGTTTTAAAATTTCCTGATGCCCAAGTTGCACCTGAGACCAATCAAATCACTCTTGGGGGGTGGAAGCTGGGCATCAATATTATTATACACTTTCCAGGAGATTCTAATAAGCAGTGAAATTTGGTAAGCAGTGAAGCATTAATAGCCCAGTCAATAAATTTTCAAGTAAAGTTGCTGTACCATTTTGGTTTGAAATTGGCAGTGTGAAGCACACCAGTTTCTCTTTTTCAATTCTTCTGTCGTAATCACCAACAGAAATGAAGCTACTCCTTTAAAAAAGACAAATAAAATATAACAAGTGGATAATAAGACCTTGTGATAGATAACTTTTGGAGTGTCTGCTTGGTTCACAAGAAATTCTTTGACTGCCTTCCCCTCTTACTCCATCCACAATAGAAGGTTCTGGTGGCCATTGGACCAAATTGGGCCAATTGGAATTTTGAATTTTTGAATTGAAATTGAGAGGTAATATTTCTATATGGTTGAATGTATGGGGAATGGCTGTGTTCTGGCACTTGGACTGAATTGCTGAGAAAGTTACAGGGAGAGAGAAAGAGAAGAGAAAACAGGAGAAAAGAGATAAGCAAAATGAATTAGAGGTAACAGTGCTTTTGTACATTCCCAGGGTAGACATCTGTCGTTTTTGCCTGCTTGCCATCCCTCTCTATCTTGTTAACCGGGTCCTCTTCTCCTGCAGAGACTATCTCACTCCCATTTCATATGGGCTGGGAATAACAGAGAGGTCAAACCTACTAGCCTCTTGCTCCTTGAGCAGAGACTCAAGGCAGGAAAAGGTGGCACTGTCATTTTGGTGATTATCACCAGGAGAAACTGTTAGTTTCTGCTACAGAATCCCTGGAGCTACTCTGATCCCCGTGCCTCCTAGGGTCTGATTGTTCAACAAGTCTTTGAATTCTGGGGTCAAGGGTGTCTGTTGCTTGCAATTCAAGAATCCTAAAAGTTTTCTATAGTTTTTTGGTCCTAGCTCAAGCCCATTTGGAGGCTTTGTAGCTTTCTGCTTTGGGGTTCATGAGGCACTCTTAAGTCCTTATTGTCATTCGGGAGACTCTGCTCGCTGTGCCATGTGTCATGCAGGGCGGCTTGTGGGATCTCTGCTCCTGCTCCCCACATAACAATGCAGGACACGGTGAGGCCAAAAAGGAACACCCACAGAGCTATAGATAGGAAAGTCACACCACTTTATTCTCGCTGGCAGCTGGGTTGGAGACACAGGAAGCAGGAGCCACACTGTCCACAACCTACCGTGCTAACTGCAATCTGCACTTGCTAGCTCAGCCCCCACCTTCTTGCTAGCCCCCATTTGCTGCTAGCGTAGCCACAGCAGTTATATTAGTGGCCAATGGCTCACTGATTACAGCTGACGGCCAACTAGCCACAGCTGATGGCCATCCAATCACAGTTGATGGCCATTTACTACCTGAGCCAGCACCTTTCCATGTGAGGCCGAGAGCCTGGAAACTGCACTCCTGGCTCTGTCCCCACACTTATTTTTTAGCTTATGATGTTTTTAATATTTGTAACTACATGTCTTAACTGGTACAGACTTTTAATTGACTCCCCTATTTATGTGGATGGTCCCGAGACTGACTAAAGCAGGAACAAGGCTTTCTGAGCCCTATTCCAATCTTCAAGGGTATAATCAAGATAACACAACTAGTTTATCATTCTGAATGCTTTCTGAAGCCTCAGATATTTACTTGCATTTTGTAACTACAAAGATCTTGGAGAGAAATTCATAACAAAGGTATACTTTATGAACAATAGGATTAAAAGCTTATCATACACAAACATCGTTCTAAATAATGTATGATTCTTTGAACAGGAGCCCAAATCTACTCCTGCAAAAAAGAGCTCTTACTTCCTCTATCAAGCAACATTAAATGAAATTATAGTACTGCCATTAAATCCAACTATACACCAATAATTTTTCATTTCCAATGTTACTCTTCTTTATTAAAAATCGTTATTAAATAACAAAATATGCCAGCTAATATAAGTACTTCCTTGAGTTCACTATCAAAATGCTTGGCACACAATCAAGGGCATCTACTCAAATTCAGGACACACACGATTTCTTCCTTCTGATGCAGCAAGCAGAATTACAGTGACATAACCTTGAAGACCAAAGGAAACCTCCCAGTTTCTCTAGGCCCAACTTACAGAAGTAGTGAGGTGTATGGGGTGTTCAAATGGGTGACTTCTTCTTAAATCAGGATTCATGGAAATAGATTTGGATCATATTAAAATTCAGAGATAACAGGTAAAAAAAAAAAGCAAAGCACAGCACTAAGCAGCTTAAGTGATTAACAATGTTGTGATCTTTGGCAAACTCTGGATTAACCATAATGAAATGGAAGTAGTGGGGCCAGTGCCAATAAAACGTGATCATAAAGTCTGATCAGTTTGTAACATTTCGTTTTCTAAGAGTACAAGGAAAGGTAAATATCACCTAGAAATATTCTGGTAAAGAAAATGGGGTTAATGAAAACAAGCAGTTTAAAAAGTATTCTTCTGGGAGATCCAAGATGGTGGAGTAGATAAACATTGGGCCTACTTCCTTTCATGAACACATTAAAATTACAACTAAATTCTAGAACAATCAACCTGGAAAACCATCTGAAGTCTGGCTGAACAGAAGTTTTATAACTAAGGATTAAAGAAGCCACGTCAAGACTGGTAGCGGGATGGAGACATGAAACGCCACTTTCTGGGTGGAGGTTGAGAATCAGGAGGGGTCTCTCCACTGCAGAGTTTCCCACAGGAAAAGTGAGGGACCCCAGCCTGAGCATTGGTGCCGGAAAGAGGAGCCCCCACAACATCCGGCTGTGTAAAACAGTGGCGATTCTGACCATCTGGGTGGAATGGAAGGCTGTGGGAAACCCAGACATCCTCTTAAACAGCCCGCGCACAGCCTCACTCACTCGCAAGCACTCACCTTGGGCTCCGGCGGAGGGATGGTGACTTGGGAGGCACTGGAGCCACATGGGGAGGTAGACTGAGGTGTGTGGCATCAGGGGGAGGACTGGAGGACAGTCAGCATTTTCCCTGTGTGAGGTTATCCTTCTGTGCAGCTGGCAGGCAGGTGCCATCTTTCCTGTGTTGAGCCCGCCCCCACAGGCCAAATCTGAATCTGATTGGTCTGGTGAGCCTTGCTGTTCCACCCTGGTGACTCACTGAGACCCTGTTCCACCCAACTCACCCAACACCTGAGGCCCTTTCTGGTGAGGAGCCAGCCCTGCCCAAGTTGCACTCTTTCTTAGAAAACTATCGGATTCTGTGGGTCCAAGGTGGGTGGCAGCTGGCAACTGAGACTTATGCTGAGTAGCTCTAGGCTCAGCTAAACCAGAGTCTACTAAACCAGAGTCTACTAAACGGGAACTAAACCAGAGTCTACATTAACCTGGTGACCAAGACTCTTCCTACTCTAGTGATTCCCTGAGACCCTGCCTCACACAACTCGCATAAGGCATGAGGCTTTATCAGTGGCTAAACCTTAAGGGAGTTGGCAGGTGGCAGCAGGCCTCAGGGTGTCCTGGCTTTTTGCAGAGCTACCCCAGACCTGGTACTGGTGGCAGATGTTCTTAGTTTGCAGTGTGGCTTCTCCCACATACCTCCAATTTTATCACAGGCAGCAAACAACCACAGAAAGCTTTGTAGCTCCTACCAGGTAGTCCCTGGCTGGTCACAGGTAGGGGGTGACATGGCCTGCACCAGAGACCCTCCCAAGAGGCCCCAGAACCAACATACTTGGAGGCTGGCTTCAGACCACAGCAGAGCACCACCAAATTATCCCCACAAGCAGCACATACAAAAAGCAGTCCCAACAGGCACCAGAGCCTGCTGGGGTGAATCCCACTCCCTGGGGTAAGCCCCCTGCACAGCAGCTCGTAAGCTGTAAGATGTATGTAGCCAAACCCCACAGCCAATCAGCCTCAGGTTCAATCCCACCCTCTGACATGCCAATAGCAATCAAGGCTCATATATAACAGGAGGACACATACAACCCGCACAAGGGAAAAGCATCCAGCTTAGGTGACCAGAGAGACTGTGCCAGGGCCACCAAGGGCACCTACTACATAAAGCCACCCAGCCAAGACTGGAAGATGTAGCAGATCCACATAATACATAGAAATAAACACAGAGAGGCAGCCAAAATGAGGAAACAAAGAAATACGTCCCAAATAAAAGAAGAGCAGAAAACTCCAGAAAAAGAACTGAACAAAATGGAAGCAAGCAACATACCAGAGATAGAATTCAAAATAATGGTTATAAGGATGCTCAAGGAACTTAGTGAGAACTTCAACAAAGAGATAGCAAGCATAAAAAAGGAAATAGAAACCATAAAAAAGAACCAGTGAGAAGTGAAGAATATACTAATTGAAGAATACACTAGAAGGAAACACTAGCACACTAGATGAAACAGAGGATCAAATCAGCGATTTGCAAGACAAGGCAGCAGAAAGGAAAAAGAGTCCAAAAGAATGAGTAGAGTTTAAGAGATCTCTGGGACAACATCAAGCATAACAACATTTGCATCATAAAGGTACCAGGAGAAGAGAGACAGCAAGGGATTGAGAACCTATTTGAAGAAATAATGACTGAAAATTCTCCTAAACTGGTAAAGTAAAAGTCCAGGAAGTGCAGAGAATCCAAACAAGATGAATCTAAACAGACCCACACCAAGACACATTATAATTAAAATGGCAAAGGTTAAAGACAAAGAAAGAATCCTAAAAGCAGAAAGAGAAAAGCAACTAGTAACTTATAAGGGAGCTCCCAGAAGACTGTCAGCTGATCTCTCAACAGAAACTTTGCAGGCCAGAAGGGATTGGCACAAAATAGTCAATGTGATGAAAAGTAAGGACCTACTACCGAGGGTAGTCTACCCGGCAAGGCTATCATTTAAAATCGAAGGACAGATAAAGAGCTTCCCAGACAAGAAAAAGCTAAAGAAACCAGTATTACAAGGACTCTTACAGGGACTTTTTTAAGACAGAAAAATAAAATCAAAGTTATGAATAATAAAATGACAATAGCTACATCTCTATCAACAATTACTTTCAATGTAAATGGATTAAATGCTCCAATCAAAAGATATTGGAGAGCTGAATGGAGAAGAAACAAGTCCCTTACATATGCTTCCTATAAGAGACTCACTTCAGATTGAAAGACACACAACACATACTGAAAGTAATGGGATGGAAAAAGTTATTTCATGAAAATGGAAACAAACAAACAAAAAACAAAAAAATCTGGGTTAGCAATACTGAAACCAGACAACATAGACTTTAAAACAAAGGCTATAAGAAGAGACAAAGAAGGACTCAGTAATCACACTTCAGGGTATTTATCTGAAGAAACCCAAAACACTACTTCGAGGGGACCTGTGCATCCATATGTTCACTGCATATTGTTTTCAATGGCCAAGATGTGATGGCAGCCTGGGTGTCTGTCAATGGAAGAATGGGTAAAGAGTAGGTGGTACATGTATACAATAGAATGTTGCTTGGCCAGGGAAGGGAATGGGTTCTTGCCATCTGCAGCGGCATAAATGAACCTAGAGAATATTTTCTTGAGTGGAGTATATCAGACAGAGAAAGATAGATGCAATGTTATTTTGCTTATATGTGGAATCTAAAGAACAAAAACAAACAAACAAACAAACAAAATCCCCCAGAATCAAACTCATAGATACAGAAAACATTTTGATGGTTGCCAGATGGGAGGGGGCTTGGAGGTGTGGGTGAAAAAAGGGGAAGAAATTAAGAAGTACAAATTGGTTGTTACAAAGTAGTTATGGGGATGTAAGGTATAGCATAAGGAATATTGTCAATAATATGGTAATAAATATGTATGGTGTCAGATGGGGACTAGATTTGTTGGTATGATAGATGGGAGGAGGTTGTGTGGCAGGGTGAAAAAGGTGAAGGGATTAAGAAGTATAAATTAATAGTAACAAAATAGTCATGGGGATGTAAAGTAAAGCACAGAGAATATAGTCAGTGATATGGTAATAACTATGTACGGTGCCAGGTGGGTACTAGACTAGTCAGGGGGATCACTTCTTAAATCATATAAATGTCTAACCACTATGTTGTACACCTGAAATTAATATAAAATAATATTAAATGTCAACTGGAATTGAAAAATTAAAAAAGGGGGGAGAAGGAGAATGGGAATAAGAGGTTCAAATCTCCAGGTATAAAACAAATGAGTTATGGGGATGTAACATACAGCATAGAGAATATAGTCAATAATATTGTGATAGCGTGCTACAGTGTCAGCTGGTTGCTGGACTTATCAGGCTGATCATTTCTTTAGGTTTATAAATATTGAATAACTGTGGTGTACCTCTGAAACTAATATAATATTGTATGTGAGCTATAGTTTTAAAAATCTTTTAAAAAATAAGAGATATTTTTTGATCATCATACTTTATTTTTAATACAAATAGATAGTAAAATAAAAGGTACCCAGATATCTTTTAAACAAGAATACATTTTCTGTATACCAAGCCATCATTTACAGATTAATACTGCAAAAATTTTGAATTAATAACTCTTAATTTGTTTACATAAAATTATATAAAATAAACAAAATTATATGTAGGACAAGAACCAACAAATACGAACCACTTCAAAGTCCTAAAATCTTGTCTCTGTATTCCTTCACAGTTCCAAAAAGTCACATGCATCTACAAAAGGAATGTTGGTATTATTAACAGTGAACATTATTTACAAAACTAATCCCAGTTACTTTTGATTCTGTGGGCCAGCCTGACACACACATTGTGGTGTCAACAGAATCAGAACTTCTGTCCGGCTCTGCCTAGGGGTGGCCATGCTTTGCCCTGGAAGGAGAGATTACACCAACTCGTAGTATTTCCCAGTCTGGGGATCAAAGTAACAGTTCAGACATGGGTCATACAGCAGAGTCAGCACTTCCTCGTCCTCTTCTATACTCAGGTCTTCTTCACCTGTGGGAAGGGGAACCATAGACAGTTAGCTGCTGGCCTGGCCGGGAATTGCTAAATGGCAACGTCAGAAGGGCAGTGCACAGGAGTCACCATCTCTCCTGGGAGACTTCTGTTATGTGGGCAGAATGGCAATGCTGGAAAGAGGGGGAGCCTTGCCGCCATGATGAGACCATGCAGTGCAAGACAGAAAAGAAACAGTGATCACAACGGCAGCTTCACTATAAAGGATAAGGAAAACCAAGCGTGGAGAACTGGCAGGGAGGGCAAAGGAGAAGGGAGAGGGCCAAAGGACTAATGGGTTATGGTAATCAGGACTGGGGAAACTGGAGCAAGATCCAAAACTTTATGATCACGGTTCTAGACTTCTTCATGGGCCAGAGCTGTACACATGCAAAACACTGCAAACTGGATGACATAATAAAGAACTCAGTTCCCATTCCTACATCCTAAAAAGACTACTGAATAAACATGAATTGAAATAAAATGTTGCTTAGAAATATAAGACACATAAAGCATACAACACAGATGGAAAACACAATGTCAGGTGATCTGTAATTTAATCAGTGGTAGGAAGGTCTGTCAAGTTTGCTGGGAATATGAACATGGCTTGAGGTGTTTTTTTTTGTTGTTGTTGTTGTTGTGACAGTCATTTGCATGGTTTGGATGAAGAGAGCTCCTACAGCCTAAGTTATTTAGCAAGGTTTGGCTGGTTTCCAACAAATGGCATGGACTGAAAGAAAATTGTTTTACGAGGCTGTTTCCTGTGTACCTTATGTGTGCCCAGTATTGTGCTAAGTACTTGGGTACTTGATGCCATCATAGCAAATGAGTGCCTTCTGAGTACTTCTGAAAATCCAACAATAGGAGTTCTGAGGCTGAGGCTGGGAGGGCAAGACCTCCCTGAGCTGGAGAAAATCAGAGCAGGCTCAGGCAGGAAGGGGTGATTAAGACAACCTCCTCTCTCTGCCTTAGCACAGGTGACTAAGGACCACAGAAACCAAACTTGTGGGTCACGAACTCACCAGGGTCAGTTCTGGAAGGTGGTGGGCAAAGGACAGTGCTGGTACGTCATAGAGGCTCAATAAATACTGAATGTTTTTTGAAAGGGTGAGTAAATGATTGTGAAACAAAGCCCGTGATCTTAAGTGTCACTGCCCAGAGTGAAGGAAGTCAGTGGTAATGGTGGGATTACATCTTACCAAACAAAATCAGATCAAACTGGTGCATGGATACTGTCAGGGCAGTGACAAACTGGAGTTATGTCCAAGGAAGGGAGCCAAGATGGGGTCCCAAACTGTACCAGGGCCTGTTTCTTCAGCCATTCTTCTGCCCATCTTCTGATCATTCAAAAACATTTAGCTCGATCCTTCCCGGTGCCAAGCACTGAGCTAGATGTTGAGGATGTGATGTTATAAGAAACAGGCCCTGTTCTCAAGGAGTGTGCAGTGACATGGGCAAAACAGGAAATCAGCTGACTCCCTTGAGTTGCATGTAGTTCTAGCAATTCTTAAAAAATGGACTTTAACAGAGGAACGATTATGTCTGCCTTGCTTCCTAACATCCTGGTAGAGCCCTCGCCGGCTTAGACAGCAGTCTCTCACACAGTAGTTCATTTGACCCTCATGATCCTGTGAAATTGGCAGGAATTATTGCGCCCAATTTACAGATGAAGAATCGGGGTCTGCAAAATTAAATAGCTCAGCTGAAGTCACTTGGTGAGTCGGAGGCAGAGTCAGGGATGAACTTGGGTTTTCAGACTCTCAGTTCAGTGCTCTTTTGAACATAATGGCTTGATGTTTTTACTAAGAAGGTGGTGTAACACATTCAATTATGAGCTATCACATTACGGGAATTTAAACATGAAAAAGAATAAGAAATTGTAACAGTGTCCCACATGTAAAAAAATCAGGTTTGGAAACAAAAGAAATTTGATTTGTCATATTTGAAAAATCACTGACAAAGATGAGAGTCCATGTGGGAGAGCAGAGGCAAATAGCTCAATAAGCCTGAAGGGACTGGGCTTATTAAATCCAGAAAAGAGCAAGCTTAATGGCAGCGACAGCAGACCTTCTGGCTTCAAGTCCATAGAAGAGGGGCAAATGAGAGAGAAATGAAGATTCTGTGGGGTTGCAGGAGGAAGCAATAGGATCAATGGGTAGTTTCAAGGAGATAGATTTTGGCTCAACACAAGGAAGAATTTTCTAAACTTTAGAGCTGACCAGGAAATGGAACGTGGACTCGAGGGAGGGGGAAGCTGGAACTAGGACGACCATTTGTGTGAGCTTTAGTAGATGAACCCTGTACAGGGCAGGGGACCAGATCCAACTGTCCCTGCGGTGCCTTGATGAGTCTCTGGGATGCTTGGCTGCAGTGGCTTATGTCCTTGAAGTATGACAGGACTTAGCTAATGGCCACATTAACAGTGGCAGCTGACCTGAGCCCCGTGCACAGCTTCTTACTAAGAACAGGAGCTCAGAGAAGGCAGGTGCCCTTTCTTTTCCTGTCTATTGTTATCTTAAGAGTGGTCCCCAGGGCTTGGCCTCCACCTCCTTCCTCTAAGTAGGAGAGGTTGGGAATGCTTTTCAAGTGGTTGTTTTATATCGAAGATGACCCCTTTTAGGTCACTCCTGCACATCAAAGGAGAATGTACACACCCTTCACTTTCAGATATTCGATCTATCATCCCTTTCATATTTGGGCTACTTCAGAGAACAGAACAAAATCAGTTTATCGGTAAATAACTACTGTATGCCTATTAGGTGACTGAGCAGTCTAGCTGTGGATGTGACAGTCTAGTTGTGGATGTGACATGCACACATGAAACAAAAGCAACTATTATATTAATGGTTAACAAGGAGTTAAAGTGGGAGTTGCAACTGCAGCAAGGCTAAGAACAGCCCTGAGCTCTAGAATCCAACAACCTGGGGATGGATGGGAGCTCCGCTGTTTCCTCCCCGGGTGACCTCAGGCTGGTTACAGGTTATTTCACCTCACTGAACCTTCACTTGCTCATTTATAAAATGGGAGCAACAATGTCCATTCCATAGGGTTTTGTGAAAGACTAAAATGGACACTGGATAATATGCATAGCACAGTGCACACGGTGCTTGTTCAATAAATGATCATTACTCTTACTATTAAGGATAACAACAATAATAAAATAAATCATGAACTATAAGCTATGACAGTTTTAGTAACTCAGAACAGGAACATTGATAAAACATAAAATATGAAGAAAAGGCTTCATAGAGACAGATCCCATTTCTACCGCTTCACAGCTGTGGGACATTGGGAAAATTCACCAGTCTGAGCCTCAGTTTCCTCAGATGTACAGTAAGGATAGTACCCGTTATAGTACCTATGAGAACTAAATAAGATAACAGCACACAAACAGTGAGTACTCAATAAATGTTGTTATAATCATCATCATGGAAAACATAAGATATCTGAGTTAGATATGAGTGGGGTATGTTCATTTCTACCTTATTCTCTACCCCCAAACTATATCTGTTTGATTGTTTATCAAAAGAAAAAAAATAGTGGATTTGAATGAAACACAAAGCTCCCAACTAGTTTTATATGGAACATTTGATGAATTCATCTTTCAATAGAAACAATTCGTATACCAAAAATCAAGTATTTTTCAAAAAGTAAAACGACTTTTTCCATCAGCTGTCATGTTAAAACCACACAGCACTGAGGTAAACGATTATGATCAAACAATCTCAGTTATTGGACATGTGATGTCTCGTTTTCACTCCAACACATGGGGGAGAATTCTGACCTCTGGCACGAAAGAGTTACATGCGATTAAATTGTTTAGTGCATTTTGTGCCTGACTTTCCAAGAAAGACAAAGTTTTAAGCTGATGTGATTTAATTAGAAAATTCAATTCTTTTTACAGCCAGTCAGGAATCTTTCGAGATGAAAATAACCATTGTTTTATCACCCAACTGCAAAGGGATGGGGTGGATCCAATTCCTCAGCAGAGGTTCTGCTACATAATACATACGAACCGAAGCAATAATTGCCATAGAAAGGCATTCGTTCCCACATAAATCACTACAGAACTGGGGTCTCTTGCATTACAACCATGGGATGAAGGCAGGTTTTGTGGTTTTTAGTACGAAAGCTTTAAATGGATGAATTTTAAAACTCTACCAACAACATTTGTACAAAAATTGGGTGGCATTATGTATAATTTTACATTGAAATAAGTGCTTTAAACGTGGATAAAAGGTTTTGTTTTCATTCTAACTTAATTTTCAAAGCCTCCGACTTACATCATTTTGCACTTGTACGCCCTATGTAATGAAATGATAATATCATTAAGCAATTACCTCTATGATGTCAAGCAATGGGAAATGTTTTGAAAGGTAATTATTGTGCATGGGTATGGGGTAATTTTCAATTATATTCTTGGATAGTGCAGAGTTTGTTTTTTTCCTCCCAAATGTGAAATTGCTCTATCTAGACTGGCTACAGAAACTCTAAGAGGACAAATTAACAAATAAAATCATTCTCTGCTACCAAACTAAGAGCAAATTACATTTTTACTCTTCTTATATAACAAAGCTATTTCTAGTAAAATAAAATGGCCTTTCAGATAATAATCTATTTACAAACTTTCAGCTTCGTCCACTTTGGAATTGGTTAGCAGCAATAATGGGAGAAAAACCAATGGAGCCAGACCAAAAGCAGCAATATTAGCTGCCCTCCCCTCGGTTAGAGCAGCTCAGGCAAATAATCCCTCCAGTTCACCTTTTGAAAGTCAATTAATATAAATGCTTAATTATCTATATTTAATGCATTTTAACTGCAGATAATAGAAAACCTACATGCATAAGCTAAGTTTTCAAGCTTGAAAATAAATGATGTGGCACCAGTTTATCAGATTTTAAATCCTGAATCAAGACACTGTACTTGATTTTCGATTTTCTGATGCTGCCATCTAGAATTTTTTTTTAAAAAAGTTAATGTATTTTCTCTTTTATAGATCTTGAAAACTGATTGACTGTATTTTTATGTGCATACAAATACACTATTGTTTAAACAATTCAATGGTGAGGGATCACCACTGGGAGCAGTCAGCCTTAGGATCAATAAAGATGACATTTTAGATAAGATTCTGCTGAGTACCAGGTGCTTGCAAACTCTTCCACCAACATATCTCACAGGAGGGCAAAATTAACTTGCAGTAAAACCTGAGAAAGTCCACTGTGAACTGCTGAATTTTGGTTTTCAGCAAATATGTGCACTCAAATGGGAGCAAGATAAATGACCAACAATGGAATAAAAAAAGGATGAAAAGATACTTTCTTCTTTTAGAAAGCTATATTGTGTTTTGGAAGGCAAATAACGTGCCATGATTATAGTTCAGGTTTTATTTCAGAAACAAGTACATCACCCCTTTTGTAAACACCTGTGATTGTGTTTTACTTGGAAAGTGCCATTTAAAGTGACATGTTGAAGGGTTTAGATGATTAAATAGGAGTTACTGCAATTTCATTATTTTTAGGCAGTCTCTACTTAATAAATGTGCAGTGATTCAAATGCGTGCTTGTATATCAAATCATCATGCTGTACACCTTCAACTTATACAATGTATTATGTCAATTATATCTCAATAAAGCTGGGAAAACCCCTAAAACATATATGTGGCTTTCAACTCTGAATGCATTTTGTTACACATGAAGGAAGGTCCCTAGCTGGACTATGAAACTCGGAAGCCTACAGAGCCCATAGTGTCTGGTTTCAGGCAAGGTGGCGACACTGCAGCTAGGGGAAAATGCATCCCAGTTCTAGCAAGGGAAGCTGGACCACATCCTGGGCCAGGACCCCTTCTGGGTGCATCTAGGGAATAAATAGGTGGGGGTGTGGCTCTGGAATAAGGGAGAGAGCCTCAGACACCAGCAATGTGTGTACTTCTCTACTGCAGGGTTCGCTCCCAGCACTCCAGAAAAGAAGGCATCTCCTTATACTCCTGAGAACACTGATTCCCAGCCCTCCCTCCCCCAATCACTTCTATGCAGAGAGGACACCCGAGGGACCCTGATAGCTGCATAAGAGAAAATATATTCCCGGCCCCAAGGTTCATCAGAGAACAAAAGGCAGAGGAAGGGGCGGGGACTCTGGATTCAAGAATATCATAAATAATAATCTTTTTAGAAGCTGTGAGTTGAGGTGGGGGCTCTGTGTCTAAGGAGAATACAAAAGAGAGTAATTTTTTTAATCCAGAAAGCTTCAATAAAGAGAACTTCCTAAATTAAAAAGAATCGCAATGGAGATTTCAGTCATACAGTTCTTATTGACCTACATGGGAA
Organism: Rhinolophus ferrumequinum; assembly: GCF_004115265.2. Classification (NCBI taxonomy): domain Eukaryota; kingdom Metazoa; phylum Chordata; class Mammalia; order Chiroptera; family Rhinolophidae; genus Rhinolophus; species Rhinolophus ferrumequinum. The sequence continues at coordinate 53,253,290 of NC_046300.1, forward strand.
TTCTGTGGTCCCATTGCAGACTGCCTCAACCGACAGGCCTGGGACACCGTTCTGCTCCACATTCAGTGGGTCTGTGACCCGGGCTGTGACCTTAACCTCACCTATACAGTGGGGACACAACATAGCCCCATGCCTGGGAGTGCTGGGACAAGTCATTGTGAGGTAATGCACAGAAAACTCGACACAGTGCCGGGCACACAGTAGGTGCTTTATTAATGCACACTATTACTTTTAATCACCACCAATATTGCTTTTTTGGGGGAAGGTCTCCTTTGTATCTTAAATAAATCTTCAAGATACATGGAAGATCCAAAAGGTAGACCAAATCAACCTTCTTTTTCCCATTGGCAGAAGGTTGACTTATTCAGTCATCAAATATTTATGGAGCGTTTACTATGTCCTGGGTGCCACGTCAAGCACTAGGGGTACCACAGTTGTTTGATGAAGGATAATGTCTGGTGAGGTAACTAATCAAACACATTTTAGAAGACTGCTTTAGAGTACGAGGTAAATGTCAAATAATTGGTGACAGGAAATAGGACTGTGACAGTTTTCTTCAGCTGGAGCCACACAGATGGCCAGATCCCCCCTCTCTGGTTAGCTCTGAGGAGCCATGCCATTTCTGTAAATTCTTTATTAGTAATTTGGATATCACATCTATGATATAAGCATCTGTTGCTGTTTATGTCTCGTGTGTGATTAATCAATTGTTCATAAAAGAATGGCCTATGTGGCTTTGCCATACAAAAGTTATAAACAGGTTATTTTTATGAGACTCTTTTGGCAACCCCAAAAGCCCTTGTTAGTCAATGCCTTTCTTAGTCAAGAGCTATGTAAACTGTGAGAGAGGTGTCGAGCCTAAAGGGAGAGGTCATTATTATTCCATTTTGGAGCTGGTAAGCATGAATAATTGAAGGGTCACATCTGTAAAGGAACAAATGTCAAAAACAAATTGACAACTATTTTTCAAGCAAAGTGTGGTTCATTTTCAAAAGGTCAGTTTTCTTGAAGTAAGTTCTGAAATCTTAAGTTCCCGTTTTCACATTTCACACGAGCTCCAGGAAAACACATTTCAGTAAGTGTTCAGGGCGCCCGTGCCCATGGTAATTGATATTCAGCAAGTGTACCATGGCCCAGGAGAAGCTTTGCAGAGCTGGCCATTTCTCCATCCTCTTGAACGGCACAGAGCACAGTCCTGCTCCTGCTGGCTGGTTGGCTCTGCTGGAAGCCAGGCTGTGCCCTTTAAGGTGCCATTCATACATGTGAGACATGCTGGCAAAGCAGAAACTGTGGCGGTGACACAAACTTGTACTGAATAAAGTAGCGTCTCAAGGGCAGGTATGATGATGGGTGCACGTACTTTTGTGTGGCCTGGGGCAAGTTTTCTAGAATTATGCGTTGGTCAGGCCAACTTTCTCTGCTATTAAAATGCAGTTATGTCTCCAGCAGCACGGGGGCATCTCGGCCTCCCCATGGAGGGGCTGTGGTTCAGCACATTACTTCCCTGCTCTAAGTCCCTGTGTCCAAGTGTAAAACGAGATAATAATAGTACCTACACCTAGTAGGCTCTTAGGAGAATTAAAGTGCACATGTAGGCCTAGGTCACAAGCAGAAGAAATAAACGTTAGCTATGATTGTTTTCATCCTAGAGGTCCGAAGGTGGGAGACCCCTTTTCCCCCTGAACCAGCCTTCAAAGCCACCTTCACATCCCAGCGCAATAGTTCTGCAGGAAAGCACTGGTGTGGAGGAAGACTGGGTGCTAATCCTAGCTTGGGCTCTGACATTTGACCTTGGGCAAGGTCAAACGGAGCAGGTTGGACTACATCAGTGTTTTTAACTGGTTCATCAGAATCCCAGGGCAGCGTTCGGAGACCCTCATAGTTCTGCTTTTCTCTCTTTTATATACTGGGATCCCACATGAAATTTCATTTGAAAGGGAAGTGCTCACTGCTTATAAATAAAGTTTAAGAACCACTGCATAATGTGATCTATAACTGTTTAATTGCTAAAATGTATGGGTCTAAGTTTAATACTCTCATTGTTGAATTTTAGAAATATACCTAATATACTAAAAAAAAAATTGGAATTAGGGAGAAAACTGAAAGTAAGAATTCAATGCATTACCTTACTTTTTCAAGGTTGTTAGGAGAAATGACCAGTTGAAGAACGTTTCTCTCCCTTCTTTCCTCCCTTTCTCCTTCCTGTCGTTCTTCTAGTGAGAATTTAGAGTATCTAATATACACCAGAAATTGCATAGGGTACTAGGGATCCAGGAGTGAGCAAACTGACAAAGTCTCTGCTCTTAAAAATTCATAGGTTATTTAGGACAAAAGACAATAAACAAGTAAACCAATCACAATTACAAACTGTGAAAAGGCTGTGAAGAAAACGTACAAGGTGAAGTGAGAGACTGACCTACTTAGATCAGATCGTCTAGAAAGGCCCTTAGGAAGATAGGCTACAAGCAAATACCCAGTCCTGGCAGTTCTGCAGCCCAGTGTTCTTGTCCTTCATTCAGCAATTCACTCCCAAGGCCTTGCCCTTGATCTGGCCAACAGTCACTGCACCTCTCAGCCCCTCCCACGGAGGCAGTACAGCTGCTTGTCATTCCTGACAAGCCTGGGTGGGAGGGGGAGGCAGGTCCAGGGCTGAAACAGGTTACCAGAGGTCTGACTTTTTTTTTCCTTAAAGAACTTAACTAGCTAGCCCTTGAGATGTTTTAATTTGTTTTTCCTGTTGATTAGGATTTCTCAATAGAAGAATAAACTTTCAATTCCTGGTTTTATATAAATTATTATTATTTTTCTTGAGTAGGTAAACTATCTACTTGGTTCAAAACCAGAAAAGTATAAAAATAGTGCTTGGCTCTGGGGCCAGGCTGCTTGGATTTAAATCCCAGGTCTGCTAATGACTGCTGTGTGATCTGGGGCAGGTTATTCAAGAACTGTGCCTCAGTTTCCTTAGCTGTGAAAAACAACCACACACATCAAAATAGTACCTTCCTCATGGAGGTGATGTGAGGACTAAATGTAACAACTTAATGTAGTGTCTGGCATACACTAAATGCTAATTTAATCATATTATGCAACAGAAACCCACGAAAAGTACTAGACTGCCCACAATTGTGCCTCCCTTCTCCTTCTAATGATACAAACTGGATAATTGAACCCATTATTTTTCTTTAACAAACACTTTGTAGGAACAGATGAAAATACTGCCTTGGTATATTCATAAGTATGACTGTATGCTTTATTGTCTAAAACTAAGCCAATGACATGTAAAGATTAACTTGATAGGAAACACTAGTTTTTGATAATATTAATTAGCTACAAACGAGCCAACCAGATTAGGAAAGTGGAAAAGGACCACTGATAAAAATCTAGGGTGATACAGAAAAATCTGGTGCAGAAGGGGCGCCAGAACTGGTTAACATTAGCCAGAATTATTTTTATCATTCTTTGAATCTAATTTGTTAATTTGCCTTTCGATGGACATTCTGTTTACTTTCAACATAATTGAGCTCCTGCTGTCAAAACAGCCCTTTGCAATGGCGACTTTAAGACATCCTTTCAGTCACTTATCACTAATATATATATATATCTTGTGTGCCTTTGCTCAAGGACCACACTCTCCGTTTCCTGTGTCTTATTTAGGACGCTTAACATAACATATTATTTGTTCCCTCACAGCAAGGTCTCCTCCTGACAGCCAGGATTCTATTTTTCTGTCATAAGTAATTATAAATGTACACCTCTAAAAAGATTCCCAATTTGAGGGGCATAATCTATTTCAGACAGTAAATCACACAGACATCTCTATCCCTTGGGCAGCCAAAACGCACGACTCAGATGTATGAGCTTTCACTCTGAATTCTCCGTACCTGAAGAAAAATGGGATGCTCCACTTTCTCCCTGGGGCAGTTAGGGGGAAAAAAAAACAACACCCAAAAAACTGGCACCTTTGTTGGAGCAATTTATATTGGTTTCAGTGTTTTTAAAAAAATCTCAAATACAGAGCTTCCATCTTTTAAATCCAACTCAGAGAACTGTCTCAGGGAGTCCCATTCTGAGGTTATTTGTCACTCCATACACACTTCAGATTCCCCATCTCTCCCATCTCAAGCCCTCTGTTTCCACCAAAGATTCTTTTTGTTCCTCCTCTATCCTCCTGAGAATCATGTTCCCTAGTCACAACCAGAAACTAATGGTTCAAACTAATGGCTCTTGCCAACAAAGGGAACTCCAGGCAAATTGTCATTCCTGCTTCCTTCCAATTTTTCCATTAATAACACCACTTATCATAGCTCTATGCGGGCCTTTGCTTTATGTCAACTATAACTGAAAACAAACAAACCCCAAATAATATCCCTAAGCACCCATATTTCTGTATTAACAAACATACGTATCTCAGTGATGTTGGAATATTGGGTCTGCTTTACAATAATACCAACTGCTAATATTTGGTAGACACCATTTGGAGTGCTTTGTATATAGTATACCTCATCGAATGTTTATGAAAAACCTTCAGGGGGGCAGTATTTTACAAATGTGGTAACCAAAATCCATAAAGGTCACCCAGCAGGAATTGGTGCAGCTGGAATTCAGATGAAGGTCAACTTGACACCAAAGCCATGCTCTTACTGCTTACACAATACTATGCCCGGGGCCTAACCTTTAAAAGAACAAGGACAATTTCTCTTATATTCTTTTTAGTTGCAAATAACCTATCATCCTGTAAAATGAGACACAAGTTTACTGTATCATTTTGGGTGTGTGAACCTAAGTGATCAGCATTTAATAAAAACAGTGGCATCTCAAAGTGACTGATTTTCTCTATCATTAATTATTTTTCTATGCATTAGCATGTTTCAGATTCCCACCTGGAGCACTCAAACTTCCAGAAGAATCCTGATGCTGCTCGGCTGGCTGCTGACCGGGAGGCACAATGGGTGGGCTGAGCATATTTAACCAGTCCCTAAAAAAGAAAAGAGGAAAGTAAATGAAAAAACATGTCTGTAAATCCATATATAGACTTGACTTTCCCCCTGGATTATTAATTCCCTGGGGCTTCCACAAAGAAACATTTTTCCTCCTTCATATTTCAGAAAGATAAGATTTCCAAAAATTCATATTCAGTTTTATACATCCGTTAATATAGAGTCAATCACTTAACTAACTACAGAGCAGCTCGGCTTACTGTGGGGTTACGTCCTGATAAAGCCATCATAAACTGAAAACACTGCTAAGTTGAAAATGCATTTCATACCCCTAACACACCAAACATCATAGCTTAGCCTAGCCTACCTTATACGTGCTCAGACACTTAACACTAGCCTACAGTTGGGCAAATCATTTAACGCAAAGCCTATTTTATAATAAAGTGTTGAATAGCTCATGTAATGTAGTATGCATATTGCTTTCAAATCACTGTAACGTCAAGAAATCATAAATTGAACCATCATAAGTTGGGGATTGTAGTGGTTCAATAAACACATCGACCAAATAAAGATACCGTTTCTCAAAAGTTTATTATTGTTGTTATTAAACTGTAGCACAGTTCCTCTCACATAAGAAAATTATTTTGATAACCCAGAAGAAATGCAGCAGAGACAAAGCTCCTTATGACCTTTGGGTAAGAAAGCCTGATGAAGTCACATGTCATATGTCACGAATGACAACATTGCACATGGTGATTCAAACCAGAAGTTAGTCTTGGCGCTCTCAAGGGCCCGCTGCAATGGTGGGCGTCAGTAGGCACTAATTCAGGGCTTCAGAGCAAAAGAAGGGAGTGTCAGGGAGGGTGAAGGGAGCTGGGCCCTTGAGTGACTCGCTCCTTCAGTTCTCCCATTACAAACAGGAACAAAACCACTCCAGAAAGCACCTTCTACATTCCCCGTCCCTCCCTCCATCTTCCAATCTCATTTCCCAATCTTACTTTCCTTTCTCCTCCATTGTTTTCCAGTCCCCTGCTCCCTCTAGTAGATACCTGGGTGGGTGTGATGCAAGTGGGTGACATCCAGAAGGCACGAGTCACTGTGCCTTCCATTTCAAGTCCTTCTCATCATCGCTAAACTTGCTACTGCATTTCTTCAGGGGAAGGGAGCAAGCAAGGGAACGGGAAGGGTTTTCCAACATGAGTTCTATTTCTTGCGTTGATACAGTACCCTATAGTTTACCTTACTCGCTCAACAGGAGCGTGTCCTCATGACTAAACAATTTCTTTCTAAATTTCTGTATGTCATACTATATCTATTAACACAGTGGGAGACAGTCCCAACTAAGAGCCCTGGCTCTCCAGGCCAATCCCAGCTCCATGTTTCCTAACATAAGAACTTGACCAACTCACTTAATATCGTAAGTCTCAGCTATAAAAAGGAGGTAATAATAGTACCTTAGTGTTTTTTTTTAAATTAAAGTTTATTGGGGTGACAATTGTTAGTAAAGTCACATAGATTTCAGGTATACAATTCTGTAATACTTCATCTATATATCACATTGTGTGTTCACCACCCAGAATGAGGGTAAAGGGGGTCAAATATATAGAGTTTTGTTGTTAGAATTAAATGAAAAAATGGATGAAAACCATTTGGCATGGATTTGGGTACCAAACTATACTCAATAAATTTCAGCTATGACCACTGTCATCTTCATTATCAATGAAGATCATCCTGTGGCTTTACATAAATGATAAACCACAGTCGGAGTTGGATTCTGTTAAAATTAAACCAGTGAAAAATGGTAGAAGGCTTGTAAGTCTATACAGTAGAGGTTTTCCTTGGAAGTCATTCACTCTTCTTGTATAAAAAGTATCTTAATGTAAAAATTACCATTTCTTATTTGTAATATTTTAAGATACTTTCAGTCAACTATTTACCTCAGCTATCACTAGATAATGGCTAGGGAAATAAGCAAGGTGTGTGTGCTGTGCAATTGAATTTCATAAAAACACATTAAGGACATCAAAAAGGATTTGTCACAGACTTCCAAGCTAATGGGGCATTTTCTGATAAGTGCCTTTTATGTAGTCCACTTAATTGTGGTAGACCAAAAATTCCTACATTATACAAAATTACAAGGTCACATACAAATTACCAGCCCAGTGACCTCATTACTCAGTAAGAATGATGGAGGGCAAGGATGAACAGGAGAAAAATAATGTTAGCATATGATGACAGCCCCAGAGACAAATTAGAAACTCTACACAATGGCAGTAGAAGCACCTACTCATGGTCCATAGACATGGGAAAAATGTAGGTGGAGGTTGTTGTGTGACTGTTACAAAAGGCAAGACATTTACTTATCAGGCTGATGATTTGATGAATGATTTTCTTTCTCAGCAGTAGCTATGAAAAATATAGGGATCTTCTTTTTCTGATTTTTTAAAAAAAATAATTTTAGATTTATCAAAAAGTTGCAAGAAGAACACAAAAATCTCCTACATATCCTTCACCCAAAGTCCCCAATTTAAACACTTTATTACATTTGCTATCTATCTATCTATCTATCTATCTATCTATCTATCTATCTATCTATCTATCTATCTATCTAATCATCTATCATTTCTCTATCTAAACAGGGGTTGGCAAAACGATGGAGCATGTGGGTGGGTTGGGCCCACTGCCTGTTTCCTATAGCCTGCGAACGAAGAATGCTTTTTACATTTTTAAATGGTTTAAAATATTTAAAATACTGTTTGATGACATACGATAATTACATAAAATTCAAATCTCAATGTCCATAAATAAACTTTTATTGACAGTTAAGTATTTATCTGGCCCTTTACAGAAAAAGTTTGATGATCCCTGATTTGTAATCATGGGTTCATACTGATTTCTCCAATATTAATACAATACCACATGTTTGTTCTCATCTTTCCTCTTTGCGAATTTGTAACTCCCTTCTGACAGTGAGAAACCTGGCTCCTATTATCCTCAATATATTTACTTATTTTCTGAACTACAGAACACGCCAAAAGTAGTTTCAGAATTGCTCAGCAAACAAAACAAAACCACCAATGAAAATCCCTAACCTACTGTCTAGGGTTCTCTGTTTATAATTCTTTTTATTCTTTAGTCAAAATATTATGTTCAAAATGTATGTGGCTTAGTTAATTTCCCCTCCCCTCTTCAGTGTGGTTACATAGAAGGTCCCCAACTTATGATGGTTCGACTTAACAATTTTTTGACTTCGTGATGGTGCAAAAGTGATAAGCGTCCTCCGAATTTTGATCTGTCCCTGGCTAACAGTATGTGGTGCAGTACCGTTCTGTTATGCTGGGCAGCGGCAGGGAGCGCAACTGGGTCCGCCATGTGATCACCAGGGTAAACAACTGATACTCTACAGCCTATTCACTGTGTTAGGTGAGTTCGCCCAGCTGTAGGCTAACGGAAGTGTTCTGAGCACGTGTAAGGCAGGCTAGGCTAAGTGATGAGATTCAGCAGGGTAGGTGTATGACATGCATTTTTGACTTACGATATTGATGACATTGGGACATCACCCCATTGTAAGTCAAGGAGCATCTGTATTATTCATTGGAAACAGAGCCATCAGCTTCTGTTTGTCTTCCATTTTAGGTGTTTTTTCTCCGTTCTTATTGATTTTGTTCCACCATTTCTATACTTTCCTCGTCTTTTGTACTTGATCCTGTTTGGTTGCTTTCCTCAGCTCTGGCCATAATCCTTTCTCCTAAGGAGAGCCTCTCTCAACCTGTTATGAAATCCTCTAGCTCCTTGGGGGATAAGTATCCTTTTCAGTCAAGCCTGTTCTCTGCACGCTCAGGTGCTTCTCCTTCCTCCTGCTTCCTCTCGTGGACTCAGGCAGGCCTCCCACCCCTGCATCTCCTTGTAAAACTGGAGAGTAAGAACTTCTAGGCATACCGACTGCTGAGTTCTATCACCAGAAGATGTGTTTTACTCAAGAGTTAAAATCATGGATTTATATTAAATATCATATATGAAAATATTACGTAGATGAAGAATAAATACCATCTTGTGAATTTTCACAATGGCCAGGGTTATCTAATATTGAAATCCTGGCCAAAAAAGAGCATTGACTGAGTCAGATACTTTTATAACTGGGGATAATGTCTTCAGTTGAGATGAACTATGGTTTCAGTTCCTTCATTTAAAACAAGATTTTGTTTACAAGACAATTTTATATACATTTATTTCATTAATGTGTTTCCTATAAATATTATGTATGTGTACACACATATACTCATATACACAAATATATGCGACCAACAGTTTAATCATCTCTCTATATATACAGTAACCATTTACTGAACTCCTGTGTGCCATGGCCCTGGGGAAGCAAAGAGCGCAGAGTCAGATGAAAGAAGTACGTTAGCCAACAGAAAATGACACCAGAACATGGGCTGTGCCCAAAGGCTCCTGTGGGCTGATAAGACCATCCATTTGTTCCCTTAAAGGAATCCCCTTGGAATGAAAACTATCTACAATCTTGTATACATTTACATATTTATTTGGGGGAGTAATTCTTTGAGAAATCTAAACCATAGCCATATTTATTATATAACTCTCATTTACAACACTGAGCTACCTGCTATCATGAAGTTCTGGGTCAGGAGCCCACTGAAACACTTATACAGGAGATCTTATGTTAGGAATTTAGCAATTTATAGCCAAGACAATGATATTTATCATTTGGTGCCAGCGTATATTTTTTATTCACTGAAAGAAGTTTGGGTTTAAAAAAAATCTGTGGCCAGGGAACAGACTGGGGAGTGGACTGGGAAATATCCCACTTTGAGGGGAATTCACAGACTCTTTTTAAAAGCTGGTGAAAACTGTTTCCCCAGGAAAATGTACGTAAATACCAAATTTGTCTTCCAATTTCAGGAGGTCAGAGATCATCCGGAGGCCATTCATGGACTCCTGGAAGCCCAAATTAAGAACATCTACGGGTTGGAATATCATGGAGGTAACGTATCTAGTAGTATAAAATCCATGGTTGGTAAAGTTTTCCTCTAAAAGGCCCGACAGTAAATAAGTGAGGCTTTACCAGCCAGGAGGTTTCTGTTACAACTATTCAACTCTGCTGTTGTAATGTGAAAGCAGACATAAGCAATAAGTAAATAAACAGGCATGGCATTGTTCTAATAAAATCTTACAAAACAAAAAAAAAATCCTGCCATGGGTAGGATTCGGCCCACAGGCTGCAGTTGAATGACCTTTATCTTACAGGCACGAACTGTGAAGTGGAACATTCTCAAGGCTCTTAGGAAAACTGCCCACTTTCCTCCTAAATGTCTTTTGAATCCAACTTTTTTACCATCTCTACTACTACCAAAGTCCAAGCAAATATCGTGCCTCACGTTATCTGTGGCCAAAGCTCTTGATTGATCCCTTCATAGTCATTCATTCTGGCTTCACTTCTCTGTTCTCCACACTATAGCCAAAATTCTAACCTGATTAGGTCAATCTTTTGTTTAAACCTTTCATTGTCATTGGGAAGCTTTTGTACTTGGGAGAAAAACCATAATCTTTATTCTGGTCTTTGAGGCTTTGTATAGGCTAGTCTATGTGTCTTTTATCAACCACATTTTGCATTATTCTCCCTCTAAATCACTGGGCGCCAGCCACATTGGTCTGCTCTCAATTCCTGGAATATGCCAAGCTCCCTACCATCATGGGGCCATCCCTAGGCTGTGCCCCCTTGTCTAGACCATGCTCTCATCCCCTGTTCCTCCCCTTCCTTGGCCTGGTGAAGTCGTACCCAACCTTCAGATTTTGTCTCACGTATCAGTCTCTTGGGAAGTCTTCCCTGATGCTCCCTTGCCAATCTAGCTGAGTTCTTTTGTTACTCCTTCCAGTAGAACAACTGTGATCTCATGAAGGACTCTTGTCTCAGCTCATAACTACATCCTCATTTGTTTGATCATTTGATGAACAATAGTCTCCCCTATTTGACTCTAATTAGCACATAGCAGAGTGCCTGGCACAGAGGAGGCACTTCCTCAATATTTATCAAATGCATGACTATTGAAAGAGCCTCTTTGTCAGTCTAGAATATTGAGTGCCACTTGGTGTTGAAAGTTTCCATAACAATAAGTAACGCAGCTGTAGCGAACCACTCTGTATTTTCCCTCCACCTTGTACTTTCTCTACCTGCCAGGAGCATGGTATTGTTTCCTCATCAAGTGCTTGGTACACACACAGTTGGGGTGAATCTGGGGACATACACCTTGTTTCTTTATAGACAAGACAGAAAAATTTAATTTTCTGCCTCAGAAAGCAGAATGCTTATTCAGGAATATGTTTACTAGTATAAAAAAATGAAGAAAATGTTTATTTTTTTTGAACCTTAAACATACAAAAAGAACTCTCGGTAGCTTTTCTTTATAGGATTCATCTCGTACTTGAAGAAGCTCAAACTAAAAGTTAGAAAGACAGGCTAAAGTTGGGAACTCTTTTGCATATCTTTTTAGATGACGAGTAATTATTAAGATGCTACTATTTAATTTTGGTTTGTTTTCCACAGGAGGTCTCTAACCAGATTCTCAGTGTTGGAAGAACAACCCCCATCTAAGTGCTGGGGTTGCTTTCTACAACATTCCCACCAAATGGTTATCTAATCTACACTTGATTACCATCAACAACTGTGTACCTACTACTTTCAAAGACCACATTTCATCTTCAAATAGCTTTGATGGTTAAAAAAGTTATTCCTCAAGTTGAGGAAAATGTTTTCTTTTCATCTCCATCTGCTTGTCCTAACTTTACCTCTTGGCACTTCCAAGAAACAATTCTAATCTCTCTTCTAGACATAGCATAAGGGACTGTCTGTCCAGAACTCCTTCCTCCCCCTTCTCGGAACAGCCGCCTCTAACCATATAGATTTCTGGGAGTTGCCGTGTTCCTACATGAGCTCACAGCTTCAGTTGATTGGTCCAGATGTGGACATCTGACCTAATCTGGGCCAATCACTGTGCTTCCCTAGAACTTCTGAAACTGGATCTGAAAATAAGAGACAGTCCAATCAAGGTGGAAGTCAAAAGAAGTGAAACTCAGATGCCAGTGGTTACCGTATTTCCTGTCACATTGAGGAAGCGAGTCTGAAGAGAGAACGAGGAAACGTAAAGTCTAGATTCTGGGAATGCAACAGTGTTGGTACCACTGAATGAACTAGGATACTGGGGAGAGGAAACCAGTTTGGGGTGACATAGGAGTTTGGTTTAGCACATAAGGAACATGAAGTCTTGGTAGTTTATCCAAATGAAGGTATGCTGGAAATACTTAAGGCTACATTACTAGGTCCTAGCCTTAGCTCCTCAATATGTTGACACATCTGCATACCCATTCCCACCATCCTAGTCTATGCTTCTACAATTTCTCCCTTCTTCTTCCCCCAGCAAATCTGGACTCCCTCTAATCCAATCCAGAGTGAGCTTTTCAAAATTTGCTCTTAGGGCAAAATCCAAAATCATTACGACGGCTTAAAGCTTTGCATGGCCTGGTATTCACTATTCCTACACAATAATTTTGTGCCTTTTCCTTACTGTCACCACCACAATACCCCCAGCTTCAAAGCGAGAGCCACAGTCACATCCTTAGACCCTTTCCTCATAGTGGCCTAGTGCTACAGATTAAATGTTTGTATCCTCCCCAAATTCGTATGTTGAAACCTAACCCCCACTGTGATGGTGTTTGGAGGTGGGATCTTTGGGAGGTGCTTAGGTCATGGGGGTCAAGCCTTCATATATGGGATTTGTGCCCTTATGAAAGAGACTTCCAAGAGCTCCTTCCACCATGCGAGGTTATAGTATGAATATGGCCATCTATGAACCAGGAAGAAAAGCTGTGACCAGACTCTAAGCTCCATAAGGCAGACAATCATGTCTTCTTCACCTCAGGCTTGACACATATTAGATGCTCAATAAATGATGGCTGAATGAATGAATACCTATAGGAAAGCCAGGGCTACAAAAGAAAGACCTATAGGTGAGCGTGAAAAGACTGGGAAATGGATGAGTTCTCTGAGAAAGACCTGGTCAGGACAGGAGGTCAGGAGAAACACTGTAAGAAGAGTGGGAGGAATAGCGGGAGCTGGAAAAGACAGCTAGCTGAGAATGATATGAGAATTATTCTTCCCACACATTTCTTCTCCCTGCTTAAAAGTGTTTCCAAGGATGTTTGCATTATGGTGACATCTGGAATAGAATCACATCTCTTCCACGGCAAAAGGTGGGAAACATATTGCATAAAAAAGCGCTGTATTTTTACCTCACCTCAATACATGTATATGTGAAGACATGTAACAAACACTCATAACAAAAGGGAAACCATACTCTTTTTTCTTCTGGCCTCTACAAAATAACCTCTTCTGCCCATGTCTTTGTCAGAAAATCCATAAAAAGAGAGGACCCAGCTCCCTCCAAGTGCTCAATGCTCCAAGAAATCACAAAAATGATGAACTGCTCTTACTCTATTAAATATATTTTGTATGTTCTCTGCAGAACTGAACATCTTTCCTGTTTGGCAGTATTTTCCCTCAAGTTAAGAATATACTAATGACGTAACACCTTGGGACCATTTTACAGATACTGACTCATTAAATATGGCAGATAATTCAACTCTGGAGGCACAAACCCAGACATCAGCCATCAAATTCAACTACAACATGAGAACAGAAATATCCCGTCTACTCGAGACAATATGGAAAAAGGCCGATTCCTTCCTTTCCTTCTCTATAGTGTTATCAGCATAGCTGCTTTATAATTTCATACTGAATAGGTATTTATTGAGCCTCTGCAGTGTCACAGCACTTTATAATGGGTACTGAGGAGTAAGACATGATTCTGCTCTTGAGGAATTCAGTCTCATGGAGACAGATTGTTAGACCAACACTTATAAGAAAGTGAAGGAAATGTTGTTAGATAAAGATAAGCCCAGGGAACCTCTTAGAGTTAGAAGGGTTCAGATAAGGCTTTCTGAACTTTCTAGCAAAAGTGATGAAAGGGTTGTTCCTGAAGGATAAGAATGAGGCAGCACCAGAGAGAAAAAACGGAAGGATATTCAGAAGAAAGAGCAAGCACTACAGCAGAAAGGTGGGCAGGGCTTGGGGGTACCCCTAGCGTAATGAAATCATGGGCACTGGCATACATATGTGTTGGATGGTGAGACTGTGGTCAATTGCTGAAGAAGGCAGGGGTCTTAGATGGCAAGTGAAGGCATTCCTATTTTATTCCGAAGGCCAAGGGGAATCTATTGCTATTGAAGGATTATAAATCAGAAGAATATTGGATTTGCATTTCAGAAAGATCACAGTGGCAGCTGTGTGGAGAATGGAGTGGTAGGGAAGAGAGAAGGGCTAGGATGATCAGTTAGGAGTTTGTTTTGTGTAAGCTAGGCAAGAAATAATGTGTTATTTTGGAAATTTGATACATATATGTATGAAAATACATATGAAGAACACAGAATTCTCCCCTTGACAAAATTCACTTCCCATTGTATCAAAATATCTTGTTTTTATCGTCCCGTGAGAGTGAAGGTCTCTAGTTTGCCTCAAGGACATTACACTCTGATAAGAAATATTTTGGATTCTTTCTGTGTATCTCATGTACTATTTAAGTCAAATTCAAGTAGTTATTGAGGGTACTCATGTACCCAGTATTAGATATATAAGGATACGAGACATGGTCCTAGAGAAGTAGGCAAAGATATGAACAAGCAGGTCAGAAGAAAAGACATAAATGCCTCTCCACTCTCACTACGGAAAGAGGTTTGATCATGTTTATAATTACAGAAATGCAAATTAAAATAAGATACTATTGATACACAGCAGCTTGGTAAAAGTTCTAGTTTCATGAAACTCAGTGTGAGCTGGTAGGAATGTAAATTGGTGAAGCATTTGGTAGTATCTATCAAAATTATCTTTCGACCAAGTAATTTCACTGTTAGAAGTTTATTGTAAACATACACTTGCCCAGGTCACAAAGATATGGGCGTGAGGATGTTTATTACAGCACTGTTTATGATAACGAAGAGCTGGAAACCACCTAAATGTCCAGCAGCAGATAACTGGCTGAATAAATTACAGTACATCCAAATAATGAAATAATATCCAGCAATTAATGAAGAATGTGTCGATCTATAAGTGCAAATGCACAAAGATGTCCAAAATTCAATAAAAATCTAAAAAGCAAGTTGTAGAACAGTATAGCGTTTCATCCCAGTTACGTTGCAAACATATGTAAATAAAACATATTTTCTTGAATATGAACAGAAAGTTTCTGCAGGATGCCCCAGAAAACTATAAACCCTCATCACACCTGGGAGTAGAAATGTGGGGTAAGGGATAGGAAGAGTAAGACCTATTTTTCACGTCCAATTTTCCACTCTTGTTGAATTCTTTTTTTTTTTTTTAACTACTTTCTTCTTCAAAGGCAGATCCTCTCTCTTTAGGACCTTCCAGTTTGATAGCATCTATAAGAAAGAAAATTCCTCTGAAACACAGCTTCAAAATATCTTTTAAAAAAGAGTTTTAGGTGAAAAGCATTGACAGGAAAGAGCAGTCCCAATGGAGACTTTCAACCAATGGAGAAGGAGAGAGGAAAAAAGGGAGCCTTCGTCCTGCCGATGTGTACCTTCTGAGCTGATCCTAGCAGCCTTTCCCATTGGAATTATCAACTTCAGTGATGAAAGCAGAATGGTTGGGTCTATAAACAAATGTTGGTAATGTTCCTGGAAATTGTCAAATTTTCATTTGCATAAACAACAGCTGCTTTATCTAATGCTACAGATAATGCCTTAAAAAATAGATGGTGGCTTATTATTTGTTTTTAACACATCATTCATGAGCCCGATTATTAAAGCAAAATGGTTCCTGGGCTGAAATCTGCAAGGCCAGTCTGACAATTCAGTGATATAACTTGACAAAGAATGATTACAATGGGAAAGTTGGAAGATGCTCTGTTACAGAGCGGGGCCAGGCTAAAAGCTCAAGGGGAACACAGAGACTTTCCATTCTAGGAGATGTATTCATGAGAATATGTGAAAAGAAGTTTAATGGTGTGTTTTAATCTGCTTTTCAAAAGAATTTTTTTCTTTTTCTTTTTTAGTTGCTGGAAGATAAAAGGTCTCAGCATCATGGAAAACTAAGCAGTGACTCACTTATCCTTTACCTTTCACTGGAGGGGAATCATTTTGGGGTGAAAACTCTCAAGGAAGTCAGTTTATCTCCTCAAAACAGAAAAAACTAATCAAGCATTGTCAGATTAATTAGAGACACTTGAAAAAAATGCTATCGAGGCCTACAGCTGTAATCAATTTAATCAACATGCAGAGAGCCAGCTGGTTTTCTTGATTAACAAAGCTGAATGTTAAACAGAGAAGTGTGACATTGTAGTGCTATTAGCTAAAGCTACAAATTGAACATTTTCCCTAAATATTCAATGTCGGGTCAGGATAAAGTGAAAACGCTCTCGTGATGAGGACCATGGGCATGAACATTTCAATTCTTCCCTTTGATATTTCCATGTCAGAAGTATAAGTTCATCTCAGTACCAGAAATGGGTAGTAGCTTCAGAATGCCTCAATGAAGACACACACACAAAAACCAACCACCTGGAAAGATCACAGCATAATAATATTAAGAGAAAAAAGTGATGTGAGATTTCTCTCAGTTTAATGTCCTCCAAGTTGGTTATGGAATTTATCAGGAATAGACATCCCAGACATAAAGAGATGAAATTTTTCTTATTACATTTTTAAGATGTGAATGTGAAATGCATCTATACAGTGTCTGGTGAGTAAATCGGAAAATTCGATTTTGCTTATTTTATTCGCATGAAGTCAATTTAAATGTCAAGATGTCTAATGCAAGATTGGTTTATTCATGGTTTGTTTCTTGCTCTTAAAAATCAGTTACAACCATAAAGTGATGATCATATTTTGTGTAGTTGATCTTTACAATACAATCTGGAGTTTTATCTGTTAAAACAGCAATTCTCAAATCTTTTGCGGGGTAAAAATTGTCTTTTTTTTTTCCTGCTTGGAATTTAGTAAGGGCACAAATAAATACTTGCTAACCAGTGTGGTGCAATTAGATTATTACATTTGTTGCATGTAATGTTACCAGAATAGTTTTAATATGGAAATATGTAAATAATTTACCCATAAACTAAATAGAGTTCAGGGTTATCTTAATACCATTCCCATTCCGATATGTTTTCTTGAAATGAAGGGGAAAGGAAAGAGTATATATGGCATATTGGAGTCATTCAATAAATACTTATGAAGTGAACCACTGAAAAGTTAAAGCTTACCCACTAGTAAAATATTGTGGTAGCTATGATTTTGATTGGCCACTTTTCCTTTCCCTCTTCTGAGAAACTAGTTCTTTCCTATGGGCAACTCACTTCACATGGTTTGAGGGCTAAGCCTTCCTTCACTCCCAATATGGGAGCAGGCATGAGACCCCAGCTAGGCCAGAGTCCACTCTTAGACTTTTGCTGGGTATAAAGGAGGGTCCCAATTCATGTCCACAAAGTCGGCACATGTAAGTGACATCTATCGAGTATATTTCCCCAATAGAAAAAGGCTGAGAAAAATTGTATGAAGCTGTGACAGTTTTCAAGAGGTCCTTTAAAACCTCTACATTTTAATGGGAGACTTAAATATTATTGTTTTACCCAGGAAAAAAAAATGAACACAGAATGAGGATTTACATTTCAAATAAATACAGCATCACAGAAGATGCAGAGGAAACAACTGTCCCCCCAAATAACAGGTTTCATCTTCACATCTTTGAGGAACATTCAAGAAATATCTGAATGCCTGCTCTATGCCATTGTATACTTCTGTTCTCGGTATTGACAATAGAATGGTGACAGTAGATGGAGCTTACAATCCAGAGCTGGAGACAGACAATAAGTAAATAAGTAAATAAATAAATAAATAAATAAATAAATAAATAAATGTACAAAGTGAAGGGGTTCAGAATATGACACCCCAAAATATGCCACCTTGACATAAGGATTATTTTGAGCTGAAGCCTATGAAAAAAAAAAGGAGACACAAGACAATCTCTCAGCTCTCCCCTCTCTACCAGGAAGGGTGGGATGATTCTTAATCATTGGAGACAACTCAAGACTCTATCAGAGATGGCACCAGGGGAATCTACAGAGCAAACCTACAAACTAGCCTTTATTTTCCATTCATTTCCCCCTTATAATTATCCTCCCACAATTTGCCTCCTCAAGAAGCTCAAAATCCCTTTCCTCTGTCTTCTCACTTGGCTACAAAATTTACTGTTCTTTTGTTAAGATGCCGTATAAACCCAAGTTCTAACTACTCTCTTGAGTTACTCGTCACCGAGTACCTCTGTGTTTATGCGCATTACAGGTGTTCATAAGTTTCTGTTTGTTTTCATCTTGTTGATCAATTTGTCTCTTGTCCATCTAATTTGCAGAAAAACCTAGAAGGGTAGAAAGAAAAAGATTTTCTTCCCCTATGACAGAATATTATTTCAGATAGCAAAAAGTGCTATAGAAATTTAAAAATAAAAGATTTAATGAGCATTTCATAACAGCTCTAGCACAGAGTAAAGGTGATAGGTTCTCACGGAAACTCCAATCTATTGCATATGGACTGATTCTAAATGCACAGGGAAAATGGGGATCACTGAATGGCTGATGGAGGCCATTTCTGAGAGATAGATGTTTCCAATATAATGGGCCTCTCAGACGAACAAATGAAATACACGTTACAACCATGTTTACCAGGGAAATCCTAATGCTGAGAGTTCACAGACATTTCTGAGCTCCTAGATGTGTATACAAAGAATACTGGGAGGCAATGGGGAATCAAAGAGAAAAAGTCCATGACTTTAGATAGACCACCTCAACTTCTAGGATCGATGCCATAACACCCAGCAAGGCCTGGTTGGTCACAAAACAAACACGACATATCCCTACGCTACATATCTGGGTGCATAAGTGGCTATGGTGGGATTGCTGCATCAGCAAAGATTATCACCATCACAATAGAAAACACCTCGATAATTCAATGTGGAGCTGGACATTAGATATTGGGGTACCAACACACCATATAATTCAAGTGGCGCAGTTTTTGATTTGAGCTTAAATTTCTTTTTAGCCTTGAAACCTTTGAGTTAAACTCTGTGCCTCTGTTTCTTCACCTGGAATCCAGGAATAACAGAATTTACCACACTGGGTTGTAGAGGGATTAAATAAAGTAATATAACAAATGGAAACTTTCACCATTCAGTGACTGCTACAGAGATGGAATCAATAAGTGATTGATGTAATAGTAGAAATAATGTTAGTAGTTATTATTATTTGAAATTACAGAAAAAGATGCACTCTGAAGAAACTTTACCTACCACCTTTTACAGAGTTATAAGACAACTATGTGTTAAATGCTTTGTAGCTAAATCCTTAGCAAATCAAGAACAGAAAACTTCGCAGCCTTTTTTAACTTTAACTAGAGAATAATTGCCTTAAAATTAGAATACAAAATAAAACCACCTCAACCTTTCTGTGGAATGATGGGACTTAATGGTGCAGAAAGAGTAGGTGGGCTTTTAGATTAATGTTCTAATTTAGCTCTTTGGGCTTTTGTAAAGAATAACTACAGGGTATCATTTTCATCATTTAGTGTGTCAGATTATCAGATGCCATATTTATGTACTGATTTCCATTTTCTTTTCAAAGTTTGGTTATTGCTTTATGTTCAGTAGTCAAATAAAACAATGATATGCTAAAAAGAAGGCTCTAGGAGGTGAATGACAATTTAATTTCCCCCCAGTGTTGGCTGGTTGCACAAGAAAATAAAGAACCGGAGAAAGTTGACAGGATCTTTAGTTGACTAGATTTATTTTCTAGCAGTTGCAGGGTGTGTTAATTGTAACATTTAGGTTAATGAAAAATATTATGATAGAATGCTGATGTGGGTGATATACGGACTTTTGAACAGATATGATGGTAAAATGCTATTTTTAAGACACTGGGGGGAAATAATCAGAATTCTTTTGTTGCATGGACCATTCTAATGAGTGAATCGGGCTTGCCCGGGAGGGCAATAATTCTTTCACATTGCGACGCTACATCATTGTCGTAATTATTCATGGTGTTACTGCAGCTGCTATCCAACCTAAATATGGACCTCGTTCTACATATAAAAGCTTACATGCTACACTGTAAGAAAGGCAGAAAGATACAGAGACATTGAAATACCAAAGCTAAGAATTATGCTAATGGTTCTTATAGAAAAATTATTTTATTAAAGTGTAACATACATGTAGAAAAATGCACAAATAATAAATGCATAGCTCAATGAATGATCCCAAAGTGACCATAACTACCACATGGGCCAAAAATAGAAGCTTCGCTAGATATTCCTTGTAATCATTACACTCCCTGCTCCCCAAAAGTAGCTTGGATGGTGACGTTTTTAAAAATGAAATTTATTGGAAGTAACAGCGGTTAATAACATTATATAAATTTCAGGTATAGAATTTTAGATGGTGACTTCTAACACTACCAATTAGTTGGCGTGCTTTTGAACTTTGTATGACTAGAATACAATATGTATTCCTCAGTTGTCTAGCTTCCTTCCCTGAATATTACATTTGTAAAATTCATCCATGTTTTTGAGTATAAATAGTATTCCATTGTGCGAATCACAATTTACTTATGCCTTGTACTGTTGAAGTAGACTGGGCTGTTTCCAATTTGGGGCTCTCATGGATGTGTTTATGTTGGGAAGAAAAACTTTTTCCTTTTCTATTTGAGTCCAGTGGTTGGGGGAACTACAAATTAACTCACAATAGCCAGATTAACAGGAGAAAAGACAGAGTTTATTTACACATGACCATGGGAGTTGCTAGGTAATAAGTAATTCACTGAATAGCCAGAGATAAAAGTTTATATGCCAACTTAACAAAGGGGGTGGGTTTAGGTTTTCAGAGAGAAAGTATGGAAGGTTCTATTGCTTATTTGATGCTAAGGGAATGGGCAGTCTGTCTTCATGGTGGCTGAAGGGAAGCTGTATTTTCGGGAAACCCTGCTTTAGTCAGGTAAGGGAAATTCAGATAAGATTTCTGTCTGCATCTTTTGTAGCTCAAATATTTTCACTGTAAAGTCATCTTTATATTAATTCTGGGGGTCTGAGAGAGTCCCCACAATTTATATGTTTTTGGGTGCACATATATATACACATTCCACTGGCCATATATCTAGGAAAGTAACTACTGGATGAAAGGATATGGTATGTTCAGCTTATGTACATGGTGCCAAAACAGTTTTCCAAAGTACTTGTTTTAATTTATACTCTCACCAGAAGTGTGAGAGAGTTCTAATTCCTCCATAGCCTCAACAAACTTACTGATATTTTATATTTTAGCCATTGTAATGGGGTGTAGTAGAAGCATAGTACATTTCTTCCACTCCATGGCATGCCTTTTTACTTTCTTAGTAGTGTCCTTTAATAAAGTCCTAATTTTAATATAGTCTAATTGATCAATATTTTCCTTTATGAAATGAGACCTGTTTAAGAACTCTTTTCCTACCTTAAGGCCATGAAGCTATTCTTCGAAGTTGCCTTCTAGAAATTGGGTCGCTCCACATGGTAGTCAGAAGCCACAAGTAGCTGCTGAGCCCTTGAAATGGAGCTAGTCTGAATGGAGATTGGCTAAGAATATAAAACACACACCGGATTTCAAGGACTTAATATGAAAAAAAGAATGTAAAGTATCTCATTAATACAATATTTTATACTGATTATGAAGAGACCAACAAACAACCACAATGGCATAAAGATTACTTTAAACTGAAAACATTGAGACAAATAGCAGATGCAGAAAGAAATCTTACCTGAATCTCCCTTATCTGACTTAAAACAGTTTTTCAAGAGTCAGCTGCTACTGACCCCCCACTCTGGGAAAGTCTCCAGGCAGAGAGGCAACTGACTGTTAGCTAAGGGACAATCCAACAAACTGTGTAAACAAGCCTTATCAGAACCTTCAATCCTTTCCCCCTGAAGCCCCATCCTGCCACCCCCCTTATCAAGCTGAGGTATGAACCCTTACTCCTGGCTGTTCAGAGGGTCATTCCTTACAGAATGCTTCCCTATGTATGTGTAATAACCTTTTTCTCCTGTTAATGTGTTGTCAGTTAATTTACAACCACCCACACCCATCATTCAAACCTAAGTCGGAAGAGAAAATGTTTTCCTCCTCAAAATTACATGTTGAAAGGATAATACTTTGGATATACTGGGTTAAATAAAATATATTATTAAAAATAATTTTACCTGTTTTAAAAATTTTAAGTGTGATTACTAGAAAATTTTACATTACATAGGTGGCCCACATTCTATTTCAATTGGACAGTAGCTGGAGATGATGCTTTCTTCCTCGAGATGTGATTCCTTTGCTCTAGCAGGCAATTAGGGTGGGGTCAGAGGACCATCAGTTATTAGGATGACTCAAAATAAATGTGTCTGGAATCCTCCAGAGACCTGGTCTATTTCTGGTTAATGCTTTTCCTCCACATGTAGCACTCGAGCTTACTATGGCCCCATCTCTTCATAGGCCCTGAACGCCAATATTTGTCCTACAAATACATAAAGCTGTTGAAGGATATGTTTAGCCTCCTCTCAGCTGCTGCTTTCTGAAGTGAAATTTTTCGTGAGAAAAGTGGCACAATGTTCAGGCTGCCTCTCCTGGCTTCCCTTCCCTTCTGGAGCAAGGCTCTAAAATTCTCACTGCCTTGGAAGGTCTCCAATGGCTTCAATCAGACGATTCTCATATTTTGTCTGGCTTTTCTGGTTGTTTTCAGAGGGAAGTTCAGTGTGAAACAACGAAGTCTGCCATTGCCAGAGGCAAACTTATAGCAATTAATTAAAAAATATGTGTGCCTGTCATTTAATATGGTAGGATTTTAATTATGGTTGATGTGGAGAACTGACTCAGGATTGTGGAGAATGAGCAGTCCTAATCTCACCTTAGTCAAGGAAGGTTTTAGAGACGAGGGGGATGATTTTTAGAGTAGGAGACATTAGCAAAGTGATATTTTCAGGGTTAGGGAGTGTCATGTAAGGCTAGGAATACAGTCCACTTGGTAACCTAGCTGACTGAATAAATAATGTAAATGCTAGTTCAAATAGATTATAAATCACATGCTTATTCCAATTGGCAGTATTGCTTGGAGTATCTTATTGATTTTAAGTTTACAGTCGGGCTCAAAGGGCAAGAAGATTGTGATCCACTAGCAATGTCTGCAGTGGACAAAAGATGGGGCATAGCTGCACATGAGTGTGAATCATAGCATCCCAGAAACCATAAGCTACGATTGACTTATCATGAATCAAAAGTATGATAGAATTGGACTGCTTGAAAATTAAAAAAAATTAATCATGTAAGGGTTCTAAACATGCTATCCCAAAATAATGTTGCTTTGACATATTGATTATTTTTAGCTGAAGACACTTCAGAAACAGCAGATGCAGGAAGGGCTCTGACCTTCCCTTTTCTACCTAAAAGCAGGACATAAAATTTCCCATGAAGAAAATTCCTGGTACAGGGTACAACCAAATCAGCCCCGAGACAGCACCAAGAGGAATCTGCAGAACAAACCTTACTAGAACAACTCTTATCCTCCATTCGTTTCCCCCATATGTTTATCCTCCCACAGTGTGCCACCACTAAAAGCCTAAAACCCTTTTCCTTTGTCTTGTCACTTCTTTACAAATTTATTGTTCTGTGTTAAGATGCTATATAAGCTCCAAGTTCTAACCAGTCCTTTGAGTTACTCATCACTGAGTTTCTCCCATGTATATGCACACTGCACACATAAATAAAATTCGTATGCTTTTCTCTTGTTTATCTGCCTCTTGTCAGTTTAATTTTCAGGTCCCAGCTGCAGAAGCTAGGAGGTTGGGCTAATTGGCTCCACTCAAATCAAGTGGACTTAGAAAGGCAATACCACAGTGTGCTTGGAATTGGGGGAGCTTAGGATATTTGGCAAATCGTGCTAGTAACCACTGCAGACAATAAATATGTAAGGAAGCCAGAAAACATATAAACAACTTTTGCTGCAAACATTTTGGGACTTCTACCAAGAAGAATAGACTACTTGTATACATTAGCTTGTTTACTTACCCCAAGGTGAGAATATTAATATATTAGAAGAGGGAATTTTCATTTTTGGTCAAAATGGTGGAGTAAGTAATAGATATATTCACCTCCTCTCATGATCACATCAAAATTACAACTAAACTACAGAACAACCATCATTGAGAATCACCTGAAGTCTAGCTGAACCAAAGCCCTACAACTATGGACATACAGATCAAGCTACCTAGAGATTGGTAGGAGGGCAGAGACACAAAATGGACTAGTCCCAAACCCGCATGTGACCATTAAAATTTGGGTGGGATATCACAGCTGCAGAGGTCCCTGCTGAGGAGCGAGGGTTCCCAGTCCCACACCAGGCTCCCCAGCCTAGGATTCCAGTGCTGGGAAGAGAAGTCCCTGTAACTTCTGACTGTGAAAACCAGTGGAGATTGTGGCTGACTGAAACGAGGGTGGCTGCATTCCCAGGTTCTCTTAAAGGGATCACACATGGACTTACTTATTGATGGACTCATTTGTTCTGAGCTCCAGCACTGGGGCATCAGCTTGAAAGGTGCCAGGGACATACTGGGAGGAACTGAATTGTCTGGCTTGAGGATGAGGGCTAGAGGGGCAGCTTTCTCCCAGGTGGAGGAGCTGGCATAAGCCATTGTTGCTTCGTTGAGCCCTCCCTCTTCCTTGCGTGCAAACACAGGCAGACGCTATATCTGAGTTTCCATCAAACTGGCTAACACCTTTTGTCTGCTCTACCCACTTCTAGTGGCTCTTCCGTATAAATGACCTGCCTTGGCTCCTGCTGCAAACTTCCTAAAATCTCTAAAAGGTTCACTGAACCCAAACAAGCAGCATCTAGCTTCAGTGTGTCTTGTACTTCTGGCTGACCAGCCCTAAACCCAGCACTAGCCACAGCTGGTCCTGGTTTGTGGCTTGGCCTCTCTAGGCACCTCCAAGCACAGCACGAGAGGCGGCCATCTCTTGCTTACTTTGTGGCTCATGCCAGATGGTCCTGGGCAGGGCACCAACTGTGGCTGAATTTGGCCTGCAGCGAATCCCTTCCCAGGAGGCTCCAGGGCTGGCAGGACCAGTGGCCAGCTTCAGATTGGGCTGGAGCATCCCCTGGCCCCCTCCAAGGATGACACACCCAAAGGGAAGACTGGGCAGGCAGCAGAGCCCCGCTACAGCAAACCCTTCTCTGTAGGGTTAGCCCCTGTACAATAGCTTCTCCGCTGTGTCACAGCCAATCCTACACAACCAATCAACCTGAGGGTCAATCCCTCCCACTGATGTACAAAGAGCAATCAGGTCTCAACCACAATAGCAGGGCGCACAAAACCCAAACAAGAAACACACCTGGAGCACCCGGCTCTGGTGATCAGGGAGACTACACCATTGGGCCCCTCAGGACACCTACTACATAAGGCCACTCTACTAAGACTGGGAGGCATAGCAGCCCTACATAGAAACAAACACAGGGAGGCAGCCAAAACGGGGAGACAAAGAAACATGTCCCAAATAAAAAACAGAAAAAGCTCTAGAAAAAGAACTAAACAAAATGGAGACAAGCAATCTACCAGACACAGAGTTCCAAACACTGGTTATAACGATGCTCAATTATCTCAGGGAGAACTTCAACAAAGAGATAGGAAACATAAAAATGGAGATAGAAAACAGGAAAAATAATCAGTCAGAAATGAAAAATTCA
Organism: Rhinolophus ferrumequinum; assembly: GCF_004115265.2. NCBI lineage: Eukaryota > Metazoa > Chordata > Mammalia > Chiroptera > Rhinolophidae > Rhinolophus > Rhinolophus ferrumequinum. The sequence goes on from NC_046300.1 coordinate 53,279,109, forward strand.
ATAACCGAAATAAAGAATACATTAGAGGAAATCAACAGTAGATTAGATGAAGCAGAGGACTGAATCAACGATTTAGGAGATAAGGTAGCAGAAAACACCCCCAAAGTAAAAAGAATCCCCTCCCCCACAAAAAATGAGGAGTTTAAGCGGCCCTTGGGACAACATCAACCATACCACCTTTCACATCATTGGGGTACCAGAAGGAGAAGAGAACAATAGAAAACCTATTTGAAGAAATAATGACTAAAAACTTCCCTAACCCAGTGAAGGAAATAGATATACAAGCCCAGGTACTGCAGAGTCCTAAACAAGATGAACCCAAAGAGGCCCACACCAAGACACATCATAATTAAAATGCCAAAGGTTAAAATCAAAGAGAGAATCTTAAAAGCAACAAGAGAAAAACAATTAGTTACCTACAAGGGAGCTCCCATAAGACTGTCAGCTGATTTCTCAATAGAAACTTTGCAGGCTAGAAGGGATTGGCAGGAAATATTTAAAGCAATGAAAATCAAGGACTTATAATCAAGATTACTCTACCAGCAAAGTTATCATTTAGAATCAAAGGATAAAGAACTTCCCAGAGAAGGAAAAGCTAAAGGAGTTCATTGCCACCAAACCAGTATTACAAGAAATGTTAGAGGGACTTCTTTAAGATGGAAAATAAAGATAAAAATTATGAATAAAATGGCAATAGCTACATACCTATCAACACGTACTTTAAGTGTAAATGGATTAAATGCTCCAATCAAAAGACATGAGAAGTCTGAATGGATAAGAAAACAAAACCCTTACACATGCCTAAAAGAGACTCACTTCAGGTTGAAAGACACACACAGACTGAAAGTAAAGGCACAGGAAAAAGATATTTCATGAAAATGGAAACAAAATAAAAAAGCAGTGGTAGCAATAGTTACACAAGACAAAATGGATTTTAAAACAAAGGCTATAATAAGAGACAAAGAAGAACTCAGCGATCCTACTTCCTGGTATTTATCCAAAGAAACCCAAAATGCTACGTTGAGGGGATGTGAGCATCCACATGTTCATTGCAGCATTGTTTACAATGGCCAAGATGTGGAGGCAGCCTAGGTGTCTATCGATGGATGAATGGATAAAGAGGAGCTGGTACATATATACAATGGAGTACAATGGAATATTGCTTGGCCATGGAAGGGAATGGGTTCTCATCATGTACGGGGGCATGGATGGACCTAAAGGGTATTGTGTTGAATGAAGTATGTCAGACATCGAAAGACAGATGCAATGTGATTTCCCTTGTATGTACAATCTAAAGAACAAAATAAACAAACAAACAAAACAGAAACAAAGTCATAGATACAGAGAACATTTTGATGGTCACCAGACAGGAGGGGGGTTGGGAATGGGTGAAAAAGGGGAAGGGATTAAGAAGGACAAATTGGTAGCTACACAGTAGTCATGGGGATGTAGGGTACAGAATAAGGAACATAGTCAATAATAATTGTAATAACTATGTATAGTGTCAGATGGCTAGTAGATTTATTGGGGTGATAGGTGGGAGAAGGGGTGGGGGACTGGGTGAAAAAGGTGAAGGCATTAATAAGTACAAATTGGTAGTTACAAAGTAGTCATGGGGATGTAAAGTAAAGCATAGGGAATATAGTCAGTGATATGGTAATAACAATGTATAGTGACTGGTGGATACTAGACTAGTCAGGGGGATCACTTCTGAAATTATATAAATGTCTAACCACTATGCTGTACATTTGAAATTAATATAAAATAATATTGAATTTGAACTGTAATTAAAAAATTAAAAAAGGGGGGGAAGGAGAATGGGAATAAGGGGTTCAAATTTCCAGATATAAAAGAAATAAGTCATGGGTACAGCCTAGGGAATATAGTCAGTAATATTGCGATAGCGTGGTACGGTGTCAGATGGTTGCTGGACTTATGGTGATCACTTCTTTAGGTATATAAATGTTGAATAATTATTATGTACACCTGAAACTAATATAATATTGCTTGTTAGCTATATTTTAATAAAAATCTTAAAAATATATTAGGAGAAATGTACAAAACATGCTAAATTCTGTTAAAAGTCTTCACTGTGTATGTAAAACACAATTTGAATGATAATTATGTCTGGGATTCAAGCCCTGAGCATGACATATTATATACATACTTGCACTTGGGTTACATATAAGTGTTTAGATAGAAAATGTAATATTTTACTCCTTTACAAGTTTCATTGTACCTAATTATGTAAAACCATCATTGGTGAGCTAAGAGAAGATAATATGAAACCACTCAAGCCATATATCAGGTTTTGAACATTAAGTTATAGAAAAAAAACCATTTAAATACATTATAGAAATTTGATTCTGGAAATTCTTGGCAATGCCAGTCCATCATTGTCAAATTAACTAAAAGTGTGCTATTCAAATCCCAATTTTATTTATATAAAAATGTAAACCTCTTTAAAAGTTTTGCTTTCTGATAATATTTATAATAATATAAAATCCAACAAGTAATTCACCTGATTTCTTGCTATGACCCAGAGTACTCAATTCAAATTTGAACTACTTTTATCCACTATCTATGGGAAAATATAGTTATTTTATTCATAAGTACTCCACGATCTCAACTACAAAACTAAAAAACTGCAATGCAAATACGAAGACAAATTAGTAATATCCATGAAGTGTTTCACTGGAAATGGTTGTGAGAAGATAACAATTTCTTGTTCTAAGTGATTTAAACGCCCAGAAAAAAAAATAAACGTGGTGTTTGTGTGCTTAAAACATAATTAAAATTTGTATTCAAATGCTAGTTTAAGAAAAAACTGATTTTAAAAGCCAATGATATTTCCTGTAAGGTCATTGCTATGATATTTTAAATGGTACTTTTTTTTCTATTTTGAAAGCTACATAATTTAATAGAGAATGGTCCAAAATGTTTTTAAGGTCAAACTGGAAATATGTTGATGATTTAAAAATGCAAGCAAAGTGCTTTATTATATTATACCACCAGAGTGTTATTGTAGTTTAAAAATATCATTAAATCAGCACAAACCCACACTTATCATTTCCTGCACATTTTTCACACTGAGCTGCCTTCTGACTATGAGTAATCTGTTAATCTGCTCTTCGCCTCACAATTCGTCAAAGTGACAGATTCATTCCTTCTCTAATACATAATATCTTCATTTACTATATGCCTTGCTGCATCTTTCTTTTTTGCTAGCATTGAAATTTAGAACATCACAAGTAAATTTAGAGAATGTCACAAGGGTAGTTGTTCTTGTTTGTTTCCCATTTTTTCCATTATTCCAGCAGGAGAAACTAAAGCTTTTCTGGACTCTTAACATGAGTTAATAGTATTTCCAAAATGAAGGCAATTTCAGGTTTCACTTAACGTGTCCTTAAAGAGGTCAGAAGAGGGAAAATAATAAAATACAAAGTAACTGCACCCTTCCTTCCCTATGTCAAAACACTGATCATAACAGAATTTTCTTCCAATGCTACTGGGCAGTGAATAGATCGTCACCTTCCACTTCCAACCTCTAGGTGGAAAGAAAAAGATACCATTAAAAAAAAAAGAAAACGAAAAGAAAAAGATATTCATCCAGTAGTTTAGGAATGAATTTCCTAAAAAGACAGAGCATAAACACCACTACTTGATTGAAAGCCCCAGTGATTTTATTTAAGCTAAAAACTTCATTTTTATCACGATGTTGACTGATCTCAGTTTTTAGTTCTTTGCAATTTTGATAATACAAATGGTTTTGCTGTTTAAAAATGGTTTGCTGTTAATTCAGCAGAAGATATTTTACTCTTCCCACCTTTCTTGCTTTGATTCTGTTGCTTATTAGCCTTTAATTTCTGTATATAGAGAATGATGATCGCTTCTCGGCCTTTTGGCTAAAATCAAGTGTGGAGAATGAAGAACGGAAAAATATGAGAATATGTCAACTTCTAGCGATATTTCTCCCATCTTAAATAAAGCACACCATCTACAAATCATCATTTGGCTGCACTTGTTACTGATCCATGTGTTCACATCATAAAACAAAGGTCATGACTGTTAACCTCAAGGTCAAAAGCAAAGAAGTTGTTTACAGCAAAATATGAGAAGCTGCCTTCTAACCAGTCTCGTTTCAGCACACATGGATATATTTTTTCCATGCATACACCCAGCACCAAACGGCATTTTCTTACCCTGAGCACCAAATTGCATCTGATTTGTCTTAATCAATAGCATGGAGCTAAAGGCTTTTTTAGGAAAATCAATGGACAAGAAAGAGTCAATAGAACAATAACGTTAATGTTAATTCAATCAAATCAGTTATAAGTTGTTTGCCTTTTCTCTTTTAAGTCATTTTAAAGGGGCTGGACCTTTGATATGCATGGTATTTATTATACTGAGTGGGTTTTTATGTGGTAATGAACAGCAAAATATGAAGCTGTAAACTCTGGTAAACATAACATTGCTTGAGTGAAAAATTATGTGTTTTAACTTTAATCAATTTCAAAATGTAATGTTTTCCATTTACAAGAGAAATGAAAGAATTACCGGGAAGTAAAACCAACTGCCAACAAAAGCAGAGCCGGTGAGGGGGCACAGGTTGGAAAGGCTGTGAGTTTTCCGTGCCAGGCTTGGTACCAGCCCCTCGGCACCTTTCCTAAAACATTCACACACTGCTTTGATGACATGCAATGAGGACTGGCCCGTGCTGGGAGTCTGAAAGCTCACTAAAGGCATGTTAAAGCCATGCCCTGCACATAGTAGGTGCTTCAAAAATACTCACAGAACGGTTGCTGAGGGTATGAACTGCAACACACTTTCAATCCTTTGCTGCTGTTGTGGTTCCTTGTTTAAACAACAAGGGAAGTTATTCTGTGCGAGGTTACAAAATGAAGGATGAGGCAGTGCTTCTACGGACGAGACTGGCTGTGGCCATGTAACCATAATTACGGCCTTCCGTTTCTTAGGTTCATGTCATTATCCTGGACCTCAGCCTGCATTCCCGCCCCGCCCCCCCCACCCCCCCAGATAGAATAGAGGTGAATGTTATAAACTGGAATTAGTACTTCGACTTTTTAAAGGCGCTCATTACTCTAGAAGGGGAAGCTGAATCTTTTAATTAAAAGCAGAAACTGTAAAATGTTAGAATGGTAAATAATTGCTTCAGTAATTACCTTCTTTACCCTGGACTCTGCGCCAAAGGTAATCTGAGTTCATCATCTGGATGGATAACAGTGACTGGGGAGGACTGGGTAATTGCGGGAGCCACACATTCTGCTAGTTAAAAATGCTAAGATTCTTCAGGGATCCATCATTTCAGATACAGGAGCTTTGGGGAGGTGGAGGAAGAAGATGCAATCTGTTGTTTTGAAACTCATGGAAATAGGTTGCATAAGTGTTTGTAATTCTGGAAAACATGACAATAGCTAAAATATTGATGAGTATTTCTCCAGCCCTAATGGCTTAATACTCTCTCATGGAGCACAAATAGAAAAGTAGGGGACTAAGGTTGAAGTGCTCAGTCCCAGAGAGACCTGGTCAGAAAGCAGGTAAACATCTCAACTGAGGAACCGGAGAGTGGGGTCAGCTGATGCTCAAGCAGAGAGGGCCACAGTGAACAAGTGGAGAGAGCAAAGAAAAATAAACCAGTGGTCAGGTGGGCAGGATGGCACCCAGTCCTCTGCTAGTTAGGGCTTGGGACAGGGTGATTGGAGCAGGTATGCAATCTAACAGGCTCTGGTAGAAAAAATGATCAGAATCAGGACTAAGCGTGGGCTGGGCAGGCCAAGTGCCAAGAGCAGAGGAGGCGAGACAAGTGATGGGGGCAGGGACAGTCAGCTACCCAACTCTGTTGGTGAATTGTTGGGCTCTTTGAAACCCAATGGGAATGGTGCTCCCCCAAGTTGTACAGGGCATGGTCCTAAGTTCAGAATGGTCAGAGGTGAGAAGCAGGATGATTCTTGAGGGATTTGGTTTGCTATCAGGGGTACCTTTAGCTCAGGTTTTCTCTGGGGAGGTGCTAGAGAACCTAGAGAAGCCATTCTGAGCCTGACCTTTGCTGTAGACTGTGGAGGAAAGGGGCCCAGCTGAGTCTCTTCAGACCAGGTGTTTTTAAATTCTATTGTAAAGGTAGGTCAGTGGACTGCACACCTCTCTGGGAACAGGAGGGGCACGGAGTCACTTGAATTTAAGAGGGCACCAGCAACAGAGGCTCAGGTTCTCTCTCTCTCTCTCTCTCTCTCTCTCTCTCTCTCTCTCTATATATATATATATATATATATATATATATATATATATATATATATATATATATACCAGTTAATCAGGAAATTCACTGTTGTACTTTGGTCTGAAGGAGGAATATTTGTTAAAAATTCAGGTTACTTCTTTTAAAATGATCCAAAAAACTTAATCGTCTGAAGAGGAACATGACATGCAATTTCTGTATTTAATTTCATTTATTTATACATTTTTCTCTTTTGTGTTGGTCGGACAAAAACGTAACCCATAGAGAAGCCCATTAGGCTGAGTCCTGACAATTGGAGCGAAAAGAAAAATGAAGCCACTGTGATCAGTCCAGACTAGTGCTTGTAGGTTACGATGACAGGCCAGCTTGCCTCAGTCAGGCCAGCTGAGCCAGCATGAACTAGGGTCAGTGGTCATTAATCATTTGTCAACGTCTTCAGGGCTTTATCAGATAATTATAGTTGTAAGTATGTTTATATCAGAAAAACATGTGGCAAAGCTGCAAAAGATTCAAGCCCTAACACAATCTGCACTGACATTTAAAAAAAATACAGATAAGCGATAAATCACAAGGTAAACAGTTTAGAAAACCATGCCTTTCATTACTGGGCATTCTAGAATTATTTTCTGTACTGTTTATTTCCCTAAATATTTAGAACCTTATATATACAACCTTTCCTCTTCCCCCTCATTTTCCAATGAGTTGTAAAAATAGCAAGTAAATCATTTGAAAAGAAAGACTGGTTACATACTCCATCCATACTAGAACAGACAGCTAGAATGTAATCACAGCTTATTTTACAAAACCCATTCTTGAGCAAAAATACCTTGAGCTGCTCCGAAGAATCTACGTAAACACATCTATAGATGTGCCTAAGGGACAGCTCTAAACTCCACAAACCAATAGATGGCATTGAAAAATAAATGACTGAAGGCTGCAAACAGCATCCATTTTGCTCTGTTTGGCAGCATGTAAGTTTTCATGGTAGGAAACACTTCTCAACATGAATGGACTGTGAAATTGTTTCCTCTTACCCAACACTCCTCTAAATTGTATTAGATTATATTAGCCATTTCTGCACCCTGTCATAGAGGCTGTCAGCGCCCCAAGAGGCAATGTGCGTGGACACTGGAGGTAAGGGCCCCAGCATGAGATGCTGCCTAAGAGTCAGTCAGAAGATTAAGAAAAAATAATGGGAAATGCCGCACCCATGCCTAACACTGCAAAGGGAAATGGCTTTGTTGTAAATCTAGACATGCAAGGGAATATGACGAAGTAAAGCATGTGTATTTCAATTCCCAGGCTGTAAACATCTCAGGAAGTGATTACCATGGTGTCTCACCTCTATCCAACGTCAAGCATTGCCTTGTGAGTGTAAGCGGATTCTTGCACTCTGAGGAAAACACTGTATAAATAGATGCAGTGTTTTAGTGATTTTCATCTTAGAGTGGACTCTTCAAAACCCAAATCTGCCTGCCTTATAGACTGCATACTATCTGCAACTTCAATCATAAATGCAAAAAACTAGGGCATGTTGCAGAAACAAAAAATTTTCCAGAATAAAATGTAAATGAAGGAACTTTGGAGATATTAGTTGTGGTTACATTAGCACAGCTAATTGAAAGTTAATTCTAGATATGTATGTGTGTAGGTATAAGTTAAACAATATAAAAATCTTAGGTTCTTAGGTCTCTGGATATTGTAGATATTTCACAGAAACTCATGGGGCCATTTCACCTCTCCAAGGGCACCATCGAGCTCTCCTCTCAGTGGACCTGCATGTGCCCATATCACCACACCATCATGTTTGCATTACTATGATCACTCTAATCACAATACTTAATTCGTGAAATCAAGAGCCTACCTGCTTCTCATTTACTGTTCAGAGCCTCTGTACGCTGAACATTAATACAGGATTCAGGTTAGATGCTTGTTTATCCATGAGGGTAGACTTACAGACTTATCTTTTCAGTCCTTACATATATTTTTTCATATTCATCATCAGTATCTTTCAACTTTAAAATTTAATTTTAAAGTTTTTTATTTTAGAGTCTGAAACATGGGATACTATTTGTAGAAAATATAATAAATAAAAATCTTAAGAAGAATCATAGCTTTCAATTTTAAGTTAAATTATGTATATTACATGATTCAATTTATCACATTTTTATATGATGGTCTATGCTGACCTCATAATTTTGTCATTTTCTCTATTTATGGCCCAATAATGCCTTTCTGCCAATTCTCCAAGCTGCAGAATTTATGAGCCAAGAGCCAAGCCATGTAATCTGCAGGTGTCCTGAACAGCTATATAACAGTGATCTGGAAAACTGGTGGATAACCTGCTGGCAAATAGGATTAATGGCATTTTGTTTTTTGCTTTAGAATTTGGCCTTTTATTTTATTATGTAAAAGGTAAATTAATTTTTCCTAAATGAATGGACATTTAATTGGTTAAATAAAATATTCTAGTTAGTTAGTGAATTTTCTTATATTCTATCTTGGATAATTAAATTTTAAAGGAGATATTTAAAGTCACATACTACCACTTCTAAATATTAATTAATTAATTCATGAATTCATCCAATATTATAAGTATCTTTTCTATATAGGGCAGTGTTTCCTTCAATGGTGGAACTGGTTTCCATCTGTAAAGTCTATAATGAGTCTCATCAAAGTCACAGAATCTAAAACTGGGAATGACTTCAGAGAGCATGTAACTCAAATCCTTTCCTTTATACATGAGGGTGTTCATATGATTAAGTCTGGGCAGGTGGAGAGGTTTCTCTGAGATCATTTACCAGGTTAGTAGCAGAATTAGGAGGAGAATTAGGCTCCCCTTCTCCTTTTATTCAAACAAAAGTTTCCACTTTTTGACACGTCTTACTATAACTTTCATTTGTTCAGACTTCAAATTCTGACTTTGTTATAATTTCAACCAAAGTTGGATTTCCAGTTACGTTGAAAGTTGACTCATATATAGATAAAAAGATTTTGTTAGTCACATCTAGATGAGTTGCATGATTGCATGAGACATATTCACATATCGAGAGAGAACTAATTTTAAGAATGTTGACATACCTTTTTCTATATACTGAAATTACAATCTCAAATTTGAACCTATTATGGTATTTACTTATGATAGTGACAATTCCCCCTAATAGATAACATGAAAGAATGACCAGATCAAGTGTATAGACCAGGAATACTTAGATTACTAATAAAGAACATGTACTCTCTACATCATGAATATTATGGGCCCCATTAAAAGTCCTGTAAACCATGTAGGTGGTGTCCTGGCAGCCATGTTAGTTTTACATGGATTTGATTTGCTGTTCATTGCTGATTGGACCAGAAGTGGATACTTGGCCCAAGCTAGGCCAATCACATTCTCTTTCCTGGAAAGTAGGAACTGGGATTCAGACACAGCCTGTTAGCCTCGGCATGTATTTTGAACTGTAATATGTTAACTTAAGAGCTGTCAGACAGCCATATGTGACTGGGAAGCAGAAAAAGCTGGTGCTCAGAGAGAAGAATGGATCAGACAGGAGGGAGCAAGCAAAGATGGAGTGAGGATTATTTCCAGTTCCTAGTTTCAGGCTCCTCCTGAGGACTGGCTGCCCCTGGGTTCCAGGATATAGCCCTATATTCTTATTTAACAAATCTTTGCTTGTCTCTCTCTCTCTCTCTCTCTCTCTCTCTCTCTCTCTCTCTCATAAATTGTTTTTGGTATGTGCAACCAATGAATCTTAATTCAGACACTGTGTAACAGATATCACACTCTCTCTGGATCCTGAGTTATGATGCTGTTGTTGGCGTTTTGGTCCATTCCGTGGGACAAGTCATAGTGCAGGTGAAAGAGCTTGATAATGAGATGCATTACAATAAGTAAGACCCTGTGCATGGAGCTCAAGATAAACCGATTTTTAATAAATTCCTAGCACATAATAAATAGTAATAAAGTAATACTGATTTATACTGATCAACTAGCTTATTTTGTGATGTATTAGAAAGCCATGATACTAGGTAGATACTGCATTGATTTCGAAACTGAAATTCAGATTTCCTTGTCCCTAAGGAGCCCAAGATAATGAGGTTTTTCTATATTGACAAATCACTCATATGTCAATGACATTTATGAAATAATGAAATAATTTTTAGATTATGAACTTTTGAAATTATAAAAAGGAGAATGGCCATTTAAACTTGTATAAGCTATCTTAAAAATCTTAAAGACACCAAGTTATATTAAAAAGATTTATGCCTCAAATATACTAAACATCAAATGCCGATTAAAATGAAATAACTATGCAAATAGAATAATAATAAATGAATTAATATCTCAAGAGAGCTTGTTATGCGCCAGGAACTGTGCTAAGAATTTTTCATGCATTAGTTCATTTGCTCGTTCCCAAATACTATGAGGAAATAATTATGCCTGAATTAAACTGAGTTAAACGAGTTACTCCAAGTCCCACATCTGGTAGAAGGTAGAGGTGCTCTTTACACCTAGGTAGACTGTTAACCACTACACCATTGCCTGAATAAGAAAAGTAGACTAAAGTCAGCCTTCAAAAAAGAAAAAGAAAAAACTTTGGCAAGCTCTTTAGAAGTTCTGGAAAACAATTCCATGAAACTAAGAGACATGCACAATCTTCTAACTAATCTTTAAAAAAATAATTTAGATTATTAATAATTCTTACCGGGGGTTAGAAGGAGAAGGTGGATTCATTTCTTTCTGATAGTGACGACCCTGGTTGACAGGCTGTAAAAGACAAAACATTTGTGAGGTACTGATCAGCATAATGCTCTTTACATATACTTACACATGCACTCTCCTCACTGTAATTTTTTTCCTGAGAAACAATCTGCAAGAAAGGGCTGGTTTATTTTATAGGAGAGTTGAAGGCTGTTGGGGAGATGCAGCATATAACAAAGTGGTGTATATGAGAAAACACTTGTTGTTTTAATGGCTAGTCATTGGACTTGGTAGCATCCATGGTGTAATCAAAGTTCATGTGTGGAATCTTCCTCCTTGTGGAATTTTTATGCTGTTAACATTGGTTGATATTTCCAGATACAGCAAAACAAAACAGGATATATCACGGAACTAATGTTGCATAGCTAGTTGCGTAATCAGCAATTACCCGGAGACCAGGAGATACAGAATATATATTTAAGTTTGCAAGGATAACTTCTGTGTTCATTAATAGAATTACTCACACATGTAAATCTTAGGTCAAGGTGGTCATTTCCCCCAAGTGTACACTAAAACCTCAAGCGTTAATCAATAAACTGAAAAAAGTGATGGAAATACCTAACAAAAATGTGAAATCTTAATTTTTCTCTCCATAAGAAACATTTAAGTTACTATTTCAAAGCATAGCTAAACAACTACATCCCATGTCAGCCTTGACTTGCTTCCATTGGAACTTGATGTTTTATGGTCGTTCTACAAAAGGAGAAAATTCCATTATATCTGACACAAATTCTCTTTTGGAACATCAGCTCAAAGTATTTTTCCTATGTGGTTAACAACCATGTAATTGTAATATGAAACCATCTTTAACGTTCTCATTTTATTGCAAGTTGGAATTTGGTATACGTTTTTGAATTGCTTTTAAAGGGCTTCAGTTGGTTCCTTACCTAATGGGTCTGGCATTAAGGTTTTCTCACCCATCATGTGACCCCACAGTGCTGACCTCGACCTTGAAAAACAGTGTAGCCCTTGGTGCCTGTGCATACAGAGCACATATTCCTTATTTTAATGGGTCCTAAAATATTAATGGCATGGGTGATGGGAATTCTTTAGAGTAAACTGTCTTCCTCTATAAATAATCTCTTGGAAGTATTCCTTTAATTTAAATCAAACACCCTGTCTGATAATCACAGTCACTTAGCCTGACGATCCATGATGCACCATGAATATAAATGTACCCAGATACTTTGGTAATTGAACCGATATCAATGCATCACCATTTCAGTAATAAGGAACAACAGCTGGGAGAATGGTGGAAGGAAAAACATGTCAGAAGACATATTTGATCTCACTAGAGAAATAAGACTTGCAACAATTTGCAAGTGAAATTTAGTTTTATGATTTAGGCTGTATTATTTCACAGCAAAAAAGGATTAGCAAGCTAAGTGTCTAACAGGTTCTGTAGACCAACTCACACTGAGGCAGAAATACTTCCGATAATACATTCATTGGGATTTGTCCAGTATTTCAACTGTACTCAGGGCCTTCGGTGAGTGGACCGAAAAAAAAAAAAAAGCCTATTTACTTTCAGAGGCATCGCAGTCCTGATATTCGGCCAAATTTCAATTTTCTTAAATTTATACCATTAATTCTATTTACACCTGTCCTCAACCCCCTTATTCCAAATTGTCTTACTGCAACCTCTGGAGAAATGGTTACAGAATCCTATCTGGTTTGTGACTCAGCTATCAGTTAGACTACATAGACTGACCCTTTCCATGTTTGCTCATGTTTCTATAAAACAGACTCAAGGATACAAGGAGTAAAAAGGAACACAATTAATAAAAGATTCACATTTATAATGATTTTTACGCGTTAGGAAAAAAAACAATCAGTGGAAACTTTTTGTAGTAAGGATTGTAGACATGAATAGATAGAAAGGTAAATAAAAATATTCAGGTAAAATAATTGTAGGCAATGTAACTTAGTCTGAATACCTGATTCCTTAACTTAATTTGTACTATTGAAAACTAATGACCAAGTTGTTACTCCACAATATTTTATTCAATAACTAACTTAAATTTAATAATAGCATCTCATGGCAGAGCATTCTGACTTACACATATAACTGCTACAAACTAACTTATAAACCCCAGCCTCTAATGACTCAGCTGGGGAAGGCTGCAAGTCTTGCTTTGGAGTCGGTGCCATACAAAATTGGCTGGTTCCACTTCCCTTTCTCTGTACATGTCTCCTAATGTCATAATCAGACTCAGGGACAGGAAGGGATTATGGGAATGATGCATCTAAAGAGCTCTTTTAGGATATTTCAGTTCCCTTAATTTTGCTTTGATGCTTTGAAAGGGCAGAGCTTTCACTTGGACGAGGTCTGTTTGCTTTCCTAGGCCCAAATCAGAATGCATGAGAATGTGCCTAATGGTTTCTAAAAGCTCTCTAAACATGGTGGGGAGAATACGATAGGCTGTCTGAAGCCAGATGTCCCCATCCACAAATGGAAATAGATATGCTTCCATACACATGCAGCGGTACACCTACTTCTACTACTGCTCAGTAGGTAACATCCTGTGAAAGCACCAGTTAAAAAATAACATTGAGTTTTCAATTTTGGAATTCAGCTATAGTTAGAGAATACTGTAAGAAGCAGCAGCAAAGACATAGCTACAGATCCTTACAAATGACTATGACAATAAATAATAATAATAGTAGCAGTAACTGATATTTATCGAGCATGTACTTTGTGTTAAACCCTTGGTAGATATTATCTTGTTTGATCCTCACAGTAATTCTATGAAATAGATAGGATTAACAACTTCACTTAATAGAAGAGGAAATTCAGACACTGGGTTTAACCCAAGGTCATACCAATTAGGAAACAGTGCAGCCACAATTTGAACCCAGGCAGCCCGATTCTACAGTTCACCCTCTTAATCACTAGGCTGTAATGCTTAATCAAGGTTGGGGGCCCACCAAGAGTGGTGAATATCTAAGTTTCTGAATAACAAGTATGACAAAGTAACTTCAGCTTATGTCAGGAATAAAGCAGTGGTCCTGAAATACATTTATTGGAAATATAGAAGATTACCTCCTTACCAAAAATTAAATTCATTTGATTTTATTCTGATGACACGTTACTATATATTTAAAATTAAATAAAGTAAGTTTTTCTACCTTGCTAAATTTGGGACCAACATAGGATATAACAGACAATACTCTGAGAATGAGAAAAGTTTATTTCATGGGGTCACTTTCATAGTCACTAAACAGAGAACAACTTGCACATTTCATTTCCTCTGACAGCTCAGATATTACACTGACTCTAATATCAGTTTTCGTATATCATTTCTATAGTGGTATAAGACATCTGCTCATCTGATTTATCTGCAGTTTAGCACAATCAACTACTTACCTTCTTAGTTCAGGAGGATTAAAAGAAAACTCATTATACCTAAAGGCAGCTGAGAAGTTAATGAATCCGTAGATCAGAACAAATTAAGACCTATGAACTATAAAGAGCCTGAAATGCCAATACATTATATATTGGATACACATCAGCCAGCAATCATGTAGAACGCTGATATGCTGATGAGCAAAGAAACAGGACAGATCCTAGACACTCAGGACTTTGTCCTTTTGGTGGCGCTGTTGCCATGCACTAGTGTCGGGAAAACCCCACTCACATAACTTTAATTACCACCGAGCACAAAAGAAGCTTTGCTTTTCCATGATCAAGCTGCTAGAAATTTTGGGGTGAGGGAGAGAAGTAAAGGCTAAATAAAAGAACAGGAGGTAAGATAATCTTGCCACGTTAAAAGGTAGACAATATTTTCATGTTGTTATGTAAAACCTATGAAAATGGTAATAATGTTGCATGGTTAAATCAAGACCACAAATAACTTGTCTGAGAATCTCACCACACACTTGAAATTTTATTAAGTGCATTTTGCCTCTTTTTTTCTCTAAATATTATGCTCTGCAATGTGCCATTGATGGATGCATGTGATGTGCATTTTTTTTTTTTTTTTAAACAAGCTGAGACTAATGTGGTTGATACTAGGTTATGGGAAATCTTAACTTGACGGAATGATGGCTTTGGGGCATCTGCTTACAGGGTAGCATGCACGTGAGGCACGCTTTTCTTGAGTCTGGGTTAGAGGTGGGACAGAGAAATAACGAAAGAGTTTGTTTATAAAGCTCTGAGGGGGTCAGTCTGGATTTTAATTGTTAAGCTTACATCAAAACAAGAACAAGAGACTTTCTGCTCACTCTTAGAGCCTCAGTGGTCCTAAAAAAGGGAAATGCCCTAGACATCTTTTCTGATCACTCGAGTGGCCCTTTGAGGAGAACACCTTTGGGGAGCCGCAGATCACAGTTATCCTGAGCTTCCTGTGTTAGTTAGGTTCTGAGCACATGGATTTCATGCTCTTATTCAACTCTCACCAAACCAATACAAGTACGGCCCGTCAATATTCCCATTTTATAGGTGATTGTGCCAGTAAATGGCAGAGCTGGGATATGAGCCCAAGTTGGCTGACATACAGTCTATGAGTATATTCTTTTCGTCATCACATAAAGCTGTTTCCATTGATAGCTATTCCTTTTCCTTAAATAGAAAACACACACACACATACACACACACACACACACCCCCAAGACATGGTTTTATGCTATTGTTAATCAAAATCCTTCACCAAAATAAAATTCACTTAAAAATCCATTAGAACCAATTCCTAACTCCCTTCCTAAGTCTGTCTAGAGCCTAGTTTTTGAATAAATCTCATGAGGGCTACTCCTAACAGAAACCCTCCAAAATTGTTACTTGTAGCCTGGTTTCCACAGAAGTTGTAAAGTATTGTTTTAATTGAATTTGGTTCTCAGTTAGAAACTTTGAAAAATTTGTCTGTCAAAGGCCAGTAGCTTTCTCAGTGGGCTTGATTTATTGAGCATGAGATGCCTACAAAAGCCAATTTACTATGAGAAGTACGGTTACATTTAATTACACTTTAACTGACTAATTTATTACATCTAAACACCTTTGAAACAATACATATTACCCTGAACTGTACAGATGCTGAGGGAAGCTGAGGACTCAAAGCTGGTAATAAATACAATAGAGTTTGCTAAACTCTTCATTTTACTCTGCGTGGGCTTTCTGGTTTCAGACTGCAATGGGTGTGACGTCCTTAGGTGGAGATGTTAAACTGAATGTGACCTGCCTAAATCTCCTTTTCGAACTATTGGTCATTCAGCCCTGCCCAGAGGGAGAGTTTTTCTTTGTGTATATAGTTAATATCCATTTATCCGGTCTTAAATGTAAGATATTACCTGCAACATTCAGGATGTATATAAACCAAAAAAAAAAGCGCTCATATTTATTTTGGGATTTTGATGAAAACTACCTTATTTTAGAGTAAAAAAGGAATCTTTTAATATTATTGATCATTTCACTCAAACCACCACTAACAACCAGCGGTGACTGAGTGTGACCTCATGCCAGGCTGTGCTCTCGGCATGGTCCCACCTTCAAGGAGCTCACAAGCAGGCCTGCGGGATATTAGTACAATGGTTACCTGGTGCGGTAAGTGCTATCATTGAGCCCGAAGATCACGGGAACCCAGAGAAGAAAGAAAGAATTGTGTGTAGAGTGGTTGAGGGTCAGGAAGGTTTCATGAAGCAGTGACACTTGAGTTGGGCCTTGGAAAACAGAATATTCTAGGTGGAGAAGAGGAATGGAGGGTCTCCAGGCAGAGGAAAGAGCGTGAGCCACGGCATGATTGGCATGATCTGGATGAAAGGCGTGGCAGTGACGGGCAAGCTGCACAGTGGAGCAAGAGTAAGGAGCCATCAGTGCTGTGTGTATGTTGGGTGGGCCGTGAGGCTGAGACAAACAAAAACTCATTTCAAGTCCTGCTCAAGGCCAGGGAGAAACAGGTTATCTTGTTAAAGGAGAGACTACCCTCCTCTCCGTAGATTTAATTCTGTTCCTTGTCAGAAGTTGGAATTCCTTTCTCTCTCTTTCTTCTTGGTGAACTTGTATTCATTCTTGAATTCTGGCTGAACTGTAGCTTTCTCTGTGAAACATCCTGAAACCAGCAGGTAGAAGTAATTGCTCCCTTTCCCACATTCCCAGCACTCTTTATTCTATGAGTGTTATCACTCACTATTCTGACTTACTCTCTGAGAGTAAGTGAACTGTTTACTCTCTGCTTCCCTACAATTTGGTGAACATCTCAAGGCTGGGTAAAGTCTTATTTGTATCCCCAGCACCCCAGCATAGTTCACAGCATGCTGTACCACTCAAAAAAAAAAAAAATATGTGAAATGAATTAATGTGAGTCAAGCTAGGTTGTGGTTAGAGTCATCATGGGGATTTTCCTGGTTCTAGTGGCAGAAAGGAAGGTACGTCTGACAGCGAGGCCTGGAGAAGGGCTACAGAAAGCTCTGGAGCTAGGTCCTGAGGGATAAGGTACAAAGATAGGTGCAGACTGCATTAGGAAATGACAAGTGGGACTAAAGTATGAGCGAAAGGTGGGGAGCAGTAAGAGATGAGATTGGAGAGGGGGGCAGGTCTCAGATCATGAGGGGCCCTGGATGCCAAACTAAAAAGGCAATGAGGAGTTATGAAAGGGCTTTATGCAGGGAAGAGACAAGATCAGATCTGGGCTTTAGGAAGATGACTAGTGTGACTCATAATGATAATAAAAATGACAACTAACCTTAATTTATTAAATGCTTATTATGTCTCAGATACAGTGCCAAGTGCTTTACAAGGCCACAGCTTGGATTTGAATCTTGGCTATATGACGTCAGAGCAGACGCTCCCAACCATCAGGCTATGGGCTTGAACTGGAGGTACAGAGGTATTAGGAGACTGCTGAAGGAATTTGGATGAAATATGAAGTGACAAGGCTATTATGTTAGGTAGGGAGGGACAAGAGGGAAAAAGTAGAGGGGATCCTTAGGATTTGGAGACCAATTGGGTATGGGAAATGAAAGAGTAGGAGAAGCACAGATGTTTCCCAAATTTCTGGTTTGAGTGCCAGCATGGATGGTGGCACCAGCAGTGAAATACAAGAAAAGCAGGATATTACCGTAATAAAGTTATGAGTTCTTTCATCACTTCTTTCTCATGGTCCCTGTACAACTTCTAAAGAGAAAGGTGTGAGCTCTCAGAAAGACCACAAAGGTTCTTGTAAACCGCTCTGTTTAAACTCTAAATGAGGAACAAGGCAAAAGTTCACTAAGGAATGCAATTTTCCATTTGGTGATCGTTTCCAATATTGAAATAAACTGAATTTGATGCAATAATAACCGTATCTTATGAATACCAAATGTAGGCTATTCAATTATTTTCTGTCTAAAAAATAGACTATTTTCAATTTCTCATTTGGTCAAATAGAGGGGTTATTAAGTTCATTACCAATGATGTTATTTTTGTCTGTATACTTTTAGAGAGGAATAGTTGTCATGCATGAGCACATGAGTCCTTGGCAGAACAGGACAGTGATGAGAACACTGTATCCAGGGCAACCAAGAGTTCAGCCTTTTCAGTCCATAAATAATCATTCCTCAGCTTGCCCTTTGTAAGGTTGGTCTCTGAGCTACTTCATGACAGAATGAGCTCGTTCAGGAGGCCACTGTTCTCTTTCTTTCTTTTGGTTTAAATGACTGCTGAGGAATACTTTATAAGAAAGGCAATGTTTCAATTTCATTGTAAATTCCATTGGCAAAAATCTGTCACTTACTCTTCTGTTCTTAGCTCTGGCTGTAAGGATACTCTGAGTAACCAGCACACAGGGGTATTTTTGATGGGTGGGTAGATGCTCTTTGGTACCAAGGCTGCTTGAAGCATTATGCTTGGTTAGTCATTCAATTTAATGAGAGCACAACTCAGGCAAGAGAAACCGAGAGGGTGGGCAAGGTGGGGATAAAAAATAGTAATGAAAAATTAACATCATTCCCTTCCACATCTCAGAGCCAATTTGAATTCTTCTTCCATAAAGACCTGTAAGTTCTCTCCAGAGCAGAAATGTCACCTTCTGCTAGATATCGGTAGGCCTCATGTGACAACGCCATAACATATCGAGAAGTTACCATCTCATGGTGGTTAGGAGCTTGGACTCAGGAGTCATGCCATGCTAGTTCTGAATCATCTTATTCAAGGGCCTCGTTTTTCTCATCTGGAAGTGGGAACTCAATATTACTTACCACATAGGGTAGCAGTAAGTAAGGAGTAAATTAGGGAACACACAGGCCTAGTGCCACGGCCTCTGAGATTTCTAAGATCTACAAAGATGTTGGGGACCTGGGAAAAAAAATGGCTTTAAAATTCAAAATGAACATTGCAAAATTAATGCATATGTAATTAAATACTAAATACGTAAGTGATTCAACTACACTTGAACTTAATCTTTATATGTTTTATATAAATATGAATCAAAGTTACACAATTTTATATTTTCTTTCAAAAATTGCATTGTAAAAAAGTTATAATTACCTTTGGATAACAGGGCATTTTAGTATGTTTGATCTGATGTTGAATGTGGCCTTTTAAGTAAATGTTCCTTGGGCCTATGCAGGTCTTAAAATGTCTCTAGGTGCTTAATAATTACCATTATTTAATAAAGATTTTATTATTCTGCCTAATGATGTTTCTTGTGCTGTATAGGGCTGTTCTGTCACTGTTTCAAGATCCTTGAGGAGAGTGTTGTGGAGAATGGACTGAGTCAAAATGCTGGGCTCTGTTTTGGGGGCTGTTCTGACCAGGTGTGGAAGCTGGTGCCCAGGATGTAGTTTCTCCACCTGAAAAACAGGGAGATTTTGACCTGCTCCAACTCCTCTGCTGCTCCCTAGTGAGGATGATGGGCTGTACTGAAAAGTGCTTTAGCTGAGTAAGCAGACGGGAAAAGATAAGCCACGAAGCATCCACAGTGCCTGTCACGGCCCTTAGGCACAGGGAGGAGTCAGCAAACATCTGGTGGCTTCTACAGAAGGTGCTGTTCTGCCCTCAGATCCAAGCAATACTTGGTGCATCCACAGTCTCTTCCCCTTTGTTCATTCATTGAACAAATATTTATTGAACACATATTGAGCCCCTAGGGCTTATCCTAGAAGCTGGGGATGCAAGAGGATACCCAGAGGAAAATTATTCCTTTTCCTTTCAGTGTATGGTTTTCTATATCATGACACAATTAACATACATTATCTGATGGTAAATAAGACAATTTAAGAAAAGACAATGGCCCCTCACCTAATTCAGAGTGGGTTCTGAATATTTCTTATAGGAGTGGTTTCATTTTGGCCCAGGCAAGGCTGGGTTTTTTTTTTTCCTATTTCTTTTTTTAAATTTACTAAATTTATTGGGGTGACATTGCTTAGTAGAATTACATAGGTTTCAAGTGTACATGTCTATACTACATCATCTTTACACAGCATTGTGCATTCACCACTGGTGGGGGGGGTGGTAGAAGAGAGACAAGGAAGGAGAACTGACTCTGGGCGGCTGGGTTCTGGTAGGAAGAAGCTAGCTCCTAGTGAAGGCAATAAACAAGGATGCAAAGCCCTGGACTCACAGGTGGCAGGCAGGAGTTCCAGGTGGTTGTGTCATCGCTGCTGGTACTTATGCTGACATTACAGTTGTCAACCTGGGATGCACTTAGGCCATGGGAAGCCCCAGTGTCCTCTAGTTCCTCATTCTGTTGCCGCCGTAGACTTGCCAGCATTTGCAGCTCAGATTCACTCATTTGGCTGGGTTGGTAGTTTCTCCAGTCATATTCCTGGCCAAGAGAGAAAAAAGTGACAGAGCAAAGGGTCACTTGGCCTTTGTTCATTTTACAGGCTACCAAAAAATGCTCCTCCCCAGCCTCACCCCTTCAATGGCTCCTCACTGACAGAGGTCGGGTCCTTCACGTGCCTGTCTGCGGTGCCTACCCACCTGCCTCACCTTGTCTTTTTGCTCTTGACATGCCAGCCAGATGGTCCTTCGTTAAGAGCCTCCAAAGCATCAAACTTACGTCTGCCTTAGGGCCTGGGCATGTGCCCGTCCCCTGCACCCATGCGCTGGCTAACTCCTAGCAGTTTTCTAGGTCCCAGATTATATGTCCCTTCCTGGGGGAAGCCTTTTCTGACAAGCACAAACAGGGTCAGTGCCTCCACGTTATGTGCTCTCATAGAATCCTAGTGTTCATTGTTTAGCATCTATCACAATTGCAGTTATGTAATTGTTTTTCACACGTAGTCTTATGGGTTCTCCAAAGGAAAGCATCATGATTGTCTTACTCCTATTGTACTTCCCATGTCTGGTGCTCAACTGTTTCTGAGGATTGACTAAATAAATAAAAATTCAAAGGAGTTTTTTCAAAAAGAGAAATCACTTTCCATAAAAATACCTAGTTTACAAGACAATTGATGAATTTCATTATTGTCAACATTATGAACAAATACATTCAACTTACAGTAAGACTGAGAATGACTAGTGCTGTTAAAAGCCATCAAATAAAATATGAACTCAAGATGGGAACAGGTAAGGTCTGAAAGCCAGAAAGCTACAATAAACTCTTTTACTGATAGGGCCTTTACTACATATGTAATCTGTCAGGCACACTTTTTTTTCAAGAATAGTACTACAAATCTTTAGAGGCTAATAAATATTCTTTCACCATATAGGGAAGAAATTGGCATATGGAATTTTCAAAACCTTCTCTTTTTCTCTGGCTTAAACCAAATTTGATAACAAACATTAATTTCAACATCGCTAAAGCATTAACATCATATATGAACAGGGTGGTTTACATCCAGGACTGGCATCTAACTTAAAAACAATCTTGAATTTTTCTTGTACATCTGGAAACATTGGTTGTGCTCAAAAAGTTTTTTTCCATGACACACTAGAATTTTTTGGACATTGTGACTTCTACATTTACTTTCTCAGAGGACCCTTTGAGACAGCTACTGCCTTCTTTTCTGCCTCATAGCAATTTAAAGTTAAGAAAATATAATTGTGAAAAAAAATTCTTGGGGTTTCTATGACATTAAAAGCTTTTTAATAGAGCATTATCATCATCATCATAATTTGGGGGTTATGAAAGCTTGTGATCTAATAATGTGAGGTGGAGATTTTCTGGAAAGTTGCCCTTGGGGACTCACTTAAATTCTTAGAGTTCATGTCTCTAGCAACTTAGCACCCTGAGAGGCCATGGTGTTTTGAGAGTTCTTGGGACAAAACAGATATCACAAGAAGAAGAACAAAATTTATATTCCAATAAAAAACACTAAAAATAAAAAAAGGGAACTAGAAATAATTTAAATTCAAAAGAAATAACTGGGGAGGAATAAACGCAAGAAGAGATGTTCAACATCATTGTGATTAGAGAAACACCACAATGAGATACCATTCACACCCACTGGGGCTGTTATAATACAAAAGATAGACAGTAATAAGTGTTGGTAAGGATATGGAGAAACTGCAATTCTCATTGCTGGTGGGAATGTAAAATGGTGCAGCCACTTTGAAAACCAGTTTGGTGGTTCCTCAAAATGTTAAATATGGGCGATGTGGCCTATCAATTCACTCCTAGGTATATATCCAGGAGAACCGAAAACATATGTTCATACAAACACTCGTACACGAATGTTCATAGCAGCATTATTCATCATAGGCAAAAAGTAGAAACCACCAAATATTCATCAACTGATGAATGGATTTTTGTTTATCCATACAATGGAATATAATTTAGCCATAAAAAGTAATGAAGTACTGATACATGTTACAAATTGGATAAACCTTGAAAACATTATACTACATTATACTAAATGAACGAAGCCAGAGACAGATTGCATGATTGCATTTGTATGAAATCTCCAGAATATGCAAGTACATAGAGACAGAAAGCAGATTTGTAGCTGCTAGGGGCTGCGGGAGAGAGAACGGGGGCTGACTGTTAACGAGTATGGGGTCTCTTTTTGGAGTGATGCAAATGTTCTGAAATTAGGGGGTGGTGATTGTTACAGCATTTTGTAAACATACTAAAATCTTCTGAACTGTACACTTTAAAAGGGTGAATTTTATGGTATATAAGTTATATCTCAATAAAAAAAGTAGTTCGGTAATCAGATGTGAAAATGAGAACGCTTGACGCTGTGAGATGTGAGAACACATGACATCGGGCTCAACAGTGACCAAGTGACTCACTGTCCTCCACTTCAGTTTTTCTGTCAAGAAATAGAAATAAACATTCTAATGCGTCACATAGGTGTGTTATTTGGCTTGTCATTGCCAATAGATGCTTTTACAATAAAAAAGAAAATTTTATTTTCATTTCTGCAATTTTTCTTAAGAAAGCCTTAGTGTGTAGTATGATTAATCCATCCATACATTCAATTTATTTATTTAGCCCACAAGTCTGTACTGTGCCTGAGGTACAACCCCAGATGCTACGATAGAAAAACGAGAGAGAATGGGGCAGTGATTAGCCAGATGATATGAGTCTTTGCTTTAGTTCAACCATTTACCAGCGCTATGTGATTGGGCAAATTACTTCTCTGTGCCTCAGCTTCTTTATCTGTCAAATGGAACCATAGTAAATGCCTCATGGGATTTTCGGTGGACTGAACGAAGTAATACATATCAAATGCTTATCATGGTACTTGACAAACTAAGGGTCTCCAAACTTAACGATTCACACCTTTATCAGAAGACATTTGATTATGTACCTTCCAATATATGGTTATTTATAAATCAAACACATGTACAACTATAAACTATATTAAAATAGCATGTATATTATAAAACATACATTAAAAAATAGGAATTAAAATAGTTGAGCTTAAAAAAAAATAAATGGAAATAGTTTAATCGTTTTCTTCCTGAAGCCCAATGGATTGTTTTTGATACACATCTAGGGTGAGTACAGTCCATTCAGGAGACTCCTGAGTTGGCGATCGACACATATGCTCCCTGTTAATAGTATTCTTTCCTCTCATTTTCTCCGTCCCCCTCCGTCCAGTCTTTCATCCATTCTGTATTATGCTAGGAGCTGACAGTATACAGAAAATAAGACACACCTCTGTCCTCGTGGAGCTCACAGTCTGGAAAGAGAAGCATAATAGGTATTGTAAATCGGGGTACAGGTATTGTAAATCAATACCACAACAGAGATAAGGCTAAGATGCTTGAGGAATGCAGGACAGCAGTGACTAACTGCTCAGTAGAATTAGGAAAAGCCTCATAGAAGTCTAAGGTGGCATTGGACAGTAATTAAATTTGTTGACAAATGGAATGAGTAGCCTTCAAAGGGAGTGAATTCTCTCCACCACTGTCAGGGTTGAAGCAGAGGCGGGGGAAATAATAGCTGGCTGGGATACTGCAGTAACCTGCAGTGGTGGAAAAGGATAGATTGATTCATTAATTTATTCCACAAATACTTACTGAGACGCTACCATGTGCCGGGAACTGTTGATGCTAAGTTTGCTTAGAACTCTATATTTCCACGATTTTATTTCATTCAACAGTAATAATGTATTCTGACAACACCCTGGAAGGAGCAGCCATAAATGAGCAGAGAGAAAAAAGCGACTTTCTCCAGGGTCATGAATATAACGACTGGTGGCAGAGACAGGTAATTAACTTAGTCTACTAATACATTCTTGATTTGCAATCTCTTAAACCATTTCTAAATCCCCAGAAAAGCTAATCATTCATTCATTTTTTTAAAGAAAGCTTGCAATAAAGTCTCCACATTAAGGTGGACTCCAGCACAAGATGTCATCTAACTAAATTATGCAATGCCGAGAGGCAAAGTGCCTTCTGTAATTCTATCTCTGAAGAGCTCAAAATGCTACATATAAGCCAATCTCATCTCAAAATATCCTTGTAGGAAAGAGGGGAGACATTATCAGTCGGATTTGTTTTAGGAACAAGGTAATGAGCTCGAGTCTATATTATCAGCTGTGCTCAGATTCCCAGGCAAGTCCTTTCCTCATGATGCCAGTCTAGCCTTTCGTTTTCATTGACCTTTCTTCAGACTTTATTAGGAGCCTAAGACAGTGAAGGGACAAAGACAAGTAATATGTGGCCCCTGCTTTCGCAGGCCTTACAATCTAGTAGGGCAATTAAGAGTTACCAAGAAATGAGTATAAAATAAGGTGGCATTTACTGAGGTATAGCGTTAACAACAAACAGAACTTTCCTAATGATTAAGAGGAAAACTGTTAACTCCAGCAAAATAATA
Source organism: Rhinolophus ferrumequinum (assembly GCF_004115265.2). Taxonomy (NCBI): domain Eukaryota; kingdom Metazoa; phylum Chordata; class Mammalia; order Chiroptera; family Rhinolophidae; genus Rhinolophus; species Rhinolophus ferrumequinum. The sequence goes on from NC_046300.1 coordinate 53,304,310, forward strand.
AAACACAATAAACAAAAATAACCTTTCAACTTGATGCCCTTCACCTAATCTCTCTTGTCAAGATTTTAAGACAGATCAGCTAAACAGATCAAACATCTGCTTGTAGAATTTTGTGAGCCTCAGGTAAGGATCAGTTCTACTGAACTGTGGATAACACAAAGCTAAGTTTACAATGGTGGTGCAGAGCCAAACGAGACGTGGCCATGGGTTAACAAGACCAGACAAAGAACCTCATTTTATGGATGGGACTATAATTGAATTGAATTGGAAGAAAATTGGGTTGTTATTCTCATTCTGAAGCCAGTAAGATCTCCGAGACTCTCTTTCTGAATCCGGTTTGCACTGTGACAGTGCCTGACATCCACAGCACAGGGGACATCATGTTGCAGAAATTCTTAATAAAAGGTCTACCAAACAGTCCTTGACTCTTTGTATTCTTTTAAATCACAGCAAGACTCAAGGGGGATGTAGGCTGTTATTAACAGAATGTAATATAAAAGGTAATGTGAGAAAAGGGAGACACGCCAAACAGTCTGGCATTCAGAAAAGAGAAAGGTCACTCCTTGTAGGATCAGTCAAGGATTCATGGAGGAGATGGTCTCTCCACTGGGCCTTGAAGGATAGGAAGGGTGACATGAAAGCATATTCTAACCACCAGGCAGGAAAACACTGGGTAAGCCAGAAGTACGGAGCTTGTATTAAAAAGCTTAAAGGGGCAATAGGGAGCAGGAAACAAACTAGAAATATACTTACACATACGGTGTTAGAAATGAAACCAGTAATTTTCCTCCAAAGTAACAAGGATGGAAATACCTAGAATTTAATCTAAACCTTTTAAGACCAAATAGCTTCTACACCTCTGCCCAAGTCTTATGAAAAGGCTAAGATTCCGCCAAAAGACATATTCTTAATAGTTCCCAAATGGAAACTACACAAATGCCCAGCAATGGTAGAATGGATAAATAAATGGTGTGACAGTGACACAGCAGGACAGTGTATAGCAATGAGATGAGTGATATACTGAATCATACAAACAAAATACTAAGTGAGAGAAACCAGACAAAAGAGAGTATACACTGGTAAAACTAGGCTTGGGGGTTGGGGGTAGGTCGTGACAGGACAGAGACAGGAAGGTGTAGTGACAAGGAGGGAGCACGACTGGGCTTCTGAGGTGCTGGTATTGTTCTCTTTCTTGATCCCTGGTTATGGTCACATGGGTTTGTTCAGGTTGTGAAAGTTCATCAGAGTGTATGTTTACGATACGCATACTTCTCTGTGACCAACGGCGCAAAAAAGTCTAAGGCTCAAAAAACAGTTCCCAGGAAGTGATTTGTTGTTAATCACTGGCACTTGACTCTGGACTGTCTTAGTCGGGAAAAGAAAAAGCATTTTGTAAATGTGGCTGGATAGTGAGTATCACTGGCAGTTTAAATTTGTACGTGTTATTAAGAGTTTTGAAGCTGTAATTAGAAAGTTTTGGAAGTTTTTTTGAAACCCAACATGACAGCAAGAAAAGTAGAAGTCCATTTTCTAAAGCTAACTTTACATTTTAATTGGCATTTAATTTGATGATTAATCTCCTCTCTGTTGCTATTTGCACAGTGTTTAATTTCTACACTGACATGTGAAATAACAGCCGATGGTAAATTAATGTTCCAGGACATCTCTTCACCAACTAGCACTCCTTGAAGACTTGTTTCAAAGTCCTGAGCTACACATCCCACACAAGGGTTTGCCCTGACTCATTGGCGAAGCAAGCCCACTAGCAGTAAGAATGAAAAGAAGACATAAACCACAAATGTGAGCTGTAAGTGACACATACTTGAGCACGTAACTCATTCACAATATATGGTAGCTTTCAGCATGCGTTTCACCATGCAAAGAGGTAAATCAAAACTTAAAGACCAAGCCACAGTACAACTTGAAAAGCTTTGCTAAATTTAAGGGATGCAATTTACACAGCATAAATCAGAAGTCAGGCTGTTAGAAAGAAGCAACTGGTCAGAATCGAGATTGTGTTTTATGTCAAGGGCTTTCATGTGGACCTAGGCTTAACCAGTCCCAGTGCTGCCTCGGAAACGTCTGACAATTTACAACCCGACTCAATCTATACTTCATTATCTATGCATACTAATCCCTTAAGAATATCTCAGGTAGAGAATTCTTGGGTAATTAACCCAATAGTGGCAAAACTCCTTGCAAAGAGAGAACTTTTTATCTCATATGTGGCTTTCTCTTTTTTCGGGGGGGGAAGGGCAAGAAAGGATTTTTTAAAAAGATCTTAATATTGATGTGCTGTATTTGTATAGAATATCCTTTTAAGCTATGACCTAAAAGAAATAAAGAAACATACATTTTTCCTTGGTAGTGAACATGCTAATTTTCAGAAAGAATTCTCTGACAAATAGAGCTGAACTGCTTTTATTCATCTAAAAATGAGTTGATAAACAATTTGTAATTTTCTAGCACCTATAGTCTGAGTTCAAGGTACATCCTGACTTTAACAATAAACTAATGACTGGAAGGAATCTAGTAAAACCGAATTGAACAGGTTTTATATTATATTTATATTCAAGGATATACCCTGTACAAGGCGATGGTAGCCTTGTACATAGGACAAGCACAGTAGCAGTCAATAAATGGTAGTGTAAATTAGTATTTAAAGAACCAGCAGGAAAACAATCACTGAAACTGGCCATAGAAATGAAAATAGCAGAGGTAAGCCAACTGATGCTTCTGGAGTGGGAGGCTGATAACTTCCAGTAAGTTTGAATTGTTTAAGAATGTAAACAGATTGGTTGTAATAGAGTGATGACAGACAGACCGACATCTGTGTATATTTCTGCACATTAAAACACTGCAAAGCTTAAAGTGACAATGGAAGCCTAGTTGCCACATGATCACAGACTTCTGTCAGCGGCTTTTAATGGGGCGGGGTGGGGGATTCCAGTGTGGTGGAAGGTACATTGGCTTTTCTGGCCCAAACTCCTGGGTTTGACACCGCTCTGTCACTTATTGGATGTGAATTAGGTGAAAGCCTCTCTGCTTCCTCATCTGTCAAAAAGGAATAAGTAAGGCCTCTTGGGAGGGGTGGAGATGGAGACTGGAGATAAAGTGAGGGGCATGGTAGAGGACCTAGCACATGACAAGTGCCCCATCCTTAAAGGCACAAAAAAGGTTCTTAATCAAAGACCTCGATCTCAATGTGTTTAGGAAATACCGTCAGCCTAATGCCTGTTACATAAAGTAGGAAATGGCAGGTATGCCTTACTCCTATTTAAAATAAAGAAAACCAAGACATTCAAGAAGGTGGATTTCTCCAATAAACATTTGACTAGTAGGATGCTACCCTTCGCATTAGACTATTGGAGCACTGACAGTGAAATGCTAGAGAGTGTGTTGGCTAAATGACCACTGCATTTTCATTGAGTCATACTTCTGATAGTCTCTTAATTCTTGTTGTCTTTCTATGTACAATTTCTGAAACTTTTGAGAACTTGAAATTGCTCCTCTTCATTAGAATAAGTGACACATTATTTGCATACCAAGCTGCTCAGAAATGGAGATATCAAAATGTCCTGATGACGTCTGCAATTCCACATCATCACCAAAATTTTGGATCATAATTCCATTTAAAATTATCTTAACATACTCTATACTCTAGATCATTTTGCCTTGGTCAACAACTAAATTAGATACTAGTAGCCTTTGGAAAAGAGGTTAACAACTAAGTTAGATAAAGAAAGTGAAAAGAATAAACCACTCTGTAGCATCAGCAGGAGTTTGGACTAAAAAATATTCAAAAAGAAGGCAGAGGGCTTGGAGTAAATTCCACCTCGAAAATTTCTATGCTTAATGCAAATACTTTTAATTGTAGCACAAATGTTATTCAATCACCAAGTTCTGTAGCTTCAGCAATATGCCCAGCAGTTCATTGGCTGATAGAACTGAGTTAATGACCTTGTTTTTTCAGAGACAGGAGGGAGTGTAGTTTCAAGAAAACTTCAAATATCAGACTCTTTTCCAAAGGCTACTAATTGGTAGGAGTGTCCAGTTTAATAAATGAAGCATTTTTACCATCGCTAACATTATGGTTTATGAAACGCTACTAGTCCTGCCCAAGTTCAATTCATTCCATCAACCGGGAAGCTATACACCTACAGTTTAGCTCTGGGAACATGGTAGGCACAGAGAGGGTGGTCTGTGGGGAATGAATGGAGAGATACCATGTCTTGCTTCTAGATGTTTTTCTCTCTTCAATGTATCCCTGAGAAAATACCAACATGTACCTGGCAGAAGTGAGCCATTAATTCCCTCTTACGTTAGCACTTGATTCGACTATTAACAGAGGACAAGAAGCACATACAGCTAGTACTTATTGAACAGTACCTATAACTAGTTTCTGGATTTTACTGAATTTGAAAAGGTTTCATTTGTTTTAGAATGCTAGGTATACTGGTTACATAACTAACTACTCAGCAATAGGTAGAAGAAAATGCCCTGCCAGATTATGGGCTAAGTGTTCCATATGTACTATCTAATTTAATACTTACAACAACCCTATGGAATAAGTATTATTATTTCCACCAAGTTTATAGATAAGGTAACCGAGGCTCGAAGAGGTTAAGAAATTTGTTCAAGGTCCCATAAGTAAGAAGCAGCAAAGCCAGGACTCAAATCCAGGTCTGTCTGATTTGAGTTGGTGCTCAAATCAGAACCACGGGAGTCCACTGCTCTTGACTTCTTGGTTTTGAAGAATGAAAACGTAGACACACTTGACAAAGGGCCTTGTTTGGGGAAGGCCCTGAGGGTGACAAAGGGGAAGGCTGCATATTAGGTGGCCCAGGGCAGCACCAGGCCTGTGGGCAACTATGGTTCCACCTGAGAACACCTGCACAGCTAGGGCAGGGAGATGAGTCTGTGTGTAACACATAGGGCAACCTGACCCCCAAACAGGTGTTTTGCAACAATGCAGTATTGTTGTCGCTGAAGCAAGTCAGGGGTCAGACAGACATTTGCGAATTCTTCAAACAATGGAGTATTGTTAGAAAGACAGCTGCAAAGACATACTTGAGTGGCAAATTCAAAGAAAAACAGATGGCTTCCCCTGGAACAAAGAGTATTATATACCCTAGAAAATGCAGAACTTTATATAATGGGCCGATGCTTTTAAAATTCTAAAATAATTTACAAATTCCCTTTTCTCTAACTTTGTAAAGCACAAATTATATAGAATAGTTAACTTTTATTTCTTAAAAAAAATATGATGACAGATATGCCCTATTCCAATACTGGGCTCAAGTTTGTCAGGGAGGCAATGAAACTAATCCTTTTTCATTATCCAAAGGAAACTATTTGACAATAAAAGGAAAAAAAAATTCTCATATTGTACCTAAAATATCTTTAAAAGTGTCTTTCCATAACTCAGTTTTGATTTTCCAAAATGGAAATGTGAAAATTAAACCAAAAATTTATATGTGACTCATTTTACAATTTTTTTTTTGCTATAAAAAGTCACATTATTTTTTTTTCCCTAAAGAGAATACCCGAATTTGTAATTGGTAGCGTATTTTGTCATTTTTATGAAAATAACCATTGTTCAATAAGCTCAAACTTTTTCTGGTGTCTCAAAGCCTGTTATATACGTCTTTTTTATTTGTTTGTTTAAAGACGCACATAATGACATTTGTAGGTTTAAAATGATTCATTCAAAATTGTTTCCAGGCAGTTATACATGTGGAAAATTTTAATTACCAGCTATCTACATGGTTGCGATATTACCCAGAGGGCTGTATTCTTTCTTAATTAAAAATATTTGAACTTCATAATTGAGAATTCTATTGAAATATGAGTGAAACTTTGCAAGGAAGAAATTTACCAAGCAGTTAGCAAATCAGTTTCAGTAAGCATTCCTTAAGAATTACTAGTACCCTTCCATATTGGGGAATAAGAAAGACAGTTGTCCTGTACCTGTTTTTGTAAGCCCTTTATTTTCCCTTGTCATAAGGGAATATGACACGTTGATACTTTGCAAGAGCTCAGATTTTCGGGGTATGTCCACCCACCATTCCTAATTGCAGTACCTTGACAGCTAAGTGGATGGCTCAGATCTGTCCACAGTGATCTGCAGCCCAGTAAATGACATGACCATCACCTTGTTGTTCAGGTTCCAAACCTAAGAGTCATCCTCGATTCCTCCTGTTTCCTCTTCCCTATATCTGTCAGTCCTACCTCCCGACTATGCCAGTGATCTGCCACTTCTCTTCATCTCCACTCTGAACTATTGGAGTAATATTTCATATCCTCTCCCTGTTTCTATCCATTCTTGACACAGCTAGAGGAAACTTTTTGAATGTAAATGAAAGCCTTTCAAAGACTTGGAATCAAGGCCACCTTTCTGACTACGGCCTTCCTGACGTTATGTGATCTGGGCTCTGTTTACCTCTCTGACCTCATCCTCTTCTACTTCCGTCCTGCCCATATGTCCCAGCTACAAAAATGCCCATTTCAGGAGCTTTCTACCCACTGTTCCTCATGCCTAAAACACTATACCCAGGTTCTCTGCATGGCTGGCTTCTTCCTAAACTTTAGATCTCAACTCAAATGTCACCTACTCAGTCAGGTAATACCTAAAGTACCCACCATTCTGCCCCAACTGCCACTCTATTATACCACCCTGATTTTCAGTTCCCACACCTTTATCAGAGTTTACAATAAATTTATGTACTTATTTGTTATTGTCTGTATTTCCCAACAGGATAAGCCCCTGTCTTATTCAGAATAAGCTTATCAGTCTTGGTCAGTGTATCTCTAGCCCCTGGAAGAAAGTCTGGCCTGATAGATGTTAACAGAAGAGAGATGCTCTTATCCAGACGTAGAACCAGAATAGCTGTATCCCATCAGCTGGAGGTCCTTCATTTTAGAGACCCAGCTTAGGTGGCAGAAATCGCCACATATGTATCAGTGCTCTACATATGAGGACTACAATGCTAGCCAGTCACCTGCATTCATATTACTAGTAGATGGACTTCTAGTCCAAGGATAAATCTCAAAATTTTCTTCTTGCATCAGTACATTTCCATGAGTCATACCAACAGACTTCTTCTAGGACTGACCGAGCTCACCATGTCTGTATGAGAAGCCAGTACTGGGGCCGCACTAGCCAACGTATTAAATCTTAAATATCTTGAAAGATAGAAAAGTTTTCCATTTAAATTAAATCCATTGATGGAGGCAATTAGGTAAGAAAAAGAAAGATAAGATCTAGATTGGAAAGGAATTAGAACTATCTCTATTTGCAACGACATGATCTTGTATATAGAAAATCTTAAGGAATTCACAAAAACACTGTTAGAACTAATAAATGTTCGGCAAGATTTCAAGATACAAAATCAATATAAAAATCAATTGTATTTCTACACACTAGCAATGACAAGTCAAAAATGAAATTAAAAAACAACTGCATTCACAATAGCATCAAAAGAATAAAATACTCAAGAATAAATTTAACAAAAGGAGCGCAAGACTTGTACACAGAAAACTACAAAACATTGCTGAAAGACATTAAAAACACAATAGAAAAGACATCCCATGAGTTAAAACATACTATTGCTAAGATGGTAATATTTCCCAAATTGATCTATAGATTCAACACAATCCCTATCAAAACAACAGCTGCTTTTTGCAGAGATTGACAAGCTGACCCTCACATTCATATGCAAATGCAAGGGACCCAGCATAGGAAAAACAATCAAGACAAGGAAGAATAAAGTTGGAAAACTCAAACTTCCTGATTTCAAAGCCTACTACAAAACTATAATAATCAAGATAGTGTGGTACTGCATAAGAACAGACATATAAATAGAAAAGAATCAAGAGGTCAAACTTAAACTCTGACATGTACAGTGAACTGATTTTTCTAAAAGGGTGACAAGACAATTCAATGGAGAAAAAACAGTCTTTCAACCGATAGTACTGGCACAACTGGATACTCACATGCAAAACAATGTAGTTGAACTTTCCAACATATAAAAAAAAAATGAACTCAAAATGGATCAAAGGACTGTATTTGAGAGCTAAATTTATAAAACTCTTAGAGGAAAAAAGGAATAAATGTTTGTGACCTTGGATTAGGCAATGGTTTCTTAGATATAATACCAAAAACACAGCAACAGAAGAAAAAGATAGATACACTGAAATTCATTAAAATTAAAAACTTAAAAAAATATTCAAAACTTTTGTGCTTCAAAGGATACCATCAAAAAATGACGACAACTTACAGCACGGGAGAAAATTTTTGTATATCATATACCTGACAAAGAACTTGCATCCACTCTTACAACTGAACAATAAAACAAATAATCCAATTTAAAAGTATCAATACCTTAAAAACAAAAAAAATAGGTAAAGGATTTGAACAGGCATTTTTCCAAAGGATATATACAAAAGGCTAATAGGCACATGAAAAGATGCTCAACACTTTAGTTGTTACAAAATGCAAACCCAAACCACAATGAGATACCATTTCTCGCACACGAGGATTGCTTAAATAAAAAAGACAGACAATAAGACGTATTGCCTTAGGATATGGAGAAATTGGGCCATCTCTCCCCACTACCCCCAAACACACACACACGTTACTGGTGTTCCCACCAGTAAAATGGCACAGGCACTTTGGAAAACAGTTTGGTAGCTTCTCAAAAGTTAGACATAAACTTCCATATGAAACAGCAATTCTACTCCTATATATATACTCAAGAGAACTGAAAACATATGTCTACACAAAATCTTGCACATGTTCATAGAAGCATCATTCAAAATGGCCCAAAGTGGAAACAACCAAATGTCTATCAACTGATAAATCAATAAGCAAATACAGCATATCCATATAATTAATGATTATTCAGGTCTACAAAGGAATGAATTGCTATATATGCATGAACCTTGAAAACATTATGCTAAGTGAAAGAAGTCAGACACAAAGGCCATATATTGTATGATTCCATTTATATAAAATATCCAGAATAGGCAAATCCACAGGTACAAAAAGCAGGTTGGTGGTTGCCAGAAATTTAGGTGGAGAGGCAGAATGGGGAGTGACTGTTAATGGTTGTGGAGTTTCTTTTGGGGTGATGAAAATTATATAAAATTGGGTAGTAGTAATGGTTGCACAACTTGGTGAGTATACTAAAAAAAGAGCTAAATTCTATATTATGAGAATTAAATCTTAGTAAAGTCATTACAAAAAAGCCACTCCTATGGGCTCCTGGGATCTGAGGGAAAATTCCTTCGTGGAGTTAGTAAGCACACAACATTGTTTTGAGGAAGCTTTTTCCACAGATTCTTACCTGCAAACATCAAGTGGAGAGAATGTTGATTATTAGAATCTTTTCACTATGACCATGAATTTGTTTTCAAATGGTGTCTCTGGAAGAACATTCCATTTGTACACAATAAATTCACTTTGATATGGGGCAGACTGCCTATGCCTTGAACAATTATATCCTATTAAACTGAGATGATCATATCCACGAACGTGAGCTGTAGATTGTAGCGATCATGTGGGCTGAGATCAAGTTTTATTAGTCTGATTTTTGACACTGAGGTCAAACCTCTCTGCACAAATGGGCCTTTATCCCCTCATCAAAATAAAGCTCCTCTCCCAAAGGGGTGAAACCCTCGGACACATTTGCTCTGTCAGTCTCCTTAGCTATAAAATGGAATAGTAATATCTCAGAGGGCTCCAGTGTGGAGCAGACATGTGTTAGGTTTGCGCTGTGTTGTCTGCAGTGAGCAGCTGTAAGAAGGGTCTTCTGAAACAACTCAGATGGTTTCTGGAAACTGTCTTACTCTAAAAGCCTCTTAAATGAAGAGCGTGGGTCAGGGAAAGTCCCTGCTCTCTCCCCAAACGTTGGTCCCTTTGCTCCTTTCATTACTTCCCAGTATTATCAGAGTGCACTATTTTTTTTTAGTCAGTGTACTTTGCTGAGCGGCCAGGTACTTAAAGTCCAATTGTGCCTGAAGTTCCCAAGCTGATTGGTTTTATTTCTACAGAAAGATAAAATGATTGAAAAGAAACAATCTTTTGGATATATAGGATGACAGATTCTGCCTAGTGGAAGGTGGTGGCAAAGAAATTAGGGGGAAAATGGAGCGGAGTGCTTCCCCAAGACTTGCTTTGGTTCTGTTTTTGGCAGTCCAGTATGGCTGCAGTCAAGTGAAGCCGCGTTGTAGACTAAATCTGTAATGTTACTTTTCGGCTGTATTCCAATTATTAGCACAACCAAAGAAAAAGTTACAGGTGGGTAGAACAAGAACATTTGTTTCAGAAATAGTTTCAAAAATCAAAAACATGCAAAAATACTATTGACCACTTTCATCCTAAATGACCATAAAACAAATCCATTTTTGCTAGGTTGATTTACTATTTTCTTATGTGCGTGTGCACACACATGTACACATGCATGAGAAATAAAAAGAGATTTCCTTTTTATCTTTGGATGTTTCTTGAAGAGGCCATCATTTTTATGACTTAGCACATACTTGTGCAAAATAGCACAGTAGACACAGCCAGTAGTTCTAGACTCAGAAAATCTAGGTTTAAGTTGTAACTCCCCAACTGTTCTCCTTGAATAAACTACATAATTGTTCTGAACTTTAGTTTCCTCATCTGAAAAATGGGGATGATGATAGTCTCCACCTCTCAAGGTCACCGTGAGGATTACATGAAATACTTCATGGAAAAAGTCTTGGCATAATGACTGGCACATAGTAAATGTTTAAGAAATATTAGCTATTTCTATTTTGTTGATGATGATATATATGTCTATTACCTGTGGTAGGTTACAATTAATCCACTCTAAATTGTTTAGAATGTAATTGAACCAAAGTTTTCCACTGTAACACATATAGAATACTTAGGATGTGACAAATACAGAAAATCTTTAATGTTTTTAAAAAATGGAATGTAAGTGCCATTTGTTCTACATAGCCTCTGGTTTCTAAGTGCAGCTATGGGGGAATTGAAGGAAGAAAAGTACTTACGCAGGAAGAAAAAAATCAATCTGATGGACATGAATATAGCCACCAAACTAGCCTAGGGATTTATTCAATGACACTGCTTTACTGTTAACCTTCACTCATATCATTTATTATTTGGGGGAACTGCTGCAAAGAGACCAGAAAGTGAATAGAATAATGATGTTTTTATGGCTCTTAATGTACATTGTTATTGAAAATCTGTCAATTTTACTGGCAAGCCTTTGGCTCAAAAATAAGATCTTCATTTATAATTTGCAGGCAGTGATAACTAAAATAATGAGAAGTAACTGGGAAATAAAAAATAACTATTATGATAATTATCTTTCTCGTTAAAAACATGAGGCCTTCTATTATCGATGGGATGTGCAATACTCTTTAACAGCTGCTGCTACTGAGTGAAAACACATCTGAATAGGGAAGAAAATACATTACTGATTACCCAAATGATGAAAAATAGATGCTGCTGGAAATGTGTGCAAAGCGGGATAGAACAGCACACAGCAGGATCTATTGCCCACATATGTAAACCAGAGGGAAACCACTTACAGACACTGCCGGCATTGGTTTCAACGTTTCCCCTGAGATTTCCTTTAGGGAGCTTTTGACTACTGAAGCTGGCACTTGATGGGCTGATGGGTCCTTTGCTTTGATAATGGGATCTGGAGTTTGCTGAGAGGACTCACTCCTCCTTCCAGGGGGAGAAAGGCATGGTGTCGGCACCAAACTTGTTTGAAAGTTGTTTTTATCTATCTGCTTCTCCAAGGAATTCTGGCTTTCTGATGCATCTGCTTCTGTGTAGGCACTTTCTAGATATTCTTCGCTTGTCCGCCTTGCAGCCTTTCCCAGCGTGCTCTCTAATGTTAACTGAGTTAGCTCAGAAGGACTAGTTGTTTGACTGGGAGAACCCTGGACACTGTGGTTACCCTACACAGGGAACAAAGGGAAAATCATTTTGAGCCAAAACGTGTGGAGAGTAAGTGACTGAATACAGTTTCTTAAAAAGTTCATATATTCTACGAATATATACCAAATACATACCAAATATATACCAAAATACATACATATCTACATATATTTTGGCTTATTAGAAATAAAAATAGAAAGATAAGTAAATAAAGACAGCAATGTAAAGAGATATAAATCAAGTGCTAAGTTCCCTGCTACGTCTAGTACCGCTGGTCTGGAAAGGTGCAGTTTTTACCACTGAGTAACAAGAGAACATTTAAGAAATAGTCACTCAAATGTATTCTTTCAAAGAATATCTAAAAGAAGAGTATTCATCAGAAGTTACGTAAAACATCTGAGAATTGTATACTTTTGCTTCCTGATAAGCTAACTCCATGGGAAAAGAAAGAACTAGAACTTATGGTTTTTAGCTTATAGGGAAATGCTACTCTAAAAATAAGTGGGCCTGTCAAAATATTTTTGCATATTATTACAGGGCAGTTTTGTTGTTCAAGAGTGTTGGATAATAAAACTTGTTTGGTGAAATATTCTTCTTACACGAAAATTTCAATTATAAAAAGTGTTTTTCCCACAAGATATAAACCTCATTAAATATAATTATTTGGAAAGCTGAATGTGGCAGCTAGAATTTTATAAGTGTATAGTTCTGGAATTGCCCCTAGGAAAGCAAGAGTTTAAATTTTTAAAATTTGAGAAAGGAGGAATTACAAACATAAAATCAATGGCCATGAAAGTAAATAATGGAAACAAGAAATATAGTGCTATTTCAGTTGGTAGATTTTTCTGCTATAAGATAATAAATTTAAAGAAAAAACTAATATGATCATTGCTTGTACTTGCTATGGTAGATTTTTCCAATTTGTCTTATCTAGTTAAGTACATAATAAATAAATGGATGTTAAAATGATAAACAAAGAACAAAAATATCAATAAAAAGACAGTAGATTTTAAAGACATTATTTGATGTCTGATAATGTATATCTTATATTCAGTTTCAGTAGCTATTCCCCTTCCCTTCTATTTATAGCCACACAGAATCAAACATGCAGTTATTTCCAAAGTTTGGCGTTTTTAAACAAAATATTTGAGTGACTGATTAAACTGTTCAGTTTCTTCCTGAATGTTTGGCCATCATACACACTAACCACACAGAGCACTACCTAAGGTGAAATTTCCCTTTTGGTAGAGACGAAGTATATGTGAAGGTAAGAAGAGAGCCTACTCAAGGTTGGGCACAGGATGAGAGGAATTTATCAAACCTTTTTTTTTGGAATGAATTCTATTTATAATAAAATAAACAAATATAATTAAAAAAAGTCTTGATATAAACAAAAATCATGAGTTTTTCAGCATATCAAAAATTGTTTTCCATTTTATACGTACGTCTCACATTAAGATGACAACAAAAGTACATTATTGTCCAATATTGCTACAAAGGACAAAATAACTGTGATACTTATCCTGATTTTAGGATATCACTCTCTTCTCCCTCCTTCCCTTCAGTCTTTCTTTAAAATTTTTTTTTTCATTTTTCAATTACAGTTGACATTTAATATTATATTAGTTTCCGGTGTACAGCATAGTGGTTAGACATTTATATACCTTACAAAGTGATCCCCCCATAAGCCTAGAACCGCCCCCCGACACCATAGTTTTTACAATATTATTGACTATGTCTCCTATACTGTACTTTACACTGCAGTAACTATTTTGTAACTACCAACTTGTACTTCTTAATCTTTTGACCTTTTGCACCCAGCCCCCCTACCACCCGGCAACTGTCAAAATATTCTCTGTATCTATGTGTTTGTTTCTGTTTTGTTTGTTCATGTATTTTGTTTTTAAGATGTTATGTTAAGTGAGAGCATATGGTATTTGTTTTTCTCAGTCTGACTTACTCCACTTAGCATAGTATCCTTTAGGTCCATCCATGTTGTCGCAAATGTTAAGATTTCATTCTTTTTTATGGCTGAGGAATAGTCTGTTGCATATATGTAGCACATCTTCTCAAACCTTTAACTGGAAGGAATCTATCCATCTGTGTGTCTATCTATCATTGTTCTGCTTCTCTTTCTTTCTTCCTCACCATGGGCTAAGTATTGCTCCAGGAACTGCAGATGCTGGGAATATAACGGCAGATCAGAACTGAATCCTGGCCATCCAGGGGCTTTTTCCCAAAGGGCAATGAGGAATCATAGAATGAGATGACGCAGGGGAATGCCACAATGGTCTAAAACAGGAGGCAAGGGTTTGTGTGAATATTGTTTGAGGGGTGTCTGGAGTGTTTATGGAGACAGCACAAAGGGAGGTCAATTACGAGAAGATTAACTTGTTCTGGTTAGAAATGCTGAGGTGGCTTTGCTGGTGATGATGGATAGGCCGGGCTGACTTGAGAGTTCTGTAGAAGGCAGAGCATGCTGCACTTAGTGACTCTGGAAAGCTCTTACATGGAGCTGTCCTGATCCTGTCATGAAGCTCTTCCCTGATCCTGTCATGTTATAACTTTCCCTACTTGTAGGAAGTAGGTGGGATTACTAGATAACAGAGCTCTCAAGAAAGGTACCCTTAGGTCTTATAACCTCTCTTAAGACATGACTTGCCTATCTGTAATAAAGAATGAAAATTGCAGAGTATCTGACGATCTTTTATGAACATTTCTTCTTGGTACTTATTCTGGGCCTAATTTTCTTTGTCTATGTGGGCCTGATCTCCTGAGACATATATTTCTTAATAAATGACGGTGAAACTATTTTTCCAGAATCTCAGATAGGGTAAAAATGGTGAGGGGTGTCAATCCCTGGGCCCTTACTTTACGTCTAAAGACTGGTCAGAATATTTCCGCACTTGCAACAGTACTACAGGCGTTGGGCAACCCTCTCTGCTGTACACCACTTACTGGATGAGCTTGTCCTTCACTATCATTCTTGGAACCCTCAAAATACTCATATGGTTGAAGAACCCTGCCTTCAGGCAGAAAACTGGAAAGACTTCCAGAGACCTAAAAAATGCCTGTTGTCCTAAATTACTAGGGAATGGAATGGTGATGTTTGCAATTTTTATTGCATAGAGACAAAACAAGAATAAAAGTTTCATCTTGTTTAGAGAAAGTAAACAGAGAATATAAACATCCCACCTCAAGCCTTAGTTCTGAGAAGCTACTGGTAGAAGTGGATAGATATATTTTTTTTTTTTAAATTGAGTCTGGCTGTTAGTGGACTATCTTCTCCAACTTTTTATTTTTAATTCAAGTTTAATTTCCTATAATTGTTATACACAATTGGCAGTGGGATTTCTGTGACCAAAAGACCCTCTACGTACTCATTTCCATCATATTTTCACAATAAAAAAATAAAGACATGTACTGTGGATTTAAAACAGATTGGTCCTAAAAGTAGGCCAGTTAAGTGGAAAAGGTATACTTTATGACTTTTTAGGCCCAAATCTCTGGATCACTCTGGGATTCCATTTTGTATATGACATAGGCATAAATTAAGAGCTTTTGCAATAAACATTAGTTCAATAAATAGCTATCAAGTTCCTGTTACGTGTAAGGCATTTTCTAGGCACTATGTAAGATACACAGGTAAGAAGAATGTGGACACTGCCCTCAAGAGGTATAACGTCTCATACTAGCGGAGAGATAGATTACTACAAAGGTAATCATTTCGTAAGATAGAAGGTAGTAAATGCCATTTTAAAAGTTTCAGATGTACTATTATGAGAGGAATGCATGGAAAACCAGATGTTTGCTACATCATTTAAAAAATACTTTAAAACAACCGAAATGCCCATCGGTAGATGACTGCATTAAGAAACTGTGGTACATTTATACAATGGAGTATAAAGTATAATGGAGTATGGCTGCATTTATGCAACGCAGCCATAAAGAAGAAAGAAATCTTACCATTTGCAACAACATGGATGGACCTAGAGAACATTATGTTAAGTGAAATAAGTCAGACAGAGAAAGATAAGTAACATATGATCTCACTTATATGCGGAATCTAAAGAAAAGAATAAGTGAATGAACTAATCAGAAACAGTTTTGGAGACAAAGAGGAAAAACTGAGGGTTGCTAGATGGGTGGGGGGTGGGTAAAGGGGAAGGTGAGGGGATTAGAAAACAATCAGTAACCGCAAGATGGCCATGGGGTTTGAAAATTAATCTGGGGAACGTAATTTAGTGGTTACCAGAGGGTAAGGGGGTTGGGGGGTGGGAGATGAGGGTAAGGGGGATCAAATATGTGGTGATGGAAGGAGAACTGACTCTGGGTGGCGAACACATAATGTAATTTATAGATGATGTGATACAGAATTGCACACCTGAAATCTATGTAATTTTACTAACAATTGTCACCCCAATAAATTTAAAAAATAAATAAATTAATTAAAAAAATACTTTAAAAATCAACTCATTTGAAAGGAAGTCTATTTTTTCCACCTGTATTGTTGGGTCAGCGTACAGCCTTTTCTTCCTTCCAGTGGTTCACTCAGGGCTAAAATATATATATATTTTTTGCTTGACATGAGCAGTGATTATTTACACAGAAATATTCATGAGTATGTATACGAACATTCATCACACATTTTTCCTAATGTGATAGGCCAAGACGTGGAGGTGGGCCAAGAAGTGGACAGATTTAGCTATGTTCCCTGGTGCGTACTCTCTGGGTTGTATTGCATTTCCACGGTAATATGCTTCCATGCTATTTTAAATATATGGAAAACACAAATAACTAAAGAATCTGGAGAAGGTATAAAAGTCTTGCTTATTTTGGCTGCCCCAGAACCACTAAATCTGGTTTATCCCAGATTCTGAAAGGAGAATTAGGATAAATGAGAAAGGCAAGATGATATATGAGACTAATATTTTGATTTGAGTGGGGTCAGCTCTCTCCTTGAGAGAGGAAATAAATGTAGAATAAAAAATAGTATAGTATTTCCTAGGAGTGTACACTGGCAAAACCCTATTCCTTTCTTTAGTAATGCTTTTGCCTTCCTCAAATAGATGGTACAGGTATGGATGGTGTTGATTGATCTCTCATATGTAATTCATTTGGGCTCAACATGTTTCGGGATTAATTTTTTCTATATAACATACATTTGTCATATGCATAAGAAGTTAGCTTACTATGGTCTGATTGGAAAAACAGCCACTCTTTTCCCTTTGGTTTACGGCTTAGCTACTGAAAATCTGGTACAGCAATTGCATATAATTTTTCAGAGGAGTAAAGAAATGGTCAAGTTACTTTCGCATTCCAATCATATGTTCATCTGTTTCTCAGAAGAACAAATACAAAATACTTTTGATTTAACTTAATATGTTTTGTTAAAAGTACCAAATCTCTTGAACGGAGTGTCTTCTGGGCTGAGAAACATTTGTTTGTTAAATATTCCATCGAACCCCAGTGCCGGGACCATCAATAGAGCCATCTGATTAATTGCAGCACAGCATATATATACTGAAGGTGGGGGTAATTTCCCCAAGGAACCAGCACCTGGTCTGCTCAACTAGTCTCTTAAAAGGACATGCAGATTGGCATTTGGACAATAAGTTCTGGATGCACAAAATGGATTGCTCTTGCTGAGCTGTAATTTTAAAAAAGATAATTTTAATGACTCTTGAGGGCCATCTACTTGGAGCAGATGGGACCCAGGCTCTTTGTATCACAACTTTCATGTTGAGTGAGTCAGGATAGAATCCTGTTTTAGCCTTTGTAGCAGTGGATGATCATAGTTATTTATATTTCAATTGATTTTTAAATTCAGCTCACTGTGAATAATGTCTTACATAACATTCTTAAAAGTTCTGTAACAAAAGACATCTGCAATACTCCAAACACGCTTTGATGGCAGTTTTGAATTTGTAATTGTGATCCAGTCAGCAGGGGTTTTCACTTTTGTCCAATGTTTTGGTGACTAAATATGTGAGCTGACAGTACCTTTTAGTTGGACTAGCAGATAATAGAGATGATACAGGTATATATTTCCAATGTCAACCAAAGAGCACAATTATTTGCAGAAATATAGCTAAAGTCATAAGAGAATGAAAAAATCATTTCTTCTTTGATGATAACTAGATTGACCATTCAAATGTATCTTAAATGTCTTCACTAACAACCAACCCCAAGATGTATTTCTACTTCTACCTCATGAATCTTATAGAAAACTATTAAAGCAATACAGTTTTCTCTGGGTGGCAAAGATAATCGATAGTGGTGTCTTAGCGTGTATTTTACTAGTTTATAAGCAAATAAGATGAAAGGAAGATGTGACTTTCTAACAGTTCACTAACCTGCAGCATGCTTGGTATTAAAAGGGGTTGGGCAAATTATTTTGTAAACATCTTTACTTGTAGCCAATGATGCTTCAGAGACAAATCATAGAGGAAGTTACAGGGATTATATGGGACGGGCAAACATCATATAACTATTTGGGGAAAATGATGAGACTAATGGTTCAAGACAAAAACATATATTTCTATAAGTTAGACTTCATGCTCTTCTAACTGATGACACTTTAAAGACTTCTTGTGAAAACTATCCACATCAAATATTATCTGCAAGATGTTTATCTTTTAGCAAAAGTTGTAGAATGTTATTCTAAGCAGACAAGAGTTTTATAATCGTCTTTACCTGCCTATAATAATGAAGAGCCAAGTCACAGGAACCAAGGGACCTGAGACCTTTTCAGAAAAGAACAGAGCTTCAGAAGATAACAATAAAAACATGTAGATGTGAACAGCCTAAAAGAATTACACAGAATAACATTAAATGTGCCTGGTAGGTTTAGATAGTGTGTCATGTTGTAATTCATAATACACAGGAATAAAAATGCAAGGTGATGTATTAAAAATAAAGTCCTTCCATATTTTTTCCAACACATAAAATATGCTAAAAAATACCTTGAGAGCAACAATACCGGGAAAGCTGAGAGGAAGGACTAAAATGATACTTTTAATCTGTTGTTTGCAATTTGTCCTTTAGGCTTCCACAGAGTTAGATGGATAGAGGATCTGGAAGCTTCCTAGCTAACTTGAATACTATAGGTAGTCAGTCCACATAATTCACATCCAAATATGGATATTTTTGGTTCAAATGTTCCAATTTGAACTGTTACATAAGACAGACTATGTCTTTGCAAAAATCTGCTTTAATATATGATCCACAACCAGAGTTTGGGGAAAAAAAATGACAGTATTGCTAAATGAAAAATTAAATTAGAGGAATAATAAAATATTAATATAAAGCTAACTATTTCAAGTTGCAAACCAGATGTATATACTAGAAGCCACATTGAGAATAATGGCATAAGATACAAAACAGAGATAACAGTAACATGCTTTTCTTCTTTCAGATGCTGCAATAGTAGGAAACGTGCTGTGTTAATAGCTTTCCTAAGATAATTCATTTTACATGGCAGTCTTGATTTTATAGCTCTCCACAAAATATAGTTCCATACTGTGCTTTTCAAATAAAATGTACAACTTCAAAATTAATTATCAGGACTATTAGTATATATGACTGTCTAAGGAATAAAATATATAGTAAAGCAAAGACTAAGACAAGAGCATATACAAAAAAAATTTATACTTTTGAGGCTCTCACACTAATGAAGATCTCAGATGTGAATTAATTATTAGCAATTTAAATTACAAAGACAATGTATCACTTAAAGCTTATTTTAATTAGCCTTTATTATCAAATGTGCTTTTCCTTTATCATAATAACATGATTTAATTTTTCCTAGTTTATATGCTACTGAATACATCTAATTTCCCTTTAAAAATACTCAATGGTCTAAAATCAAATCAAGTCTTTCAACTACAAGTTTCAAACTTCAAGCTTAATAAGTCATGTAATTATTACTCATTCGTCCATCATTATCTATAACATGACATTATGTTTTCCTTAAACATTGTATGTTACTCTAAGGATATAACACTCTAAAATAATGCAACTAATAGTAAGGATGCCTTAAACAACTAAACTGATTTTTCATCAAAGACAATATAATATGTAAATAAGCATGTTAAATGTGTAATCCAATTTCCCACTGACTTATACAGAGGGTGCCAAAAAAATGCATACACATTTTAAGGAAGGAAAAAGCTGTATTAAAATTGTAAGTATACATACCGATAACAAAAGATGAATACAAATCACGTGTATAAAATTTTTTGGCACCCCCGGTAAAATTAATAAATGGGAGAAGTAATCCTGCAGGAAAAGAATTTATAATCCCCTGCAAGCAAACCAATTTGATAAAGAAACGATTGGTATAAATTCTAGAACTTGGTTACATAGCCCTGCATTTTTGTTGGTCGTGTTTTTGCGTTTTAGTTTGTATCTTCCTTTTGTCTCTAACTGCAAACCCCAGAGCTTGCATAACATGGTGAAGCTTCTGCCTCTTTCTCTGGCTGCCCCTCTTAGCAGGCTCCAACTAAAAGAAGGCTAGGGCAGGTGTTAGCAATGAGGTGGTCCCACTACAGACTCTAGCCATATGCTACTGATCATTCTGATGGTCGTGGCACAGGAGTCACCAGATAGCTATGCCAGTCAGAGCTTGGGTAACGTGTGAAACATTTATTTTTAGTTTTATGTAGTTGGTATTAAGTACATGGCTGCATAAAAAACGTTGAAGGATACCAGAGATAGAGTAGCTAGTAGCAAAATAAAGCTCATAAAGTAATTAACAAATTAAAATATTCAGAACTAGTATTCTTCATTTTTCCCATGAAGCTCTATTGTGTCTTCTCAAGGTTTATTCTTTGTGTAGATGGCAGTGTTAAGCTCCTCACATGGTGTTATTTAAGAGCAGTTTCTCCATAATACTTCCCTGAAAGTTTTCCAGAGAACTACCATTTCCCACTAGCCGTGAAATTTCTACCATCACAGTAATTCTTTCGGGTTAGGTACGAAAGATGGTACTGCGTACACGGGAAGAGAATGGGACTATCCCACTAATGAACTGGTCTGAGTGAATTTGTCAGATTAGCCAATTGACACTGTGGAAGAACTGACAGCTGGGATGGGAACAATACTAGATACAAACATCCATTTTATAGTTTTACAGCTTAAGGTTATTCCAGGTGAAAGGAACAAAGATGTCCACAGCAACATTTAAAATGCTGGTATCAAATGTACGATTTATGCACAGAGGGGTCTGTAGTAGGTTTATGTTTGATAGGACTCATAGTTTCCTCACACTCAGAAGCAAGGATATTATGAAAAAAGGATCTCCCCAATTACTTTGCTACAGAAACTCATTAAAAGTTGCAAGAGACCATAATCATGGCCTGAACAATCTGACCATATTCTCAACTGGCTCGAAGGTAGGAGTTATGAATTCGATCTACGTCCCACTGTCCAAAGGGGTGATTCTTCATCAGTTATAACTATTAGAACAAAATTTTGTAAGCATACACAACAAAGTTTTCTAATTATTTGTATGATTTCTACACTGACATGATTTGTATAATTTTGTTAAACCATAATTTAAATCTGCTTTTAAAATAGTTACTTTTTTCTAGAAAATATTAATGCCTATCATTAAAGAATAAAGCTAAAGAAATTTCACAAATACATTCATTTTATATGGGGAAGAGTTATAATGTATGAAGTACTAAATAAATGTTTTGCAACTATATTCCAGTTTGGTTTTTAAAAACTTTATGAATTTGTAAGATATAAATATATCTTATCCTCTTATAATTGTAAACAAAAAACCTCCTGTAAGGCAAGTCCCAGAACTAATCCATGATTCATTATCTAAACTTTAATTGTCACAACGCTTGAAATTCTGGGACCATATGGAAAATAATGAGTCCTAATAGGTCTAAGGTGAAAAGACGACAGGGGAGCAAGGAAGCCAGAAAACCGTCAATTCAGAATGCTTAGCAACTGCAACCCCATTTCCCCAGAGATCCAGAACAACGTGTTCTCGATGTTTTACTGGTTTTTGCTATCATCAAACTAAACTGCATGTTATTTCTCATTCTATGAAACAAAGATTAACATGAAAAGATAAAAACAAACCCAAAACCGATTTCTATAATTAAAAATGAAATGGGCTGACTGTTAATAAAAAAAGATAGCAATTTGGAGTTACCATAACAACCCTAGGCAACTGTTGACTGACATTGCAATCTGCTGCATTTTTATAAATAGCAGCTGATTTCTTCCTTTCAACTAGTTTTGGTACTTACTGGAGCTAATGGAACAACTGTGCTTTAAAACTATTTCACCCACCAAGCAGTGTACCTCTTCGCTGCTGTCACCGTCGTAACAATCATCCTCCAACTGGGTCACACTGGTGTCCTCTTTTAGATCCAAAACAAACGGGCACCCCTCTGGGGACATATTCTGAATCTTCCCATGAGGCGCTGATCGTGGTCTTGATGAAAAAGTGAAAATGTCCTTTGGGACAAGCTGGGTTTCCTCTGCCTGTTGGTCATGTTCATTGCTGGCTTCTAGCCACAGCTGTGAAGTGTGGCAGGAGTCATTCAGAAGTAAAGACTGTCTGCTGGACGCCAAATGGGGAATGTGATCGTGATTTTCGGGAAATATCCATTCATCTGACATTTGGGAAAGATGACAAAAATTAGAGTAGTGTTCCGTAAGTGTTAGTTTAGACAAGTAGATTAAAAATTCTTGTTGTTGAAACAGAGATTTAGTAAATAATGCCAAAGCCAAGGAACAATTTATCCACCACCTTGTCACCTGCCAAACATTTAACCCACAGATCGGTGCCTATACGACCTATATCGTAGCTATGGACAACTCATGTGAATTTCCTCACCATCTGAGCTGAAACACTGGCCGGGAAATTTGTAAGTCGGTAATAATTATCACCTGTCTTGCAGCAAGTTCTTTATAGTACAGTCTCATTAATTTGACATTTCAGAAGGGGGAACCTTTCAAATTTAAAAGGGTCTGACTTACAAGTATCTTCCTTTAACTGCAGGAGGAGAGACTACTTAATACACTTCTTTAAACAAAGTATCTGGGCCTTGTTCAGATTATAAATCGCGGAGGAGAGGAAACCATGAAAAGGTTGACAGCCTTTTCTGTCCATTCTGATAAAAACAGGACAATTCACAGACTAAACTGAATAGACTTTTCAAGTAATAGTATATCCAGAGAAATATTTGTTAATGTGACTGGTAAATTCTGCTGGTGAAAAAGACCTTTATGTAATTTTAGGAAAGAATGCTTTGATATGAAAATATTTTTGCACAGCATTATTTGTTTTCTTTAAAATTACTGTATACTACCACTGAGATACATTTTTATAAAAACTTAAAAAAATTAGAATCTTCTACTCAACATTGAGATAGAGTTTATAACTTTACAATCCAGGCTAACTAGAAATGACAAATCTATATAATGAATACTGTTTAAAACATGGTTACTTTCTTCTTCAGAATGACAGCGGAAAAAAGTTGAGCGTTTTCTCAACGTAGTCTATTTTTCTTGAAACTTACTTTTTGCTGCATTATGTCAATTGTGAAAATCTTACAAGAATCTGTTCTGCAGAACCACACGGTGGACCTGGTAATTTTACCTCTGACTCTTGAATCCTATCATATTTATCATCACAAGAAAAGTATTCAAGAGATATCCAAGATTTGCTAACTTGACTCTAAAACATATTCTACAAAAGCATAAGCATCAAGCAAACAAACAGACCTTTGATAAAAATAACATTGATCGCATAAATAAAATTGTATTCATCACAAATGTATTCATCTGTTTCTTAACCTAAGAGTATCATTATGTAACATAACTTACCTATAAAAAGGGCAAAAATGTACATTTCTTCAAGAAAATCTGTTAGGGACAAGGCTTTCATAATTTCAGGGACAGAGTCTGTAGGTAAATGGCGAATGGCAGGCTGAATCTACTTCACCTGACCACCTTCCCAGGGAACGTGGAGGGTCCTGAGTCAGTGTAGCTGGGGCAGGTGAAATTTATAGGTTCACCGGGCTGTCCTCCTTTGGAGAGCAAGCCCTTTTGCATGGTGCTAAGCACATAGCAGGTGCTTTGTAAACTAAGTAGGTGCTTTAATAGAGGTTGAAAAAGATTACAAAAGCATTATGTTGCGTTATGTTCATGGATGTGTAAAAAAAAATAGGAGAAAAGATATTGGTATTTTCATTATGCAATTAAACAACATGTATGACCTTTTGTCAAACATATTATTGACTGTCAAAAAGGCAAAGTAAAAGGAGTGCTTTTATATCAAACGAACTAATTATCTCACTACCACATGCTTTTTTGGAATTTGTAGTTTTACCTCAAAAATTTCCATATCAATTGTAATGAATAATTTGGTGTGTTTTCTTAGGAAAATATGTAAATTACTGTGTAATCACAATATTGCAGCAAACAAGATAAATGCAAGAATGATCACCTAAACATCTAATTAGTTTTCCTACACAGTCAGATTTATGCTAGAGACACTAATTGTGCCTAACATTTTAATGAAGGTTTCAACATTGCATAAATAAGACTGACAAACTACAAACAATTTTAATTTATTTTCCTTTTTTCCTTGCTCTAAAACAATTTGCCTTTGTAAAAGTACTACACACCTGCGAGGCAAGATATGTTTCTGGGCTCAGTGCTCTACAATCCAATCATCTCCATTATAAAGAGGACTGGAGAAATGCAACAAGAGATAATCTTTGGGGACGGGTGACAATGTCATATGAAAACTTCAAAGTTTTAAATTTTCATTCTGAACAGGACAATTGGCGCATTAAAATGTGAAAATAAAAATTCTTTTCCATCCACGCAAGTATGACATAAAATTGAGGTTAAAAGAAGATTTACAAAAATGATAGATTTTAGCAAATGACTGCATCACGACTTTTCAAAATGCCTGGGTTTGAAGTAATTAACATATTTATACCTTATTCGTAATGAACAATTATGGCATAATAAAGATGCAAACCTGCTTGATCAGAAGACTGGGGTGCTGGACTGCTGGGGTTCAATGTCCCTGCTCTTTGCTGGGACCCAGTGGTGAGAGCATTTGTTACTTTATCTTCATTCCTGTTATTTCCTGAAGAACTGCCTTTATTAGAATAAATATTTTACACTATATTACTTTTTTGATATTTATAAAAATTAATTTCTTTACCTTTTTTATTATGAGTTTCAGGTGTATAAAACAATACAATGATTAGACATTATGTTATCAGAAAGTGATAACCCCCTTCCCAGTCTACTACCCCTCTGCCATCGTATATAGCTGTTACTCTGCCACTGACTCTATTCCCTATGGTGTACTTTATGTTGTGACCACACACACACACACACACACACACACACACACGCGATGCCAAAAAATGTATACACATTTTAAGAAAGGAGAAAACTATTAGAATTGTAATACTCAATATATACCAATAACAAAAGATGAATACAAGTCACGTTTGACTTCTGCAATTACAAGAGGTGCTCAAAGTGGTTACCATCAGCGTCCAGACACTTCTGATTACGGTGAATTACTGCTTGAGCATCGTTGACCAAAGTGTCCACTTGTATCCATTGTTTTGGTACCACTGGTATATATATTTAATTATAGTTGACATTCAATATTGTTCTACATCAGCTTCAGGTGTACAGTGCAGTGGTCAGGCATCTACACAGTCTATGAAGTGATCCCCCCGATAAGTCCAGTGCCCATCTGGCACGCTACATGATCTTTACAACATGACTGATTATGTCCCCCACACTGTATTTCACAGCCCCGTGACTATTTGGTGACTACCAATTTGTACTTCCTAATCCCTTCACCTTCTCCGCCATCCCCTAACCCCTCCCATCTAGCAGCCATTAATTTTTTTTCTGTATCTCTGAATCTATTTCTGTTTATAAAAATTAATTTTTGAAGAATGGTATTAATTTGGTATATTTTTCTATATGATTACTGTAAAGCAAGTCAGAAGTGACACTATAAATTATATACAGTTTTTTTTTTTCAGTAGACTGCTTTAAGAACTCAGCTGCATTTTTGAAGATGTTCATCTTAAAGTTCCTGGATATTTGCATGGGGGACATTTTAGATTTAAGTTTTACAATATGTGACAAAAGGAATTCCAAAACACACATCATTTTCAAAGGGTCTTATATTTTGTTCTTTTGTTCCCCATAAAATGGAGTGTGTTTTCTTTAAATTGCAATTCTTACTGAACTCGACTCTTTTAAACCAAGCTCTTTCCATCAGCACCCTAAGAAAATGAGCACAGGCATTATAGCAGAATTAATTTTTCTATCCACTATTTTATAAAAATAACATGAAACAGAGCAAGCTGAATTTTGGCCTACCCAAGAAGGCTACATTTTTGAGAAATTATGGTAACAGATGTGTACATGGTATATTTTGGTCTTCATTTGGCATAGACTAATGCTCGTATATACAAATCTACACAAACATGCCTCAAATCCATTACTTAAAAGAATACCTTAACAGCCACCTATATTTGTCTCATGCTTTACTGGTTGCTAAGAGTTGAAATTTTAACCTATATTATATCCGATGGCAAGGAGTCCAAAGGGAGAGACAGCAAATACAAAAACAATCTGAAAAGGGCCCAATTTAAAAAGAAGAAATATAAATGAAACATGAAAAATTAAGAGTTATGTTCAATTTTAGTAATGTCTGCAGGCAGGAACTTGCTCTATCAAATTTGGGCCATTTGAAAAAAACAATAAGCTTATTTGGCCTTTGAGAGTAGAAGTTGGGAGTCCTTTATTTCTGCAGTACTGTCTATTTAATCCAGCATATCTCTGTTAGGGCTCTAAAGCAGTTCTTTTGCAGAAAATTTGATTTCCATAATCCCTGTAGAACAGACATTTATATTTTAAATGAATTGGTTCATAATCCTTTGAAATTTACAACCTGCAGAGAGAGATTCCATTGCTCTGAATAATATACAGATATAAGATAGTATTGAATCAGTCCCATACCGCTGGGTGTCTCTGTCCTTTCTTTGCTGGTGCTTTTTAACCGTAATCTTCTCCTGTTATTCTTCTTATCTGCTGATGTTTCTTGAGGGGGATGTGGCTGCATAATATGCAGATTGGCTGGTACATTTTCGTTTCAAAGAACAAAAAGCCAGAACAGAAAGTACTATATGGTTTGAAATAACTCAGTAAATACAATTATCGCTATAATGAGAACATTCATGTATCATTTTGACATTATGTAAAGCTGTTATCAAAAACGTATTCCTTCACAGAAAATAGGTGTTTACTCTTCTTCCAATATTAGGATTATATCAGGCTTTCGAAATTACTAATGCATTTCATTCACGTACTATAACCTTACAGAGAGCTACAAGTAATTTGATTAATGTTAATCATGCAACATGCTATATTAACAATACAAAAAATGAAATTGACAGCCAATACAAAGAATTCATTTCTTCCTTTAAAAGAGGAAGCGAAGTTAAGTATAGTGCAACAAGAACTTAGATGGTAGTTTCCAAAAGAACCCTGGAAAACTCGTACTATACCCAAAGAAGAATTCTTAAGTACAATTTAATACTGTAATAACAATAATATTCATAGCAGTACTTAATATTTACTGAATGCCTAATTTCTTGGCACAGTATGATGTGCTTGACTGATTTTTTTCTCCCTGAATCGTCACAATGACTATTTGAAGCAGTTGTTATTTATCACTACTAGTAGTCTTACAGGGCTTAAGAAACTCGATCAAGGTCTCACAGATAGGGGTAGGTCTCATAGACAGTGTTAAGGCCAATACTGAGTATCTGTGTTATTTATTCCTTATCTCAGTTTTATACTCCATGGGATATGCAGTTTGTAATAGTGCTCATTCGTAAATTAAAAAACATGAACCCAAATGCACCGCATTTCAACTCTCACAAAAGTCAGACTGGTAGGAGTGGAGAAACTAAAAGTGTTTGTTTGGTCAGCCCTGCGTTCTCTGGTCTCAGTTCTTTCCAATGATTACAGGTTGCAAATCACTTTACCTCTGTTAGCCTTGAACTCCCAATCTATAAAATGAGACAGTCTTTTCATCACCAACAGGGTTGTTTTAGCGTCAATGAGAGAAAATAAAGAGCACTTTACAAATGGGAAAGATTAATTGAAAGATAAAATTAAGAAAACTTAAAATGCAGTTTCTAAAATATAGTGATAAGAGGATGTGATATTATTTCCTCACCAGTCATCACAAAGTAGAAACACAGGGTACTGTAAGAATTTGAAATAATGCAATGAATAGGATGAAAGGTGTCAGAAGATAATGTGTGTATACCAGCATTCTAAACATTTTCATTTTTAAGTGATAATTCTTTGGATTTAAGATTTAGTGACGAATATAACTTCAGATTTATCTCAACAAGAACATGCTCACTATTTTCACTAGCCATCAATCTTTATGCATGATTCTTTCTTACCAGGAATAGGTACAGTCTGCTTTATTTGGCGAGTATTTTCTTTATCTCCTTGTTCCTCAGACTCAGATGTCAGCAAGGTTGACATTTCTGCACTGTTAACACCCTTCTCTACTGTGGATGGCGGGCATGATTGGTTATTTTTGGACCCAATGAATCTCATTGTCTATAAGGAAAAAGAATGAATCTGTACATTAAAATACAGGAATTGCATTTATTTCCTGTTGATTTTACATAGAAAAATAATATTTAGACAAATAAAGACTGAAGGAAAAAATGAGAGGAAACGAGGTTAAAAAGTTGATGGAGAGGAAAATTATAGTAGAAAATTAGAAAGGAGAAAAATAATGTGAGATGAAATGGAAGAATGTCTCATAGACACATAAATAAAAATGTGTTTTTTTGCTACAGTCCATCTTTAGTAGGTAGGAGTTGAATTGAAAATCACTGTGTATATCAGAAATTCAAAGGAAATTAAAAATAAAAATATAACATCTGAGAATCTGTTCATTGTAAGGTGTCTGGTGATGATCCAACTCTTTGAAGAGACCACAAAATGTGCTCATATATATGTATTTACTTTTAAGTTTTGTGAACATAACTTTTAATGAAAAGAATACTAAAAAATGTTAACTGTGTTGACATGACCAAAAGGAAACAATTTTGAGGTCTTTTAAAATCCAGAATTTCTGTTCAAAATTTACTCACGCTTCTGCTTTTGGCTTATAGTCTCTCTCGCTCTTTTATCCCCCTGCACTGGGAATAAACCCTTCCCTTCCCATGCCACTCATGTGTAGATAAGCCCTTCAAACCTTGTTCCTACCTCACTGGCTATCCTGTTATTTCTTCTGCCAGAGAGTGGAGGTGGTCCCAGAACTTTGGATCCAAAGGCGATATGACAAACATCCGGATTTTTATTGTTCCGCACATTACCTGTTCCTCTGTTAACGAGCTGATCTGTTTCTTTAAAGGAAGGTAATAAAAGTTCATTAATGGGGGTAATGGAAACATCACGTTGCAATATTTATGGGAGTACAGTCCGGGTGTCATGTGATCCGAATCTCCCCTCCCCCTGGGAACTTATTACAAATGCAGAGACTGGGGCCCAATATCACATCTGTAGAATTAGAATCTTGGGCTGGCAGTTGGAGGGAGGCAAAAATCTATAATTTTAACAAGTTCCACCATGATCATTTAACAAGCTCACTATCATTCGAGAATCATGACCACAAATGTTTTTCCTCAAAAAAAGGAAAAATTACTAAAAGAACATCTTATTGTTTTCTTCAAGGAAATAATTTAAATAAAATTATTCAACTCAATTGAACAAATATATGCTTGAGTGCTTTCTCAGGCATTTCCTAGATGTTGTCAGTGACACAAAATAGATAAAACATATTACTTGCCCTCTGGGAGTCTGAAGGGAGGTGACATTACAAGTGAACAGGTAACTAACATAAGGCAGACCAGTGGAAATGAAGAATGTGACCTCTTGAATGGACCTGGGATGACTGATAAGATTTCAAGAATGAGATGTAGGGTGCCCTAGACAGAAGAAAGTGCCTGAACGAAGGCATGGAAGAGTGAGAGGGTATGATATGCTTGGGGAATAAAAATGAAATCACCAGTTTAGTGGGAAGGATAGACTAGGATCACATTGAAAAGAGACTTAAAATGCTAAGAGTCTATTCTAAACTTGGTAGGCAACAGGGAATCACTGAAGGTTTGGGGGAGAAAGACAGTAAACGGGTATGAGACTGGCGTGCTCACCAAACCCTGCCATCTTCTCCTTCTGGGCACAGATCTCAATTTCATTTCTGAGCCTTCCCTGCAGTTACACGGGCCATTTGACTGAGATCTGCTGATGGAATGTGAGAAGTGGTGTGTGAGAAGTGTAAACCACTTTCTGGCTCCTAAAACCTCCTGCATAATCCCCTCTGCTCTCTCTTCCCTCGTTTCTTGACAAGATGCAGAAGATTCAGTGAAGGACTTCAACGCCTCCAGAGGAGCTGCTAGATGAAAGGAGTCTGGGTCTCTGAATATGGAGGGCTGAATATGGAAGGAACTCCTGAGTAGACCAGGACTGTGGGATGCTTTGTGACTGTTGTTGCCTCCTCGGACCAAAAAACCAGGTGAGGGTGATGGCTCTTCACTCCAAACACTACCCACAACCTAGGAAACCTTCTGCTTGTGCCCCACTGGCAAGGCAGGACCAACTTGAATATTATGTTGGCACTGAATGAGTCCACATTTGTCCTACAGTCCTGGACATACATGAGTGACTGGCCACTTCCTGTCTGATCCATTCCTCTGAAAAAATTCCTATAGTTAGCTAGCTGATCTCATTGGCCTCGGCCTACAGCTGCCATTTTACAAGTGGTAGAATTAAAATCCACTCCTCTGCAACAGCATGAGAAAAGGCACGAAAGTTGGTGAACACATATCATGTTTAGGAAACTCCAAATATTTAGACCTGAGTGGAAGTAGTATGTGTGGGTACATGGGTATTTTGGGGTCCGTTTTGTGTTTGTGACAGATGAAGCTGAAGAGATGGGCAAGGGATAGACTGCTGAATTGATCTGAAAGATTTTCTGCTGGACAGAAGATCTGAAGTGGTAAGGAGATATACCATTCCCGTTTTCTCCAAATTCCTGAAGCTCTATTAGGCAGAAGACAGATTCCATTTGTCCAAAGGGCAGAATCAGAACTAATGAGTAGAACAATTTACTTCCAAAAGCTTTTAGTCCAACATAAGAAACATTTTTATTTAATTAAAGCCTATCTGGTATTGAGGTGGTGTCTTTCCTGTCACTTTGACAGTGTTCAGGCAGAAGTCTGGAAAGCTATTCTGCATACTGTAAGGCAGATGCAGATATCAGGTGACTCCCTAATTTCTACCTCTAGTGTGGTGCTCTTTTCTGAGCGCCGCTCCTTGTATCCAGTAGCCTTCTTGACAAGGGCCTCTTTGATGTCTCAAAGACACTGCAAACTGAAAACTTGGTCTAATCCAGTTTGAAAAGCCAGAGTCCAGGTGTCATTCTCGATCCCTCCCTCCATCCTCTCCATATCCAATCCATGTCCACTCCCACCTCCTCCACCAGCACTGCAATCCAAGTGACCTCCGTCCTTCTCCTGGATGACAACAAAGGCTCTCAAGTTTTCTACTGTGTCTACTCTGTCCACCATCCCGTGCCTTCTCCAAAATGCATCCAGAGCGACCTCACACTAACATAAATCTGATTGGGTCATTCACTTTCCTCACTTGAAACTTTTCAATGACCTCCCTGCTGCTCTGAGGATTAAGAAGAAAGTCCTCAAAATCGCCTGCAAAACCCTGCATGTTCTGTCTTTGCGTTCATACCTTACACCTCCCATTTTCTGCTCTCTCCACAGACTGGCCTCTGCAGTGATTCCTGCCTAGCAGAGCATTCGTGCATGCTGGTCCCCACAGCTAAAAGACTCTTCCTTTTCTCCTTGGCTTCTATGGTTCAGCTCATGTACACATCCTCAGACAAGGCTTTCTGGACTTTTCTGACTAGGGCAAATTCTGCCACTATAGGTACTGCCATATCCTTTCCCTCGCAGGACTTGACAGAACTACAATTTTACTTGTGTTTATGCGTTTCTTTGACAATATGTGCTTCAGTAGATACAAACTCAGTAGCCTGCTTTGTCACCCCTGAATTGCCAGTACCTAGCCCCATGCCTGACACAGAATAGGCACATAATAAATCCTTGCTGAGCATAATGAATGAATCATTAAATGTAATGGGCCAGAAGGGAAGTTGGATTAAATGACTAAGTATTTCTAACTATGATTAAAATTTCATTTTAAGAAAAATCCACCCGAGAGTTTTATGTGTAAATTGAGGAGGAAGACTGAACAAGACTGGACAATTGCCAGGATGTGGGGGATGAGAGAGAAGGGTCAACAATGACCAAGACGTAGATATTTACATGAATAGTGTGGCTCTCAACAGCAGCAATGCTATGGTACCACTCAGATGCTCATTCAGGTTACAGGTGAAATTTCATAGTGTTAACAAATAGACTTGGTTACGTGCACATCTGTATTTTTTCCCCCAGTCATTCATAAATATCCATTTGGAGTCAACAAGACACTGTTAGTCTCTCAGGATCAATAATTGACATGACACTCAAATTTCAGGCCAAATGGAAAACGTTATTATAGGCTCATCATTTGTACCTTTTGTGACCAATAGAACAAATCCTGGACTATTGATTTTGTTCTCAAATGTGAATTTCCCCAGAAACAGCCAACGGAGGCCACTGAAGGACTGTGTAGGATATGGAATCGGCCTAAATGGGAATTTTCAGTACTAGGACAATGAGGCTATAGGGATAGCTTTCTGTTCAAACATCTTACAGTGGCAATTTCCCTTGATCTTTTTTTCGTATTCTTTATCTATATACAGGTTCCCCTCAATTAATTTAAGTTCCTTTGAGTGGAAAGACCATTTATTTGCTACTGTATGTAGTCCCATCTGCTGGGCCCAGCAGAGCACATGGTAGATAATGGATAAATCTCACCAAAATTGAGGACAGTATCCAAGATTAAAGGGAGGGTTTTAGAGGGGGTGGAGTGAAGGACTATTTAAAAACCATCCTGAAAAAGGCACAAACTTAAAGTTATAAAATAAATAAGTCATGGGATGTAATATACAGCATGGCAACTATAGTTAATTATTGCATATTTGAAAGTTGCTAAGAGAGTACATCTTAAAAATCACCATCACAAGAAAAAAATGTTTTTGGAACTATGTTAACTAGACTCATTGTGGTGATCATTTCACAATATATACAAACATTGAATCATTATATTGTATACTTGGAACTAATATATAATGTTATATGTAAAGTATACCTCAATAAAAATAAAAAAGTCAAACTGACACAGTTCTAGTTATAATTCCAACAAAATGAACACATCATCTAGTTCATAGTTGTTTAAAAATTAAAATTCTTAAATACCTTGAATTTCTTAGAGGAACTGCTTTCTATAGTGGATATCCAGTGATTCTGAGAAAACATGCCTAAACCTGATATGATATAGTCTCCTAAATCACAGAAAAGTAGATGTTATTCTGTATTTTATAAGAGGAACTACTATAGGATTTCTTTAGAGTAATCTCCTACTGTGTATTTAAAATTAAATCTATTTTTTTAAATGTTAATACACTTTTTTCCCACAAAGTATACCAATACTCTATTTAGTATCTCTTTAATGAACAGATGTTTTTAAACGTACTAGTACTAGTAACACACATTCTTAAAGCCTATTTCACTTTATTCTCTTTATAATCTTATCAATTGTCATAATTATCTCTATAAATATGTATCATGCTATATATCTGTTATAATAGGGTCCTAATTAAAAACTACAAGGAAAAGTAATTTAGACTTCTGGTTTCTAAAATAAAAAGTACAAGAGACAAAGTTTCTATAATGAGAAAATCTTAATAAAACTACAAGCAGAAATGCATGCCTTTTGAATTATAAAAGGAGCTCTTTTAAAGCTGATATCAACATGCATAATATAAGGTTAAAATCAAGATTAGATTAAAGTCATGCTCTAGGCATTTCATTTTCTTGAGTTTGCAGAAAATGAACTTGGTGTAGGTTAGAGATGTTACCATTAATTATTTTGCTATTTTACTGAGGGGTACATGCCTTTGTAGTTAGATTATAAAACCTGAGGGTCTACTCTCTAATTGCCTTTTAGAAAAATAAACATTCATTTTTGTCTCCAGATATTCTGTCTTAATTATTATAGCCATTTACAGTTTGCAGGTTCTTCAACGCTTAACCAGAAAAACCTGCTGAATTTTCAACTCTAATCATTGAGGACTGAAGACTTACATCACGCTGAAGACTTACGACTATTATCTAATAATCAAATCAGAATTAAACTTGCTACCAGAATCTTGTCTTTGAATTAATTTTCTTTAATTATATGTGCATTGTTATAAAGAATGTCAAAAATACAAAAGAAAGGCTGATCTACTACAGCAATATTGTTTTAGACAAGGTACTTAACCTTTCTAAATCTCACCTTCATTCATAATATTGGGATGATAGTACTTAAATCATGGGTTTTTGTTAGATTATATGAAACATGCATATAACATGCTCAGTACTGTGATTAGCAGGGAATAAATGCTTACTAAATGTTATTAGTATCTTCCATCTTTGAATAGCATTTAATAATTGGCAAAGTCCATTCACAATCCATTTATTCCTTCATTCCCCCATTCTTTGAGTTGTGACAGGCACCTACTCTGGGCAGCCATGGCTCTAGGAAATAAGACAGGGCGTAAGGTGGATACATCACCTCCTTCAAAGAGCTCACAGTCTCACCAGAGACAGATATTAAAGCAAGTAATCCATAAACAACTACATGATTACAACTGTGATAAGAGTTATAAAGGAAAAGTTCAAAGCGTTCCAAGTGTGTTTAACAGACGGCTGGTGTGTAGTCTATGGGAGCAGAGATCAAAAGAAAGGTGGATATGATGATCCATACAAGATCTCTGCAATTTCCAACCACTTTGTGTGATATTATCCCATCTCCACAGCTGACGAAACCGAGGCTCACAATATTTTGAGATCTGTTCACACAGAGCAGGGGCTCAGAATCCAAGTGTTCCAGGCTTCTTTCTGCTTCTTTTCACCACATATAAGGCTGCCCTTGGTGGCCCAGGAGGGCACTGCAGATGATTTTTCCTATATCCACTATTTATTTTCGGTGCAGTTTTGTGATGCCATCTAACTAAAAATTTTTGATTTGCCATCTGAAAAGTAGCTTAATGATTATATAGCTTAATACCAGAACTTCATAAATATGACAATTTATGTATGTGATGAAGACTAATGGGGTTTATGAGGAGTCAAGTATAGAACATAATACTGTAATGTCCTTTTTTAGAGGAAAGAGTTGCATTAGGGGAGGGACAAGCTAATGTGGTTAGAATGCCAGGCAGGGAACAGCTATGTGACAAGGAGGCACAGGTAGAATGTGGGGGAAACTCTGGCTAATTTGAGAGTGCATGTCCTATGCAAAATATTTTAGTTAAGAACTTGTTTTTAGATCAGTTGGAGGACTGTCAATCTGTAACGTCTGGACGCACAAGTGAGTAGGTAAATTACTAAAGCAGGAAAGGTCCTAAGTGATTAAAATCAGTCTTTGCAAAAATTTAAAAGCAGTATTTAGCTTTATCTGATTAATAAAAGTTTAAGACATTTTTGAAAGGCAATAAAATAATATTAAAAAGTAACAATATCTCTTTCTCCTCTGACATTGAGTAGAACCTTAGACAATGTAAAAACACCATCTGTGCAAAGTTAGGACACGTCAACAAGATAAAAATAATAAAGTACAAGATAGTACTATTTTTCACAGTCTTAATTTATTTAAAAGTTATAATTAGGCTAGTTTCTGCTCTTTATTCTTAATGACTAAAGAAACATTTTTAGGTAAACAATTTTATCATTTCCAGAAAACTTTCCATTTTAAATAAAGAATACAGCTTATATATAATTTAGGCTTTGGCAGATAATCGCCATCATTTGGGTTTGAAAATAGACGCTACCTTTAACACAAGAAGGCTTCTCAGAAGATAATCCTGAAAACTAGTAGTGAGAAATTGCATAATGGGCGTCAGTAGTTAAGAATGGCTCTCTGAAATCAGATTGCCTGGTCATCCCAGCTCTACCACTCACTAATTACTTTACTTCTGGGAGCCTCAGTTCCTTCATCTACAAAGTGGAGATTATGATGGTTTCTACATGAAAACGTGTGTGAAAGGATTAATAGGATATACTATGCCAAATGGTTAATTGTATGTATCAACGCGACTGGGCCACAGGGTGCCCCAATTAAACATTATTCTGAGTGTGACTGTGAGTGCTTCTGGATGAATTTCACATTTGAATCAGTAGACCGAATAAAGCAGATGGCCCTCCCAAATGTGGGTGGGCATCCAATCTACTGAGGGCCTGAACAGAACACAAAGATGGAGAAAGGGAGAATGTGATCTCTGCTTGACTCCTTGAGCTGGGACATTGGTCTTCTCCCACCCTCAAACTGGAACTTTCACCATCAGCTCTTCTGGTTTTCAGACCTTCAGGCTCGGGCAGGAACACCACCACTGACTCTCCTGAGTCTCCAGCTTGCTGACTGCAGATCCTGAGACTTCTCAGTCTCCATAATTGTGAGAGCCAATTCCTTATAATAAGTCTGTCTCTGCCATATGTATATTCCAGAGAAACAGAAACACACACACACACACACACACACACACACACACACACACACAGAGAGAGGTGCCAAAAAAATGTACACATTTTAAGAAAGGAAAGAAACTACTAAAATTACGCTGATGGAAACCACTTTGAGCACCTCTTGTAATTGCAGAAGTCAGTCATGACTTGTACTCATCTTTTGTTATCAGTACATATTATTACAATTTTAATATAGTTTTTCTTTTCTTAAACTGTGTATATATTTTTTGGCCATATATATAAATATATATATATATATTATATATATATTTATTTATTTTTTTCTGACTAATATACTATGTAAAGGGTTTAGTGCTTGAAACACAGTAAAAACTCAGAAAACATTAGCTATGATGATAAAGAAGAAGATGATGTGATCATGATGATTTATTGCTTAATATATTTACCTGCTCAAATTGTTTGGCTAGTATTTTAGTCATTCATTCGATCATTTAATCAACAAATATTTACTGAGCTCCTGACAGGTGTTAAGCATTGAATTAGGTGCTATGGATACAACACAAAATAGGACCCAGGTAGTTTTGAAGCTCAAATTCCAGTGTGGGAAACAGCAATAAGCAAATAAATAAACAAGAAAATATCAGGTAATGATAAGTGCTGTGATAAAAGTAAAAACAGGGTGATGTTAGAGTGTCTTAGGGTTTATTGGAGGTCATTAATAATGATAGTATCATGTTCAACACTAATGAAAATGCATGTCAGTATAGTTCATACTGATATAGTATAGATTATCATATATATTTCCCTATTATACCATAAACAACTTTAATATTTAACTATACACTTAAACATTTTATCGGGTCAATAATTCTGGATTTCCTTCCCATGATATATTTTAAATAAAATATTGACATTAAATAGAGAAATATATTTTAATTTTATAGCAATTCTTTGGGTTTGCAAAAGACAGAAAAGTATACAGAAGAAATAGAAATGTCTCATAATTGCCCTAACATAATAAATCATGAATATATTTAGAAAAGTAAAATTCTCTAACAGAGAAAGATATTATATGAAAAATAAAAGTCTTACATCCCTTCCCCTGCCTCTGATAGTTTCTGTTCCTAAAGGTAATTATTAAGTTTCTTGTGTTTCCTTAAAAAAATGTATGCATGTACCAGCATCCCCAGGCAACTATCTTTTATATTAATATTTACATCAATGGGCTCATATGGAAACAGCATATTTAATAGATTATTTCTGACACGGCTTAGAGAATTTTCCAGACTATCACAAGCAGATCAGGTCATCTGTATACCTGCATACATAGTATCCTATGGTGCAGATATTTAATCAATTCCCTGTTATATCTCTAGGTTTTTGTTATGATAAGCAAAGCTGTAATAGACATCTAAAAGAGAAATGTAAAGATTGGAATCAGTCAATCGTGTAAAAGTAGCACAATTATAAAACTGGTTAAATGTTATTTTTCATATTTAACATTATGTTTTATATATCAAAGATTTTTCAACATTTGGCAAAATTCACTATAAATGATTTGTGCTACAACAGATTTCACAGATACTGGATCAATATCCATACTAAATTCCTTTCACATTAAAAAAAAATTTTTAATGAAGGAATGTGACTAGCGATGCCTTATTTATACTAAACACAGGGAAAGAGGATATATAATTCAAAAGTAAGAGATGGTCGAGTTTACTCTGAATTCTTACCAGACATTGGAACTACAAATTGTGGCATCTCTTTAACCAACAATGCTAATCCAAGGCTTACCAAATGTCTGAGTTTAGAAAAGAACAAATTAAAGAGTGTCTTGTTTTTTTCTGAAGTCAGAATCAAACTCCTTTTTCTTTTAGGTTCTTCTTTGCAGATTTTTTTGCTTGATTTGAATTTTGCTTTCAGAATGTGGAACCCAAAGAAGAAATTCTAATCAGAATCTCACCAATGCCAACTATAGTTAGATGATGTTCCATGTTTTTGTTGGATGCATTAATTTACCTGAATTGTGCTAGGACATAGGGATTCCAGTTTCTTCTTATTTAATAAAGAGTAAAAATTCAACGCTGCTGTGGAAAGAAGGGCACTTGAGAAAACTGCCCCCTAATTTTTAAGTAAATTACTAGTGTTGATTTGTGCTTAGCAGACCATTACATTACATCTTGTTATTAGCTGAATGAGCAACTTCAATAACCAGACCTGAACCTCTGGTTCACTTAAACTGGGGTCCCATTAATGAAAATAAGATCACCAGATCTCAGTCTTCTGCAGACTGTCATTAGCTACTATGCACCAGGAATTGACAAAGTGAAGAGTGTGAATGTGTGGTAACTTTGGCTTTATAGAAACCCAATTATTTTATTAATTTCATTAAATCCTCTTGATCAAGTTATATGACATTCGACAAAATGTACTCTAAAGCAGAAGTTTCCATGTTTCCTGTTTTGCTCGGGTGAACATGCTAGAAAGTATCCATAGGAAACAGGTGCTTCCTCCTGTAGTGGCTTTATTGGGATCTCTGAGTTGGTGCATTTATAATAAAATATCACAATTTACATAAGTACTGTACAGTCAATCACAAGAGCACACAGTCATTGCTCGTGCAATTCAAATCTCATCATGGGGAGTCCATTTGTTTTCTTCAGAAAGACACAAACACACAGAGTTCAAATGAAGAAGTATCTCCTGGCTTTTCCATGATTAAAAAGTCTGTCCGTGGGCACTACCCATTAGCTATACCTTTCAAATAAAATATCTTACACAGAAAACAATTATTATCACATTAATTTATAGTACGTTTCAAAGTCCACAAATGTCAAAATTAGCATTTGAAAATTATTTATTGAAAAATTATCGAAAACTACTTATTATTTTATACAATAATTTT
This sequence comes from Rhinolophus ferrumequinum, assembly GCF_004115265.2. Taxonomy (NCBI): domain Eukaryota; kingdom Metazoa; phylum Chordata; class Mammalia; order Chiroptera; family Rhinolophidae; genus Rhinolophus; species Rhinolophus ferrumequinum. Next base: position 53,343,920 of record NC_046300.1, read on the forward strand.
GTATAAAATTATACAAAGTTCAATGTATGTTCATGTAATCTTAGCTGCCATATGTGTGCAATGAGATTTCCTTAAGAGGAACAATAATAAACCCTATGGTTATAAATGAATATAAATATAATTGGGATTTCAAAGGACAGAAGAAATATGCTATTAGTTGGCTATTATTAATTTTCTGTATATACGGCTCAAGTTAACTATTATCATGCATTGAGAGCCCATTGATGGAATTTTCAAAATATAAACTAATATTCTATTCTACAAGTCGAGATCAAATATGACCTATGAAAAAGTTCCTGTTTAATTATAATATTGAATTAATGATGCAATTAATATTTATTCAAACTCCTCTTTAATCTCGGGCATTATAAGTGTCCTTGAATTTTAAATAAAATAAAAAAAGACACTTAAAAAATCTGGATATAGACTTACATTTTCATTTAAAGGCATAAAAAATTCTTAAAACTTTAAGCTACAGAGAAGAAAAATAGAGCATTTAGTTGCAGAGTTATCTGATAGGCTTTACAGTTTAGTCATTTCTGTTACTGAAAGCTATCACACACAGCCTATTAGGTACAGACAGTGTTTGGCTATTGAAAACGCTCTCACTCATTTCATTCTGTGGGGAATATTCCATTAAGATTGAATTGTGACCCAAGGTATTTCCAGTGGCTGTCTGGGTAGTGAGATCTTTTTCATCCTTTTATTTACTTTCTAAAGGTCCTTTAATGAACATGGATTGTATATGTTCTCTCTTTCTCTCCCCCTTCTCTGTCTAAAGATAGAATATATAATAAACATACAAATTCTCATTACTTGTGCTCTCATTGCTATAAAAAAGTCCTGCCTAAAGCTGACAATTGTAGAAGCAGGTGATGGAGATGTAGGGGTTCATTATGTATTCTCTCTACTGTTCTGTAAGGTTGGAAATTTCATAATAAAGGGCTTAAACCTGTAATGCCTATTTACCCACAGTCCTCTGTCAAGGTTTATACTGAAAAAGTCCCAATTCTCTGTAGGAATATACAATTTATGACAGGTAATGCTGATGAGGATTCATATATAGAAAATTCACTAGAATAAATAAATATAGGATATCTCTATCTCTATCTATCTCTATCTATCTATCTATCTATCTATCTATCTATCTATCTATCTATCTATCTATCTATCTATCTATCTAGAGAGAGAGAGACAGAGAGAGAGAGAGAAAAACTGAGTCCATTTTGGTAACCCTTTTATTTCATCATGGTTATCTCCTTTCTCCTGTTTCCACTTTGACCTCTCTGAAACTTTGACCACTCCCTCTTCCCCATCTGTTATATGAGAATCACCAAGTCCTGCCAGTTTCTCCCCTGTAGTTTCTCTCAGGGTCATCACTTTCCACTTTCACAGCCTCTTGTCATTTTATGCCTACATTGCTGCAAAACACATCTTAGTTGTAATCCTTAATCTCTGGTCTCACTTGACTTAAAAATTAATCTTGAATCCTGATATCAAATTCAACTTCCTAAAAAGGAAGTTATCATTGCTCTATTTTAAAAACATGAGGCACACCCTTCCTGTAGTCTGCCAAACCAGCCATCCTCCCTACTCAGGCCATTCCTCTTTTTAATCCCTCAGTAAACTCATCCATGCACTTGGCTGTCTCCTTACGTCTGCTCAGTCTTCTGCACCATATTATACGTCCATAACTGTTACATTCATCTATTATAAACACTTATACAAGTATGTTGAATACTTTCAAGATCTATTTCCTACATAAGTGTCCTGTTATGACCATCATTTAACCTTCCTCTGAATTATTTCCGTGTTTATGAGTGTCATCTAAACCATATGACCTTTGTGGGGATAAGTGATCCACTGGTTTTCAACTCTGGCTGCACATTAGAATCGCTGGGGGAGTTAAAAAAAATCAAACCATCCTAGGACAATTAAATCTGAATCTCTGGGGATGAAGCATAGACATTAAGAAAGAAAATTACACCAGTTATTTTTAAGATGTCCCAGGTGATCCTAATATACAGGAGGTTGGGAACCACTCATCTCAATAATATCTGGCTCCTTGATTTGTAAGTACTATTCATTCATTTGGTCCATAGCTATGGGTATCTAGTGCAGCAACAGAAAAGGGGCAGCCCTGCATGTTTCGTTAGGCTTGTAGAGTGTTTTTCAAAAAGTTTAGACTTTATATGTTATTTTAAAATTGGGAGAATTATCATAAACACTAGGATACCCTGTCTTGAAAAAGAAAAAAAAGGGAAGATCTGGTGAGACTGGGCCTGTATTCTTGCAAGGCAACTCTTGGCTGGAACTGTATTGCACTTACTCCTTGTAGACTGAGAATGAGCTTCTAGTTTGCTGCAGTCCTCACCACTCCCTACAACTCCCTCACAAGGGCTGACTGTTAGCTGCTATTTATTGTTATTATTTTAATAGTAGAGAACAATTTCTTTGAAGCACTATCTCACTCCTCTTCCCTAACTGCCGTCCTCTACTCCCAATAAGACTCATTGGTGAAGTAGAAAATGTTTCTACATGTCAAATATCCAGGCATCCAGCCCACTTTATTTATTTATTTATCTGACTGGCCTCTGTAGTAATTTGAATTTGCAGCCCTTGGCCTGGTATATGGCCAGTACTGTGTCAGAAGCTATGGAAAGAGAAGAAGAAGGTACAGTGAGTGCCCTTTTTGGAGGAAGTCGCACTTTATTGGGGGAATGCAGACAATTTAAAAAGTATTGCAAAAAAAAAAAAAAAAAGAAAAAGAAAAAGGAAAAAGTCATGGGAAGAGAACAATGCTTATTAGAATTAGGGGAGGCTGCATAAAAAAGGTAGCATTTCAACTGGATCTAGAAAGTTGAATGGGGTGTTTATCCAGGCAGAAAGGCAAGGAAGCCATTTGAGGCCAACGAAATAGCAATCCCAAAATATGAACATATGAAAACCTGCAGAGTGGTCAGAAAATCACATGTGGGGAATGAGAGAAAGGTTTCTTCACATGAAACTGTGGAGTAGGTTTGGGAGTAGATGGCTTTGTGTGAGTTCCCAAGGGTTTTTCATGTTGTCTTCTAAGATAATGGGAAAGGCATTAAAAGTCTAATTAAAGAGTGACATGATCACATCTATTTCTATTATCAGAAAGACAATTCTGACAGCAATGTGGAGATTAGCTGGGAGGCTGGGGTTAGTGACAGTGGGGACCTGAATAATGGAAGTAACAATAAGGTAGAAGAGGAGACAGATCTGAGAGATGTTTCGGAGGTATAATTGGCAGGACTTGGAAGCATATAGGAAAAGGAGAGGAATAATTAAGGATATTTTGATATGTCATGTAAAAAATCCAGAAAATATTTTAGTTGCTAAAGAGAGCTTTAAAATAATTATTTATCACTGACGTGAGTCAACGTTAAAGTGACTTAATATTTAATTTTGAGCTATAAAGCATAATTGCAAGGCTTTTTTACCCCCTTTTGTTTGTCTTACAAATAAATATACTTTTGAGTTAGTGCCTGAATGCATACCTGATTCTGTTGAATTTAGAGGATGACCTCCAAATTTTATTTCAGTTTGGCGGAATTTAGTCATGTTTAGCAGCTGTGTGACTTGTGGAACATCTGTTGTTAGTTGGCAGCTTCGTGGAATAATATCTGTAGGTTCATCTGCTGGAAAGGGAATACCATATCCAGCTAGAAATAAAGACAAACACATTCATTCCTAAAATATAAGCCATTTCTGCCAAATGGACATATCTTATAAATGAAACCAATTAAAGTAAATCATTTTAGAATATGACTTTGGATGAATTACTCAACTGTAATTACAGCCTTGGTTTTCTCATCTGTAAAATGAGCATGATAATTTTACTGTTTACTGTCAAGGACTGTAGAAAGGTTTAAATGAGATGAAGTAGGTATATAACATATGGAGCAGGTTCAGAGACTTGTGCAATAAATGAGTATTCATTGGAAATATTTTATATTTTCTTTTCAACACTACAGTGTAACTTGAGAGAACTAGTTTGGCATCCTCCAGTGAAAATTCCTGGGAATACATTTGGTTCATTTATACAAGATCAATAAATACAGTGACATTATTGAATAAGCAACTACGGCCATTATATGAGTACATTTTTAACTTTTTATTTTGAAATAACTTTAGATTTATAGAAGTTACAAAAATGTACAGAGTTCCTATATACTCTTTATCCAGCTTCCCCTAATGTTAACATCTTACCTTTGAATAATTTCAAAGAAAAAAGTTATTATCATTAAAATATTGTTTTTATTATTATAATCTGTATTTCTAATGAGATTTGATATTGTTCATATATATTTATACGGATGTTTACATTTTCATTTTAGTAAATTTTCTGTTCATCTTCTTAATGCATTTTACTATTAGAACATTTTTTTTCTCATTTATTTGTATAACCTCTTTTACAGCAAAGATATTAAGCCTTGTCATACATAGCAAGTAGGAATTAGATTGATATTATCACTCCAAAAAGCAATTTTACTATATGTATCAAAAGCCTTAAAAATGTACATGTCATTTTACTCAGTAATTTCACTTTATGGATTTATCCTAAAGAAAAAAAAATTAGAAACTCAAAAGAAGATCTATGTAAATAGGTGCTTATAATTTCTGAAAAATAAATAGCCTGAATTTGCAGTAAAGAGTCATAAGAAATTGTATTTATGAAGATGGTTTAATGATATGGGAAAGACTCAAGATAAAAAGTTAAATGAAAATAATATATATGAAACTCTATCTCAACTGTAGAAAATCAATAAATAAAATGTATGAATGGCAAAAAGACCAGAAGGAAATATACCAAAGTAAAATAACTTTTGATGGTTAGCTTAAGCATAGGTTTTATTTTATTCTTTATGAAAATGTTAGAATCTAGTGGAAAAAATTTGTTTGTGTATATATGAATGTGAGTAGTAAGGAAAATTCAACCAATCATTTCTCAAAAAGCATTCTATGTAAGCATAAACTCTTACCACATTTATTAAGGTAAATGATGTTAGGTTTATGTGCACCCAAGTCATGGCAGTTTCCTAATTAAATCCTAATGTCCTAATCTTGAAAAGGAAAATTAATCGTTTAATGAAAAACTTAAATACTCATCAGCCATATAATGATTTCTAAGTGTCCTAATGCTCCAGTCATTAAAAACCCACTAGATTTACTAATCTTAGTCTTCAGGTGTTCTTTATCTGTCCATTTCTTACTTGTCACTGACATTGAGAAAAATCAATATAAAGTAACTGAACTCTTAAAATAAAAAACATTTAGAAAAAGTAAGTAAACTAATTCCAGATATATATTTGACATATTCAAACCCCTCTGTGGTAGGAAAAGGTAATTTCCTAATCAATGCCAATATTGACAACCTAAGATTTTATATTAAAAGAGGAAGATAATTCTGTAGGCTAATAAGACCCTGAAATAAAATGTTGTATTCTGAATCCTATAAAGAAAAATCATGGAAACTTGAGCTTAGAGGGCTTGTGTGGACGGCACAGGGTACAACGTCATACAAAGTTTGAAACGTGTCCAAGACAAAACTTGAGTTTCCAACAAACAAGGGACAGACAGCAAATCCTGGTAACCAAAAATCTATACACTTTATAGAAGACAGAGCAAGGCAGAGACTATTACAAAACTCCAAGCTGAACCTTATAGGAACATGGTTAACATGCAAATCAGATTTCACATTAAAAGGCTCAAATCCCCTCTGCATTAACTTCCCTTTCTATGAATCTACTCTCCCTTTGCACCCAGAACTGTTTCACTACTTATTGGATTATTATTTGAGGGAAACTGTGGGCAGTATAAAACATTCAATAAAAGGAGAAATAAAAAAACTACTGGTTTATTTTAAAATAAAGATTAATCATTGATACCATTTGATTTCGCAACTACTGACTCACAAATTTTCTCTGAGACGCCGTGGAGGAATATATGGAAAGTGGCTTTAGTCTCATATTTGTGAAACCAAACTATGAATGAGCTTCAGGACCCAGCAGTGGGCTGCTGTGTTGGAAGTGAACTCACCTCCCCACCACCCACATCATCACTAACTACCCCCTGATGTCCAATGACTAGGTAATTTTATTTTATTTTTCGCATTTATAGCTTAATTTAAAAATAAAAATTCTGAAACTAGCATAGATCCTACAACAAAAATTAAATAGTGCTAAACTGTGAGTACATGTTCATGCATTCATTCACTCATTTTACCATTCAGCAAATACTTATGGAGCCTCTACTATGTGCCAAGCACTTATCTGGTGGCCGGAAATCCAGTGGTGACTCAGAGTGACTCGTTCCTGGCCTTCTTGAAACTTACACTTAGCAGAGAATATAAAATAAATAAAATTGCAAATAATTAAAAAACAAACAAAAACTTTTATTTATTTTAAGTGTGTTTTTCCAGGACCTAAACTCCAAGTCAAGTAATTGTTTCAATCTAGTTGTGGAGGATGCAGCTCACAGTGGCCCATGTGGGGATGGAACTGGTAACCTTGTTGTTAAGAGCACCAAACTCTAACCAACTGAGCTAACTAGATGCTCCCACAAATAATTGTTTAATTATAATTTTGTTAAGTGCTCTGAATGAAAAATCCAAGGTCTTATAAAAGAGGTAATGGAGGAAATCTACCAGCATAGGATGTCAGGGAAAGTCTTCTCAGATAATGAGACATTTAAGCTGAGTCATGAAGGATAAGTAGAAAGTGGTCAGGTAAAATGGGGTGGGAGTGATCACTCAGGGGAAGGGAACAGAGCATTTGAAGACCCTGAAGGCAGAATGACTCTGATGCATTCTAGGAACTGAAAGAAAGACAATTCTGCCAAGGGGCTGCTGCCGTGGAAGAGAATGGTGGGAGAATGCCAATGATACATTTAGTATAACATCTGGTTTAAAGGGAATGCTCTACAAATGCCCTTTAATAACAGCTGACCTAGATGAAACGCATCTGCCAAGTCTTCCACTGTTCTTCTTTGCTTGTTCTTTATTCAGCTATATCCTGAAAAGTACTCCATGCACAATTTATTTGGATATCATATCTTTCTTCCCAAATCAAGCTGGCAATCAGATACTTAGGGACCAGGGCCTGTCTGCATTGTTCTTTCAGAAAAGTTCTATCTTCTGGAATAGAATGTGTATGGAAACATGCAGACTGCTAAATTAATGTCTGAAAAATGACATAGTTGAATTTCAACTGCTTTTGCTACCAAATCTGAAAGAACATAATGTTGGCCAGAATGGTCAGCTCAGAATTGCAAAATGGAATTGAAGGAGAAGGCTATGACAAAGTGACAGATTTGCTCATTTAGCATCCAAACACAACCAGATGGTGTGTTTTTTAATGTCTTTGCTCCCTGTATGTGTTGGTATATATTATTAAAATGTTTGAGTGACTCTGTAACCCTGTTCACCTTTCTTTGGCCATAAAACTGTCGTAAAACGAACCATTCTGTAAGTGTTTAATACCTTTGATGAGGATCTTAACTAGCTTTAAAAATTAAGTCATCAATTTTAATACATACATAAAGCACTTTATACATTAAAAAATCATCATCCCCATTTTATGGGTGGGAGTACCTTGTAAAATAGTGAGATTTATAGATCTGTTTCGGTTATAGCTTCTCTCAATTCATATAGTTTAAATAAGGACTAATTTTATAATAGTTCACTGGTCCCAGACTCATTTATATTCATCTTGTTTATATGCAAATAAAAAGGCCTGCAGAGCCTAGCACAGTGCCTTATTTATATAAAACCTCACCTCTCTGAAACACCAGTGAGAGATAAACAGAATGCATGAAGTCCCTAATTGCCAAAATGTTTGTTTTAGTTTGTTTATTATAACAGAATACCATAGACTGCGTGGCCTATAAACAACCTATAAAAGAAACATATTTCTCACAGTTCTGGAGGCTGAGAAGTCCAAGATCAAGGTGGCAGCAGATTTTGTGTCTGGTGAGGGCCCTATTCCTGGTTCAGAGATGGCTGTCTTGTTTGCTATGCCCTCACATGGCAGAAGGGCTGAGGGAGCTTTCTGGGTCCTCTTTTTATGAGGGCACTAATCCTACTCATGAGGGCTCCCCCTAATCACCTAATCACCTTCCAAAGGCCACACCTCCACATACCATCACTTTGGGTATCAACATATGAATTGTACGGGGACACAAACATCTAGTCTATAACAACATTGACACAAAGTCTGCTTAGTTTTTGTTTATTCATTCATTCGTTCACCATATAACTATCAGATTTTCTCTGGGTCCGGAATGGATTCAAATTCCTGCCATTATGGAGTTTACTGTACAATGCATAAAGATATTAAGAAGCAGTGTACTATAGGGGGTAAAAGTACAGGGCCTGGAACAAGGCATCCTGGGTTCATTCTGGCTCCACCACCTATTAGCTGTGTGACCTTGGCATAGAAGTTTACCTTGTCGTGTCCTGCTCTCCTTAATTGTGAAACATGGATATAAAAATAACACCTTATAGGGTTGTTGTGATGATTAAATGAGTTAATGTACATATACGGGGCTAAGAGTAGTGCCTGGTACATAGCAAGTACTACATAAATGTTTTTTATTAATCACAAATACTTACATAAACTATTTCATTACAGTGGTGACAAAACTGCCACATCTTAGTATGTGTTTTTCATAATAAAAGGTTTTGATGTTTCAAGGGATAAATAAACCTGGATTATACAAAAAACTTGGCTAAACTGAATGAATCACACCTTTAGTTTTTTTTTAAAAAATAATTGAGGAGAAAGTCACATGGACATAAAATTCAGCATTTTAAAGTGAATGATTCAGTGAAATTTAGCAAATCTACAATGGTATGAAACCACTACCTCTATATAGCTCCAAAACATTTCCATCCAACGTAAAATCCCTTACCCATTAACCAGTTTCTCCCCTTCCCTCCAGCCCCCAGTCCCTGGCAACCATAAATCTGCATTCTGTATCTATGGATTTATCTATTCTGATATGTCATATAAATACAATCATACAATAAGTGGCTTGCATCTGTGTGTATAGTACAAACCACATTTGTTCCATTCATCATCTCTCGATGAACATTTGGTCTGTTTCCACAGTTTGGCTATTGTGAACAATGCTGTTATGAACATACATGTACATGCATGTTTTTCATTCTTTTGAGTATATACTTAGGAGTGGAACTATAGGGTCATATGGTGATTCCATGTTTAAGCTTTCTAGGAACAGCCACACTGTTTTCCACAGCCAGTGAACCGTTTTGTGTTCCAGTTAGCAATGTACAAGGGTTCCAATTTCTCCCCACCCCTGCCAACACTTATTTTCCATTAAAAAAACATTACAGCCACCCTAGTGAGTATAAAGTGGTATCTCATTGCGGTTTTAATTTGCATTTCCCTAAAGACTAATGATGTTAAGCATCTTTTCATGTGTTTCTCAGTCATCTGTATATCTTCTTTGGAGAAATGTTTATTCAAGTCCTTTGACCATTTTTTAATTGCGTTGTGTCTTTTTGCTGAGTTGTAAGAGCCCTTTACATATTCCAGATACCACATATCAGAATACACCCTCCCTCCCTCCACACATACTCCCTATATGTAGAAACAGAATATATATCCTATCAGATATATGATTTGCAAATATTTTCTCTCATTCTGTAGGCTGTCTTTTCAATTTGATAGTGCCCTTTGATACACAAAAGTTTAAGTTTTAATGTCCAATTTATCTATTTTTAAAAATTTTGTTGCTGTGCTTTTGGTATCACATTTAGGAATCCATTGCCAAATCTAAAGTCATGAAGATTTAGCTCTATAGTTTTCTTATTAGCTCTTATCTTTAGGTCACTGATCCATTTTGAGCTAATTTTTATATATAGTGTGAGGTAGGAGTCCAACCTCATTCTTTTGCATGAGGACATCCAATTGTCTCAGAACCATTGTTGAAGAGACCCCATTGAATGTTCTTGGCACTCCTTTCAAAATCAGATGTATGAGTACATTTCTTGTCTCATTTTTTTCCACTGGTCTATCTGTCTATTCTAACTGTAGCAAACTATTTTGATTACTGTAACCCTTAGGTAAGTTTTGAAATTGGGAGGTGTGAATCCTCCAACTTTGTTCTGCTTTTTCAAGATGATTTTTGGCTATTTGGGTCCCCATAATCCCAAATTCCATAGGAATTTAAGGATCGGCTTTTACATTTCTGCAAAAAAGACCATCAAAAATTTGAGAGACTGTACTGAACTCTAGAACTCTTTGAGTAATACTGACTGACATCTTAACAAAACCAAGTCTTGTAATCCGTGAACACAAAATGTCTTTCTGTTTATTTGGGGAATCATTAATTTCTTTTAGCAATATTTTATAGTTTTCAGTGAAGTCTTTTACCTCCTTGGCTAACTTTATGCCTAGATACTTAATTATTTTGGATGCTACTGTAAATAGAACTGTTATCCTTATTTTTGAGATATGAAGTTCTATTATTGTAAAATTGATATTTTCAATGGAATAATTCTGAGTCTTGATTTACAGATGTTCATGGTCCATATTTGTGGGATCTATTGGCTGCTGGGCAGCTCTGCTCCGCTGAGATCTTATCCCCTTTCTTGCCCTGCGGTGGTTTGCTAGGCAAGGGCATTTTGAGTTCAACTCCCACGCTGGAAGGAGAGGGAATGCAGCTTGAAACTATGAGGTTTGGGTCTGATGTGCACTCACCTGACCTGGAGATAAAGAGAAGGGTAGGAAAACACTCAGCAATGTTAACTATTAAAAACATTAAACCATCTCAGGTATTGAGGAAGGCAAACTTGTGCACTGTTGGGGAAGGACTGGTCGGAGGCCGGGCCTTGAGTCCCACCTCTATGAACTGAGCACAAGATATGTCACAAGTGATGGGCCTACCTTTCCTCACTGGTGTAATTAAGACATTGGATTAGATGACCTGCTCAAGGAGCCTATTCAGGTAAGACATCAGTATTTCTAGTTTTTCCTGTGGCCTTTGAAGGGATAATTTTCTAAACACTACTTGACACTCAGTAAAGGTTTATTGAATAGAGACAGTGAATGAATGAAAAATTGAACAAACTACTAGCCAATCTTTACTTCATTCATTAATTAAACATTTATGACAGGTTACCAGTGTCAGGTTATGTGGAAGAGATAAAAATGTGGAAACCCAACATATGCTCTCAAGGGGCTCTCCTTCTGAAATCGTATTTTGTTTTCTTTTTGCATTTCTAAACACAGAACACATATTCCCCAAGTACTGATTATTTAGAAAAAATACTGAATTGGGGAGTCAGGAGACCTGTAAAATCGTCAGTGGCATAGCACACATCCATGCTTAGTGGATAATCACTTGCTCTTTACTTTCTTCTCTTTCCTCTCCTCAGACTTTCTCTTATCTATCTACACATAAATTCTGTTTTTGCAAAAATGCAGAATGATATAAGTTAATCAATAATTAAGTCATGCAAATACCTAAAAATACCACTACATGTCTCCTCAGGAACCATAAAAGTCATAAACTAAATTAAATCAGCATGCTTTACTACTTGTCCAGCATAAGCCATTCCTCTGGGAAAGTGAAAAACTGGTTAATTGCTATTTTAAGGTTCCATTAACTCATGTTCTATTATACCCACTGTATAAACAGAGAACAGCAAAGGATTAGGCAACATTTTCTAACTTGGGTGAGTTTAGGAAGTTCTAGGGTAAAGTGGTAGCAGTTTAACTAAGCCAAGTGTCCTGAGCTCAGTACTGAGCTCAAGGAAGCATTTAATACAGTATTTTAAAACTGAATCCTAGAATTGAATGTCAGAAACAGGTAAAAAAAAGTTTCCTGTGATAAAAGTCTCAACACTATGACTGACTGTCTCTGCAGAAGAAAATCACCCTTCCTTCAGTAAGAAAGACAAAGGGACATCCGTTACTTACTGTAAGACAGACACCCTCCACACAGCCAGTCAGCAAATCCTGGCATTCTTATTCCATGACATTTCTTGTATCTTTCCTTTTTCAATTTCCCCTCTCTTCTCTGCTCCCATGAGGGGCAGTACACTGTAGTAATTAGGAGCATATACTTGAGTCCTACTGCCAGGGTTCAAATCCTGCTTCTACTACTTAACTGCTGTGTGACATTGGGCACATTATCTGACTTCTCAGTGCCTCAGTTTCCCTAGTTGTAAAATGAGGATAACGGTAACATCCACCTCACAGTGTTGTCATGAGCATTAAATTAAGTTGATATATAGTGTTTACAGCAGCCACTGCTACTATTATCATCACCACGATCATCATCATCACCGTTATCACTTCTGCTGCCAACCTCCTTGACTAGGGACACTCATGTATCCCACACTGTTATCCTTTGCCCTCTTTTATCCAATTGTCTTCTGAATGAACTCTTGTAGTGTTAACTTTTCTGTGTCTATAATTACACAGTGAACTGTGGGGACAGGATCTTTGCTCTATATCTTTATGTCACTCCACGTATGTGGCCTAGTAATGCAATATTATGCTACATCATACCTCCCACCTTGCCCTGTGCCATATTGAACTACCTGCTCCTTTGACACATCAGATCCATTCATGAAGTGATGCCTTTACAAGGACTGACAATTACGTTCGCGAACTTGCAACGTGTGCTTACATTGGCAGCACTGTACAAAGAGCTCGGCAAGGTTTCAGCACCTTGGTATATCAGTGTCTCACAGCTGTGTTCTTGTCAACATGTGGCAGTGTCTTACTGAGTGGTGTTCACTATTGTTGCGTGTTTTTGTGTGCTGTTGTGAGAAGGTCTGAGCTTGAATTAGAGTAATGAACAAACATTAAATTTCATGTTAAACCTGACGAGAGTGGAAGTGAAATCAGGGTCATATTAGTCCAAGTTTATGGGGAGAATGCCATGAAGAAAATGGCAGTGTACAAATGGATTAAACATTTCTCTGAGGGGAGAGAACACGTCACTGATGGAGAGGTCAGGGCGGCCAGTAACAAGCAGAACTGATGAAAACATTGCAAAAATTCGTCAAATTGTACGTCAAAATCCTTGGCTGACTATGAGAAGCATAGCAGACCGAGTAAACATCAATAGAGAAAAAGTTAGGAAAATTTTAACTGAAAATCTTGGCGTGAGATAAGTGTGTGCAAAAATGGTCCCAAAGGAACTCACTGATGAACAAATACAAAGGAGAGTTGAAGTTTGCCAAGACCTTTTGGAGAGGCAAGACGATGTTAGGGCCGTGTTATTACTGGTGATGAAACATAGGTGTACCAATAGGACCTTGAAACAAAGCGTCAAAGTGCACAATGGAAGTCAATCAATTCTCCATCAACAAAATGGTTCCATCAATCCAAATCAAGAGTCAAAATGATGTTGCTAACCTTTTTTGGTATCAGAAGGATTACTCATTGTGAATTTGTACCAACTAGACAAACAGTTAACCAAGTTTACTATTTGGAAGTGCTGAAAAAGCTGCATGAAAGAGTTAGATGAAAACAATCTGAACTTTTCATCAACAATTCATGGCTCTTGCATCACGACAATACACCAGCTCACATGGCACTGTCTGTGAGGGAGTTTTTAGCCAGTAAACAAGTAACTGTATTGGTACACTCTCCCTACTCACTTGATCTGGCCCCCAGTGACTTTTTTCTTTACCAGAAGATAAAGGAAACGTTGAAAGGAAGACATTTTGATGACATTCGGGACACTAAGAGTAATACAACCACAGCTCTGATGGCCATTCCAGAGAAAGAGTTCCAGAATTGCTTTGAAGGGTGGACTAGGCATTGGTGTTGGTGCATAGCTTCCCAAAGGGAGTACTTCGAAGGTGACCATAGTGATATTCAGCAATGAGGTATGATGCACTTTTTCTAGGATTGTCAGACCTCATATACAACTATGCTCTTTCCTCTGACTGAAATGCTGTCTTTTCATTGTTCATTTTCATAACTTGGGAAATGATTTTTCCTTCAGGATGCAGCTTTGAAAGTTTATGTCTCTAGGTTAGTATAGACCAAACACTGCTATGTGGACAGATACGGACCCATGAAGTCATTTTCATTGGCTTGGGGTGAAAATGTCAGCCTTTATTCTGAAATTATGACCTTCCCTGTGTGTGTGTTTGTGCGTGTGTTTAAATTTCCTTTCATTTTATAAAACAATGAGAATAATTGTAGTTTTTCTTGTTTCTTTGTCTGTTTTAATGCTCTGATTTGGCAAATTCAAATGGCAACCTTATTATGTTAGTCCTCAAGTTTTTCTTAACAGGTCTAAAAACTCCAAGTGCCTCACCAAGTGGCTCTCTCAAGTAAGGGTAAGTGCTCAGAGTCTCCTCTCACTGCTCACCAAGCCCTTAGAAAGTCTGCACCAGGCACTCTGAGCTACACGTACATGTCAGTGTCCCTGTGAGACCCTGAGCTCCTTGAAGCAGAGGCTGTATGCATCCCAGTGCCTGATGTACTCGCATAGAAGGCAGGTAATTGTTTAGCACCTATATATTGCGTGATAGTTTGTCTTTTCATATACATTTTGGTATTTGATCGGATCTTTACAACAACTTTATAGTAACTTTGGGGAAATCCAGCTCAGAGATGTTCAGAACACTCACAAAAATACAAAGTTGGTACACTATCACAGCAAATCTAATGGTATTTATCTAACCAAGGAACAACTATTATTCTCATTTTACTGATGAGGAAAGTGAAGCCTAGAGATAGGATGAGTATTGGGACAAGGTTAAGTTCTGGCAGCTATGTGGGGACGAGGGGGTTACACTCCACAGTAGCCTGAACCATAATATGCTCCCCAAAATCTATTCAGAACGTTTTAGGTAATCAAACATGCCACATTCATAAGGCTTCTTTCAGGCCTTCTGAATACCTGGAAGAAATCATACCAATGCTTGTTCTTGGAATCTTTTACAGATTATCCATTCACTTTAAAAAATTAATTATAAAATAAAATACATGTATATTGTTCAAAAATTCAAATACTATAAAATTATGAGGAAAAAAATCACACCAGTGTTCCCTAACTGCTGGTCTTTCCACTTTACTCATCTTGCAGAAACAACTATTTTCAAGCCTTTCAACTGTATCTTCTAAATCTTCTAGTATTTACATCTATGTTTATAAATAGCCTTATACTGACATTTCTGCACTTAATAGTTATAGGTAATATCTCTGACTTCCTATTTTGGAAAAGAGAGGATTCAACACTGTTAAACAGCCATCTCGCCTCTCTTCCATCCGCACATCCTCCAAATATGATTTTCATAATTGGGGGATAAATTATTAGTCAGTGTTTTACATTATTAAGATTCTGTAAAAACGTTGTGCCACTATACACTTATTAGAATGGCAAAGACCCAAAACTCTGACAACACCAAATACAGGCAAGGATGTGGAACAACAGGAACCCTCATTAATTGCTGGCAGGAATGCAAAATGTTACAGCCATTTTGGGAGACAGTTTGGCGGTTTCTTACAGAACTAAACATACACTTACCATGTGATACAGCAATCACACTCACTGATAATCTACCCAAAGGAGGTGAGATTTTATGTCCACACAAAAACCTGTACCTGGATGTTTACAGCAGCTTCATTCATAATTGCCAAAACTTGGA
Organism: Rhinolophus ferrumequinum; assembly: GCF_004115265.2. Lineage (NCBI taxonomy): Eukaryota > Metazoa > Chordata > Mammalia > Chiroptera > Rhinolophidae > Rhinolophus > Rhinolophus ferrumequinum. The sequence goes on from NC_046300.1 coordinate 53,359,590, forward strand.
AGCAACCAATATGTCCTTCAGTAGATGAATGGATAAATAAACTGCAGTCATCCAGACAATGAAATAGTATTCAGTGCTAAAGTAACATGAGCTATAAAGCCAGAAAAAGACATTCAGAAATCTTAAAGGCATATTACTAGGTGAACAAAGTCAACCTGAAGGCAACATGCCACATGATTCCAACTATGTGACATTCTGAATAAGGCAAAACTATGCAGACAGTAAAAAAAATCAATGGTCGCCAGGGATTAAGAGGAAAGAAGGGATAAACAGGAGGAAAACAGAAGACTTTTAGGGCAGTGAAACGATTCTGTATGATGCTATAATGGTGGATACATGCCATTTATTTGTCAAACCCACAGAATGTAGAACACTTAGAGTGACCCCTAATGTAAACTGTGGACTTTGCATGATAATATGTCAATGTACATTCATCAATTGTAACAAATGTACCAGTCTGGTATGGGTGGTCATGGTTGGGGAAAATGCATGTGTGGGGAACTACTCAAGTTTGCTGTGAATCTAGTACTTCTCTAAAAAATAAAGTCTATTAAAAAAAAGTGCACATCTGAGCCACATGATATACTATGATTACATTTCTTTTCTTGCACAACCTTTTGTTTTCCTTGGAGTTGATCACAGCTTTGTTTTGTTGTTGGTTTTCTATATTCTTAATATCAGTCCTTCCCAAACTCCCCATTAGTACTGTAAAATGACAACTGATTTTATTTTCCACGTTCAAAGACAGCAGACTCATTCTTTTCCTGGAGACGTTCCTCCTGAAAGCCTCAATTTTTCTGCTAAAATCTGAACCAATTGTTCTCTAGATGTGTTTGTTGTACAAGTGTCATCCTTTGAGTTCCTTTAACCATAATTCTGGAAATTCCCTTTGCTTTTCTCCTGGATGAAATTCTGTTTCTTGGATCCCATATATGCCTTTTTCCCATATATGCCTTGATTTACACCTTTATTTTTATGGAAAATATCTTCTAGATTTTTTTCTGAGAAAGGATGTAAGTAAAGAAAAATTTGGGACCTTGAATGTCTGCAAATACCTTTATTCTGCACTCATTTAATTGACAGACTGGACAGGTGTAGAATTCTAAGTTGAAACTAATTTTTTCTTAGACTTTTGAAGGTATAGTTTCAAGGTCTTCTACCATCTAATGTTGCTGTCTGAAGTCAGACATCATTCTTATTCCTAATCCTTTGTATGTAACATATTTAAAAAAAAAAATTCTGGAAGCTTAAAGGATCTTCTCTTTTTCCCTGCTGTTCCGAAATTACACAATTGTGAGTCTCTCTCTTTTTTTTTTTAATGAGCTATGTCAATCTGAAAATACCTCGTCTTCAATTTTGGGAAATCTTATATTTCATTTGTTCTGTTTCCTCTAGTCTTTCATCTTGGAATCCTGTTACTCTGGTGGTGGACCTCTTGGACTAACTTCTAATATTTTTAACAATTTCCATCCTATTTTTAGTCTTTTAGGCTAAAAATAGGCTGCTTTTTTAATTTTATATTTAGGCTGCTTTTTTTGTTTTATATTTTTGGTTCTGTATTGCCAGAGGAGGACAAATACAATGCAGAATCCCAAAATATGTCTGTTTCTGATTTCCAATGTTCAGCATTCACTCAAAACTTACCATGCACACCAGGAGACAAGACCAAGAGAAAAACAGGCAACAGAAACAGATCCACAGGAAAGCCAGATATTGGAATTATGAGTGATGGGCTTTAAAAATAACTTTAATATTTTTGAGAAATTTGATAACAAGAAAGAGAATTTCAGCTAAGAAATGGAAACTATAAAAACAATCATAAAATTTAGAATCAAAAAACATAATAACTGAAATTAAGAATGCTGAAGTATGTATTCATTCAGCAGATTGATAAATATCCAAAGAAACACCTACATCTAAGAGAAATGTAGAATGACTCTAGCAGAACTATCCAAAATAGCTTAAAGTGAATAAATATAGTATATTCTTACAATAGTATACCATAAAATACTGAAAATCTACAACAATATAGATGAATCTCACAAACAATGTTTTGTGGAAAAAATGTATATATGAAAGAATATGTACTATACGGTTCCATTTATATAAAGTTAAAAAATAGCTGAAATTAATCTGTGGTGTTAGAAGTCAGGATAGAGTTACTTCTCAGAAGAAAGAAGAGAGCCATGACTGGGAGGGAATATAAGCAGAAATTCTAGGATGCTTGTATTTTTATTAATATTTCTTGATCTGGGTGGTGGTGGTTACAGAAATATAATTACTTTGTGGTAATTCCTCAAGCTGAACACTTATGATTTTTGAATGTCTATATATGTATGCAAAAAGCCATAATATAATAAAATGAATATCAATAAAATATTTATTGAAGTAAAGCAGGAACAAATTCTTATTTTATAGATGTAGTAACTTTTCTTAACTCCAAGGAAAACATATATCTATTCCCTACCTTATCTATTTCGTTCTTCCCACTAGTTTTGGTGTCTGTCTACCATGTACCTGATGTATCTGAGTTCAGAAGCTCACTGGTTCAGTTTCCCCAGAGAATATATCTCCTGTTGCTTAGTTATATGGAGTTGGAGGATGGCCCTGGGGTCCTATAGGAACCTATGCAGAATTTTAACCAATATCCCTGTTTTCAGCCACACCTTTTTACCTTGTCTTTGGCAGAACCCATGACTGCCAATTTTTGAGCCCCTCTAAGGTTCTACATTATGAATCTCATTGGTAAACCTCTCTGTAAACCCAGAAGTTTCAGCTTCCTTTGCTCTTCTAAGTCAACTGTCACTCCTCACGCTTACGAGATTTACATCTTTTGTCTGTTGTTGTCTCCTCTTCATCCTGGTAGGTTTATATCTTTTTTTATTCCTATATTATAATTTTAGTGGGGCTTGAGGAAGGACCAGAGATAAAACCATATGTTTAATCTGCCCATTTTTTATTCACCTTTTTCCTGACATTTATTTAAAATTAATCACATCCTATGATCTGATGTAGAATGCACATGTGTTTCTCTGTATATTGAGGCTTCTTATTAGCTGGGTGCAATTTTTTTTTAAATGAAGTCTTTCTCTTTCTTGTATAGCCTTTAAATGGTACATAGAAATGAGTCGTTGTACTTCCTGGGTGATCACTGGGGAGCTGTTAATATGCTGTGTTTTATTATCAAATAAAATTCATAGGCACAGGTCCTGTTCTACAGAGTGAACCACCAAGGATTTCTCAGACACTCACCGAGATGAAGCACAGGTCTAAAGTTTACATACAAACTTCTAAGAAATCACCTCTACCATCTTACGTGCAGCCCTTCTAGAAGAATTGATTTTGTTAAAAGTAATCCCAGATGCAAATCAAAAGAAAGCATCAGTATTCTCCTAATACTTTCAGTAGTGTAAGACTATCTTAGCAGGAGAATTTGTGTTGCTTTATGAATTCTAGATGGCTCAGTTATCTGTAGAGTATATTTATTAATCATATAAAGAATAATTAATGTTTCCAGTCTCCCTAGAAATAATAGGAATAACTCAACCCTCTATTTGAAAATGACCATTATAAAATTAATATATTAACATAATTTCTCCCAAATGACTTCATGAAATGTACACAGAATATTAAGACAGCCTAGTGGACAACTATAGTGCATTTTGGAGTCTGACACCTTTTGAAAACCCTTCCTAACGTAGTGACTTGGCTACACAACGAGTCCTCTCCCTCGAGTCAGGAATTAGACCTTTGCTTTGCCAGCCATCTTTCCAGCATGTGACCTAGGCTCTACAAATCACACAGCCATGTCAGTCTTTGTTCAGTAGGGAGAAACATGAAGAAGGAGAAATCCACTTCTGGCAAGGGCGGGAGGGAAGAAGACGTTCGAATTTCAGGAGCATTAGTAATGGAACTTCTGGAAGCTAGAGCCCAGCATTATGGCGTGACTTATGAAATCTTTGCCCAGCGGCAGTAGCTACCAGCGTATTCCTTGGAGCAGTTTTGTGGCAGGGTCTGGGTTTGACTTGGCTGTAACTTCTAAGCCTGACTTTTTGGATCTCCTTGAGATTCTATGAACTGGCTAATTTCCTTAAATAAATTATTATTTTTTTAATTACCTAGAGAGGATTCTGTTGCTTATAACAAAAATACACCTAATTCAGATGGTAAGTGTTTTCATAAACAAAAAAGAAATGTAACCGCAAAACTAATATGTATCTATCTATATATATATAGATATATATTTATAATGCCTTCTTGTGACATTCTGCTACAGTAAAAATAAACATGGGATCCAGAGTAAAGAATGACATTTGCTACAACATGGATGAACCATGAGGACTTATGCTAAACGAAGTAAGCCAATTATACAGAAAAATACTGTATGATTCTACTTAAATGAGGAATCCAAAACAATCAAATTCATGGAATCAAAGAGTTACCAAGGGTTGAGGGGAGAGGGAAATAGGGAATTACTAATCAATGGGCATAAAGTTTCAGTAAAGATGAATAAGCTCTAGAGGTCATTGTACATATAGTCAACAATTATATATTGTGTATTTAAAATTTTATTAAGAGGATAGATCTCATGTTAAGCATCCTTTCCACAATAAAATTTCCACAATCCTTTCCACAATAGTATCCTTTCCACAATAAAATAAAACAAAACAAAATGAATTTTAAAAAAAATCACTACCACGTACTCATACTCTCCAAAGGCACGTCTAATTTTCAAAACATATTGGAGAATTTAAAACTCTTGGTAGCAATGTGAACATACCATCTTTATCAGCAGTGTCTTGAGGCTTCGATTTTAAAGTGAAGATCTTCCTTAGCTTACAGTTAGCTGAGACAATAATTCCATCCAATGACTGGAAAACTGCTCCCTTGAATATTTCACTGGTAAATGCCACCAAGTCAATGCACAGATTGCACCACTAAAATAAAGAAAAGGAAAGAAGAAGTACTTTCTATAATCACACAAATGAGCAAGTCATCTGTATGTGGAAAGTCCAGATTTGAGGCAATTATCTGGATCAATTTTCCCCATACCAATTTCCCCCTTTAGGCAAATCTGTCTCTGTTTTGGCTTCAATTTTCTTAAGAATTGCCTTGATTCTTCCAAAGGAATCATCATAATCTAAACTATACATTAGTCATCTGACTACAGAGTTTCTATCATGAGTCAAGGCTTTGACAACTTTGGGGAAGAACTCTAGATCTGTAGGCAGTATGCTAGTGGGAAGCTAATTGCAGGTGCATTAGACCACTTAAATCTTGAAAATCAGGGATAAGTAGCCAATTGTTCCTTCAAGGGAACTAATTTGATCATAATTAGCCACTTACATTTGTTAAAAAAAAAAAAAGCATGGATGAAATTAGAAGCTGGGTTTAAATTGTGGCCAGTGCTGTCTAGTTATAACCAATTAACCTATTTTACAGAAATAGATCCTGCTAAAGAATTTGTAATTATGCCTGGTATTTGCCAGTTTTTAAAGTACTCTTGCAGGGACTAATTTCTGCCCATTAAACAATTAGACCCCTCAATACTTCATCAAATGAATTCTCCAAATGGTCTGAGTTAAAGAAAAGGAGAAAATAATCATTTAGTAAGAAATTAAGACATATTAAAGACTGGGAAAAAAAGCAGGAAAAATAAATTTTGAAATTAAAATTAGTACTTAAAATTATTTGTGCTTCTTTTAAAATACCAGGCTCTTCCATTATTTGTTTAGAAGCATGGTTTATATAAGGTCCATTTTATTAATCTATCAAAATTGAAAGCTATATTTATCGATAAATAAAATGTTATTTTTAAGGCAAGTTCTATTTAGGAATGATAATTTGAACATGGAGGAAAAGCTGAGGTTTTTTAAATAATAATAGTAGTTTTATAATAATAGTAGAAAAGTAAAAGATATTGCAGTAACTTATTGATTAAATACGTGAAGACTATTTTCTCTGTAGATATCTCAACAGTAAAATTGTATTCCCAGGCCACAGAGATGCTCTGGTCTTTTCAGGGGAAAGGATTATGGTGTAATAACAGGTAGGAAGTAGGACCGAGTGTGATGTAATAATGAGACTGGCTTGACTACCGTGTTTTCCCGAAACTAATACCTAGCCAGGCCATCGGCTCTAATGCGTCTTTTGGAGCAAAAATTAATGTAAGACCCAGTATTATATTATATATTATACCTGGTATTATATTATATTATACTGTACTATACTATACTATATTATATTATATTATACTATACTATATTAAAATAAGACCAGGTCTTAATTTTTGCCTCAAAAGACGCATCAGAACTGATGGTATGGCTAGGTCTTATTTTCGGGGAAACACAGTAGTAGGATGGTGAGCGCTGGGACGTGTGGGAAGTAATGTGGGGTTGGCCAGTGAGGCCAGGTTCTGGAGGAGAGGGAAGACCAGGAAGAGAAACTTGAACCTGAGGGTGAAGTGTCACTGTGTTTCCTGAAGGAGAATGTGGCAAAAGTAGAGTATTGGGAAGTCTGGACTAACCCTGATGCAGGAATGTTTTGGGGTGATGGAGGGGGTCTGCGGGGGAAGGCTGAAGTAGAGGGAGACAGAGAGGCACAGACAGACTAGTTAGTCTGTTAATCATTTAAGCATAAAGTGAGAAGGGTCTGGTTAGAAGACTATCACAGGAAGTGGAATGTATGGGACAAATCCAGTAAGCGTGCAGTAAGTTGAAACTTCATGGCGTGGTAAAATCCAGGTTATTAGGCATGGCGGTGTCGGGGTTTCCAGCTATTCAATAATAACTATTAACATTATTACCATGTTAGCAATATTTTTATTGTTATAAATGTGGTTCCTATTCCTAAAAGACTTAATTAACATTATGCCCCAATTCTAATCATTCAGCTGGTCTGTCCCAGTAATTGCATTCATCCATTCTTTCACACAGATGCTAAGCGCTTATCAGGTGTTAGACATTGGGCTTGACTCCAGGAATACAGTAATGAATATGACAGTCCTTCCAGTCTGGGAGGCAGACATTTGGCATTTATTACATACAGTTAGTACAGAGAGGGCTGAAGGTAGGAGGGTGGGGAGGTTTGGGAAAGACTTCTTTGAAAACACATTTTAAAAATTATATCATGGCTATCATTAACAAGACAAATAATAAGTGTTGGAGAGGTTGTGGAGAAAAAGGAACCCAGATACACTGTTGGTGGGAATGTAAATTGGTACAGCCACTATGGAAAACAGTATGGAGGTTCCTCAAAAATTAAGAATAGAATTACCCAGCAATCCCTCTCCTGGGTGTCTACCCAAAAAATCTGAAAACATTTATCCATAAAGATATATGTACTCTGATGTTCACTGCAGCATTATTTATGGTGGTCAAGATATGGAAACAACCAAAATGTCCTTTGATAGATGATTGGATAAGGAAGATGTGTTACATATACATAATGGAATACTACTCGAGCATAAGAAAAGATGAAATACTGCCATTTGTGACAACATGGATGGATCTTGAGATTATTATGCTAAGTGAAGTAAGTCAGACAGAAAAAGTCGAGAACCATATTACTTTACTCACGTGGGACACAAAACTGAAAGCAACAAAGGAACAAGACAAAAAAAGAAACAAAAATTCGTAGATACAGACAACAATTTAGTGGTTACCAGAGGGTAAGGGGGGAGGGGAGTGGAAGATGAGGGTAAGGGGGATCAAATATATGGTGATGGAAAGAGAACTGACTCTGGGTGGTGAACACACAATGGGATATATAGATGATGTATTACAGAACTATACACTTGAAACCTATGTAATTTTACTAACCATTGTCATCCCAATAAAATTAACCAAAAAATTATATCATGCTATTATATGCATATAAAGCTAAATAGTGCCAAAAATTTAATATGATATGAAGTCCTTGTCATCTCTCCATTCCTGTAATCATACTGTCATCTCTTAACTGGTTCTTCTCTCTGTATTTGTAAACAACACCTCTTGATTCATCAATTCTAGCTAGTATCCACTGACTTCCTGTTCTGGTAGAGAAGACTTAGCTCACTTACACATACTACTTCGCCCCCTTCATCCTCCCTAGCTAATTACACCTCATTCTTTCTTTTTTCCTCAAAATTCATATTCTGTGTTTTCCTTATTGTGACTATGTAAATATTATACACAACTGAGCCAACTGATGCTCTATGAGTACGTTTCCTTCCTTACGCAACTTTTTTATATTTCTAGAGTTAATTGCTGTTTTAATTGTCTACTTTATTTCCTTTGAATCTAAGTTTTCCACCATCCAGGAAAGGCTTGTAGGTGACATCTGAGTTTGGTTGTGAATAGTGAATGAGTTTCCAGGCCCAGGGAGGCATGTGAACATGCTGTGCATTTCTTCTCAGGGCCCTGCCCCTTTATTCCTTGCTTAGATGGACTCTCCAGCTGGCTGCACCTGAACACCCCATCAGACCCGATCAGCTTTGCTTGGAAATTGGTGTCCACCTCCTTCAAAAACTCTGAGTCCCAGGAAACCGGGCCCTTACCTACTACACACTTTTCTTATCCATCACAGTGTGCTTTTTCCCCCGTCTGCTTGGACTCATGCTTCATGGCTAATACTCATCAAATAATGCTATGCGTGCGTGTGTGTTAATATATGAAGACATGCATGTACATACATGCCTACAGACACACTTTCAATCTTTCATTTTATAAATCACTCAACAAACCCTATAAATGTGTGGGAACTGATAACATTTAGTGAATCCATTTCTTAGAAGTACACATCGGAGTAGTTCCTGAAAAAGATGGAAAAAACTTTCACAAATCTCCCTTGGCTGGAGGAAATAGAAATTATTTTTTGTTTTAGCTGATATTCATAAAGGTTCTAATTTTCATAAGCTTCAACAAATAACTCATTATTCATATGAATATAAATGCTGGGATAGATTTTCTGAAGTTTTGGAAAGAGTATAAACTTTCTACTATCAACAGGTGGATTATATGAATTACAGTTGATCTTTATATTATTTTCACCATTGGTGATATCATCCATTCTTAAGATCCCCCTTTTTGTTTTTACACTTTTCTTGATCTCTAATAATTTTATTCCTATGTTCCTATGTGTAACTGTAGTCCTGCAGGAAAGAGGTCTTGTTCTAAAATATAGTCATGGGTCCTTAAGAAGTTTGCACCAGAAAGACAGCAATTTGAGAGAGAGAAAAGGCAGTTTTGTTTCGTTTGTGCTTGGATTAGTAAGAGAGGTTTATGTTACTTAGTTCCAGCATGGAATTTTGCAAGAAAAAAATTGACTGGCGAATGATTCAAAGCATGAATTTCTAGTTTTCACTGACTCATGTTTTGGCAATGTGGCTTTATTATACCGATGACAGGATGGTATATTCTGTGAACAGATACACACACACACACACACACACACACACACACACACACTCTCAAATGCATGCAATAACAAGTTTTTGGTTGTCCTAGCACTGTTTTGATCTCCCATGCCATTACTATACGAAAGCTCTGAAGATAACTGGATTCCTTTTGCCAGAGTGGAAAGGGCCCGAGTTATAACAGTGCACAAATCCAGCCATCATTGCCTTTCTAAAAGGAAACAACAAACAAGAAACCACGATTTCATAACCTACTGTGTTTCCCCGAAAATAAGACCTAGCCGGACAATCAGCTCTAATGCGTCTGTTGGAGCAAAAATTAATATAAGACCCGGTCTTATTTTACTATAATATAAGACTGGGTCTTATATAACATAATATAAGACCCGATCTTATGTTAACTTTTTTTGCTCCAAAAGACGCATTAGAGCTGATTGTCTGGTTAGGTCTTATTTTCGGGGAAACATGGTAGCAATCCTAAACTACATCTCTTCCTAGAATTTTAGGACCTCATCCTGTTTTCGTGTTCCTAAAATGACCACAAAGAACAAAGTTTTAAGACATTTATTGTGCCTTTTAAAATAATTTTTCATGTTAGTTTTAATTTCTCAAAAGACATTAAAATTACATCTCTATCATATCATATTGTATTTATTAAATGGTGTAAACAGAGATTGAAATAGTAATTTTTATATCCACATGGTCAGGAGAAGCAATTACTAATTACTACTGTATAAAAAACAATTTCCCCAGGAAAAGCAAATCACGACAAGTCCTTATATGGAGAGAGGGGAGTTGAGGAGGGGAGTTTGGGGCTTCCAGAGCTGCAGCTCTTTGCTGAACCAAGGAATGGCACGTTCCTTGTAGAAGTACGCTCATTATACCTGTTCAGCCATCGATCCCTACCTCCCAATTCCCACCTGCTTTGAGCAAGCTATCTCTTCCTGAAACAGCAGCTTCATCTTTCTCCTGCTAATCCTCAACTCACCCTTTTGCTGTGCCCTATGAAATCCTTACTACTAAAAAGTACGTATAACCTCTACATTTTTCTAAGGACCCCTCAGAAGGGTCCTAGAAGGGTTTCAGTTAACTGAAACCTGAATTTTCTCTGAAATATTATTTCCTCTGGAGTTGAAGTTCACTTACAGCGTTCACATGTGCTTCTACAGCCCCCTGTTTTGAGGCCCTGGGGCCGAGTGGCATTGGGAGAAGGCACGCCCCTCTTTGAAGGCATTGCACTGGCAGGCTCTTCCACCCTTTTAGCTTCATCAGTCTTCCAATAACTACCTTCAGTCCTTCTACCCCTTCAGACACACCCTCCCCAGCCTATATATGCACTGCTGAAAAATGCTGGGACCAGGTTCATCTTCCCCTCTAACATACTGTTCAACACTCTTAACAGCCCCTAAACCTACTTTCCTTCAAAAGCCTTCCTCTCTTCTTCACTCTAACCCACTCACATGGCCACATCCTGAGATTTAACTTCATTACCCTGAAAAAGTTACCTTTTAAAATTTGGAATTAAAAATACTTTATTTAATCAAAATATCCTATTCTTTAACCTGTCTGGCAAGTCCCTCCACTTAAACCCTAACGGGCACCTCTTTTTAAATATTTTCCTCCTAGGGATGCAAGAGTTTGGGCTCGGAGCCCAACTGTTTGGGTTTGGATGCCAGGCCCACCACTGATTAGTTACATAATCTTCACAGTTACTTAACTTCTCTGTGCCTTTCTTTCCTCATTTGTAAAATGGTGATAACAGTACATCTCTAATAGAATTGTTAGGATTAATGTTTAAATATACATAAGCACTTATAATAGTGCCTAGCATATGATAAGTGCTCAATATACGTTAATTATATAATCATTTTGACTTCCATACCATGAAATGCACAGACTTTAAGGGGACAGCTTGATGAGTTTCGACCACTTCTGACAACAGCACACCGCACTCCAGTAACACAGGACATATCAATCATCCCAGAGAGATCTTTTGTGCAACTTTCCAATCAATCTCAGTACTCACCCCTGTCAAGGGCAACCACTAATTTCTTTCACCATAATTAGTTTTGTCTGTTCTATTACTTTATATTAATGGAATCACACTAAATGGTTTCTTTCATTCAACATGCGATTTGAGGTTCATCACTGTTGTTGCACGTATTGGTAGTTCATTCTTGTTTTGCTGAGCAGTATTCACTCCATGAATATATCACAGTTTGATTGTTCATTCTTTTGTTCTTGGACATTTGGGTTATTTCAAGATTTTGGCTTTTATGAATAAACTGTTGTGAAATTCCCATACAAGTCTTCCTGTATTCATATACTTTCATTTCCTTGGATATATACCAACAAGTGGAACTGCCGAATCAATGGGTAAATATTTAACTTTATCAGAAACTTCCAAAGGTATTTCCAAAGTGGTTATACGATTTTTCCATTTCCATTGAAAATATATGACAATTGCTTTATATCAGGCCAACATGCAGTATTTCCTGTCTCTTTTATTTCAGCCAATCCAGTGGGCAAATAGTGGTAATTGTTTTTCATATGAATTTCCCTGACTGATGGTATAGAGCTCTTTTTCACAGGCTTATTTGACCAATTGTATAATCTTTGTGAAGTGCTTATTCAATTGTTTTTGCCTTTTTAAAGAAATTTATCTCTCTTTTTATTATATAGTCATAGGATATATTCTGGATAAAAGACTTTTGTCAGATATATGTATTAAAATATTTTCTCTCAGTCTGTGGCTTGCTTATTCACTTTCTTAAAAATACTTTTTGAAAGGCAGTTTTAAATTTTGGTGAAGCCCATTCTGTCAGTTTTTTTATTAAGGTTAATGCTTTTTGGGGATGTAAAGTAAAGCATAGAGAATATAGTCAATAACATGGTAATAACTATGTAGAATGCTAGCTGGGTACTAGACTAGTCAGGGGAATCACTTCTTAAATTATATAAATGTCTAACCACTATGCTGTACACATGAAATTAATATAATATTGAATGTCAACATAAATAAAGTGTAAAAAAATAAAAAATATTTAAAAAATGCTGCTGGAATCTTGATAGGGTTTGCATCGGATCTACAGATGGCTTTTGGTAGAATGGACATTTTAAGAATATTAATTATTCCAGTCCATGAACACAAGATACCTTTTTATTTATTTGTGTCTTGTTGGATTTCTTTCATCATTGTCTTGTAGTTTTTAGAGTAGAGATCTTTCACCTCCTTGGTTTAGTTTATTCCTAAGTATTTTTATATTTTGATGCCATTGTAAATGGAGTTGATTTCTTTTTTCCAGATAATTCTTGTTATAGTATAGAAATGCTATTAATTTTTCCATATGAATTTTATATCCTGCAACTTCACTGCATTTGTGATTAGATCTAACAGTTTTTTTTGTGTGTGGAGTTTTTAGGATTTTCTACATTTAAAATCATGTCATCTGCGAATAGAGACAATTTTTCTTCTTCCCTTTTCTTGCCGGATTACTCTGATAAAGACTTCCAGTACTATGTTGAATATGAATGGTGATAGTGGGTACCCTTGTCTTGTTCATGTTCTTAGAGGAAAATCTTTCAACCTCTTTCTACTGAGTACATTAGCTGTGGGCTTTAGGATAAGTCACTAGAGCTGTATTAGTTTCCTTTGTTGGTGTCATACTTACCTGATTTTTCATGAGCCTTGAGTCTTTACGTTGGGTAGTGGTTGCATTTGGGTAAGTGGTTACAGTTTTCTTTTAAAACAATTTAAGCCTCCTCGAAGTGAATCAATTTAAAGGAAAACATTAAGTATATATTAAAACAGGTAGTACACAAACATGGTAGTCAGGACAGATGTCTTGAAAGGACTGAAATTTGAGAAAGGCTCAGTTACATCAGGCCCAAGTTTCTTGGCCTGTAATCTGTTGCTTTAGGTTTCAGAGGTTATACAAAGGCATAAAATCTCCCAACTTATACCAGGCTGTTATATTGCAGGAGTGATTTTCCTTAAGGCTATTTTTTAAAAATCTGGCAACAATAATCAACCATTCCTTGTTCTCCAAATATGTACCACTTTCCAGGCTCCAGGCTGTTCTTTCCGTTTGGAATGCTTGGCTTCTCATTTTTACCTGTTGAAACCTGACAGTCTTTCAACATCCATGCTAAGTGCAATCTCTTTCATGAAGCCTTTTCTTATCCTGAAGTCAGATGGACTTCTTTCCCTTTCACAGTACCAATAGCACCTTCTCTCTCCACTGTACTTCTCATTATAATTTTGGTGGTATTCTTAATATTCAAATAATTATAGTCTCCTACTTAGTAAGATTTTAAGCATTTTCATGGGAAGGAAAGGAAGAACATGAATTTTATACATTTTTTTATACCAGCATAGTTAACAAAGTGCCTTATACTCAGAATAGGCTCATAATTAATATTTGTTAAAGTGAACTTAATATTTTAAGCAAAATTCATGTGACACTTACAATTTTGCGCTTGATCATGAAGAGTGGGATTTTTGCATGAAGAGGGGTTGAGGACAGTTCTTTATGGACCGTTGATAAGTACAATCTTCTTTTGATATTCCCTAAATCAGTTATTCTGAAAAAAGAAAGAGGAAAGAGAGAAAGATTTCCATTAATATAATAACCACATCTTTGGATAAGCATCAAAAAAAATATAATTTATCATATGGGCCCTTTCCAACAGGGAGATCAAACACAGAATTTAAGAACTGCCTTTTTTCTTTGAAGAAATAATCAAATTTCTTCCTTAAATTCAAAGTGCTCACAAGTTTGAATGTATAAATTCACTTAATATGCTAATTTATTTCAGTACTTTATATTAGATTTCCACAATCTTCCAGCCTATGAAAAAAATTCAATTTGTATGAACTGAGAAACTACTAGTGCTTAATAACCATGTTTGTTCCAGCCCTTTAAGCTTGTGTTATCTTGGAACATACTGTCACCTACTAAATAGGAAAACATTATGGGTTTCTTTCCCTAAAAATGCACCTGTCATTTTCTATAGGACCTTAGTCTGCTTAGAGACAGACACAAAATACTGACTGTCGGTTTCACTTCGTAAGCACATGTCCTCGAACCAGAATTATAATACACAAGTTTATTGCTCACTATTCAGGTCAATCCGCTGTGATACCAAGGATACTGAATTTGAACATCTTTAATAGATTTAGACCACAGCCATGATCACAAAGCTTAGGTTTACTTCAAATTGATAGAGGCTCATTTTTATGTTCTGCTTCCGTTAGGTCTCAGAGGTAACACAGCAGGCTTAAACTCTCCAAACCTGTCTTAGGCTGCTGTATTTCAGAATTGATGTTTCCTGAAAGACTATATTTTTATTGGAGACAGCGATTTTCCCCCTATTTTTAGAAACCTTTTCTACATGTACTAACTGTTAGTGTTCTATAATTAGCAATTCCCCCAGGAGACATTTCATTCAAATACACTGCTACCAGTATTTATAGTGTAATTAACTATTTTTTTAAAATTAACATAGCTCTTTCTTGCTTCCCTTCCCACTTTTTTAATCTCATTATTTCCTTCCTCTAAAATACTCTACATATTTTCTGTAGAAAATTATCATTGAACAATGTTCAGAATAAGTACAGTAATTTCAGAGTACGCCCATAGAGCTAAAAATTCTACCATACTTGCACTAAATGAGGCCATAAATTCATTGAGAAAGCAATAAAGTCTTTCAACCCATAGTTAGAAGTAAGGTTTAAAATGCAAGTGTTAACACTACTGTAGTTTTACACTTATATACATAAGTAAATGTAATATTTGCCCTGTAATATTTGCCCCAAGGCAGTGTCTTCAAAGTGGGATGAGCACATGGGAAGGAGGGGTGCTACACAGCCATCCACTGAAGTGCAGGAGCAAAATATTAAAGCTATCTTTCATCATCCCTTCAAAATGTTATTTCTGTGCACATTTCATTATACAGTAGTACAGTAATATTTATATATTTTTGAAATAAATCAATGTACCTATGTGGTTAGTGTGCTCAAATGTTTTGCCAATGGGGTACAGGATGAAATATATTTGGAAAGCAAGGTTATTAGGTCTCTTCTGAAAGGAGCTCTGAAGAAGAAACAGAAGTAAAGAATATAAAGAGATTCTGGAAAGGAAAGGGAAAAAAAGGTTCCCTTACATCAATCAAAAAGTTTGGTTGTATCAACCAAAAACTCATTTATTAAAGGTTTATTAAAGGTTTGCTTTACTTATAGGGATAAGACTATGTCATTTTTATTTGAATTAGGTAAGGATCAAACTCCAAACAGAGGAACATATGAGTATACTACTACCTTATCAACATATGGAACAACAGGAACATTTGTTCACTCATTCCTTCATCCATTCACATGTTCAGCAAATACTCCCCGAGTCAGGCAATATCCAGGGAATACATTGGGAACACAGTAGTAAAAAAGGAAAGGTCCCTATCCTCCTGGAACTTCTATTCTAGTGAAAAAGGCAGCTGAAAAAAGTATTAAGAAACAAAATAAATGCAAGTATCGTAAATACAATGAAGAAAACAAGTAAGAGATTAAGCTAGAAAATATCAAGAAATTACCTATTTCTACACAGTAAAGCCAGCAGGGGTAGGACCTAGTAGATTAAGGGAGGGGCATGAAGCAGAAAGGGTGGGCAAGAGCCAAATCATGCCGGGTCTTTATGCCAAGGTAAGGGGGTTTATACATTTATTTTTCACAATAGGAAGCTATTAGAGAGTCAACATTCTACCCTGCAGGATGAATGAGTATCATAGAAATAAATAGTTATGTTCTCTTTTATTTCTTTATTTGGGTAAAATTTGTATAACTGACACATACAGATTTCAGTGTACAATCTCGTGTTTCCATACATGTATACATGCATACGGTCACCACTCCAATCCAAATACAGAACATTTCCATCACCCTAGAAAGTTGCCTCCTGGCCCCTTCTAGTTAATCCTCACTCCTGATTTCTATCACCATGGAGAAGTTTTGTCTGTTCTAGAACTTCTTATAGATGGAATAGTGTAGACTATAATTTGTGACTGGCTTCTTTCACTTAACATGCTGTTTTTGAGATTCATCCAAGCTGCAGCATGTACCATTCTTTTTTTTTTTTTGATTGCTGAGTCTTGTATGGCTGTACATTTCATGTAACCATTTTCCTGTTGATGCACATTTGTTTCCAATACTGGTTTCTTATGAAACCTGTATGAAACTGCTTATAGTCTTCCTGTGGACATGTATTTTCATTCTCTTGACAATTAGAAACGGGATAACTGGGTCACTGGGGAGATATATGTATAACCTTGTAGAAACAGTTCTCCAAAGTGCTTGCAGCGGTTCCACACCCTTACCAACTTTATGTGCTGTCAGACTTTATTGTTAGCCAATTCTAGTGGATATGAAATGGATATTATTGTGATTTTATTAGTATTTCTTTTATGAATAATGACATTGATCACTTTTACATGTATTTATTGGTGTATTTTGTGAAGTGTCTGTTACATCTTTTACTCAGTTTTTACTGGGTTGTTTTCTTATAATTGTAAGAGTTCTTTATTTTGGATACATGTCCTTTGTCAGACATACTTATTGTGACTATTTTCTCACCTACCATCTTTTTAAAACTTCTATGTGGAAACAATTTTGAACTTAGGGAAAAGTATCAAAAACAGTACACAGAAACTCATATATGCTTTATTTAGATTAGCTTATTCCTTAATGCTGATTTTTGATTAGCGGTTTTTAGTTTTCATTCAGTCCAGTTTATCGGTATTTATAGTAATGCTTTCTATGACCTAAAAAGCCCTTGCCTAGCCAAAAGTTGCAAAAATACTTTCCTACGTGTCTCTCTAGATCTTTATAGTCTTTTTTTTTACATTTAGTGGTTTTTACATTTAGTCTATTATCCATCCCTAATTAATTTCTGTGTATTGTGTGAGGTAGTCGTGGGTGTGGGTTTATTTCTTTCTATATGTTTATCCATTCTTCTCAACATCATTTGTTAAAGACTCTCCTTTCCTCATGGAAATGTCTTGTTACTTTGCCTAAAATCAATTGACTATACATATGAGTGGATCTATTTCTGGACTCTATTGATCCATTTTTTCCATTTATCCATTTGTTCACTTTTACAAATGTCACACTGCCTTTGTTATTGTAGATTTATAGTTAAGTCTTGAAACTAGTTAAAAAAAACTCTTCAACTTGGTTTTGTTTGGCCCTTCCTTTTCCATATGTATTTTAGGATCCACTGATCGTTTTCTATTAAAATGTTTCTATTAAAATGAGTTTAACTGAATCTATAGACCAATTTGGGAAGAACAATATTGAGTCTTTCAATCAACTTACATGACATATCTCTCCATTTATTTAGTCCTGGTTTGATTTGTTTCACAATGTTTTATAGTTTTCAATTCAGAAGTCTTACACATCTTTTGTTAAATTTATTCCTAAGTATTTCGTTTTCTGACATGATGAAAATGAATTTTAAAATATCAATTATCAGCCAAATGCTAGCAGTACATTGAAATACCATTGACTTTTGTATATAGACCTTGTTTCCTGTAACCTTGTTTACCGTGTTTCCCCGAAAATAAGACCTAGCCAGATAATCAGCTCTAATGCGTCTTTTGGAGCAAAAATTAATATAAGATCCGGCCTTATTTTACTATAAGATCGGGTCTTGTATAATATAATATAAGACCCAGTCTTATATTAATTTTTGCTCCAAAAGACACATTAGAGCTGATTGTCTGGCTAGGTCTTATTTTTGGGGAAACATGGTAATTCGTTCATAAGTACAAGTAGTTGTTTTGTAGGTTCCTGAAGATTTTCTGTATAAATAATCATGTCTTCAGTAAATACTTTTATTTCTGCTATTTTCGATCTTCATACCTTTTCTTTCTTCGTTTTTCTTTTCTTTTTCTTTTTGCATTATTGCACTGGCTAGGACCTCCAGCATATACTGAATAGAAGTGATGAGAGTACAAAACCTTGCATTGTTCCTGATCAAAGGAGGAAAGTGCTCACTATGTTTCTATTAAATATCAGATGAAGGTTTCCTTTATCAGATTAAGGATGTTCTCTTCTATTTCTAGTTTTTTGAGAACTTTTTTTAGTTATGATAGAGTGTGCAATTTTGTCAAATGATTTTTCTGTACTGATTGAGATGATCCTATTGATTTACTCCTTTATTCTGTCCATATGTTAAATTGTATTGATTTCAATTGTAAAACCAACCTTCTTTCTTGATAAAAATTCCAATTGTGCTAGCATTTTGTTGAGGATTTTTTTTTACACCTATGTTCATGATGGACATTGGTCTGTAATTTTCTGGTAATATCTATGTCAGATTTTGATAATAGAGTTATGCTAGTCCCATAAAGTGATACAGGAAATGTTTCTTCCTCCTCTATTGTCTGAAAACTTGTTTATAATGGTGCTAGTTATTCTTTAAATGTTAATAGAATTTAACTAACTCTGAAGTTTTCTTTGTGGGAACATTTTGGTTATACATTCTGGCTAACCAAATTGGTTACACAATTTCTTTAATAGATTATAGGGCTATTCAAATTTCTAATTTTTCTTGTTTCAGTTTTGGTAAATTGTGATTTTCCTCTAAAGTTGTTGAGTTTATTGTCATAAAGTTGTTCATATTATTCCCTTCACTATCTTTTTATCATTAGTAGGATCTGTAGTGGTATTCCCTCCCATTCCTGACATTGGTAATTTATGACTTCTCTTTTTAATTAATCAATCCTGCTATGGTTTATCAAGTTTTCCTTTTTTTTTTTTAAAAAAAATTTAAATTTATTTTAAGTGTGTTTTTCCAGGACCCATCAGCTTTAAGTCAAGCAGTTGTTTCAATTTAGTTGTGAAGGGCACAGCTCACAGTGGCCCATGTGGGGATCAAACCGGAGACCTTGTTGTAAGAGCACCGCACTCTAACCAACTGAGCTAACTGGCTGCCCTCAAGTTTACCTTTTTAAAGAAACAACTTTTGTCTTGGTAAAATTTCTCTATTCTTTTTTTCAAGCTCAACATCACTAGGAACTGCTTAACTTCAAGATCTTCTATTTAAATTTTCCTCCTGGTTTATGAATGGATTCAACTAACTTTCATTCAATGCCTTAGTAGCACAATACAAACTACTAGAGATATGGAAGTAGCGAAGATGTGGAAATCATACTCCAGTAAAATAACCATTCTTTAGCTATTTTTAGCACATTTTACAGACATTATCTTATTAAGTCTCACAATAATCTTTCCCTGAAGGTAGTATGTTCATTCTCTATTTTGTAGATAAGGAAACTAGACTCTAGAAACTAAGGAAGCTGCTAGTCTGTGGATATGTAGCTCGTAAGTAGCAGCGACCAGTGTTAAAACTTGTCTCCTTAAAATCCACTGTAATTTCTGTGATACACCTCTATGTCCAGTACAAACCAGGCTGAAGCTCTGTGCTTCGTTTATGCTGAATGACCACTTGTCAGGTACTGCTAGCAGTGTTAAGAGTGCTCTAGTTTCTATGCTCGCAGAAGAACCACAGCCAAATACTTTAAATACAATACTTGTTTACATGACGGAAACCACATACCCTTTCACTTCTCCCCCTTTATCACTCTTTTAGAACCGTTTCCTGCTCCACTCAGGAATCCATTCTTGATCCAATCTTCTCATAGGTCACAAACTGTACCTTACCACCGTGATCCCACGTAAAGCCTCCTGAAAGGTTGGTCTCAAAGCTAGAAAGACTTGTCACTGCTTGGCTCTAAATTCTTCTTTGGCTCTAAATTCTTCTTTTTCTCTAAATTCTTCCTAGAGTTTAAAGAATGAAGACCAAGTTCCTTATCTTGTTATTCAAGGACCTCCAAAATCTGACCCTTAGCCACTACTCCAATAGCACCTTTTACCACATTCTTCTATCCAACCTCTGTTCGTGTCAGACCTCATATAATAAAGAGTTCAAGACTAAACCAGGGGGTTTCAGAGACCCCAGGAGAGAACTTCAGAAAGAGTGGAATTACAGAATAAAGATACGGTTGGATTTTGGTAGTCTTATCTTGAGATAGATACCAAGAAATTATCAATAGGGGAGATATCAAGGCTATAATTATAAACAGAAAAGGATGGGAAATGGAAGAGCAACATCTAAATGCCTGCCACGTGCTAGAATCTGCACATAATTTCACTAATGTTATCTCATTTATTATTCCCAACAACTTTTTCAAATAGGAATTAATATTCACATCTTGCCAATGTAATGAGAAGCTCAGAGACATTAAGCCATTTGTTCAAGGTCTCAGAGCTAGTACGTGGCAGAGCCAGGAATTTACCTAAGGAGATAGAGAGGAATCAAGGTAAATTATTTACAAGTCCATCTGACAATTCCAGAGGATGGTACTTGTTTGGCTTAGTGTTTCTGAAATGTTCCATGCTTACTAGGAAGGAACGTGTGAGTAGCAGGCCTGCAATCCATTCCGCCGCCCCTTTACAAAAGGGCATTCCAGAAAAGAAAGGTATTACAACTAGCCAAAGCTTCTTGTAAACATGACTGACCTTAGGCAAATACATTAACAGTATTTTTTAGGGGGAAATCCTCAAAAAAATGCAGGATGTGCCTGATCTAAGATTGCTTATGGTTCACAAACCTGGAATCCAGCTATGCACTTACAGGGCATAGCTTCCTTGAAAATGTCACATAAGCTATAAATGTAACAGCTCCCTTAGGGTGAGTGATACTCTCTCAAGTATTGCTCTCTCAGGTACAGGCATACCTCGGAGATATTGTGGATTCAGTTCCAGACCACTGTAATAAAGCGAATGCTGCAATAAATAAAGTCACACAAATTTTTTGGTTTCCAAATGCATACAGAAGGCATGTTTACAGTATACTGTAGTCTATTGTGTGCAATAGCAATAAGTCTAAAAAAAGTACCTATCTTAATTAAAAAATACTTTACTGTTAAAAAATGCTAACTATCATCTGAGTCTTCAGTGAGTCATAATCTTTTTGCTGGTAGAGGGTCTTGCCTTCAACTGGTAAAAAAAAATGCACTATCTGCGAAGCACAATAAAACGAGGTAAACCTGTATTGCTTGCAGAAGTCATCTGTTAAATCTGGGAGATGGGATTCCATGAAGCAGGAATGAGGGAGCAGGGAGAGGAAAACAACAAAAGAGGAAAAGCCACGATAAGCATGCACTGTCAACAAGGCTGCTCCAGGCCTCCATTGCACCAGGATGTCCAGAGACATGCAGAGAACATCTCTCAGAATTGTCTTCCCGAAGAGTGAGAGGTGGGAGCATATATGCACTGCCTCCCAATGCCCCCTGGTTAAGGGTTGCCTCTGAGGACCTGGGGGTATTTCCAAGCTGTGCTTGTCTGTGGGTGGAGCAGGCTCCCACAGTATCAAAGAAAGCCCTGGGTGGCCCTTGATATGGGATGCTATACGAGCGAGTTTGCGCCAAACTGCCCACTACATCAGCAGCTGATATCAGAGGTGGACACACAGGACGTGACATAGGACACGGGAGTGGGCTGTCACAGTGACAATACCAACATGCTTGCTGCTGTGTAAGCATACTCCCTCCTTTTGTACTTTCATTTACTTTTCACCCTTTTGTACTTTGCTTATGTATTTCCCTTGGAAAGCCCCTTCTCTCATGCCTACTGAAATTATATTCATCCATCACAGTTTGGGTTGAAATGCCTCCTCCTCCCTGAAAACACCTCAGATTTACAAATTAAAAATAATCACATCCTTTTTGGACTTACCACAGCATTTTTTTTTACCTCTATTACAGATTTTTTTCATTCCCCCTTCGTGTTCTAGGTCAGTAACTATAGTTCATTTTATGGGCCATAATCTGGTGCAAATATACAAATCTTTTCCTTTGTTTTCATGGGTGAATAACATTCGATCCCATATATTTCAGTTTTACCACTTGCTAGTAACATTCTAAATAAGTTAAAAGAGTTACTAGAATTTGGTACACCAAAGTCCATTTTAGACTTTAAAAATCTCTCATTCTAAATTTCTCAAAAAAGTCTGACTGCCCTGAGAGGCTTGGCAATTTGTAAAGTTTCTAGTATGCCTAAGTACAAGTAGAAGAGAGGAGAAATTTCTGCAATTTGGGGGAAGGAAAATATATTACAAATTCATCACTAGTGTTGTCATCTTGAGTTGATTGTAGTTTTCAAGTATTATTATTATGTTTTGCGTGGTAAATTATTATTATGACATTATTAACAAGTGGGGAATTATGCCATACTGGTTAAGAGCAATAATTTTGAAGCCAGATTTTCCGGGTCCAAATTCTAGCTTCATCATTTCTTAGCTGTGTGACACTAGGCAAGGTATTTAACCTTTGGTGTCTTAGATTTTCCTCAGTAAAATGTAGAAAATAATAGTACTCTAGGGTTGTTGTGAGTAAAAAATAAGTGTATATGTGAAAAATGTTCGGAACAGTGTCTGGCACACAGAAAGTTCTACCTAAGTACTACCCGTCATCAACTTGGGTGGCTGCAGGTTGTTTAGTGAACCTTGTGTGGTTTTGGCCTTTAATTTCCTGTAACTAAAATTTGAGTGGCCCATATATGACTACATAATCCTCTATCAATGTCCCAACCTCCATACTGGAAAGTGGGAATGGATGGTGTAGTGGGCCATGACATTTTTCACCCTGCTGCAGTGAGTCTTGGTAAACATGTACGGGTGTCATCGTAGGCTGGTGTCTACAGTCTGTCTCTTCTACCATCCTGTAAGCTCCCTAGGAGCTGACATCACATCCTGGTTATCACAGCACTCTTACAGAGTTAGGTTCAGAGCTTTGTAGTTAATTTGGAAGTATTTGCTGAACTGCCTTTTTGAAGTCCTACTGGAATCATATATTTGGTCATCTATTTATTGAACACCTACTTGGTGTCAAGCATGAAAGGAGATACTGGGATATCACCGGTTGTAAAACAAGGTCCCCACCCTCATGAAGCATGCTTTTTTTTTTTTTAATCAGTGAATTTTTTTTTTATTAGTTTCAGGTTTACAAAAGATAGTGATTATACACTTATATAACTCACAAAGTGATAACCTCAATAAGTCTATTACCCATCTAACACTGTACATAATTATTAGAATATTACTGACTATATTCCCTATGCTGTACTATATATCCCTGTGACTACTTTTTAAAATTATAGTTGACATTCAATATTGTTTTATATTAGTTTCAGGTGTACAGTGTAGTGGTTAGACATTCATATAATTTATTAAGTGATTCCCTTCCAATAAGTCTAGTACCCATCTGACACTACATAGTTTTTACAGTATTATTGACTATCTTCCCCATACTGTACTTTACATCCCTGTGACTCTTTTGTAACTACCAATTTGTACTTCTTATTCCTGAAGCATGTATTTTAACAGGGGGAAATAGTAATAGACGAATAAGTACACATTACACATGTAATATGTCAGCTCTCAATAATGACTATGAAGAAAAATAAAGTACAGCAAGGTAATAGAGAGAGATGAAGTGGGAGTGCTATTTTAGAAAAGGTAGTTAGCAAAGGCCTCCTGAAGAAGGTGCCATTTGAACAGAGTTGAATGAAGCAAAGGTTGAAACCACGCACCTATCTGGAGGAAGAGGATCCCAGACAGAATAATCCTGAGGACTGTACGAAAATTAAAAAAAAAAAAAAAAAAGATTTGTTCCTTTCTATAGAGGATCTTTTAATGTAATCCAACAAATATTTATTAAGAGACGTGGGCCCCTGAGCTGTCAGGTTCCAAAAGAACCACACAATGGGTATCTGTCATGACTTTGCCCTCATGGAGGTCAAGTTTTGGTTTGTGCAAAATTGTTCTCAGTTAAAACTAACCACCATGGCTCTGATCACTGGATGAATTTCTAAATGATCATGTGCCCAGCTTAGGACAGAGGTATTAGGACTAAACCATTCAGATGGTGATGAGGATTTATTCTAATGTCTTTGCAAAAATAAATATGCAAACCTTCCCTACCTCATAATCAAGAAGAGTTGGTTTTGGAGGGAAAACAAAATCATTGCTAAGCTTAAATGATTCTGAAAGCAAGCTGAATTGCTACTTTAAAAAAAATTAAAATTAGTCATTCATGAGAGAGAGAATATAAACGCATATGTGTGACACTTAAAAGCTTCATTACGCTTATGTGCTTTTTTGGGGACAATTTAGTTGCTGTAAGGAAGCCTGCTTGTAAAACAGCTCTTCACTTGTAACACAGGCTTGATTTCCACCATCTAAAACCTCCTCTGACCTAACAAAGCAGAAAAAGACAAGCAACCCCGCCATTGTGCCTCTTGCATTTAGATACATATTTTTAAAAAACACACAACATATATGAGTTAATATATATCTGTAAATGAGCACTTATAGCTAAGGGTCAGCGATGTGATAGAAAAAGTAATGAGACCATGTTGAGAAAAAATGGAGTAGTCAACAGGAAAATCAACCTCATTTATTATAATATTCTAGTGATCAGCAGGTGTATAACTTTCACAGCCATGGTCATTAACGACATTCATTCCAATCTTAAAATCTACATTTGCAAACCATTTGAAAGTAAAATTACTTTTCAATTCAATTTTCAATTTACTTTTATATCTTCATCTTTGATTGACACTTTTTTCCTACGATAGCAACCTCAGTGAGTATTTGAGTAAACGGTAGCAACCATCCAAGAGTATAGATAAACTCATCTATTCAGATTAGCTATTCACTTTTCTTCTGTATGTAGAATCATTCCTATGCTTCACAATCACCAAAGGGAATTTTATTCCATTAGTTGTCCCTGGACTCCTTCTGCTGAAGTTTAAATTCATTGAGGATTCTTTTATCCTTACTAGAAAAGAGTAGTAATTCTGAACCTAAGATACTTTCATATACTTATTAAAACACAAGTAGCTCTTGTTTTTTTAATAGTTACCATTCATTGCAATGCATATTTCACATATACGATTTTTAATTAATAACTGGTCCTCTTAGAATCTTTCTCTGAATATCATTTGATTCCTTTTTAAAAAACAGTTATATTGAGGTATAACTTATATGCAATAAAATTCATCATTTTTAGTGTACATTTTTAGTATGTCTAAGGAATTATGCAGGCATCATCAGAATTCAGTTGTCGAATGTTCCCATAATCCCCAAAAGAGCCTTCCTGCCTGTTTGCAGTGAACCCCCATTCTCACCTAGCCTCAGGCTATTACTAATCTGGTTTTGGTTTCTAAACATTTGCCTTTTCATATAAATGAAATAAAAAATATAAAATCTTTACATCTGACTTCTTTTGCTTAGCATAATGTTTTTGGGATTCATCCATATTGTAGCATCTGTCATTACTTTTTATTGCAGACTAGGATTCCACTACGTGGATACATGCCATCTTTTGTTTGTCCACTCACCAGTTGAATTGATGGAGCTGCAGACTGTCTCCAGGTTTGGTCAATCTAAAAATGGTGCTAAGAACATTCATGTTCAGCTTTGTGTGTGGACATAATGGTTTCATACCCCTTAGGTGCCCAGGAAGACAGCCACTGTGGTGGGTATGAGGTGGTGTCCCATGTGGCTTTAGTTTGCATTTCCCAAATAGCAAATGATACTGAGAGGAATCATTCAGACATTCGCCCATCTTCTTTTCTTAGAAACCTATTCAAATCTTGTACCAAATGTCGAATTGGGGGACATATTTTCTTATTAATGCACAGGAAGAGTTCTTTTTATATTCTGGATACAAGAACTTTACCATATTTATGATTTGCAAATATTTTCACCAGTCTGTGACTCATCTTCATTTACTTAATGGTGTCCTTTGAAATGCAAAAACTTTTAAATTTTTATGAAGCCAAATTTATCATTTTTTCTTTGACTGATTGTGTTTTGATATTATATCTACAAATGCTTTGCCTAACCCTGGGTCATGAAGATTTCCTTCTAGAATTTTTATAATTTTAACTTACATTTAGGCCTATATTCCATTTTGAGATAATTTTTGTATATGGTATGAGGTAAGGTATAAATCAACATTTTTGCATGTGGATATCCAAATGTCCCAGCACCGTTCGTTGAAAAGACTATTTTTTTATCCATTGAATTGCCTTAGCACTTTTGTAAAAAATCAACTGACCATAAAGGTAAGTTTTATTTCTCAATTCTGCATGCTGCTCCATTGATCTATTTTCTTTATGCCAGTACCATACTGCGTTGATTATTGCAGCTTTATAGTAAATTTTGAAATCAGTAAGTGTAAATCCTCTACCTGTGTTCTTCTTTTACAAAACTGTTTTACTATACCTCTAAATTTCTATATAAATTTTAGAATTAGTTCATCAATTTCTATAAAAACCAAACCAAAACAAAAAACAGCCAGCCGCTGGTGAATTTTTACATCAATTTGGGGAGAACTGTCATTTTAAGAATATTGAATCTTCCCAAGGAATGGCTATCCATTTATTTAGATCTTTAATTTCTCTCAGCAGTATTTTTTTTTAATGTTCAATATACAAATCTTACACTAACTTTGTTAAAATTATTCCTACGCATTTTATTGTTTTTGATTTTATTGTGAATAGAACAGTTTTCTTAATTTCATTTTCAGATTGCTCTTTGCTAGTATATAGAGATGCAATTGATTTTTGCATATCGATTTTCATATTCTTCAACCTTGCTGAACTCATATATTATTCTCCTACATTTATTCATGTTGTTTGAGAATAAAGACGGTTTTGCTTTTTCCTTTCCTATATGGATGTCTTATATTATTTATTTCCTCTTCCTACCTTATTGCATTTACTAGAATCTTCAATACAATACTTAATAGAAATGGTGAAAAAAGACAGCCTTGTCTTGTTTCTGACCCTAAGGGGAAACCATTCAGTCTCGCATGGTCTTATCATACCATTAAGTATGACAAGCTATATGTTGTTCATAGATGCCCTTTGTCAGGTTGAAGAAATTCCCTTTTTATCCTAGGTTATGGAGAGATTTTTTAGTTTTATTTTTTTTACCATTAACTCAATATGGATCTAATATTTAAATGTAAGAGCTAAAACTATAAATCTCCTAGAAAAATCATAGGTGCAAAATCTTCATGCCTTTGGGTTAGGTAATGGTTTCTTAGCAACAAAAGAAAAATAGATAAACTGGATCTCATAAAATTAAAAACTTTTGTCCTTCAAAGGACACTATCCAGAAAGTAAGAAGACAACCCATAGGATGGAAGAAAATTTTTACAAATTACATATCTGATAGGGGTCTAATGTCTAAAATGTATGAAGAACACATACAACTCAACAATAAATAGACAAACAATCCAATTAAAAATGGGCAAAGAATTTGAATAGACATTTCTCTAAAGAACATACAAAAACAGACAATAAGCAGATGAAAGATGCTCAACATTATTAGCCAACAGGGAAATGCAAATCAAAACCATGAGATACTATTTCATACCCACTAGCTCCAGAATGGGTGTAATCAAAAAGACTAATAACAACATGTTTTGCTGAGGATATGAAGACATTGAAACCGTCATACATTGCTGGTGGGAATATAAAGTGGTACAGCCACTTTGAAAACAGTTTGGCAGTCCCTCAAAAGTTAAATGTAGAGTTCTATACGACCCAGCAATTCCACTCCTAGGTATATATGTCAGAGAATTGAAAACATATGTCCACACAAAACTTGCACATGAATGTTTATAGCAGCATTATTAGTAATAGCCAAAAAGTGAAAACAACTCAAATGTCCAACTGATAAGTGAATAAACAAAATATGGTAGAGCCATACAATGGATTAGTATTCAGGCATAATAAGAACAAATCACTGATACATGCTACTATAGCATGAATGAATATTGAAAACATGGTAAGTGAAAGAAGTTAAACACAGACTGCATATTGCATAGTTCCATTTATATGAAATGTTCAAAACAGGCAAATCTATAGAAATAGAAAGAAATGGCTGGGGGTAGCAGGGAGTGGAGAGTTACTACTTCTATGTTTCCCCGAAAATAAGACCTAGCTGGACAATCGGCCCTAATGTGTCTTTTGGAGCAAAAATTAATGAAAGACCCAGTATTATATTATATTATATTATATTATATTATATTATATTATATTATATTATATTATATTATATTATATTATACTATACCTGGTCTTATATTATATTAAAATAAGACCAGGTCTTATATTAATTTTTGCTCCAAAAGATGTATTAGAGCTGATTGTCTGGTTAGGACTTATTTTCGGGGAAACGTGGTAACGGGTACAGGTACTTTTAGGGGTGATGAAACATTCTAAAATTACATTGTGGTGATGGTTGCACAACTCTGTGAAATATAGTAAAAACCACTGAATCATACACTTTAGAAAGAAGAATTTTATGGTATGTGAATTACATCACACTAAAAAAATGCTTTTAAAAGTTCAATCACTTATTGATGATGGAACTTTAGGTAAATGGAAATTTAGGAGAAAGGTACAGAAAAAAATACGAACTACTATGTCTATTCCATTAGTATGAAACACATAGTTTCTTGGTGATGCTCTTGTGCTCCTGGAAAACATCCATTCAATGACCCACAGTTATCACTACGGGGTGACCTGTGTGCCCCAGAAAGATATATTCAAGTCTTAGTCCCTGATACCTGTGAATGTGACCTTATTTGGAAATAGGGTCTTTGCTGATATAATCAAATTAAGACGAAGTCATGCTGGATTAGAGTGCGCTGTAACTCAATGACTAGTGTCCTTATAAGAAGAGGGAAATTTGGACACGGATAAGGAGAGGACATGTGTGACAACAGAGGCAGAAATTGGGTGATGCATATACAAGCCAAGAAATGCCAAAGATTGCTGGTAACTTCCAGAAGTTAGGAAAGAGAGGCATGGTACAGATTTTGTTCAGTGCTTTCAAAAGGAATTATCCTCCTGACACCCTGATTTTTAGCTTCCAGAACTGTGAGATGACACATTTTTGTTGTTCTAAGCCATCTAGTTTGTGGTCATTTGTCATGGCAGTCCTAGGACATACTACAGTAATATTTACATCTTTATTAGTAAAGACAAAGGATTACAGGAACTAGAGCCAACTTCTTGGAGTCTCAATTCCTACACCTATCAATTGGGGATAATAACCTCCGTTCGTTCATTGTGCTGAGAAAATGATCCTGAAAACACTTCAGAAATTGTGAAGCACTTTATAAATACAGGATATTATTCCTCCAGATGTATGCTTTTAATTGATTTGTCAGCTCTAATTCATTGGGTTTTCTCTTTCCCGTTCTACAAGGTCATCGTTTTTAAGCAACACTCGCCTTTGTTACAGCTACAGTTTGGGTATACTCGCAAGTTGCCTACTTGAAAAAATAACCATCTCTAACGTAAAAGTGGAAATTCAAACCATGGAATTTTCACATCACCCACTCTTCTTAACCCACCCAAAATACACTTTGCTATAAATTGCCAACGAACTCACCTGCATTTTAGGAAATATAACAGCAAGCACTGTACCTTTTGTTTATAAAGAGAGTTAGAGCATTGTTTATTCCAGTTAATTGACTATTCTGTTCAACGGAATAGTACCATCACAAATGACCATTTTCTGAAGACAATAAAGAAGACACTTGCCACTAAAAGTACATTTTTCACAAATCACAAATCAGTTAGGATGCTCAATTATCAATATAAAGTACTACATAAACGCTGATTAGTGGAGATTTCCAAATATTTAGTCTTGAAAACTTTTTCAATTTTTTGCTGTAAGTTGCCCAGCAGTGAAAATTTGACAATATCCAACGGGGGGAAATCTATCAAATGTCCTTGAACACCTGCAACATGCACTCTTTAGATTTCTCTCCCTCCTCACCTCTCCTCTTCTGAACATATCACTATCGCTGTAGAAGATTTTGACTCTTTAGGTAGTATATACGTTCTCTTATTTTATTTTTTTACACGAAAATCTCACGTATCTTCAAATGTAGGAGATTTCACAAGTACGTAAAGATATATTTACGACATGAAAGTTCACTAAACCATTAAGAGAGAAACTAAGAAACAAACAGAGGGAAAATTTAGAGGTTCATCATAAAGGTCTACCTAGAGATATTAAGTTGGTGCAAAAGTAATTGCAGTTTAAAAGGTTAAAAACAATTGTAAAAACTGCAATTAGTTTTGCACCAACCTAATAAATATACCATGCTATATGTATGCAATGATACATATGACATCTATTAAAAAGAATAAGGAAGATTAATATGTAGTAATATGGAAAGATATCCAAGACAGATAAAGTAGAAAAGCCTCACTGTCACTACACCAAACAAATTTCCAAAGACTATATATAGTATGATTCTATTTGTGGAAAAAAGGACTGTAATCTCTCTTTCTCTCTCTCTCTCTCTCTCTCTCTCTCTCTCTCTCTCTCTCTCTCTCTCACACACACACACACACACACACACACATGATCTCTGAAGGGACTCATAAAACTGTTAAAAGCAGTTACCTTTGGAGAATGATTCCAAATTTTCTTATTATGAGCATGGGTTACTTTTATTATGTCATATAATCTATAAATGGAAGTATTTTAGCCCATAAGTACAAAGCAATGATTAGTGGTTAACTATTTAAAATATTCTACACAAACAACAATTCACAAAAAAGAATGTGTAAAAAGTTCTTTACTTTCTGGGGGCATCCCAAAAGACA
The DNA here is from genome assembly GCF_004115265.2 of Rhinolophus ferrumequinum. Taxonomy (NCBI): domain Eukaryota; kingdom Metazoa; phylum Chordata; class Mammalia; order Chiroptera; family Rhinolophidae; genus Rhinolophus; species Rhinolophus ferrumequinum. The sequence continues at coordinate 53,390,747 of NC_046300.1, forward strand.
TTATGCCACGTTTTACAGGTACCACAAGGGAACTGTAGCTAGGGCCATTCTGCCTCTACTCACGTGGAGAATCAATAGAGTATCCTGTGAGGAAAGAGCACAACAATTTACTTATAGTGGTTTATTGAGTGCTTAGTTCAATATTAGTGGACATTTTGTCAATAACATTCTAATGGATGCTATAGATGACAGTTCAGTGCTGTAACATACAAGCTGGACGGCCATATGATAAAATCTATAAGTCTCTGGGGTCAGAGGATGATCATTTATAGAGGAACTAAAGAAAAACACCAGTAAATGTCTCATTGCAAGTCCTGATGGTGGTTTTGAAGTAAAATGCAAACAGATTTGGTTAATGTGGATTGCACTACTGGTAACACATTGGTGCCATTTTTATACATTCTTTTATCTTTTTAATTCTAGTAAATGAAAGGTGAAATTAGAAAGCTTTCCTTCAATTGAATTAGGCTGCAAGCTTATCAATGTAAACACATTTCCCAATTAAGGTAGACAATATGCAGAATTCACCACCTGAGCATAATCCTGGTGGTTACAAATAAGAGCTTGAGGTGAGGAAGCAAATTAACTCATTCAGTTCTATAGTCAATTCACAAATTTCTAGCATAAGCTAAAGTGGTCACATGAGCTACCATGTTTCCCCGAAAATAAGATCTAGCCAGACAATCAGCTCTAATGTGTCTTTTGGAGCAAAAATTAATATAAGACCCAGTATTATATTATATTATGTTATACCCAGTATTATATTATATTATGTAAGACCTGGTATTATATTACATTATATTATATTATAACAGGTCTTATATAAGACCAGGTCTTATATTAATTTTTGCTCCAAAAGATACATTAGAGCTGAGTGTCCGGCTAGGTCTTATTTTCGGGGAAACACGGTATATTTGTGCCAATGGTTAAAGCAGAAGTAAGGCAGTATTTCTAGAAAGCACAGAACTATTGTTCTTTTAAAAAATATGTTCAATTAGCTATCAATCTTATTTTATGGGGAGAAATAGAATACCTAGCATTTTCACATTTGATTTCTGAAGCATTCATTATTCTCATTTTTCTTTTCCTAAAACTGGATTTATATATTATTAAAGCAATATTTTTGGAGGAATTAAAATGTGCATTCAAACAGCTCCAAAAGACTTTTAAATCTGGGAGATCCCGGGGTCTCTATTTTTTTTTTTTTAAACATTCTTTTCCTTGGGGACTATGTGCACTATCACCTATGATTTTAAATGTTATCTCCATGCTGACAATTTGATTTATTACATCTCTAGCCCTGACTCAATTCCTTGAACTCCAAACTACTTACTTGAATCTTCCTGGACATCTTACAGACATTTTGAATGAAAGCCATCAAGAGCCCTAATTCCCCATCCTTACCATTCCCTGGTGACTCAAACCAGAGATCTACGTCACTCTTGATTCCTATTTCCTCTCTGCAGTTCTGTGTTGAATCCACTCATTTATTTCTCCATCTCCTATACTGTCACTCTGGCCCAAGCACCACCTTTCCCTGCCTGCACAGCCTTCCCGCTGGTCTCACTGCTTCCATTCTCATCCCTTCTTTAACCAGTCAATACCTTCAAGAATAGCCCAAGTGACCATCTTAAATGGGGATCCTTTTTCAGTGGCTTCATGCTGCTCTGAGAAGAGAACCTAAATTCCTAGCTTACAAGGTCTATAAATTACCTGCCTCACTCACCAGGCGTCACTCTCTATAGTCAGAGAACTCAAAGGAAACAGAACTCATTCCACATGATTCAAATGAAAAGGTTGTCATGAAATAACACTTTATGGAGGTGTGGGGGTTGAGGAAATAAACAAGGGATGGTTAGACTCCAAACCAAACCAAACCGTGGGCAGCCAGCACCATTCTTAGGTCTACGGGGCAACGGGAGGACTGAAGCCAGAGCGACTGGATCTTCGTAGGAGGGGATATCAGCAGGAAGAAAGAAAAGAAACACCCTGACTCTGTCTTCCTGTCCGCTGATCTCCTGCTGGTACTTCCCATTGGCTGGGAAGCCGTTAGGTCAAAGGAGGCTGGGTGACTAACACAATGTGATGTGGGAGCAGAGTGGAGACCTACCTCCCAGGACGCAGGGCACGTGAAAGAAGGCAGTGCGTGGCTAAGGAGTGGAGGCAGGGAGGTGCATCAGCATACATGCCCATCTCAGTCATGCCACGTCGCTCTTCCTTACTGCTCTCCAGTTTCACACTTGGTATGTTTTTGTCACAGGAATTTGCACAGGCTTTTTCGTTTTGTGGGTACCCTCTTCCTTTCACTCTTCACATGGCTAGCTATTCAGCTCCTTCAGGCTTAATGGAAACATCCTATCACCCTGGCTAGGAGCAGGTACCTCCCGGCTTAATCCTTTGCCTATCTCCTTCAGAGGACTTACCAAAAATTTTCAGCGTTTTATTTACTTGCTTTTTTCTGTCTTCTCCTCCAGGATATGAGGGTAGTGGCAATCTGTCTAGGAGATGCCTGCCACATTGTAGGGCTCAGTAAATATTAACTGAATGAATGTTGGCTAATTATATAGCAAAATCATAAGACTGTGTCTAGAGACAATGTATTTACAGAAACATCTGCATGAATTCTAAACTGAGGCAGCATTTAAGAAAACCTGATCTTTATTTTTCTATATGGCATGGTTTTAGCTAAAGAAAACAACAAAAAAATACGTAAAAGTCTTTATGTAAAGTAAAAATCTACATTGATAGATGCTCCATTCCTTGTTTACTTAAAAGGAAAATGTCTATTATTGCACCAATGGTCTAAAAGAGAATTGAATCATTTAAAAGCAAGGCTTATGCTCATTTCTCTTACTGCTGTTTCTATAGCAATAGCAGAAAATCACCTGTTTTGGTCTGTGATGCTTTTGGTACTAGAATATTAGTCATTTCAACATCTTTTTTTCTTTTTTAATTGAAGAAAAAGGGAACAAAGGAACAGGAAGTAGCTTTGCATGTAGGGGACATCTGACTGTAGATAACATTTTTTAATATGTGCTAAGACGGCAATCACAGAGCACAACCTACAGTGGTGACAACACTTCCACATGATTGTATATTTAAAAATCCAAGTGCTTCTCTTACCTCCTCTGAAAAAGGAGCGTCAGCTGATCCTAGATTTCAGAGCATGACAAGGGACTGCTTGCTTTTGCAGAAACAGTCTGTCAAAAGCAACCTTTGGCTTCACTTGTACACCACACTATTTTTAGAGGAGCTGCATTCACAATGGGCAATCTCCACTTAAGATTCATTCAACAATGTGCACCTCAACATGTAAGCAGTTAACAGAGACTAAAAGTAATTCTGAGTGTTGGGAGGAGAGGGAAAGCCAGGAAATACCCTAACTCTGGAAGGAGGTACAAGTGAAGTAAAAGTAGACAAAGAAACAGCATTGGATCAAGGAAAGATGAAGGGCTAAAAAGTGGATGAGAAGAATGTTGCCAAGACCCTGGGTTGCTGCCGGCAGGTCTGATGACATCGTCATCCTCACTGAAGGAGCAAGAAGGGCAGCAGCACCAGCAGAGGACAGCTGTCGGTGTTGTTAGGACCATTACTGTTATCGCTTGGCATCTTGGGAAAGCGACTGCAGAAAACACAGGCCACAGATGCAGGCTGACTTAGCTTTACATCCTGGTTTTACCACCTACTGTCTGTGCAACTGGAGCAAGTAGTTGTCAGCGCATTGGTTCCTTCATCTATGAAATGGGGCTGATACCTGACTTGCAAGGTTCTTATAAAAACAGGAGGCTAGCCTCTTTACTATCATTTGTTCCTATTGCCAACCAAACTCTTGCTGCCCTTCATTTGATACTTAAATTGGGCCAAAATACCTAAACAGTAGCCTTTGTCAGTTTGAAGTTCCCATGTGGAGGTAGGAAGTCTGAGAATCAGAATTGAAGGAGGTAAAACAGTTGAAGCAAATGTTTTTCAGAAGTAACAGCAATCATTATAATACAGAATAATTTCTGAAAGAAGATACCAGCCATCCTAGCGAACACCGGGGTAAGCCGTAACTGCAGCCGGGAAACTGCACTGTGCCCTGGCCGGCATACTGGCCTTGTGGGTACCGTGTGTGTCACAGAGGGTTGTTCCTGAAAACACACACCTATGCAGGGCTTACGTGTCATGTGGCAAGACTTTGGGGATATAAAAATTCTGGACATAGTTTAGTCCTTGGTTAAAATTTTATAGCTTCTTGTCCGAAATTTGGAGTGGTAAAGACGAAAAAAGGGAAGTGGGAGGAAAGATGGCAGCAGATTGGAAAACCGGCAGAGACAATATGAAACTCGCTCCACTTGATGAGGAGAAGCTGCCTCATGCTCCTGCTTTTGTCTCTCCCCACTCAACCACAGCGCCAAGGCCAGCTAAAAATCTGCATAAGGACCTGAAAGGAGTGTGAGAAGGTGGATGCAAGGACAGAGAGTGACCTGTCACCAAAACCAATTTTGCCTGGGGAAATGTCAGCCCCTCTCAGGAACTGAGTGCGGAAAGACTTCGGGGGAAAGGCATCCCTCCCTAGAATTAGTGGAGTCCAGGAGGAAAGGGTCTGGAGATGCCTGCACAGCTTTTATCCTGGGGAGGAGTAGGGAGAGACTAAAACCACCACCACCAAAGCACGAGGCACCCTAACCCTCACCCGCTCCCTACATCCCAGTATCTTCCTGTCGCTTCCCCTTCACACTTCCCATCTTCTTTCTAAGCTTCAGAAACCAACGACTTTTCCCTGTTCCTGTTTTGTTAAGGCTGCAAATCTCAACTGATGTGTAAGTGTCAAGGAACGTCTTACTTTGTTAAAAGAAAGTAGTATGCGGGAGATATTTCTGGACTTGGGACTTCTAGAACTTCTAATGCAGGTGGTACGAAGACCACATTTCGAGAACACGGCTGACTTCACTGGGAAAGCACCCCTCTGGCTTTTAGTTTTCTCGAATCCGTGTCTCTTCTTGGCTAAACCCAGACAGAACCACTCTAATCCCAGGTTCTGGAGTATTCTTCGTATATTCTTCAAGCCTGAACTTAACGGGGGTTCTTTATTATCTCGGTGGTGGTGGTGAAGCTATGATTCATCAAAAACCTTAACCTCAGGGGTAACAGTCTAGAAGTTACTACCCAAAAAGATCCTACATGACCAAACGGCTTGCTTGAGCCAGATGCAGGACTAGATGACATGATCTGTCACAGAAGGAGAATCACAAAACCTGCAATTCAAGTGGAGAGGCATTGTAGAAGGTAAAAGAACAGGCTTTGCCGTCAGACCACCTGGACACACATCATGGCTCTCCCACTTATCAGCTGTAGTACTTGGGGCAACTTAGGCTCCCTCTTCCCAACGCAGGCACAAAAGTAGGCTCTGCCCTGTGGAATTACTCCAGGGTTAAAAGTGGTAATGCATGTGAAGTGCTTAGCATAGTCTAAATAAGGCACTTAGGTGCTTTATGTGTTAGCTGTTATTACTGATAAAAGCTCCTTCATATCCCAGGGCTTTGAGGTTACAACAAAGTATTTATCCAAGTGCTTGGATATAATCAAAAATGCTGAGAAAAGAGCCATCCCCGTTCATCAGCCATCGCACAAAATGAGAGTGGCACTCAGTCTTCCAAGAAGGAAATCCAGGTTCTGAACTTCTGTAACAGAATGTCACCTCTGCTTCCAGGCTGGCATCTACACTATATTGATCCCACCTGAAGCAACAGCACCAAACTTCAGCACTCCAGGCACTTGTCAAAAAAATTCAAGTATGAACTGACTGAATCTGGCACTTGCCAAAGGCTTGCTTGAGATGTCTGATACTCTGAACCATACTATATTTTCTCCCTAAAAAGAAAATGTCTGCACAAGTTGAGATTTAATGTTTTGTCCTCAGTTTTCTTTCCTTTTTTTTTTTATTTTTATTTTTTATGGAGAATCAATATAAGAAAAATCCATTTGGAAAAACAAACAAAACAAAACTTGTCCTTCGCAAAAATCACATCCTGGATGGCAAACAGGTTTCATCTTAAGTTCCAACTTCAAGTGACTGGTCGAGACTGTCTGGAGCGCTCTGGTAAGATGGATGGCAGGGCTGCCATGGCTGATTAACATTGTCTGCAGTGAACATCGGCAAGGAAGTGTGTGCCTTTGTGATATATTTACCCTGCTACCATTACCATAGCTGAAAGCGTGTGGTACATTGTACAACATGCTGTGCCTTGTACAAGGACCTGCTAAATGTACAGACCCCTTCTTAAATTCAATGCCATAGGCCTCTCACCACTGAGTCTTTGTAAGTACATGTCAATCCCTCTGTCAAGTTACTCTCCTTCCATAACCAAGTAGCCCTCAGAACTTGAAGATAAGGTTACCCTGAAAGTTATTAAAATCAACTCCCAATGGATGAAATTAAAAGATAGGATGTCTCTCAAATCAAGGCAAGGAAATCTAGTGGAAGCCAGAAAATATGAATAAAACTTCAGCCTGATTAGTGGTATTAAGAATATGGAGATGAAAGGAGAAGTTTCAAAGAGAAAAAGGGGAACCTGAGGGAGGTAGAAAACATTTGAAGAAAACGGTTCTGGCCATGGGCCATTAGGATAATGATGATATTTCAGACATGATAAATCATTATAGTTTGTTTTAAAGAATTCTTCACTAGAATCATTTTGGTGACATTTAATTGTAAGTGGCCATCTGTGGAATGGCGCAGCACCTGGGTGGGTTTATGGATCAGTCTGGTACAGCCATTAAAATAGCTACACCTGCTACATGGAAGCTGCTCGCAACTTCCCTTTGCCAATCATAAATCTGGTTAATCCCACCTTTCTTGTCATTTAAATTTTCTATAGACTACTTAAATCATAAGGAATGTGGGTGCACTAAATTGTTTACAATTTAACAAAGAAAATACATTTTTTTAAAAGCAAAAAAAAGACATTCAATTTAGATAGCAGTTTTAGAACTTATGGTTCAGTTCTAAATCTTTTCCAGTTGAAAGATTTACACAACAAAATCAGAGCAAAACCCCATAATGGGAAAGCATATAAGAGACTGTCTATTCTTATTCTACTCAAAAATTTGCTTACTGAAAATAAGATATCATACATTTTATTATCTAAGTTTAAAAATCACCATTAACACACTGAAGTAGAAGTCCTTGCTTAGAAATATCGAGAATGACAGTAACAACAATAAACATTTATATAAGGCTTACTCTGTGCCACACATTTTGCTAAGCTCTTTACATACATTGTTTCATCTTCACATATCCCGAGATGTGTCTTTTTATTATTCCCACTTTACAGATGAAGAAACTGAAGCATAGTAACAGTAACTTGCCTAGGATTATATGGCTGGTGAGGATCAGAACTAGGATTCAAAATCAGACAGTCTGGCTCCAGCATCTGTCCTCTAAACCACTATGATACATACTCTCTTCATCTTTGAGCCAGAAATTCTAATTTAGCCTCTGGGTAAGGCATGATTTCAGGGGTGGGCCCCAGCTACTTCTGAACCTCATGTCTGCGTCTCAGCCTCTCAGTGTTCCTTTAGTTCCCATCATTGGTGTTTCAGGGAAAAAGGGAAAGAATGCTTGTGAATTTGGTTAGGGAGGAAAGGAAGAATCCAGTTGGCAGGAAAAGTTAGTGGCAGTATTCCATCCTGCTTATTATAATCAGATCTTCTCTACTTACTTATACAAAACCTTTCTTTTGGAAAGCCCAAAGGAACTTCTGCGATAAACCAGCAATAATTGTCACTGGCTTCCTATTTCTTCAATTTATGGATGACACCGTTTTTGTCAGACATCTCCGAGTGATCACTGTTTTTTGAACTGTGAACTAGCTTAGTGATGAGAGTACAGCTTCTGAATTAGTTTCTGATACATTTCACCAGTGTATCAGAAACTAATAACTATTACCCTTTGCCCCACAGTCCCACAAACCACATGTTGACCAAAAGAAAATGCGAGAGCAGAATCGTCACACTGCAAAGACAGATGGGGCTTAATGACATAGAAAGAGATGCCAAATCGTTTTCAACTTTACAGGGGCTGGCCTTGCAAGATTTAATTAGCTTACAGTTGAGAAGTAATTTGAAGCTTCAAATTATAGTTATTTAGAGATTCTTGAATTGCTCATCATTTCACTTTATAAAACTACAATATGAGGCAAACTTGCAATGTAAAAAAAAAAAAAAATCAGAAATTAAAAAAAAATAAAAAAATCCCCTACAGAGAGGCAACAAAAGGAGCGTAGAAAACCTGCAGGGGAGCCAGACAGCCTGGGTTACAGCTCCACAGGTGTGACGCTGGGCTCTTCATGAGCTTCTCTGATCCTGTCTTCTCACCTATAAATTATCACTTATCTCCTGGAGTTGTGAAAGTTAAGGGAACTTAGTAAAAGTCTGGTGTAATGTCACCACTCAATACATTTTGGTTTCTTTATCACTCTTCCTGTTCTCCATTTATACTAACTCCAAAACTTTCTCTTAGAGCTTCATCTCTGAAATCTACTTCTTCGTTTTCACTTCTATTCCTGCTTTTAAAAATCCATCATCACTGGCCTGACTGCAGCAGCCTCCTAAGGTGACTCACTGCTTCTGGTTTTTCTCTCAGCAACTTAACACATCTTTAGAGAGAGACCCACCAACGCAACTCCCTAATTTACAAAAACAATGAATCCCTTGCCTGCAGAATAAAGTCCAAATATCTCTGTCTACTTCTCCAGATTCATCTGCCACCACTTGTTCACTCACTGCTAATTCTCCAGCCAAACCAATACACCGCACTAGTGGTATGGCTTTTACAAATGTTTTGTTCTTGTCCTAAAATGCCGTCCTCACCTTTTATAAGTTCTTATTTGTTCTGTAAGAACTTTTAGAAACATCATCTACTTGATCAACTCATCTCTAAAAGGCAAGCGTAAGAACTGCATTTTACTTAAAGGCTCCATAGCAATGCACATATACTTATATTAGCATTTCTCACATTGGATTTTATTTATCCTGTATCATTCTCTTCAATAGACTACAACTCCTTAGGAAAGAAACTGCATCTTATTCATCTTTGTATCGCCAGGGTCTAGAACAGTTTCTGGAATCTTATATAGTACACACTGAATAGATAGTAAATGAGAGAATGCCCTGGGAGCTTTCCCCCATTAGTTGATTCTTATCCCTGATTCAGCCTATGCGCCATCAGCCATTATTACATTTCTATATTTTGTTTAACCCATTATTTTTACTTTATTAGAAAGTAAGGGTGGATTTGAGCTAATGAATATTTTCTGTCTGCTACAAACACATAGACAGTCTGGAAAAATAGAAGAAAAACAAAGTTTAAAAGATAAAAGAGCACGTTGACCAATGAAAAGGAAATAAAATCCAGGGCTGATGAGCTATGAGTTGATATCAAAGTGAGTGTGTGTGTGTGTGTGTGTGTGTGTGTGTGTGTGTGTGTTGGGGGTGGGGGGCAATATGGCTTAAATATATAGAAGGAGCAGATCCGAACGTGTAAAATTATGGACAGGAGCCCCAGGACTGTAACATCTACGTGCGGAAAGCGGATGTGGCCGTAGGTTTACATAAGATGAGCTGAACTGAGACTCCCACACAAAGCTAGACCCTGAAAAGACTGCCCCCTCTATGAGAGGGGTTCTAAGAGAGGCTCACCGATCCAGGCAGCAAGAAAGCTTGTTTCTGGCTAAGTTCTGGGTTGAAGAAAGTCTGCTGGAAGAAATCAAAACCCTAAACTCAAGCCATGTATGTGAATTTAGTCTGCCTTTTAAAATACCCTTATTGTGAGGAAATCCCAGGCTAAGAAAGGCATTTAAAAACAGGTTCTATCTATATCAGTAAAAGTTTTGGGGTAACCAGTAGAAGAAAATGCAAATCTTCAACAATTCTGCCATAGATACTCCCCCTGTAAACATGCTCTGATGAAGACAAACACACATTATTCTAAAGTTACTAACATGAGGAAATTATACACCATGAGGGAGAGTCAGCAGATATATAACAAAAAGGAAGGTTAGCTTCTTTAGAACTTGAGATAATAGAGCAAGCTGAAAACCACTATAAAATAAGTATGCTTAAAGCCATAATGAAAGAATAGAACACCATAAACTGACTTCAAAGAGAACCAAATAGGATTCTAGAAATTAAAGTTTTTTTTTTTTTTTTTTTTTTTTTTTTTTTTTTTTAAGGACAGGCAAAATACCACATAAGGTACATCTAAGGAATTAATGATCAGAGGAAATTGCCAGAAATGGAGAAATAAAGGAAGAAAAAAGGAGATGGGGGTACAACTGGAGTTAAAGCTTTCTAAGGTGTTTATTTTGTAAGGGGATGTGCTATTTATTTTCAACATTGTTAAGGCAAATAGGAATGTTTTAAATTTAAATGTAACCACTGAAAGAATAGAAATGGAACATATACCTTCCAAACTAGCCACGGTTAAATATCAAGTACTATATATAAAGACTTGATATGCATATAAATGTATAGCCTTACATTGCTTATTTAAAAAGTAAGATTAAGCTTCTTCAGTTAAATATTCAATTCAAAAAGTTAGAAAAATAATGAACTCACAAAAGTAGAAAAAGGTAAAAAGAGAATAATTGAAATAGAAGCTTTAGAGTATCAACTAAAGCAACAATCTGGTTAGTGAGAATTATGGGTAGCCGGGCACAACTAACACTTGGCATCTGAAGCGGAGACAGTCTTTCTTGTAGGACTGAGCCCTTAACCTAACTCCAGGAGTTAGTGTCAGAGCTGAATTCTGCTGTTGAGCACCCAGCTGGTGTCGAAGAATCTGACAGCATCACATACTTCACCCCCACCCCCACACACACACTGAAAGCTTGACAGATGATTATTAAAAATACTAGAGAACCACTGCATTCAATTATTCACTATTATATTTCTGTACTGTAAGTTGGTTCTACAAGGAAAAAATATAAATGTACAATATTGAGCTATTTTTACTTCTAAATTTCTTTCCACTTTTAGTCTTTTTCTAAATCACCACTTGTGATTTAAAAAATACTTCTCATTTTAGTAAGATATTTATTATTATTATTTTACAAATGGAAGCCTGAAGAAAAAAACAATTTGCCAAGAAAACATCAATACCCACGGTTCTAAGTGTTATTATACCTTATGCCATGAGTTGTAGTAAAATTTATTCCTAAAATATTTATAATTTGTACCTTTTTAAAAACTATTTTTACAACTTAGACAACAGAAGATGAAATTAGTATATTAAATTTTAGCAAGACTCAATGTAAAATTAGTGATAAACTGCATAAGTAAAGAAAAATCATAGATAAAAGACCAGTGACTTATTAGAGTCTTTCATCACTTACAAGTAATCAAAAATGGAAATTTACATTATTTTTTTATTTTATAGATTTACTGTTACTAAAATTGAAACTAGTTAAAAAATCTAGTTTATGATATATAACACACAAAGAATCCAGGTCATTCTACCATAATTGGCTCTAGATCTGCAATACTAATAGTAGCACATTTTATGTAAAGGAAGGAAATATATAGAATTTAAGAAGCAAGGAAGCCAAAGTACTGAGGAGGAATATGCCGTTTTTAGAATTTGTGCTAATGATGATGACATTTTAAATTCTTCCTAGAGTTTCATTAGATAAAGCATTACTCACATCCTGTCTTTACGAGGTATTCAGTATCACTGAAGTATGCAAAGAGGATACTCTAAGTAGTTCATGACCAAAGTTTTTAAGATTTATCACTAAACTTTTCTAGACATTTCTCATTCTACTCAAGGAAGATAAAACTTTGTAATATAAATCTCTGTTCCATAACAAATCTATAAAAATTAACTTATAGATACTACTTTCAATAAAATAACCCAAAACTTAGTTTACACCTCACAAGACGATCGTTTTTCAATACTGGAAGTAAATGCATATCCATAGTAACTATGAAAATTTCAAATAGCTGTAGGATTTGTAAACCAAGAAAAGAATTTTAAAAATGAATACTTACATATATGGCTTCTTAGGGGAAAGAATTAAAAATGAGCAATTTATCGATTCACAATTAGTAAAGTACAAGGCATGGCATGAGATATAGCAGAAGTGGAAAGAATAATGACCTCTGAGAAAGGTGTTAGTCAAGAGTTTCAAAACTACTAATCCTGTGGATAATATATTAAAACTTACAGTAAATGAAAGTAATTTGTATCAAGAAAAACTCTCAATGGAATTAAATGCCTGAGATGTGCCTGCGGTGTACTGATAGATAGCATGTAATAAAGTCAGGAATACACGGAATGCATTCTGTGCTCTGACAATGCACTGGGAATGCTGAACTGCAGCCCTGATCAGCTCTCAGAGGTCCTGGGAGGATGTGGTAGTTGATGCAGAAATGAACAGCTCCAAAGAGGTAGACTGTAAATTAAAGTAAAAATGGCTTCTTTTTGGCAGTCATTTCTGTATTCTTCTTCTATTACGGGTTATAAACAGCTGGAGAAAAGACAGCTTTTCCCACTACTGATGATTTTTTTCAAATGCCTGGTATGAGGTACCACACAGAGCTAACATTAGCTTTCCCACTTGCTGAAATGTTCCGTCCAAGCTCTTCACAGGCTTGCACCTTCTTCTTGTCCTTTGGGTTTCAGTTCAAATGTTAGTTCTGTAGGTGTGTATCCTGACCACTTTTCCTAAAGAGGACCTTTCTGTGGACCTTGTTATTCTGCGTATTTACTCCACAACACTTATCTTTTTTTTTAATGTGCTTTTTTTTCCCTAGAAATGTTAACTTCAGATTTTTTTCTGCCTTGATCATTAAAAATATTCTCAGCACCTGGAACCATACTTGACTTATAACAGACGCTAACAAATATTTATCAAATGAATAAATGAACAAAAACACTAAAAAGTGCTTTCTAGGTACACAATCATAAACGAATGGCTGAATGAACAAGTTTCTTTCCATAGGAAGGCATTTATAATATTTTCTATACTTTTTGGTCTACATTATATAAAGTCCAGTTGTGCCCCACATCTCTTCAACAATTTATAGTTATTTCCTTAAGAAACAAATACTCATCAGTTCTCCCAGAAGAAATATCAATAGTCACTAAAGTAGAGAACTCATCATTGACAAGGGTATATATCACTAACGCAGGAGTAGTAATGACATTTCAGTATGGGTAACTCAGAGGGCTAGCATTTATGTTAATCTGTGCAGCACCAAGCATGCAGATTTAAATGCTTTGGGGGCCAAGTGAAATAGTTCAAGCTAAGGAACTGACAGTAACATCTTTGTGACTAAGATACACCCACCTCCAGCCAGATTTCTTCAGCTGTGACCTCCAATAGACGCCCAGTGACCAAGTGCTTACCTCCTAGGAACCTAACGATGCCCTCTGAAGGCTGAATATAAAAAGGCATGTTCAACAAATAGTCATTGAATATTCAATATTCTTTGACATTAGAATCATTCATTCATATTGATTGTCCCTGGGATCTCACTGCCAGCAAATGGCAAAGCCAGCATTTGAACCCAGGAAGTCTGCTTCCTGGGTGTGTACGGTTAATCACTAATCTATCCAATGCTATTCCAAGGTGCTTGCCTGAAAGCAGATTGCTACCAGTCCTTAATCAGGTAAGTACCAAAATTGAAACTAAGAGTTTAGAAACTTACATAGCATTTGACATTGCTGTGACATCCAAGTATGTGATCACTGGACTCACTTTTTTGGGCAGGAGATAGACCAGTTTAGGGGATGTCAAAAGTACATGAGTAGCATGTGTTCCTAGGGATGCAGTGGTACCATGTACGGCCAGTGGGACAGACAGTGGGACAGACTGGTCTAAGACAGACAGGAAATTAAAATAAAAGAAAAAGAAAAAGAAAAAAACTACCCGGTACTTCAAATAATTTGAGAAGCACTGATTTATACCAACCTCGTTTGAATTCTCAGAAGATTTTCCCATCTCAGATGGGAAAGAAAACTAGGGGTGTATCTATCACTTTTTGCCTGCCTCCATCAGAAAACAAATATAGAAAGAATTTTTGGATTTGTTCAAAGTTTACATTTATAAATTTAGTACACCTTTTAATGAAGATGTTATGTAAAAGGATTTCAATATGAAACATATAATTTGTTGCCCTTATTGCATGAAAATATAATGCCTAATCATTTAAGGTATGTAAAAAAATGCCTACATAAACATCCATCTGGAATGTTGAATTTTCAGTTCTACCTTAAAAAAAAAAAAAGCCTTTTTACAAGAGGCCAAATACAACAAAAGACATTTAATTTACATTTTTATTTTGTAAGACATATACCCCCTGACCCTCAAAATAAGTTTCCACAATCTAACTTCTTGTTTTGACTTTAAGATGATTTAGAAAATGATTTAAAAAGAAAGAAAGAAAGAAAGTGATTTAAATCAGATCAGAAACCACAAGGAAGGAAATTTGGGGGAGTAATTTTCCATTTGATTGAGGAAATCAAAATACATCGAGTGATATCAAATGTGTCTACCATCATGGAAGAAAAAAAAATGAGGTAGTCTATATATGTTGATTTCAAGACAAATGATACAGATCCCTTTAAAGACATTTTTTAAAGATGGAAGTCTTCGTAAAATACAACACAAACTTCTTTGTAAAAGAGCATTCTACACATGATTCGGAAACCTTTTGTAAAGTCCTGTAAATATAGACAGCTGTTTACTTCCAATTCTGGCCTGAGAATGCTGGACTTCTGGGATCTCATCTCCAGTTACTTTCATGGTGAATTTCTAAGGAGACACGTGCACTCTCCTCCATCATCTTTTCTATCTTTTCATTTTAAAAATCTGTTTTCCTAGGTAACTACAGAGAGGGAAGAACTATAGGAAGAAACACACACACACACACACACACACAAGCGCATGGACACATGCACACTCGCTTTAAATCACTGAGCCTACTTTAGACACAATTCCAAGGCAATGGGTTTTGCCTTTTCTTAAAACATGCAGTGCTCTTCTGGTTCATAGGCCTTTTTCTGCCTGCTTCTGAGGTTCATTACAGAAGGTGGAGGCTGACGTGTGATGGCTGGATAAGTGGGGCATTACTTGATCTTCTATCATTCTGATAAGAATTCTATGAGGCAGAGAAAAGGCATATGCCATTATCCTTTTTTTTTTTTTTTAAATGGAAAAACTGCACCACACAAAGAAAGTTAAGTAACTTGCCCAAGGCACCAAGCAAATTAGTGTCAGAGAATTCAGGTCTTTAAAACTCCTGCTCTTCTCCTCATCAGATAACAATACTGCCTTCCTCCCCTCTTCTCCAGTCTTTCTCACACATATTTTATTCAAGTACGATATATATCTAACTTGTACTTTATGTGTATGCATTTCCAGACATCTCCACCAAATCATCAAATTATAATTTCCTATTATGTTTTCTTCGAAATGTCAGATTTTGAAATGATATACATAAATCTTTCAAACATGAATTTAGTAGGAAGAGGAGAGGAAGGATGATTGGAAGCAAAAAATAAGAACCGTTTCAATGACTTTGCTTGGGTGAAGGTTAAAACAAAACAAAACAAAAAAATCCTGGGGTGGGGGAAGAAGGTTCTTTGTAACGGACAGTGTTTTGCCTCTTTGCCTCTTTATTCAGTAGGTGGAGCTATGGTACCATTCGTTATAGTTACAGGCGAGCTATCAGTGAAAATTAATCCAATTCGTTCCTAGGATATCCATTTTCTTTTGCATTTTCAAACGGTCCTTTTCTGTTTTTGAAACGTTTTTCCTCCCTGCCCTGAGAACCTTCAGGCTGCACTACCTACATCCCTTTTTTCTGGAATGACAGAGGGTTACCACCTTTGCTGCACATCCCTACCATACCCTTTTGAGGAGGACATTAGGAAATTCAGTTGCACAAAGCAGCCTGCCTTCCTATGCCCCATCACTCAAAAGGTTTCCTCTATAATCTATCAAATCTATTTTTTAGCTTAGAAAACAGGATTCTCCAGCAACTGAAAAATTTCCAGAACAAGCACAGGCATATGTCTTTAAATTTTCAATTATAAGGTAGCAGAAATGATGTTTAATAACCTCTCATAAAAATAAATATACTACTTGCAGAAATTAAGAAGAGCAAAACAAATTTTATTCAAAAATAAGGAATTAAAATCCAAAACTAGGCTAAGTAATTAACTTTGAGTAGGAAAAAAAAAACATTCTCAAGAATACACAGGAATCAAAGAAGTTCATCTTTACATAGGGGGTGCTGTGTTTAATAACACTGTGATGGTTAATTTTATGTGTCAACTTGACTGGGCCAAGGGGTGTGCAGATGTTTAGTTACACATTATTCTGCGTGTGTCAGTGAACCACACTCTGAGTACAGCAGATTACCCTCCCCAGGGTGGATGGGCCTCCTTTAATCTGTGGGAGGCTTGAACAGAACTAAGGCAAAGGAAGGGAGAATGATAACTCTCTGCTGACTGTGTTAGAGCTGGGACATTGGTCTCCTGCCTTTGGACTCAGACTGGGACTGGAGCTTACACCATCTCTTGGTTCTCAGGCCTTTGGACTCAGACTGGACCTATGTGTTATATATACCACGGGCTCTCATGGGTCCAGCTTGCTGACTGCAGATGGTGGGACTTCTCAGCTTCCATAACTGTGTGAGCTATTCCTTAGAATCAATCAGTCCATATCTCCCTCTCTCTACACACACACACACACATATACAGAAATAATTGCAATTATATGTAATATATAATACAAAATATTATATTACAAAATATATTATTGGTTGTTTCTTTGGAGAACCCAGGCTAACACAATTATGAATTTTATGTTAAATTGCCTTGGTATAAATGAAGCTAAAAAAAGGTATTGACATATTAATTCCTTTCTAGGTAACGGCATCATACTTGAATTTTTTGGTAAACAATAGGCAGAGCTTCCAAACTTATTTACTTAAATAAATCTTACCTGTAAAAACTATGCTGAGTTTTTCTTATATTTGACTGTACACAAATGCTACCACGATGACAAAAGGAAATGAGGGTACCACCTGTATGTCTTCTTGCTATATGATAAAACCCATTTAGACTTCACACGATGACCCATATGGCTGCTTTTATGTACACACTACTGGAAAAGCAATGACAGCTTTTACCCAAAAAAGGCTGTGCTTTTTACCCTATTTGTAATTCTGAAGATACAGAAAGCCTGTAAATAAGCATACTACAGATTGGTAATGTGTGATACACAGGAAACGTCAAATCCACAAAATTCATTAAGTAGGAAATTTATTTATGTAACCATAATAAGACACGGTAAATAGGGTTTTTTTCAGGCTAGAGTATGTACCCAAACAAATTTACTGACTACCTACTATGTCCTAGGTCACGGAAACAAAAGGTGTGGTCTGGGAACTGTTTGTTACTGTCTACAAAGAAGATAGGCCGCTGGAGCAGAATGTAAATCATCGTGATTACCAAGCATACATTGTTTTCCTAACAAGAGTTTTTCAAAGAAGCGAGAGTGTTGATTTACATCGGCACAAGTTCTTTATCTCACGGCAGATGGCCATGAGTAGCATTGTTCTAGGCAATTCTAGGTGTTTCATGTGTTACTTGTTATTTGTAAGAGCTAACATTCATTGAATTCTTATTATACGCCCAATACTTGCACTAACATTTAATCGTCACAATAACCCTGTGAAATAAGTACTATTACCCCACCCTACAGAAGAGAAAATTGAAGCTCAGTTTTCAGACAGTAAGAAGCGAGGTGGGACATAAACTAGGCAATCGGGCTCTAGAGCATGCTCTTACTGCTTCACTATCCCACGCTCTCCCTAAATTTCAATCCTCGGTTCAGTGATGCAGACATAAGTGTCTCCATTTTACAACTGAGAGACAATGCTTCTATACTGTGTGCTGCCCAAAGACAGGGCCTGGACCTAATTCATCTCTGCAGGTTCACCCAGGCAGCCTCTAATGATGTCTCCAAGTTGCAGGCATTGTGGGGAAATGCAGAAGGGTCATGAAACATGGTCTCTATTCTCCTGAAGCTCATATCATCATGGAAGAAATACAACTAATAAGTGAACCAATTACAAGGTGGAAGGGCTGCCCTGCCTTGGGCTTGGAAGAGTGAATGTGAGGGCCAATTCTTTTAAGGCTATACTCCAAATCCTAAGCTTTGAATGACGACAGGTCTAGCCTCACAGGATTGCAAGTGCCCACATGCCTTATTCTACCATTTGCTCACTAATGAGATATAGGAAGAGGGACAAATAGGTAACTTTCTCTAACGATGTCTACTGGACTTCCTGTGGGGTCTGACGTCTGCTTTGGGGAGAGCACATGGGGCCCCAGCCAGGAATCAGACAAGAAGAATCCCTCAGGAAGCAAATTCAGCTCTCCAAACATGAGATTGAGAGCTTCAGAGTCCATGTACCCACTACTCAGTTGGCCTTCCATAGATTTTTTTTTTTTAATGTTATCTGAATAAAGTAACCAGTGACACTAACCCAAACTTGAAGGTCATTATAACCAAAGCCTTGGGACTTTGGCAGCTGTGTTTCTTTGGGTGGGCAGCTGCCTGAGAGCAAGTCCCTGAGGGTCATGGCAGAGTCTGCAAGGGTGGTAGACTGCAGTGGCAGCAGCAAAATAGGCTCATAAAGTTTAGGTGGACTCTTCCCGATATGCTTACTGGAATAGAACAGGTTAGTAGCAAAGATTCTACAGTCTGGTTTAAATGCCCATTTCGTCCCTTGCAAACAGTGTAACTGTGGACAATTTACCTATCCTCTGTAAGCCTCAGTTTACTCATTTGTAAAATGGGCATAATAATATCAATCTTAAGATACATGTAAAGTACTGAGCACAGAAACTTGGCACAAGACTTAATGATAAAAATAACAACTGACACTTATTGAGTCCTTACTGTGTGCCAGGCACCCTACTAAGCTCTCACAACTATTACCTCACTCGTACTTCACAATAACCCTATGAGGCAGCATGGTGGGCTACATCATTATGGACATATGTCCCCTGCTCCTTTCCTTGTTGGAGGAGAAATACGTCCTGACCCCAATGACCAGCCATGTGACAGGCTTTGCCATTGGAACTGAGCAGATGTGACCTGTCCCAGCAGAGTTTCTAAGAGGCAACAAGAGGTCCCATCACAGTGCTGACCCTAATAATGGCATGTCATCCTGGATGAAAAAGACAGGTAGAGCTGCAGCCTGCCAGTAGTTTACATGTACCAAGAGTAAGAAATAAATGCTTGTTGTCATAAGCCACAGAGATTTGGGAGTCATTTGCTCTTAGTATCTTCATTTTCAGCTGAGAACATTGAGACACAAAGTGGTTAAATAATTTGTCAAAGTCACACAGTGGGTGGGCAGTCTGACTCCAAACCACTGCACATGGCTTCTGTTAGTGCTCACTACCACCACCATCTCTGATGAAGATTCAGACACCAGGGAAGGGTTATTAGCAGACACACCCAACAGGGAGGCTCAACGATAGCAAGAGGCAGAGAAGAAAGCAGAAGTCCTAGTGTGCGTCTGATGGAGAGAAGCAAGATCTGTATGTGTAGTAAGAGTGGATGCTAGTGTGAGCACAGCATAGATTATGGGAGGTTTGAACAAGGTTCGTGGAACTTATGCTTCCCGTGGAGGAAAATTAAAAGTCACTGAAGTTTAGGGGGGTCTTGGAAAAAGCCGTAAGACTACCCTGCTTCCCTGAAAATAAGACCTAGCCAGACAATCACCTCTAACATGTCTTTTGGAGCAAAAATTAATATATGACCCATATTATATTATATCATATCATATTATATTATATATTATATTATATATTACATTATATAAGATCCGGTCTTATATTATAGTACAATAGGACCCGGTCTTATATTAATTTTTGCTCCAAATGACGCATTAGAGCTGATTGTCCGGCTAGGTCTTAATTTCGGGGAAATATGGCAGGAGGCATCCAAATAGTCTTGAAAAACGTGAACCAGAGATTGAGTCAGAGGCTGCTCCAGGCTGGAGACAGAGACCTAGAACAGGGTGGGGGACTTGGCAGTGTCAACAGAAGGGACAAGACAGAAGACGTTTCGTGACTATCTGAATGTATGAGCATATACCCACCCAGGCTTGTTAAATGGAAAGGGAGAGACAGACAAAGACATTCTAAAGTAGGAAGCCTAGGGTAACAGTAATAAGAGAGTACCCAGGCCGACACATTTAAACGAACCCCTGGTCCTCTCTGGTTTTTCTTATTGGACTGTTCCCAGACAAGGACCATGCTGTTAGTCACTAAAGCTAAATCTGGAAAGGTTTACTAGGTCTTATAGGGATCCAGGGGTTGTATCTAATGGTATTTGTTAGTTGAAATCCAGTTTCAACTCTGTAATTTAATATAGAAATTCCATATCTGAATTTTCCTTCTTTGCCCTTTTGTACCATATACTACTTACTGCTGCACTATTCTCCATTTCTATGAGTTTCCTGCAATGGCCAGGAATGGGGTGTGCATAAAGCTCGGGGTAGAGCTATGGGGGGTGAAGAAGAGACATTTCACCCTCAAAATACCAGTCAAAATTTTTAGCAGTCTGATTTGTCTGGAATCAGTGAAACCGAGTTGTGATAATGGTGAGGAAACCAATGCTTGTGTTCAATTTTTCAGTAGAGGAGACCTGGTAAGATCTGGAAAGAAATCCTCATCAAGGTGGACTGGGAGGAACTGTGATGCCTGCTAGATTTGGGGACACCAATGGAGGTCCTCCAGCTAGACATCAGCGAACACTGGAAACGTATCAGGCCTGTCGGTTCATGAGACAGTGGGGACTCAAGGAGAACCCAGGAAGATCTGAGGTGTTGAGGAATTTAGACGGACAGAAATGGAGGCGGAGAGCAGGCGGCAAACCGGAGGGCATGCGGGATGTGAAGAACAATGTTGGAGGTTCTGTTCCGGGGAGCAGGGCAGAGTGCTGTGTTCCTCCAACAAGGACGGCCCGTTTGGGGAGTTCCTGAGGCAGGTTCAAGAGTCACCATCTAAGCTGGAGCTTAGAGGAAATGTAACGTATGCAAAATAGCATCATTTTGAACTAAAACTGAGGGCATTGACTAGAAACTCAGCCATAAAAAGACATCATCCACTGAAAAGAGTCAAATGGGGTGATGTGAAGTTGATGAGGGAAAATAGTTGATGAGAAAAAACTGGATTTAAATTAAAGGACGAAAAGTAAGAATTCACCTATTGCCTTAATTCCAAGAGGCTTTAAAACAACATTAAGTGTTACTAAAAGTAGGATGCTTATTGTAATCAAAGAAATAAGAATTGGAAAAAGGAGTAAATTCAAAGGTCTGAAGCCTGCTGAGTGGAAACAGAAGAAAAGAAAGAGGAGACCCAGATTTAAATCACTGTTAAAATAACTAACACAGCACTGTAAGTCATAATTTATGTACTTAATCTCGACACTTTATACTCGAAGATTGTTTGATACCATTGTAAAAACACAGAGTGCAGTATACTGTCTCTATATGACATATAGACCAGCACTCCACAAGAGAAAAAGGGGTAGTGACCCTGATGCTTTAGGGCTTTGCCCTTTGAAGGACACAAGTCTTCTAATCTCTTAAAAGCAGAGACCTAACCCACTTCGGATGAGGGGTGGCCTCCGGGAGGAAGGGGAGCCCCTCACATTACTGTCTGTCTCTTCTCACAGGAGTCAGGTGTCCCCAGCCCTCTGCCAATTAGTGTGGCTTGAGGGGAAAGACAAAAAGGTGACTTGTGGTAAAGAAAGGATTCCAAAGCTGAGAACATTCTAAATAGAAAAAGTTAACTACTAAAAAACGACTGTAACTTTTGGCATTTAAAATACCCACAGTGTACTAAAATATCATGTGATTGGCTACCATCTTAACTATTTGCCCGAGAGGGAGAATATGAAGTTAAAAGTGCATGGATTGTCAGAACCTGACAGGAATGAGTTGGAGTCCCAGCTCTGTGAACCCACTGAAAAGCCCCAGGAAAGAGTCTTAGAACCTCAGTTTCCTTATCTACAAAAGGGAACTAATAAATACCTCCTTATTCCTGAGTGGCTGAGAACATGCTAACATGAGTGCCTCGCCCACGAACTTCGCTTCCCACCCCAGGGGTCACGTCTCTGATTTCCATACAAAAGTCACCCGGAAAAATTTATGTTTCTTAACAACGTACTTTACATTCAGCAGAACCAAGATGGCTTTAAGCAAGAAAAGCTGGTTGGAAGTATTTTCAAATGTGAGATCATTCATTTATGCAAGAAAGTTTACTGAGCAACTATCACATAGTAGGTATGGTTTACTGTTAATGAAGTTGTCATTCTAAATTCTAAAAAGCATATAATTAGTCATTTATATATTAAGAACTATCATTGATGATATACAATTTGGATTATAATAAATACTAATGTGCATCCTGGATATCACCGTAAGGAAGAAAGCAATGCAAGTCACTTACAGATTAACACCATCGAGAGAACTAGTGAATTTGACATTCTGCTGTTCCTACTCCCAACTACGTATCTGACACACTCGGTGTGATGAGGTGTAGTGAGGGACGCCAACTCAACTCAACGTTCCTGGGCTTACCAACTGGGATCGGTTCTATTTTTCTTCAACTTTCTCCCTTACCCAAGGGACTGTTACTTCAAATTTATATGACAAAGAGTTCTCATGACCTTCTCATAATAAAAACATTCATACAGCTTAAAAAACATCTTCTTATTATCAAAGTTAATCCTCACATTAAGTAGGCATTTTCTCCTTTAACATAGAAAGAAACTGGGGCTCCCAGAAAATGAAATCACTCACCCAAGGTCTTGGTTACTGACAAAGCTGTATGACATCCAGGATTGCTGACTGAAAATCCTATGTTCTTTCCTGCGGTTATATGATGGAATCAAAAGACCTATTTTATAAGCATTGCGAGAGTTACCAGAGTTTGGAGGGGGCAGGAAATGCACTGATTATTCCCACAAAAAATGCAGCACAGAAGGGAGGCTTTAAGAATTATGAAACACTGTAGATAAGCTTCTTAGTCATCTGAAGGTAGATATTCATTTTATAAATTACAACAACCTAGTTTTTTTCTCTCCTCCCTTCTCTCTTTAAGACAACAGAGAGAATGGGTAGACATGGGCAAGCAGGTGTCACAGTTTTGCAGTTCTGAACAGGAGAGAAGGAAATGAAGATTTGCTGCACAGATCTGTTAGCTAGAAACTTGTTGGTGTTTATAGGTGTGATGTAACCTAATCTATTTAAGAGGTTAAGACAAAGAGTCAATACTTGGAAAATTATATGTCTTTCTGAATAGCGAGCTCGCGGCTGCTTTTACAGTTGGGGTACACTGAGAGGACTAGTCTTTACCTTCTAAACCAACAGTCATACATACGCCAAAGCAATTCATAGGTATCCCATAAAAGATCCAAGTTAAGAATATCAGAGACACAGTGCTGGAGATGGTAATAAGTCTAGACATAGACAGATTAAAACTCAATTTATTTGGACGAAAGTCTGAAAACATTTGTTCTATTTTCCAGATATGATACGAAAACGGAGTAATCAATGTATCTGATAGACCACGTGTGATAATGACACAATTGGTCAATCCCAGTTTCACCACTGTACAACATTCCAAGAAAGGAAACTAACTTACAGGAAGAAAGCAGAGGAGCCTGTAATTAAAACAAAACATAGTACATACAATGAAGGCTTTCTAATTTCACTTTCATTGCCCCCAATTACAAAGGGCTCTTTTCAAAATTGCTTATGCTTAAACTAAAACAGAAGGAGCTCTCTTAACAAACCCACTGGATTAACTGATGCTCTTCTCTTTGTGAAACATACTGTCGGGAAAGGCAGACTCACATGTGTTGTCTTTCGACTCCTTCTTGGCTGCAGAAGAATGGGCCTCGGGCCTGGAACACTTTCTTACCAAGAAATAACAAGAGTCCTCACAGCCTGTGCTGGACTTGTCCCCTTGTGTGGGGAATATCTTTCCCTGTTTCTGACTCTGTGTGCTCTTCTGTGTTCTGCTTGAGTGTGTGCATCCTATGGTATCTGGCCAACGCCACTACTGTTTCTGTCTCCTGCAGGGAGAGGATAGGGTACTTCTGTTGCAGCACCAAGGGGATGTGTGCAGGCCAGCTGCCCTGTACGGCTTCCAGCAAGCCCAGCCAAGATCAGCGAACCTCAGCCCACCCCGCAGATGCATGAAAAATAATACATAATACTTTTAAGCCACAGCATCTTGGAATGGTTTATTATGCAAACAAAAGCTGACTAATACACAGTCATTTTACACCACACCATGTTCTGTGGTAAATATCACTCTATTGGAGGCTGTAACAAACTTAAAATATATCATGTATGAATTCTGCTCTTATATAATATTTTAATTTTGCCCTCATGTAATTTGTGTTAGAATTAAACTTCATGTTTGTATGCAGCCATTTTATATCACTTTAGCCACTGTAGGTAAACTCAATTGACATGAAATAATACTGATAACATCATGTTTAATATCCTACCACTCCATTTCTAGCTAGGCAGGAACTGTCATGGAACGATCATTACCTCATATTTAAATATATTAATGTAAATGAATGCTTTCATCATCTGAGTCTTAATCTTCTTTGTGGTCGACAGAGACTACATTATTTGTGAACTAATCAAATGTAAGCATTTATTATCCTCATTTCTAGATTTGATGAAGCCTAAAAGACAGTATGAACCAGTAAATCCTCATTTACAAAATATCTTAGATGCACTGATATAGGTAAAAAAAAATTGGTTTTCAGTGAAAAGAATCTCTTATTTTCTTAGGAAAGCTCAAACTTTTCTTCTACATGTGACAGATACAATAACAAGAAAATACCTTTTGATAATTTGAGGGTGTACAGAAAGGGAAATGATACCCAAGACATAGTGTTATTCATCAATAAAAAGCATTTAAAAATATCCCTACATCTTACACACACACACACACACACACACACACACACATGAATGGATGGATGGACGGATGGATGGATGGATGGATGGATGGATGGATGGATGGACGGATGGACGGATGGAAGGATGGACGGACGGATGGATGGAAGGGGAGATGGGGAGAGGGAGGTTAAGATATATCAAGTGGCAAAAGACTGTCACTCTCACCTAAACAACCAAAACAAGCCTGATGAACTACAAAATAATAGTTTTTAAAAAAAACCTATCAGAGAACTGAGGATGCAAAAAGACCTAAATGAACTAAACTGTAGAAGTGAATGAAACTTTCATAGGAAAGGAGAGAACCATGGCTGTTATTTCTAGCAGGGCAGAAGGAGGACAAAGAATAGGCCAAGGATGGGGTAAGTAAGGAGAAAGCAGTCCAGCTTTAACAGCTGCATGCAGGCAGGGTGATGAGTCCGAATTCTGAGGATCCCCACCACAAAGCAAGCCTCCACCTGTCTGTCAACTCGGCCCCATGGGTCTTCAAGTGCTGGGGGTAGCATACTGAATGTAGTGGGTGGATCTGGAGAGTGGAGAGAAAGTCATCTGAGGGGCTTGGATTTCAGCTTCTGGAGGCTGCGGTGACCAGCAGAGCTAAAAGACCTTTCCAAGGAATTTCAGGCCTTCACAGAGCATAAGGCAGTCTTCCTCAGGAGACTTGGGTCAGGCAGCAAGGGAAAAACAGACCTCCCAAGGCACAACAAGCCAGAGGCAGGACTGAAAGCAAAGAGAACTGTCTGGTGACCCAAAGACATGGCATCTAATCTATAAAGAAGAGAGAGATCTCTCACAGTTTGGAAAGCCACGTCTATAAAACTGCTCAATCTTGCTGGCGGTCAGAGCTCAAGCCCTGCTGAAGGAAAAGATCTGACTCTGCCTCAAAAGATGATAACACTGACTCATCCTGAAGCTACAACAAAGCCCCAGCCCAGCTCAGCCACAGACTGACTTCCCTGCTTCCATGGTTCCATGGGCTTAGAAGAAGGGGCACACTCTTTTGGGGAGGTAAATGCTACTTACTTCAGGTTCATCGTTCTTTAGATGCAATGTGTGATACGTAATCCAAAAATTAAAGACACACAAAGCAGCAAGAAAGTCAGTCGTGGGTCAATAAGAGCAGATGCAGAGATGCCCCAGATGGACAATTATTTGTTATGTAATTGATGAATGTTCTTTAATCATTGGCAGCGTTTCCTTCACAGGGATAATTAGTAAACAGGCAAATACTCCTTGTACTCAATGAGAGGTGCAGAAAGTTTACATTTTTTATTTTCGTGTTATAAAAGCATATAAAAAATTTGACTATTCACCCATTTCGGATACTGACTTACTTGAGTTGCAAAACAAAACATAGCTCATTTCTTCGTGGAACTCCTGAGAAAGACAAACCTGGAAACTAACCAGACTATAAAACAACCTAATATGTGCTATCATGGAAGCATACAAAGAATGTTACTGGAAAGAACAGAAGATGATGTTGGAAGAGTCAGGGAAAAAAGCTTTAGAGAGAAAGACATTTGAACTCAGTTTTTTAGAATGAGTGGATTTCAAAGGTGGAAATGAGAGAAAGGGCACAGAACAGAAAGGATAAGGAAGGATATGAAAGAATAAAAGTATGTTACAGTTTTAGGATCCTACCAATAGTGCACTGGTTTTAGACAGCACAGGGCTGAGGGAATATGTTGGGAGAAAGGAAGGGAGGCAGCATGGAGATGTGGCTGGATAAGGCAATTGGAGCCAGAATGAAAAAAGCCTTTAATTCCACATCAAAAATTAGGGAAAGCTTTTAAGCAGGGAAATAATAAAATTAGGTTTACATTTGTGATACATATTTCTAGGACTTACAACACTACATTATAACTGTTTATAAATTAGCTTCCAACAGACTGTAAGCACCTGAAGGAAAAGGAAAAAATGATAGAAATTGATGAAAGACAAAGGAAAATAAGATTCAGTAGATGAGGTTAAGAAAATTCCCTGAGCTTTACCCTGCAATTGTGATCTTTGTTACTAAAATAATTCATCAATACCATTCTTACATTTATCAATAACGCTGGTTCAATTTATTTCCACATAAGGACACATGTAAAAGCTAATCTTTGTAATTCCAAAATAGGCTATGTTTTAAAAAACACAATGCATAGTTTCATAAAGACTTAGATCATTCAGAAAGATAAGTGTATCAGTTAGGAATGTGTTAGGCTGCAGGTATCCCTGAAAAACAGAGGCTTAAACAAGAATGAGGTTTATTTACTCATTCAAGTTTAAGAATTGGCAGTTCAGGACAGGTTAGTGGCTTAATAATGCCATCAGGGACCCAGATTTTCCCCCAATTTTTCTACTGTGCCATCTTCATTTCTTTTGGCATTCATACTCTCAAGCAGGCTGCTATACCATCATGCATTGTATTCATATTTTAGGCAGAAAACAAGGAAAGAACAAAGTGACAAAAGACATAGGGCTAAAAGACCAGTTAGCCCTTTGACATTGTCCCTTTTAAGTAGCTTTCCTGGGACTACTACCAAGACA
The DNA here is from genome assembly GCF_004115265.2 of Rhinolophus ferrumequinum. NCBI lineage: Eukaryota > Metazoa > Chordata > Mammalia > Chiroptera > Rhinolophidae > Rhinolophus > Rhinolophus ferrumequinum. Next base: position 53,418,338 of record NC_046300.1, read on the forward strand.
ATTCCACTTATGTTTCATTGGCCAGAACTAGGACAGGTGGCCCTCTCCAGGTGTAAGGGAGTCCAGGAAGGTACATCTATTCAGCTGGGCTCATTGCTATCGTGACCAAAATTCTGCTAAAGGAAGAAGAGAAAAATGGATATGGGTAAGCCATCAGCAGTGTTTGGTACAGAAAGTGACATAAAATGTTGTCCAACTTTTCTGTTACGTTCCACTCCAAGTACTAAGAGAGACACACTCCTAAACACCTTGCATGCCTATAAGGGGGGCAGTTTTCTCGTTGGTAAGCCATTCATGTATGCTATTCATGAAGGCTTAGATATATGTCTTCTACTTGAAAGAATGTTTCCAGCATAATATATTCTGAAGAATAAACTTAAAACACAGATAGCAATTTTGGAACTTTACCTAAATTCATTCCTTAACAAATGCCTCCTAAGCGTCACTACAAATTGTTGGCATTTAATCTGTTGCATATATCAACACCAGGGAAAGTATGCACACTTGTCACGACTCCAAGTAGCAGAAGAACAAACACCTGCACGTGTTCAATATTCTAGATGCTTACCAGGAGTGGTAGGATAAACCAGTTGCTACTTTCCTTCTTGCCCAAATATTTTCCAAATATTAAGCAATTTTGTTATTGCAAAGAGGTAACAAAATTCACAGAACTACGCATTTAACAATTGGCTACTACATTTATGACAGATGGCTACATTTACAATTACGAACAGTCTTGCTACTGTTTGAATATAAAAACCAAAAATGTTACATAAATTACATGCTCGGTTGCCTTACTTCTAATTTAACTTAAGGGAACAAGAATTAGTTTGATCTATTTTAAATATTTGCCAACAGGATGAATTCAGTGACGTATGAAAGGATAATACTAAATTCACTGTCTTCTACTTCTTGCCACTAAACAATATATCAGCTTGCTTTTCTACTGAAATTGCATAAAATAGATAGGACAGCTAATTTAAACAGTTGTTTGCACATTCAATATTTATAACCCGAATCTTGCATGAATGACTGGAAGCAGTGAGTTAGAAGGTTTAGCTCAGCTGCTGCCTGGAGTGATGGATGGCCTCGAAGAATTTCTTGTTCACTGACCAGATCAATCACATAACAGAATAAAAAAAAAAATAAGATCAGCCTTAAAGTAGATTCCCAACATTTCCATCTGTATGCAAAGCTGTTGTAGGAAGAAATGTATCATAAAACATAATGTGAAGCTACTTAAAAATAATAAAAATCCAACAGAGATGCTGTAGGATGCAAATAAAAAAGATAGGGTGACTGGATGATATTCTACATTTAAACTGAATATTAACTGAAACTTTATTATATCTATAATCCAAAAGTGTTGTCAATTTATAGTGATATTTTGATTGAACTCAGACTCACAAGTAAAAGGGTTTACAAATCATTGAAAGGGCTGCATTTTCTTTTTTTCTGGGCAGTATTTGCAGCTGAATTTTATTTAATCAAACTAAAAGGTGGCATTGTGGTAATTATATATTGCTATTTTTAATGATTCCAATGGCTGTCTTAAAAAATGAGTCAGTTAAGGAAGGAACAAATATCTTAGGTTTCAAATAACAGTGATTCATTCATTAGTTTAACCCCAACACATCTGCATCAATGAGTAAGGTGCATACAGCCGATGGACCGTGGCTAACAGGCCCTGCATGGTGTGGGCTAGAACAGGTTTGACTGCTTTGTGCGAGTCCACTGTGAGCAGCTCTTCTCAGCTCCTCACTCAGTGACATCAGGCTAGTAGCTTAAAAGCAGCCATAGTGGGACTATTCACACCACAGAAATGAGCAAACGCTAAACATCAGGGCTCCTCAATATCCTATCCTCCACCCCAGAACTAATTGGGAAACGTTTACCAGCACACTGCAGTGTGAGATCTTTCTGAGGGTCAGGGTGGGGTGGGACAGGAGGCTGTGGGGACTGAGAGCTGAAGAGCTGAAGGCTGAGGTCTTGCTGAACAGGTGCCAAGAGTGGGCAGGCTCAGACCCCGAATAATCCGGAAGGTACTTTGGGTATGTAAGGATGTCTGTGGGTAGCAACCAGGCATATAGAGATGGCATTACCACCTTCTATGGCCCTCAGGCATTCACCTTCTCTTCTTACCCCTTTTAGGAGAAGTGAGAGGAGGAAGGGGAGGAACTGGTGGAAAATTACAAGAAATGAGAGAAGGAGAAGAAAGAAGAAAAAAGAAAATGAGAAAGAGAAAGAAAAAAAGAAGTATATGGCAAAGAGTAAAAATAAAGAAAAGAGGAAAGAGAAGGCAAAGAGAAGAAAAAGAAGGGAACGAGGAGGAAGGATGAGGAAGAAGAGGAAAAGAGAAGAAATAAGGTGGAGGGAAAGGAGAGAAAAAGGGATGAGAAAGAGAAGGAAAGGAGACTGTGGGGACAGAGCCCCAAAAAGCAGTTTCCAGGCTCTCGGCCTCACATAGAAAGGTGCTGGCTCAGGTAGTAAATGGCCGTCGACTGTGATCAAATGGCCATCAGCTGTGGCTAGTTGGCCGTCAGCTGTAACCAGTGAGCCATTGGGCACTAATATAACTGCCGTGGCTAAGCTAGCAAAAAAGGGGGAGCTAGCAAGAACATGGTGGCTGAGCCTGCAAGCGGCACAGTGAGGGTTGAGAATTGTGTTGCTCCTGGTTCCTGTGTCTCCAACCCAGCCGCCAGTGAGAGTATAGTGGTGTGACTCCCCTACCTATGGCTCCGTGGGTGTTCCTTTTTGGCCTCACCATGTCCTGCGTTCTTATGTGGGGAGCGGGACCAGAGACCCTGCAGGCTGCCCCGCACGACACATGGCGTAGTCGGCAGGATCCCCTGCACTACAGAGACACAGAAAGATTAGGGAGGTGGAGACAGCAGAGGAGGTATTCTGACTTCTGCACATAGGCAGAAAAATGTCCAAGCAAAGTTGGACACAGGGAGGTCTCTTGGGTCTAAACTGAAGAGATGGAGGTTGTAGAGCTGGGGACAGCCGCCTTTCGGTTGTGGAAGTCTCTTTTACTTGTTAGAGGCCAGAGATTAGGGTTCTCTTCTGAAGCAGTGGGTGAGACAACTTGGCCATGTTTCAATATTCAAGCAGTGGACACCAGCGTGTCCCGCTGGGAACAGATGCTGGCAAGAAGATCTCGGATTCTGACCATCTTGTGGATTTTCAGGAATTCCCCCATGGCAGTGGTTTTCAAACTTCCAGTGTGTCAGCAACACCTGGAGGACTTGTTAAAACACGAATTGCTGGGCCCTTTCTCTTTCAGTACTTCAGGAGTGGGGCCTGAGAATTTGCAGTTCTAACAAATTTCCAGGTTATTGATGCTGCTGATATAAAACACTGCCTTAGTAAAAAACAAAAAAACAACAAAACAAAACAAAAACTTCCTGGAAATGATTACAACCCAAACCCTAAAATGTTATTCTTGAGCATCTTAGCAAGAATTCAAATAAGAGAAATACAAACCAATGATGAGAGGCAGGAGTCCTGGGAGGGAAGAAAGGCGTCACAGACCAATTTTTCCTGCTTACAATTATGCCCTCAGCCGGCTGTGGCATCCATAAATGTTTCTCTAGTAGCCAACTCTGGTATCTCTTTCTGAATCACCCCCTAAAATCTTCTCCATACCCTCAGGGCTAGGTCTTCTGAAACGATTTTTATACTAATGAGTACAACTGAAGTGAACAGGAATGAATGCTTGCACAAAGTCAATCATATTTTCTTTCTAGGTTCTTTGAAATTACTTAGTAAAACTGAAAATGAAGGCGAAACACAGAAAAAGATAAAAGAGTATGTGCTTAAGGTTGTTCTAGTGCTGGCTTCCACACTCAGCTGGGTTATTGTCCTTGGGCTTCATGTGACACCCCAGCATACTTGCATTTGATGCCTCTACTGTGTTGTAATTCACTCGAATTGGTTTGGTTAACTGAGTCCAAATAAACAGGCCCTCTCCACAACCATAACAACTTTACTACTGAAAATGAACTCATCTGCCTTTTGACACATGGGCTATGCATTGTCAATTCTTTAACCTTCCTGAGTAGAGCCTATGCCAGCACGCTATCGCCAAGCTGGTGGGAAAACAAACAAAAATACAATTGAATATTACTGGGCCATAAGGAAAGATGAATTACTGCCATTTCGACAACATACATGGATCCTGAGATTATTTTGCTAAGGGAAATATGTCAGACAGAAAAAATCGAGAACCCTATGATTTCACTCATATGTGGCATATAAAACTGAAAGCAACAAACAAACAAGACAAACAAACAAAACCTCAGACACAGACAAGAGTTTAGTGGCTACAGAGGGAAAGGAGAGGTGGTAGAAGAGGGAAAAGGGGGTCAAATATACGATGACAAAAGGAGAACTGACTCTGGGTGGTGAACACACAATGCAATATACAGATGATGTATTATAGAAATGTACATTTGAAACCTATATAATTTTACTAACCAATGTCACACCAATAAATTTAATAAAGATAAAAAAAGTAAAAAACGAAAATCCCTTATACCCATTTCTTTCTGTTGAGTGTTGAAAAGTTTTATACATACATCATTCTTACCATTTTAAAAAATATCAGGTAAAACAGCTATTACTATTTATTTGTTCCCAGGAGTATCAGTTATAATTCTCTATGTCCCAAGTTAACAGAAAGCCCAACTCAAGCTAGCTAGCTCACTTAATAAATTGAATTTATTAGCTCACATAATTGGAAACCACAGAAGTAGGACAAGCTTTGAGGTTGACTGACTTAACAACTCAAAACAGTCATCAATGACCCAATTTCTTTCTATTTCTCCCCTTCTGCCACCTGGGTCAGCCTTATTGTCATGGTCACAAGAGGGGAGCCAGAGGGAAACAGTGCCGCTAGTACAGCACCCCAAATAAGAGACCTAAAATCCACTCTGACTGGGCCAGCGTAGCTCAGATGCTCACCTCCTAAAAGAATAAATGTGGCTAAATGAATGGAATGTGCTAATTGACCTATCAATCAAAGCCCACGCCAGGGGCTATGCTGTGATCTCTTTTAGAAGTACACAGGCGGCCATTAGGCAGGAGGAGATACCCAAACAAAACTCAGATAATTTTAGGAAGAGGAAAATGTGGCATAGTAAGGGAGGCAGAGAACCAACAAATGTCTACCATACTTGTTTCTTGTATGTGTAATTAGTAAATAACTTAAAAATTACTTTGTTTTGCAACCATTATAGTAAAAATTGGTTTAGGCAAGAATCATCATGTTAAACTAGTAAATACAAGCTTGATGAGACCAAAATGTTTTCACTGTCGAAGTATGTCCCCACAAATGACATTAATTTTAAAGAGAAAAACAGTAACTTTACCATGGGAGGAAATCTGGCAGATATCATTTTACCAAGAGATCAAAGTTAACATAACCTGTAATGGAACACACTGGTATCATATGCCTTCTGACAAAATGCACTGAGAAGGACACATCTCTTTAGTACCATTTCTGCCAAAAATGTATAACCTGAATCTAATAAGGAAAACATCAGATGAACTCAATTAAGGGGCATTCTCCAAAATAACTAGTCTGTGTTTTTCAGAAATGTCATTGATGTGAAAGACTGATAAACAATTCCAAATTAATGGAGACTAAAGACACGTGAAAATTAAATGCAATGTATAATCCCTGACCGAAAACATAATTGCTATAAAGGACAGTAGGGCTATACCACAGATAATAGTATTGCATCAATGCTGAACGTCCTAATTTTGAAAATTGCACTGTGGATAGCCACAGTAAGGGAATGTTTTTATTCTCAGTGGATACAAACAAGTACTTAGTAAAGAGGTCTGCAACTTACTCTTATAGTTTAGGGGAAAAAATGTATATGCACACACACGCATATGTATGTAAATAGAGAAAAACGTAAAAGCAAAAGTGGCAAAATGTTAACTGGTAAATGTGGGTAAAAGGTTTATGATAGTTCTTTGTACTATTTTTGCAAATTTTCTTTAAGTTTGAAATGACATCAACATCAAAATAAAAAGATAAAAATATTTAAAAATTAATTTTAGATTGTATGTCCCTACAGCTTTTCTCAAAGCATGAGATATCACTGTTTTGTACCATGTATCAGTTAAGTTTCATAAGGGCAAAAAAAGCTGACAACAAATCATAAAGTTTTCTTTTAATTAATTTATTAGAAACTTAGTTGATTATTCTAGTAGAAGATGGTATGTCTTGGGCAAACTGTGTCATTTCCTTTTCTTCTGGACACATAGCCAAACTAGGTTTCCCAGCCTCCAATGCTGTTATGGGTGGTATATGAGTTCTGGCTATATCCTCCCGTGTGATACTCCAGGCCCTCCCTTTCTGTGTTTGCTGACCAGCTACAGAGGATCCAGGAGAGGATTCCAAGGCTTAGATAAACGACAGAAGGAGCCCAGATCCCTAAATGACTGTAGGGGACAGAGCGCCGCTGACTATAGGCTTGGCTGTATAACTTGCGTTGGCCAATGGATGTAAGTAGAATGACACATGAGATAACACACATATCCAAGGAGAAGCTTTAAATTCAATTGTGTGGTTCTCCTCAGATTCTTTCTTGCTCTTTCTGCCCTTGTCTCATGAACAGAATGTCCTAGATAGAGGACATTTGTTTAATCCATGGAATGAGATGACACAGAACCAACAAATATTCGACCTATTGCTAAAGTAGAGCTATAGTTCACCTGCAGCTTTCAGGTAATGTGAGACAGAAACAAATGAAATTGTTGTAAGCCACTTTAGCAAACCTGGCAAATAAGAGTATGGAATGAGCCTAACATACGGTAGATGTTCAATAAACCTAACTGTTCTAATCAGGTAATACCGGTACTTAGCTGGAAAAGCACTAAAGAACTGTAGCTTAGTCTTTGAGAGACTGCACAAAGCAGAGCCTACCCTGATTAACTAATAAAGTTTATATAGTACCATTGAGATAACCTTAGGATTTCAGGTAAATGAAGTATGTGAACTAGGATAAGAATGGCACCAAAGTATCTCTGACTACAATAAACAATTTTGGCTACTATTTATCCCTGCCTGCCAATTGAGGGGCTCAGGACTATCTGTACAAGTCATTGGCAGGTGACAAGCATCCATACTCAAAGAATAGTAGAGTGTTCTCAGTCCATTTGTCTGCCCTGCTCATGCCCTTTTTGCAGGGAATCTATTCCAGCTTACAACCTGAGGCCGAAACCAAAGACAGCACAGTTGGCTTAAGGCCGATGCTAAGCCAAGGACCAATCCTGATTACTTTTTCAAATCTTTAAACTGGAAGAATGAATAACTTGAATGAACACAGAATGAAACTGGTCATACAATGAGGGGAACTGGAGTTATAGGGTCACAGAGGGATGTATTGGCAGCCATATTTGCCCACATGCACAGTGACAAGCAATCAGAGAAAGTGGATCTGTAGGATGAAAACAGAAGGATGAAGCAAACTTACAAACAGGATGAGAGATAAAAGAGTAGCTGCCAGAGAGAGAAGCTGCTGACAGCTTTCATCTCTCAAGAGTCCTATATCAGCTTCTGCAGTTGGGTTCTAAAAGATCTCTTCATGTTCTCCCAATACTTATCTTTTTACTTGACATAATTTAAACATATTTCAGTCACTGTCAACCAAAAGATCCTTAAAAGAAATAGGTGTTACATTGCCTCAGGCAAGGAAAACAAAAGAAAAAATAAACAAATGGGACTACATAAAACTACAAAGTTTTTGCACAGCAAAGGAAACCATCAACAAAACAAAAAGACATCCTACTGAATGGGAAAGGATATTTGCCAATGATACGTCTGATACAATGATATAATTTGGGTTAATATCCAAAATTTATAAAAAACTCATACAACTCTACAAAAAAAAAGACAATCCAATTGAAAAATGGTCAGAGAACCTGAATAGATATTTCTCCAAAGAGGATATACACATGGCCAATAGACATGAAAAGGTGCTCAATATCACTAATCATTAGAGAAATGAAAATTAAAACAACAACGAGATACCATCTCACTCCTGTCAGAATCAACAAACAACAAGTGTTGGCAAGGATGTGGAGAAAAGGGAACCCTCGTGCATTGTTGGTAGGATTGCAAATTGGTGCAGCCACTATGCAAAACAGTATCAAGGTTCCTCAAAAAACTAAAAATAGAACTACTTTATCACCTAGCAATTCCATTTATGAGTATTTATCTGAAGAATTCCAAAACACTAATTTGAAAAGATGTCTGGATCAAAATGGTGGCGTCAGGTGAGCCTCTGTAAATCTCCCCTGGAATTTACAACTAATCGAACAACTATAACTCCACAAAGGACTCCCTACACAGTAGACAGGCAAGACAAAGAGGCCTACTAATGAATTCACCCGAAGATGGGAGAATCGTGCAAGTGTGGGAGGAGGGAAGGGAGAAGTGCGGAGACGGAGCCGCACGGGTGCAGGATGCAGACCTAACTCAGTGCTCCAAGCTCGCTGCATCCCAGAACTACCACAGCTGTGGGGGAGGGAAGAACTCGGATGGCTAGGGCTCCATTTATGGCCCATAGGGCTGAGGGGCTGAACGCCAATGAGTTGGCTTATAACACAGCTTATATAACATGGCTGAATCCAACGTCACGGCAGAGACCTCGGAGAAAAGACTGAGGGAAGAAGGCTGAAAATGGTGGTTTAAGCCCTCACTGCGGAGCAGAGAATGGAAGCCTTAGGCACTGAGACTAGCCGCCCCCTCCCCTACGCTCCCAGAGATCGCCCCGCCCCCACCTGCCCAGTGTTAGAAGCAGAACAGTAGCAGTGTCAGATCAAAAGAACAGAAAATTTGCTGTTCTGAGAACTGTGGATCGCAGACACAGATTCGCAGCCCAACTAGTTCTGGCAAAGGGGAGGGAGCTGTGGAAACAGGACTGGCTGTGGTGGTGGTCGCTGCCATTGCTCTCGGCCACCTCTCACAACCCACCGTGCCCCTGACCCACCTATCTGGGCGGATCTCTACAGGAGTAAACAGAACTGCTGAAACATACGGGCTCTGAATCTCGTGCAGGAAGAGCTTTGGAACTTCAGAAGATCTCCGCATACCCACATGGACACTGCGCCCTGTGACCCAAGCGAACTATTAACAGAGGAGAAGCCCGTCTCCCAGGGAATCCCCCCATGGTGTGAGAAGCTCGAATAGTGCAGAGAAAACATAGCAGTACCGTGTGAGAGAGAAAAAAAGGCTGCAGTCGGAGAGAAAATAAAACATTCTACCAACAAGAACTAGAAAACAAAAGAAAGACCTCTTCTTATCAACCTGTTGCAGAAGCCACTCCTGTAGATGTCTAGGAAGATAAATAATAAATCAATAATTGCCATGAATAACCAAGGCAACAAGACCGCTCAGAAAGAAAGGGAAAAGTCTCCAAAAAAGGAACTTAAAGATATGGAAATATGTGACTTAAATGACAGAGAGAATTCAAGATTGCAGTTCTGAAAAAACTCAACAAGATGGAAGAAAACACAGAAAGGCAGTTTATTGAACTCAGACACACTATCAAAGAACAACATGAGCATTTTACGAAAGAGATTGAAATTTTAAAAAAGAACCAAATAGGACTCTTTGAACAGCAGAGGACAACCTGGAGATTACTTGGTGGGCTTAAGCTTTTTTTGTTTTGTTTTGTTTTTATATCTTTGATATTTTTGCCTGTGTTGAGTGTGGGTTATTGGTTGTTTTTACATGTGAATGTATTTTTTTTTTGTTGTTGTTGTTGTTGTGCTTGGTGATTTGCTTTGTTCTGAAATTGCCCTACACCAGGGCCCAGTGCAAGAGGCACAAGATTCAACACACCCAGAGGCCAACTCCAGACCAAACCAGAGTACTACCAGGTTTGATCTACAAGTGACACACCCAGAGGCAATTCTCTACAGGCACAAGAGGCCATAGAGACTAAGCCTCATTTAAGCGGTCAACCCTCACACAGCAGAATGTCCTGCTGTGGGCAGAGCCAAGTCTCACAACTAGTCAGCCCAGGAGTCAATCTCATCTACCCCCAGGCTAAAAGCAATTAAAGATCAACTTTAACAGGACAATATACACAACACAAGAGTCACCTTTGGAGCACACGCAGAGGAGAAGAAGAAAGTGGTGCAAGTCAAATATAAAGGACACATACTACATAAGATAACCCAGCAAAAACTAAGAAGCCTAGGGGATCTACCTAATACATCAAAGCAAACACAGAGAGTCAGCCGGAACGGGGAAACAAGAAACGTGTCCCAAATAAAAGAACATAAGAAACCTCCAGAATTGGAACCAAATGAAATACAGGTAACCAACCTATCAGAGAGAGTTCAGAACACTGATGATAAGAATGTTTAAGGAGCTTAGTGACGACATAAAGAAGGATAGAGAAATCGTAATGAACAACAGTTAGAACTAAAGAATACAATTACTGATATAAAGAACACACTTGAAGGAATTACCAGCAGGTTAGATGAAGCAGAGGATCGAATCAGTGACTTAGAAGACAAGTTAGCAGAGATCATCCAAACGGAACAACAAAAAGTAAAAAGAACAAAAAAACAATGAAGATGGTTTAAGAGACCTCTGGGATAACATCAAGCACAACAACATGTGCATCATAGGAATACCAGAAGGTGAAGAGAGGAAGCAAGGGACCGAGAACATATTTGAAGTAATAATGTCCGAAAACTTCCCTAACCTGGTGAAGGAAACTGACATACAAGCCCAGGAAGTGCAGAGAGTTCCAACCAGGATAAATCCAAACAGATCCACACCAAGACACATTATAGTTAAAATGGCAAATGTTAAAAACAAAGAGAGAATCCTAAAAGCAGCAAGGGAAAGACAGAGGGTTACATACAAGGGAACTCCCATAAGACTATCAAATGACTTTTCTACAGAAACATTGAAGGCAGGAGGGAGTGGCAGGAGATACTCAAAGTGATGGAAAACAAAGGCCTACAACCTAGATTGCTTTATCCAGCAAGGCTATCAATGAAAATTGAAGGAGAGATAAAGAGCTTCCCAGAAAAGAATAAGCGAAAGGAATTTATTGCCACCAAGCCAGCACTGCAAGAAATATTAAAAGGGCTTCCGTAAACAGAAGAAATATGAAAACACTCTAACTACAAATTTAAAACATGGCAATAACTATGTACCTATCAATAATCACTTTAAATGTAAATGGATCAAATGCTCCAATCAAAAGTCATAGGGTGGCTGAATGGATAAGAATGCAAGACCGTGGTATATGTTGTATACAAGAGACTCACCTCAGATCAAAAGACACACACAGGCTGAAAGTGAAGGGTTGGAGTAAGATATTTCATGCAAATGGAAATGAGAAAAAAGCTGGAGTTGCAATACTTACATCTGACAAAATAGACTTCAAAATGAAGAATATACTAAAAGACAAAGATTGGCACTATATAATAATAAAGGGACTGATCTGACAAGAGGACATAACCATAGTAAACATCTATGTACCCAACATAGGAGCACCTAAATATATAAAACAGATATTGACTGACATAAAGACAGAGATCAACAGTAACACTGTCATAGTAGGGGACTTCAACACACCTCTGACAACAAGGGACAGGTCTTCCAGACAGAAAATCAATATGGAAACAATGGCCTTAAATGACACATTGGACCACTTGGATTTAATCGATATTTTCAGAGCATTTCACCCCAAACCTGCAGAATACACGTTCTTCTCAAGTGCACGCGGAACATGTTCCAAGATAGACCACATGTTAGGCCATAAAACAAGTCTTGATAAATTTAAGAAAATTGAAATCATACCAAGGGTCTTCTCTTACCGCCGTGCTATGAAAATAGAAATGAACTACAGAAAAAAAACTGGAAGATACATCAATTCATGGAGGTTGAATAACATGTTACTAAATAATGAATGGGTCAACCATAAGATCAAGGAAACAGACAAACGAAAATGAAAACACAACGACCCAAAATCTATGCAATGCAGCGAAAGTGATCCTAAAAGGGAAATTCAAAGCATTGCAGGCCTTCCTAAAAAACAAGAAAAATCACTAATCAACAGTTAAGGGATCTGGAAAAAGAACAGCAAAATTAGCCCAAAGGGAGTACATGGAGGGAGATAATAAAGATCAGAGCGGAAATAAATGAAATAGAAATCAGAAAAAAATACAAAAGATCAATGAATCCACGAGTTGGTTTTTAGAGAAGAAAAACAAAATTGACAAACCTTTAGCCATACTCATCAAAAAAAAAAAAAAAAAAAAAAAGAGAGGACCCAAATGAATAAAATCAGAAATGAAAGAGAAGTGACAACAGACACCACAGAAATACAAAAAAAAAAAAAAAAAAAAAAAATTAAGAAATTACTATGAGCAACTATATGCCAACAAATTTGACAATCTGGAAGAAATGGACAATTTACTAGAAGCATACAAACTCCCAAGGCTCACTCAAGAAAAAATGGAAAGCCTGAATAGACTGATTACCACCAGGGAAACTGAATCAGTAATCAACAATCTCCCAACAAACAAAAGCCCTGGACCAGATGGCTATACAGGTGAATTTTACAAAACATTCAAAAAAGAATTATCACCTATTCTCCTCAAGCTCTTCCAAAAAATCCAGAAGGAGAGAAGGCTCCCAAACACTTTTTATGAGGCTACTATCACCCTGATCCAAAAATCAGACAAAGACGCTACAAAAAAGGAAAACTACAGGCTGATACCTCTAATGAACATAGATGCAAAATCCTCAACAAAATATTAGCGAACAGAATTCAGCAATACATTAAAAAGATCATACACCATGATCACGTTGGATTCATTCCTGCTATACAAGGGTGGTTCAACATCCGCAAATCAATTAATGTGATACACCACATTAACAAAATGAAAAATAAAGTCATGTGATCATATCAATAGATGCAGAAAAAGCATTTGACAAAACCCAGCAGCCATTTATTATAAAAACCCTTAAGAAAGTGGGAATAGAGGGATCGTATCTCAACATAATAAAGGCCATATATGATAAACCCACAGCTAACATCATACTCAATGGGGAAAAGCTAAAACCATTCCCCTTAAGATCAGGAACAAGGCAAGGTTCTTTCTCCGCTTCTATTCAACATAGTGCTGGAAGTTCTAGCCACAGCAATCAGACAAGAGAAAGAAACAAAAGGCATCCAAATTGGTAAGGAGGAAGTAAAATTATACGCAGATGACATGATATTATATATATAGAACCCTAAAGACTCCACCAAAAAACTATTAGAGCTGATAGATGAATTTAGTAAAGTAGCAGGATACAAAATTAATATTCAGAAATCTGTCGCATTTGTATATACCAATACTAAAATATCAGAAGGAGATATTAAGAAAACAATCCCATTTACAATTGCTTCAAAGACTATAAAATACCTGGGAATAAATTTAACCAAAGAAGTAAAAGATCTGTACTCAGAAAATTATAAGACACTGAAGAGAGAAATGAAAGAAGATACAAATAGATGGAAACACATACCATATTCATGGATAGGAAGAGTTAATATAGTTAAAATGTCCATACTGCCTAAGGCAATGTACATATTCAATGCAATTCCTATCAAACTACCAAGGACGATTTTCACGGAAATAGAAGATATAATCCTAAAATTTATATGGAACCATAAAAGACCCTGGATAGCCTTGGCAATCTTGAGAAATAAGAACACAGTGGGAGGTATAATGATACCTGACATCAAATTATACTACAAGGCTACAGCAATCAAAACAGCATGGTACTAGCATAAACACAGACACATAGATCAATGGAACAGAATAGAGAGCCCAGAAATAAATCCATGCCTATATGATCATTTAATCCAGAACAATGGAAGCAAGAATTTACAGTAGGGTAAACACAGTCTATTCAATAAATGATGCTGGGAAACCTGAATAGACACATGCAAAAAAATGAAGCTAGATCACCTCCTTACACCATATACAAAAATGAATTCATAATGGCTTAAAGACTTAAATGTAAGATCTGAAACCATAAAATTCCTAGAAGAAAATATAGGAAGACACTTTACAGACATTACTGATATTTTTACTAATATATCCCCTCGGGCAAGGGAAGTAAGAGAAAAAATAAACATGTGGGATTACATCAACTAAAAAGTTTTTTTCACAGCAAAGGAAACCATCAATAAAACAAAAAGGTATCCTACTGAATGGGAAAAGATATTTGCCAATGATATATCCGATAATGGGTTAATATTAAAAATTTACAAAAAAACTCACTCAACTCAACTCCAAAAACACAAACAACCCAATTAAAAAATGGGCAGAGGACATGAGGAGACATTTTTCTAAAAAGGACATACAGAAGGCAAACAGACATATGAAAAACTGCTCAACCTCACTAACCATTAGAGAAATGCAAATAAAAACCCCAATGAGACACCACCTCACCCCAGTCAAAATGGCTATCATCAATAAATCAACAAACAACAAGTGCTGGCGAGGATGTGGAGAAAAGGGAACGCTTGTGCACTCTTGGTGGGATTGCAGATTGGTGCAGCCACTATGGAAAACAGTATGGAGGTATCTCAAAAATCTGAAAATGGAACTACCTTATGATCCAGCAATTCCACTCCTAGGTATCTATCCCGAGAAATCCAAAACACTAATTCAAAAAATTTATGCACCCCTATGTTTATTGCAGTACTATACGCAATAGTCAAGACGTGAAACAACCGAAATGCCTATCGGTAGATGACTGGATTAAGAAACTGTGGTACATGTATACAATGGAGTATTACGCAGACATAAAGAAGAAAGAAATCTTACCATTTGCAACAACATGGATGGACCTAGAGAACATTATGCTAAGTGAAATAAGTCAGAGAAAGACAAATACCACATGATCTCATTTATGTGTGGAATCTAAAGAAAAGAATAAATGAATGAACTAATCAGAAACAGTTTCGGAGACATAGAGGAAAAACTGAGGGTTGCTAAATGGGAGGGGAGGTGGGGATAAAGGGGAAGGTGAGGGGATTAGAAAACAGTCAGTAACCACAAGATGGCCACGGGGATACGAAAGTTAATTTGGGGAATATAATCAATAATGTTGTAAACATTTTGTAGGGTATCCAATAGACACTTGTCTCGTTAAGGAGACCACCTCAGGGATGATGTAGATGCCTGATCACTGCACTCTACACCTGAAGCTGAAGAATAATGAATGTCAACTACAAGTTTATATATACACACACCACACACACACACACACACACACACACACACACACACACACACACATAGTTAGAAGAAGCAGAGTACAGCATTAGGAATAGAGACAGTGGAAACGTAATGGCTGTGTGCGATGTCAGAGGGGTAGTGGATGGGGGAGGGGGGTTGTCACTGTGCGAGGGATATAAATAATAAATGTCTAACTATTACTTTGTTTTGCGCACCTGAAACTAATTAAAAAAAAAAGACAAAGAAATGTAAAAACCGTCTGTGTTTATGGATTGGAAGAATCAATGTAGTTAAAATGACCATATTACTCAAAGCAATATACAGATTTAATGCAATCCCCATCAAAATCCCAATGGCTTTTTTTTAAAGAAAAAGAACAAAAAAATCATCAGATTTGTACAAAACCACAAAAGACCCCGTATTCCTAACAAATGTAATCCTAAGAAATGTAACCTAAGAAAATGTAATCCTAAGAAAAAAGAAAAGTGCTGGAGGTATCACACTCCCTGACTGCAGCTTGTAGTACAGGGCAACAATAATCAAAACAGTATGGTATTGGCAGAAGAACAGACATACAGACCAATGAAATAGAATTGAGAACCCAGAAATAAACCCACATAAGTATGGACAATTTTTGACAAAGAAGCCAAATACATAATGGAGGAAAGATGGCTTCTTCAACAAATGGTGCTGGGAGAATTGGAAAGACACATGCAAAAGAATGAAACTAGACTGCTCTCTGTCACTGTGTACCAAAATTAACTCAAAATGTATCAAAGACCTAAACATAAGAGCTGAAACAATAAACTGCACAGGAGAAAACATAGGCACTAAACTTATGAACCTTGGGTTCAAAGAGGATTTTATGAATTTAACTTCAAAGGCAAGGGAAGTAAAAGCTAAAATAAATGAATGAGTCTATATCAAACTAAAAAACTTCTGCACAGCAAAAGAAACCATTGACAAAATAAAGAGGCAACCAACTGAATGGGAGATGTTTGCAAACAATGCCTCTGATAAGGGGCTAATATCCAAAATATATAGGAACTTATACAACTCAGCAACAAATAAACAAACAATCCAACTTAAAAATGGGCAGAAGATCTGAAGAGACATTTCTCCAAAGAGGACATACAGATGGCCAATAGACATATGAAAAAATGCTCAACATCACTAATCGTCAGAGAAATGCAAATAGAAACCCCAATAAGATATCACCTCACACCAGTTATAACAGAATGGCTATCATCAACAAGACAAATAATAACAAGTGTTGGAGAGGCTGTGGAGAAAAAGGAACCCTCATACACTGTTGGTGGCAATGCAGACTGGTGCAGCCGCTATGCAAGGCAGTGTGGAGGTTCCTCAAAAAATTAAGAATAGAATTACCATATGACCCAGCAATCCCTCTCCTGGGTATATGCCCAAAAAATCTAAAAATATTTATCCATAAAGATATATGTGCTCCGAAGTTCACTGCAGCTTTATTCATGGTGGCCAAAACATGGAAACAACCAAAGTGTCCTTTGATACATGATTGCATAAAGAAGATGTGGTATATACACACAATGGAATACTATTCTACCATAAGAAAAGATGAAATAATGTCATTTGCGACAACATGAATGGATCTGGAGATCATTATGCTAAGCAAAATAAGTCAGACAGAAAAAGTAGAGAACCATATGATTTCACTGATGTGTGGGATCTAAAACTGAAAACAACAAAGGAACAAGAGAAACAAATGAAGAAACAAAAACTCACAGACACAGACAATAGTTTAGTGGTTACCAGAGAGTAAGGGGGGAGGGGAGTGGGAGATGAAGGTAAAAGGGATCAAACATATGGTGATGGAAGGAGAACTGACTCTGGATGGTGAACACACATTGTCATATATAGATGATGTAATACAGAATTGTACACCTGAAACCTATGTAACTTTACTAACAATTGTCATCCCAATAAACTTTAATTTTAGAAAAAGAAAATAACAAAAAAATTGCAACACTCAATATATTTATACCGTTAATAAAAATGAATACAAGTCGCCTTTGACTTCTGCAATTGCAAGAGGTGCTCAAAGTGGTTACCATCAGCATAATTTTAATACAATCACAGTCTTTTCCTTTCTAAAAATATGTATACATTTGTTTCGGCACCCTCTGCATTTAAAGTTAGTTTAGGGGTAGTTTCCCATACTATTAGGCAGAGAAAATAGAAATGTTTCTACCTTTACTATCGTTTTTTGTTTTGATTTTTAATATTTGATTTGCTTACCATTCAATTAATGCAGTTTTGTATATGACCATCATTCATTTCCAATTTTAGTCCAAGGTATTGTCGTCCTTCCCATAGCTGTATTTTTAAAACATTGGCTAGTGGTGGCCCTCAATGAGTGCATGATAACTGAATGAAGAATTTTACTTCATTCTACTTCTACTTCCAACCATAAAAGACCAGGAAAATAAATGGAGCTATGTCCACAAAATACATTGTCATAGAGACATTGATTTTTTAATATTTTTTATAATATCTATGCAATCTTGCCATAGAAAGTGGGAAGAGTCACACTTTCCAATTTCAAATCTTCCTATAAATAAAATAGTGTGGTTCTGGCATAATGAAAGCAATCTAGGTCAATGGAATAGAGTTCAGTGTCCTGAAATAAGCCCATACATCTATGGTCAATTGATTTTAGCAAGGGTGCCAACAAAATCCAATGGGGAAAGAATAATTTCTTTAGCAAATGGCACTAGGACAACTAGATAAACACATGCAAATTCCTACCTCACATCATATAGAAAAAATTAGCTCAGAATAAAGATCTAAATGTAAGAGCTAAAACTATAAAGCTCCCAGGAGAAAACATGGGATTAAAACTTGATAACCAAAGTCTAATAATAAAATTGAAATGTACCCTTAGATATTACACCAAAAGTACAAGCAACAAATGAAAAAAGAGATAATTTGGACTTCATAAAAATCTAAAACTTTTGGCCTTCAAAGGTCATTACCAAGAAAGTTAAAAAGACAATCTACAGAATGGGAGAAAGTATTTGCAAATGATATATCTGATAAAGGTCTAATATCCAGAATACATAAAGAATTCCTAAATCTTAAAAAATAAATAAAAAATAAAAGTGGCAAAGGACTTGAATAGATATTTCTGCAAAGAAGAGACATAAATAGCCAACAAGCACATGAAAAGACACTCAACCTCATTAATTAATAAGTAAATGTAATTCAAAAACACAATGAGTTACCACTTCATACGTGTTGGGATGGTTATAATTTTAAGAAAAGAAAAAGAAATATCGGTAAGAATATGGCCAATTAGAACCCTTGTATATTGCTGGTGAGAATGTAAAATGGTACTACTTTTGTGAAAAATAGTTTAATTGTTCCTCAGATGGTTAAACATAGAATTACCATATGTCCTAGCAATTCTACTTCTAGGCCTACCCCCAAAATAATTGAAAAAGGGTGTTCAAACAAAATTTTATACACTATTGTTCATAGCAGCATTATTCCCAAAACCCAAAAGGTGGACACAATCCAAATGTCCATCAACTGATAAATGCACAAACAAAATGTATTATATCCATACAACAGAATAGTTTTTCAGTCATAAAAAGGAATGAAGTACTGATACGTGGTATAACATGGGTGAACCCTGAAAACGTAATGCATAGTAAGAGAAGCCAGACACAAAAGGCCACATATTGTACAATTCCATTCACATGAAGGATCCAGAAGAGGTAAATTTATACAAACAAAAAATAGACTGCTGGTTTTCAGGGGCTGAGGAAATTGGAGGTTTGGGGAGTGCCTGCTCAATGGGTAAGGGGTTTCCTTTTGAGTAATGAAAATGTTTTGGAACTAGAGATGATGATTGCACAACATTGTGAATGTACTAAATGCCACTGAATTATGCACTTTAAAATGGTGACTTGTATGATATGTGAATTTTAGCTCGATAAAATAATGCTTACAGAAATACCCAGTAATACAATGTCATGTTCACGATTCACTGTTAAGAACAGCAAGACACCGAATAACCTATAGTATAAGGTTTAAATGATGTATAAATAGGTATGCCTAGAACAAAAAGCCAGAGGAAATGATACAAAATGCTAATCGTGGCCATCTTTCATTTTTCATATACTACTCTATTTTTGAAGTTCACCTCAACACACATTATTCTTAAAATCAGAAATAGAAAAAAATAATTTTGTGGGTTTTTTTTAATTAAGGGAAAACCTAAAGCTCCTTCCACTCCAGCATTCCAGACCTGTAAAGAAAGCTCTGTGAGGAGAAAGGGAAGAAGAGGAAGTAATAACTTAGGAGTTTCTCTCTAAAAAAAAAAGTAGGGTCAGGTGGGGGCCCTAGGTGACACCAGATTCAGCTCCAAAAAGTGGGGCTGGAGGGCTTTTGCAGAACCTCTAGGAAGACCCCCTGCCTACCACTGCCGACTCTGACCTCTCTCCTTTGCAAAGCCAGCTCCAAGGTAAAGCAGTAAGAGTTTGGAGGATGGGAAATTCAGGGGACTAGTCCTGGGTTATTTGGGAAAACAGAATGGATTTGGACACTGTGTCTGCACATAGTGGATGATACGGGAACTGCATTTTAGCAGTTGGCGGCTCAGTGTGTCAGTGCATATGGCAGAGCCATGTCAATACGCTTAGGCTGCACTACAAACTCCCAGCCTTCCTTGCAGTTACATTGATTCCCTGCGTCTGGTTCTGGCGAATAGAGTATGAGTGGAAGTGACCTGTGACTCTTCTAGACTGAAACATTTGCTGTGGAGAGCTTAGAGTTCACACATTTTAGATGGCAGAGCTATTAGATGGAGCAGGGCCATATGGGCTTCATTGTGTTAAACTCCTGAGATTTTGGTACTGATTTTCCTTAAACAGAAACTGAAAGCCAAAAGCAGGCTGCTTCAAACAAAAACGAGAAAATATGCGTTAGGGTAGATGCTGGGCGGCAGGCAGCAAGGAACTGGATATGAGAGACTAGAAAGGCAGTGGTCCATATGTGCGGGGGCAGCACATTTAGTGTGCCTGTGCTGGCGTAACAGGCAGACCATCCACCCACCATGTTGAAAATGATTCGTGTGTGTCGGCTGCAATGGTGGCACATGGCAAGGGGTTGCTAGAAAGATGAGCTAGGGAAGAACTGGACAATTTACAAAAATAAACAAATACAAAGAAACATGCAGTCTCTCCAAATTCAGGGCCTTGCCTCTCAGATGCTCGATTAAAACTCTCAATTGCATAAAATGACTCAGAGCAAAGACTAAATTAATGGTGTGGCAGGATGAATAAGTCTAGAGATCTAATGTATAGGCGATGACTATAGTTAATAAAACTGTATTGAATACTGGAACTATACTGAGAGTAGACTTTAGGAGCTCTCATTCCAAAAAAACAAAAAGGTAACTATATGAAATGACATGTTAATTAGCTTGGCTGTAGTAATCATTTATATATACATATATATATATATATACACACACACACACACACACACACACACACTCACATGCTCACACACACACACACACAAATATATGTAAAATCATCATATACACCTTAAATATATATAATTTTATTAAAATATATATAAAAGCTTAAATATGCTACGCTAATAGGTACAAAATAGATCTCAATTTCTAAACTGTATTGGCTAATTGCATTTCTTTTCCTGAAAAGTCTCCTCATATACTTTTTGTTTCTATTGAGTTATTCATTTTTCTCTTCCTGGTTTATGAAGCTATACATTAAAAACCTGAGACCATTTTCTGGGGGAGGGGGAAGGTATGGGGTGGTATGATGTGACTTGACTACTTTTTGTTCCCCATAGCTTCCATGTTAATTTGGAAAAAAAAAAAAAGGATGAGAAGGCAAACACAAAGTAGATTTGAGAACTGTGTCTCAAAAAAAAAAAAAAAATGAGTATGGTTCCTGACCCATGAAACATACTGGAAGCAATTATCAGAAGCCTCGTTAATTCTTAAGGGAAATGCATTGATTGCCAAAAGAAACTAGATGCTGGAGTAAAAAACCTCTGAGACCTAAAATGGCTCTCAGATCTGCCCTCCCATAAAGAGAAAGCAGACTGAGAAGGTGAGCAGCTCTTGAGGAGGGCATGTTAACCCCATGGCTACTTCAGTCACGGCCAAAGAAGGTAAAGAAAGAAGGAGCAATCCCCCAAGCCAGGGTCCACTGGAGAAGGTGGACAAAGGAACTCCAGAGAACCTAATCACAGAACTCCCACCCAGGAGGATAGGATGCCTTCCAACGTCTGGAGGATTTCAGATTACTGGGACCAGTGGATGCTAGGTGACCCCATTCTTTCCCTTTCCAAATAACAGGAAGTTATCTGGAATCCCAATAAGCGTGCTTGTTGTGATTATCCTGTCTGCCATGGATACTGATGAGTTGGAGAAGGTAAAGAATTTGTTTTTTTCAGTTTTTAGGTCTCCAAACCAAGATGAACCACATCCAGGCCTGAGAGGTATTTACGGGGTATTGTCTAAAGATGCCGACCTTTGAGGTGGATACTTGCCAGACATCTATACATTCCTCTGCATTCCGTCACCTCCCCAGATGCTGAGGTTGGAGTCATGTGGCAACTTTGACCAATGGACTATGAACTAATGTGTCTTCTCCATGTCTCCCTGCCCTGCTGTGAAGACCTTACAGGTCACATAGCACTGATGGCATAGCTAAAAGAGCCACAAACTACAGAAGATCTTATGTGAACAGAGATAATCTTGGATTAATAAGATTAATTATTAATTATATATAATTATATATATATTATTTATATATATTTATATATATTTTTTTATATATATATATATTTATTTTTTTTATATATATATTTTATATATATATATTTTTTATTTATACATAATTATATATAATATATAAAAGACCTGCTATTTGTCTTTTATAGCAGGTAGCAGTAACTACCCTGACCATACAATCGATTTATTTATGATAAAGGTGCTTTAGTCAGTGTTAATGCAGGACATGGTCTGACCAACGAAAAGCTAACTTCAGGGCCCGACGCAGTGATGTCAGCACACGGACTGATTATGGAATTCAGTCTGAGTCTTGGAGCATCAACTTAGACGTCTGGCTGATCCTCCAATCATTGGGCATCTTTGGGCGAGTCACTTGGCCATTCTAAGCTGCAAATCACTTGCAAAAGAAAAGGGTGGAACCGCATTTCCCAAGCCTCTCCAGCCATAAATATGAACGTCTATGGTTCTCCTCCATTGAGGTGTAAGATCACATTCCTCGTTCCCCATTTTAATTCCAAACAAAAGTGTTGGGGCTGAAGTCTGGGAGCTACCATTTTGGGGATGGCTCGAGAAGCTTCAGAAGGCATTTATCCTTGCCATCTTGAAAAGTAGTTCTCAGCTGCAGTATGGCCATAATCTGGTGGGTCCCAGCCTGCTGGGAAGTGTGCTTCAAGTCCCTGGTTACTAATAAGGGTTAAAGTACAGAATATTCTGATTTGAAAAATAAGAGACTTCTTGTAAGTGTCCTGCAGTGGGGCAGAAAGGGGAGGAAACAGCAGCCCGAGGAAACATCTTTGGTTTGGTATCTCTCTGCACAGCCCTGTGCTGATTGCAATTGAGGAAAATATGACCTCTAATTACAGTGCACCACTTGTCTGCAATTGTTTCCTGTTTCACTGTATATGGGGTACTTTCATTCATACAATGTTTCATGGGAAATTTTTTTTAAATCAATATTTATAAAGAAATTTACTTGCTCTTTTTTTAAAAAAATTAAAGTTTATTGGGGTGACAATTGTTAGTAAAGTTACATAGGTTTCAGGTACACAACTCTGCCATTAGAAAAGATGAAATAATGCCATTTGCAACAACGTGGATGGATCTTGAGATTATTATGCTAAGCAAAACAAGTCAGACAGAAAAAGTAGAGAACTTTACTTGCTCTTAATGAATAGCTATCCTTCGGAATCCTAGTGGTGCTCTAAGAGTTGGGAAGGGACCTTGATTCTTTACTAAAGAACCCAGAGGGCTCGTCCGCTGGCTCCTTCTGAGTGTGTACAGATAGGCCCCACTGTTGCTATTAGCACGTTGACTACACCTGTAGTTACCTGGTGACAGGCTAAAATTACACAGTTTACACAGCGGTTTACTTTCATACCCCCACACTTACTCAATTTCCCAGTGTAAGCCACTCTTCCAGGGAGTGTATAATTTTGATACTCTTTAATTTCAATCCTCTCTTGTTTGACAGAGTGATTTCTCACGCTTTTTAGATGGTGCCATGCATCCCTTGATTGGGTTTCTTCTCCCTGCTGTTACAGTTTATTCCTGCCTGAAATATTTAGAGAAACAGCTCTCCAAAAGCAGTTAATTTATCTAGGATTATACACGTAATACATACACACTCAGTGTTTTCTTTTTCTGAGACCAAGGAACTGTTTCAATATTTTTATTTCCCAATTTGGTAAATATTTATATTGTGTCCTCACAAAGCAAACTTCCACAGAAGTAGATATGAAACTTACAATGTCTAGATTTTTCTTAGAGACAAATCTAATGATAGAATTGAACAATAGCAAACTGAAATAGTCTACTATCAACAAGAGGGTGGCACCGTTTCTAATCTACCATCGAGTCCTTTTATAAATAATTCTTAAAGATCCATAAAATCCAACTTAGTGATGCAGCAAATCTCCGTGTCCTCAGGTCTGTGACCAGGTCTTAGCTCTGCTACTGGAGAACCATTGGTATCATCGTAGGAGGTAGAATCCCGGAAATGGGGTGTTGAATGGATGATACACACACGTGAGCATGCACGAGAACACACACACACACACACACACACACATTTCTGTTTTAATGGGATCTGTTCAAATCAGAGACAAAACCAAAAGGACAACCCACTGAAAACCCTTTTCTGATCTAGAAGTCTCATTCTCACTAGCAACACATAAGCTGAGTCTCACAGCACATTTCTCTTTTGCCCCTTTGTTTGAAAAGGGGGTACTGGGTGGAAAGGAAACATTCTCATGAATCTCTATAAATGGGGAGCTGATAGGACAAGTGGCTTCATTTTCCTTTCTCTTTCTCTCTAATACTATCTCCACATGAATGTGTCTTTGGGAATGCCAATAAAGAAATTTGTCTTTCTGGAAAATCAACTTCAACTTGTTTTGGTTCCAAAAAGAACGGGTTCCCTTTCCCTGATGTCTTGCCCACCAATCATGTTTGGTTGGCAGTAAAATGCATACAGCATGCCTGGGGACACGATGTGTGTGTTGGGGGTCGGGTGAGAGTGGTAATCCATGTTTGTGTGAGTTAAATACAATGTGTGCACCCATGCGATTCAGTCCTGGTACTGTGTCACATCAAAGAGAGCACCAGCAAAGTTTCAGTCTTGAAGTTCTCAAATAACATTAATGGAACCCTAATTTATGACCCAGAATGATACTTAAAATTCTCTTTCCTTTTATCTCCACTTCATAAACTGCACAACTACTCCAGAATCTCTCCAAATCCATTGCTTTCAAGTTTTCACCAGAAGTTCTCTTTAATCTCTAGGCTACTGAGAAAACGACATGAGTATATATCTACACAGAAGCACACATATAGGTGTGTATATATATATGCATAGACACAGCACTTACATACATGTTAGGCATGTGTACATATAAGTGTACATCTCTCTATACATATACACATGCTTGTGTATTACACACACACACACACACACACACACACAGTCCCCGAGTTCTACATCACAAAAGCTTACAAATTGGACCGACAAAGAAGAAACTCTCCTTAAAGTTTGAGGAGAAGGAAAAGTGAGCAAGCTTAAAGAAATGTTTCTTTAAGGAGCTGGGGAATGGTAAAACAAAACAAAACAAACCTCTGGGTTGACACATTTTTGTCACCACCATAGCTATTCATCCATTCTTACTTTTTTCTGTAGTTTTCCAAGCTGTATTTCCACCTCTGTATTCCCCCCTCCATGCCGATGTAATTCATGCTGTCTTTCTACCCTAACTCACCTTTCAGAGGCAAACCACTGACGAGAATATCAAAACAATCATATAATTCCATGAGAAGAGCTCCGCTGCGGGAGAAACATCTATCTGAGATGGCCAATATTTCAGGCAACAAGGAGATATTTCAAAGACATTTCCATGTCACTGTTGTAATTTTAGATTAGTGTTTTTATTTTGTAAATTGGCCTCTAGACCTTCAAGGCTATATCCACAGCTGGATTTTGATCTTACGTGCAGATCCCTCACCGCCAGTCAGGAGACCTGCAGAGGCACACAGACCCGTTTAGCCATTATCCAACCTGGGTTGCCAACAGATGGGATAAGATGATTATCCCATTAGCTGCACCGCAATGATGTCTAGTTAGGGTTTCTTCTGGGTCTCTCCTAATAGAAGTAACCTCCGAAGCAATAACAACGTATCCATATATTTAGCTCACATAGTCCGCCACTGCTGGGAGGAGCATCCTAACCATCGTGGGCTGCCCTTCATCTGGAGCTGGGGAGTCTCTGCCTCTTGAATCCGTGATTTCAATCTGTCAGAGTCCATACAGGACAACTACTTAGCCCAACATCAGCTCTAGGTGCAGATGAGCAAAGCTAGAGCCAGCAGCACCACTCTACTGACCGCACAATAGCCCACGCACAGGGAGGCTGCTGGCCTCTCAAATGAAAACATGTGTCAAGCTCGCCCACGCACAAAGCGAGGCTTTGGAGTTGAGTATGACTCTGGCAGAGACCATATAGAAATGACAGTGGATGACAGTGGAAGAGAACTCCAGTCAGTTGATTGTGAAGGCAGAACTTCAACATGTGACCAGGCCACATTTTGCAGATTTGGGAACAAAATTACTAGCAACCAAGGTATCTCTTAGGTTAGCTCAGTCGATTCAGCGAGGATGTGAGGTCCTGCCATGAATGCTTATCTGGCAAGCCATCTGATGGAGTAGCAGCCTTGAGAATCGGACAGGCTTTCTGCCCCTGCTCTGTCCATCATTAACTGTTTAACGGTGGAGAAGGGGACTGCCTCTTCGGAACCTTAGTTTCCTCATCTCTAACAGGCTTAAAACACTGTTATTTAAGGAGCTAGTAAGGATCTGATGCATTCGTGTAGGGAAGCATCTGCCTCAAAGGAGGAATTCAGCAACGATGGCTGCTATTATTCTGAAGGGCAGACACTCTGACCCAGAGCACGAGGCTGGTCCAGTTCCAACAGGCACTGACACCCACAAGGCATAGCACTCTTCCTCCTCTGAGAAGGGAGTTAACTACAGATTTCCAGGGCAGGCAAGCCCTGGTGTTTGAATTTTTAGCAAGTTCAATCAGTGCCTTATGCATCTAAAGGAGGAGAACCACTGGTTTAGGAAACGGAGACTATGCTTGGACCATTTTTGGTGCTGAAAATATGTGAAGCCATACATTCTTTTCTGATGGCTTGTACAGAGTGTATGTGACACACACACACAAATTTACAGATTTAGCACATTTGTTTGTCTTCTGGAAGTTTTTCATTGAAAATATCCTAAGTTTCAAAAATCCATAATTTAGAACTTCCTATAGAAATACTTTTTTAAAAGAGGGTTAGATATCCAGGAACATTTCCAAAATTCTTCAGGTACCCAAAATACAGTACAAAATACAGATTAATTTGCATCATCATGGGCTAAAAGGACTTTTCTTTTCGACATGATGGTAAATAATCAAAACTGAACATGGTATCCAAGGCAAAATAATACTAAAGTAAATATCAGTGTATCCAGATTAAGAACTGAGGACTTCATGAGATCTCTAGTTCATTACTCAAGTCATACATTTGGCATTTTAGTTACAACTGTGAAGGCACAGCTCATGCATTTGAACTCAACAAATAGTAGGTGCTTCCACACACATCTGCCCACTCAGCTTCTGGACACTATTTACTACTTTGAACAGTGTTTAGTTGTGTTGGTGAATTTAAAGACCCCTTTTAAAAAGAAAAACTTTCTCACGGAAAAGTCAACATCAGCCAATGTCAGCTTACTCATTTGGCAGATACTTAGATACAGTCTAAAAGTATAATAACGACCACAGCTCTGATATAACTATAAAACACACTAAAAACAAATGAAACTGAAAAACCAACATAATTAAAATTAACATTAAATTAATGAAGTAAGATGCTTTGCTAAATAAAACTGCCACTTGCAACGTGAACATGAAGTGCTCTCTTGTGTGTTCTTGTGAATTTGGTGGGTTTATAACAACTTTTTGGTTACAAAATTCTATGGAATCATTTGCCTTCACTCGGCCCAAACATACAGTTTATGCAAAATCCATTTCTGTTCCTTTTTCTATGGATACTCATTGTCCACTACTGGCTGGTTCTGCGGCACGAGGAGACTCTGGAGAAGGTGTAGACAAGAGAGACCCCAAGACCTAATTTTCCAAATGCTCTGTGACTTCCGCAGGAGGAAGCCCAGGGCCTGTAAGGGCAGGATCCTGGCTATTGTTTCATGGACTAAATAAACATTCATGAAGCTTTTTATGTAGAGGCCACCAGAGGAGACATAGGAGTTTTACCATTCAGGCTTCTGAGGCAAACAGAACCGCGTCCCCGCCTACTAGGACAAGAACGCTTCCTGAGGCAGGTGGAGTCTGGTCAGGGTCCCAGGCGAGCTCCCAGCATGCTCAGATATGCGGTCAACTCGGCCTGCACTGCCCAACACACTGGCTGTCGAGCACTTGAAAATGGAGCTGGTGTGAACTGAGGACTATAAACGCAAGGCGTGCACTGGATTTCAGAGGCTTTAAACAAAAAAATATAAAATTCTCCGTAACAATTCTTACATTGATTACATATAAAATATACTTATGTAAGCCTACATGTTTAAAATGCCATCAAAATGAACTGTACCTGTTTCTCTGACGTGGCAATGAGAACACTTGGTTATAAATGTGGCGTGCATTCCATTTCTGCTGGGCAGGGCTGCTTTAGGTGCTACTTGATTGCTCTCACTCCAAGCCATCAGTGAACCTAGCTGGCTCCACTTCCACATTCTTACCCCACACACTCCTCTCCACCTTAGTCCAAGCCACCATTGCTCACAGCTGGACAAAATGCAAGACCCTTCTAAGCGGCCCTGAAAGTCTATTTCTGTGCAGCTGTCACTATGATCGTCTCAAACCCTTCACAACATGTGTCTCTTACTCAAAGTCCTGCAGAGGCTTCTGACTGCTGTTAGAATAAAAGCTAAACATGCTGCCATGGCAACAAGATTCCTCAAGATGTGCCCCTCCCTACCTACCACTCCCTCTTTACCTTCTGTCGGAATCTGCTCTTCAAGCATCCAGAGATATCGGCCTTCTCTAGGCTCTACCTCAGAGCCTTTGCGCTAGTGGTTCCCTTTACCTGAAAATCTCTTCTGCCTGAGAGTCACATATGTGGCCTCTTCTTATCATGAAGATCACGGATTAAATGATACCTCGTCAGAGAAGCTGCCTTGTACCTCCCAATCAAAAGCAGGCAAGTTTAGTTATATCCTTGGGGGTTTCCTTTGTTGCACATATCAGTTTTCAAAATTATTTTTACTCATGTGTTTACTTGTTTACCATCTCCCTACTCTAGAATGTGAGGTCCATCAGACCAGCAGCCCTGAGTAAATAGTTTATTAATATTTTACTGGTTTACTGGTATTTTTAGTATCTAATATACGGTAAGCCATACACACACACACACACACACACACACACACACACACATATTCAATGAATAAAGTTATCTTGGGCAGAATTAAGGCTGTTTCATTCTGTGCATTGGAGGAGGGTTGGAAAGTACCTCAAACGCACAATGAAGAGTCCCTGCTTATCAAATCCAAGGGAAGATCATAACTCAGGCTGGATTTTGTTTTGTTTGAACCTAACATAAGGCTCTCCCCCAGGATGTAATAGCAGTCGTGGGACATGATATATCTTATCAATACCTTAACGGCATGCTCTTGAAATTTTCTAAAAACCATACCTAACTTCCTCCCCACGTATTCTTATATAGACCCAGTTTAGTTTGAACATGGAATAAAAGGGTGATTAAGAATTTAAAATGTACAGTTTCAAATGTCTTGTATCTTACAATCATGAGTCGATAAATGTTAGATGCTGGAGGGGGGTGTCGCTGAAACTGGACACTTAATATATGTCTTCTTGCACCCTTAATTTTACTTAAAAAAATTGTGGGGTAAGGGGCAATAATGTAAACAATTTTAATATCAGTATTTGAACAAACATGGATACAGAATAGAATAACATGAGAAATGTTTTTAGCTAAACATCGACCCTTTCAAACAATTTTGCACTTGGCAGGCTGCTCTGGCTACTCTCCCAGACCCACATCCTCAGCAGGAATTTTTACCCTCTTCCAGTTCCCCTTAAGGGACTGAAGGGGAAGATTTTAGGATAGTTAAGGCCATGATTCTACCCAAAGCATGGCTGCTGGTCTCTCACCAGCGAGCTATACAGTCTTCCAATATGGGGATGAGGTTGAAAAGTCTGACAAATTTAGAAAGCAATGTGGTTCATTACCAAGAGGGCAAATTAATTCTATTTTCAGGGCAATAGTGAAAAATACATATTTTTATTTGCTACTCTAAAACAATTTCAGATTTAGGTCACTAAAATACAAAGGTTCTAGATCTACCTCTACTCCACTCCAGACAAAAACCACAAACATAAAGCACAAAATATTTAAACCAACTAGTAAGGTTATCAAACAGCAGATTGAGTCCTCAAAATACAAGTACTGTAGTTTTGGTCTCTAGTTAAAGAAGCCGCATGGAACCCTTTGGGCCCCAGGGCAAATGCATCCCATGAGGTCACGTGCTGAGATATGTTAGATGAGAACTATCACAGAAGGACACTTTGGTCTGAGAAGGGTCTAGATGTGACCAGATCCCACCTCCTAACTCCTACTTGCACCCTGTGGAATGACTCTGAGATGGGCACTCCTAACACGCACACGTGCATACACTGCACAGCCTCCCGAGACCCTTGTGCAGCGACGACCACACGCTGAGAGCTCATTACCCTCTAGGGGCCAAGAGCCCTGCGTGTATCTTCTCACAGGGTCCCTGGCCAATCCTAGAAATAGGTGCTGTTCTTCCTCCCACTCTGTGATCAAAAACACTGAGCCTTAGTAGTGCTGTCTGTAGTAATACACACCTATGCTTTCTCTTTCCAGAGAGAGCCGCACTGAAAGGAATGAGAAGGCAGTGTCCTCTCTTCTTTCTCCCTCTTAATCCACAACCTTCTGGGCTTACGTAGCAGGTCCAGAAAGCCCAGCAATTCCATCCACTTCAATATTAAGGACATTTTCCTGTGTGCAATGTGTTTTCTCTGGGCTCAAACACAGAAGTTTGCAAGAGCCATCCTGTTTGTCTTCATACAAAGGAGACGGGTAAGACTCATTGCTGTGGCAAGATTTTGGCTTGGGGGTTGTCAAGTGCATTTGGATATAAATAACATCACTTGAGCCAGGATGTGGCTTGGTGACATAGCTAATTCTGACTGTGATTGCTTTGCCAGAACAGCTTTCAATCCTGTTTCACATTATTTCACAAACTCTTGAACTGCACAGGGTTTCCTCACACCAGCAGAGGTAATGAGCGACTTTTGAGAACACTTACAAAGTCGGTTGGCAAAAGTCAAAGAATCCAGTGGAATGTAAGCTCTCCAGAGGCCCTTTTCTTGTTCTGCATCTGCTGTGCCTTGGTGTGTGGAGGGAGGACATCCAGTGGGGTGGCTGCAAGCTCACAAATAAACTGACTCCTCAGCTGGTATGTGGGTATGCATCAATTTTATCAGGGGATGAAAACAAAAATGAAAATGCCTCAGGTTTCACGGCAGTAGAAAGACACAGGGCTGAATTTCCTGCCTTCACCAGATGAGGGGCCCTGTTCAAATTATGGCAAACAGACTTAAATCATGTATGTTACATGTGGATTACCAGTTCAGATAGAATTCATTTACTCAACAAATATTTATTAGTAGGCACCAGGATAGAGAGGTGAACACCGCAGGTTATGGTCCCTGCCTCATGGAATTTACAGTCTGGTGTGTGTGTGTGGGGGGTTAACAGACAAGGGAACGGACAAACATGGATGGTGCTGTGATCATCACAGCATTAGACACATAAGCAAACAACGTGTAAACACCATGTACATGTTTGCTAAAATTCATGCCAGGAACTTACCTCCTGGGTATGTGAATTGTCTTTGCTTCATGGTGGGGGGCGGGGTGGGAAGACTTCTGATATCTTTCCTTCTCTTGCTACCTTCCAACCATCTTTTCACTCAGAATCGCCAAGTGTCCTAATATAAAGAGATGCCAATATCCCACATTGTATACTCTGAGGCAAAGAGAAGACCAGACAAAACTATACAGAAGTTTGCCATCAGCATAGCCCCAAACAAGATTTTTAAAAGTCATTTCTTGTGAATGCTTTACGGCGGTAGATTCCATAGCGCCTAACGGGACTATGTCCCATTGGAATGTATTAGTAGTCGAAGAACACTCTGAATAAATTATACAAACTGTGAGATAATGTGTCAGAAAGGACAGAGCTATCTGCTGAAAATTTATGGGAAATAGATGCAACTCAACAACAAAAAAAAAAACAACCCAATTGAAAAATGGGCAGACGACCTGAAGAGACATTTCTCCAAAGACGACATACAAATGGCAAATAGACATATGAAAAAATGCTCAACATCACTAATCATCAGAGAAATGCAAATAAAAACCACAATGAGATATCACCTCACCCCAGTTAGAATGGCTATCATCAACAAGACAAATAGTAACAAGTGTTGGAGAGGCTGTGGAGAAAAAGGAACCCTCATACACTGTTGGTGGGAATGCAGACGGGTGCAGCCGTTATGGAAGGCAGTGTGGAGGTTCCTCAAAAAATTACGAATAGAATTACCATATGACCCGGCAATCCCTCTCCTGGATATCTACCCCAAAAATCTGAAAACATTTATACATAAAGACATGTGTGCTCCAATGTTCATTGCAGCTTTATTTACGGTGGCCAAGACATGGAAACAAACAAAATGTCCTTCCATAGATGAATGGATAAAGAAGTTGTGGTATATATACACAATGGAAACTATTCGGCCGTAAGAAAAGATGATATAGGAACATTTGTGACAACGTGGATGGATCTTGAGAGTATAATGCTAAGTGAAATAAGTAAGACAGAAAAAGCAGAGAACCATATGATTTCACTGATATGTGGTATATAAACCAAAAACAACAAAAGAACAAGACAAACAAATGAGAAACAAAAACTCACAGACACAGACAATAGTTTAGTGGTTACCAGAGAGTAAAGGGGAGTGGGGGGTGGGAGATGAGGGTAAGGGGGATCAAATATATGGTGATGGAAGGAGAACTGACTCTGGCTGGTGAACACGCAATGGGATTTATAGATGATGTAATACAGAATTGTACACCTGAAATCTATGTAACTTTACTAACAATTGTCACCCCAGTAAGTTTAAAATCAATCAATCAATCAATCAATCAATCAACAACAAAAAAAAGGAAAGATGTCTGCACCCCTATGTTCACTGCAGTGCTCTTACAATAGCCAAGATATAGAAGCAACTGAAATGACCATCAATAGGCGATTGGATAAAGAAGTGGTACATATATACAATGAAATATTACTCAGCCATATAAAAAATGAAATCTTACAATTTGCGACAACTTGGATGGACCTAGAGAGTATTATGCTAAGTGAAACAAGTCAGACAGAGACAGATACCATATGATCTCACTTATATGTGGAATACAAGGAAGAAAATTTTAAAAAAACAACATCTGATGGTTGCCAGATGGAACAGAGTTTGGAGGGCTGGGTGAAAAAGGTGAAGAGATTAAAAAGTACAAATCAGTAGTTATAAAATTGTCATGGGGATGTAAAATACAGCATAGGGAATACAGTCAATAATATTGTAATGACTACGTATAGTGCCAGATGGGTACTAGATTTATTGGGGGATCACTTCATAAATTATATAAATGTCTAATCAGTATGCTGTACACCTAAAACTAATATAAAATAATACTGAATGTCAATTATAATTGAAAAGAAAAGAAGTAGCTGTTTTGTTCTGTTTTACATCACTAATCTTGACCTAAACAAAGAACTTAATTTATTTCTGGTAATTGTTAGAGGTAGGGAATAGCAATCTGGATTACGGTAACAGAATTAAGTTTCTACAACTGAGAGTCCAAAGCATTTACAGAAATAACTTCAATTTTAAAAAGTGTCAGAAGCCAGGATTACAAAATCATGCTACATCTTCATCTTTTTCCAAGTCAAGCACTAAAAGGCAGCAAAAATAGCAAGATGCTACAGAGTCAGAAGTCCTGGATTATAGTCTTGGATTTGCCTGCAAGAAACTTCCTGAGGAATGCCACATCCCTTTTCTGGGTATCGGGGTTTTTTTCTATAAAAAAATAAAGAGTTGGGTAAGATGTGTAAATTCCCTATAATAATAGGGAATTGAGCTGCTAAAACTTTTTTTAAAAAGTTTATGCTAAGACATCAATTTTTAAAATATAGTGAATTTGTACATTTATTACAAATCACTATGTTTAAGGTATACTAATAATCCTATGTGGTTTTAAATAATGCGAAAAGATATTTTTTCCAAGTTATAAATCAATGGCAATTAACCTTAAAAAAAAAAGAGGATGGTTAAACCTATGTCTATGAAACAGAATAGCTGTTCCTATTTACTGCTAACAAATGCAACCAACCCCCCACTACACTGAG
This sequence comes from Rhinolophus ferrumequinum, assembly GCF_004115265.2. NCBI lineage: Eukaryota > Metazoa > Chordata > Mammalia > Chiroptera > Rhinolophidae > Rhinolophus > Rhinolophus ferrumequinum. The sequence continues at coordinate 53,452,497 of NC_046300.1, forward strand.
AATTTCAGATCACTGTCATTGTTTCAAATAGTTTATTGTAATAACTTTAAATGTGTGAAATAGATATGAAATGTAAGATCACTAATGTGTTCCAATAAAAAAGGCAGACTACTTGGTTTTAATTAAAGTTCTCTGGGAGGTCTGTTATGGGCTTATAACCAGTTTTCAGCTAAGAGCCATGTGTGGTGTTCCTTAGATTTATTCCAGTCTTGAAAACATTTACTTGCATATACTCCTTCCCATATAACCATTTTGACAAAATTAAAGAGAATTTATTTCTCCTTAGCTAAGTTCTCCTGCCTTTCCTCATTCTTTGAAACAGTTACCATCCTGCCAGTAGATGCAGGGCAAATAAAATGTTAAATTAAGGCTCAGTCACTAGTTTTCCAGGAACTAAGCGTTGAGAAAAGGAAAGCTAGATATTTTCTTAATCCTGTTCACCCGCTTCTTAGTCATTCTTGTTTCCTGTCTTATCTTTTTTAAATCAAAGAACCACTCTGACAGTGTATCACCATATTGCAGTATAATACAATATAACAAGCATTAGAGGACTCACCATGCACACAGCACTCTAAGTGCTATGGGGATCATAATGATCATGAAGAAATCCTTACCCTCAAAGTCATCATGTATGCAAGTACAGGAACACTGAGGAGGGAGAGTCTTACTGCAACAGGAGGACATAGGGAGGATTCATGAGGATACGCATGTGAGTTTGACCTCAAAGAATGATTAGGTTTCAAAAGGTGAAGAGATGGGATTAAGTTGGATATAAACTTAAGCCAGAGGCATAAAAGCCTGTAGGATGTTCAGCAACCAGGTCTCTATGGCAAGGGGGAGCTGTAGAATGAGAGCTATGGCGGGAGAGGTATCGGAGATCACGCTCAGAAAAGCCTACAGTGCCCAGTGACCACCAACTTTGGGGGGCGCATTTGGATGAAGCAGCTTGGGCTGCATCAAATCTGATAGTTGTTCCCACGGACCTAGACTACCTAAGAACACGACCTAAAACTTGAAATTCAAATACTGATCATTTCAAAAGTAAAAGCAGATGTTAGAATTCCCGGCAACAGGGAACTTAAATGTAGTTCAAATCTGCAATGTCAGCTTCCTTTGACTACGTATTACTACCCAGTGTTAAAGAGAGGGTTGAACCATATCAGTTAATTTCAACCTTTTGTGGGAACAATGGCATCCTCGGTTCATATAAAATATATGAACATTTTCATCCCCAGACGTATACAAGACTGAAAAAAGGGAGGACAGACTATTCTGTCTGAAGTAACAGAAGTGACTCAGGACTGTATAAAAAAGAATGGATTAGAGAATTTTAAATGTTCTTTCCAGCTAGCATTATAGAAACTTCATTTCTATGAATGGAAATTCTAAATGTGAATATTGCCATGTTACCAATTTTAAACCAACCACATCTTCATTTCTTCCAGCAAAAGAAATACACCACACCACAAACTGAAACTGACTTACAGGAATTAGAAATTGCTGAAAGAAGAAAATGAACATTTACTGATCATGTGCTATGTGCCATCTACTATGTTCAGTCTCTGTAAACAACATAAAGTCCAATTAACTCTGCCGCTGTCTACTGGAACACTAGGCAATGGCCTTTACAAATGGAGGTTAGAAATTCAAAAGCCAATGACAGCCTCGTTGGGTTCCAAATGCATTGGCCCCTGAAGACCTCATGGTCTAGTCAAGGTAAAGAGTTGGTTGTGGAGATAAATAATAAGACTGCTGATTTCCAGTCAAGATGGCATAGTAGGTAAATGCTATGCTCACCTCCTCTCAGGACCACATCGATTATAACTACAGAACAACTATCATTGAGAATCACCTAAAGTCTAGCTGAACCACATCCCTACAGCTAAAGACATACAGAAGAAGCCACCTCCAGACTGATGGAAGGAGCAGAGACACAGAATGGGCTGGTCCCACACCCGCAAGTGACCATTAAAAATTGGGAGGGATATCTTGGCTGTAGAGGTTCTCCCTGAGGAGCAAGGGTTCCCAGCCCCACACCAGGCTCCCCAGCCCAAGGTTCCAGTGCCGGTGAGGGACGTCCCTATATTTTCTGGTTGCGAAAACCAGCAGAGATTGTGGCTGAGTGAGCTGGAAGGCGGCTGCAGTCACAGGCAATCATTAAAGGGCCCACACATAGACTTACTCACTGACAGACTCACTTGCTTGGAGCATCAGCATTGGGAGAGCAGTTTGAAGGTGCTAGGGACATATAGGGAGGAACTGAATTGTTTAGCTTCAGGGGGAGGGCTAGAGGGGCCCGCTTTCTCCTGGAGGGAGGAGCTGGCAGAAGCCACTGTTTCATTGTTGAGCCCTCCCCCTCTCTTCATGCAGAGGCAGGCTGCTGCCATATGTGAGTCTCCTTTAAACTGGCTATCACCTTTCCTCCGCCCTGCCCCAGTGATTCCCTGAGACCATGCTCCACCCAACTGTCGGGTACCCCAACTGCTTCCAGTGGTTTTTTTTGTACAAACGACCTGTTTTAGCTCATGCTGTAGAATTTCCTAAAATCTCTCAAGGGTTCACAAAACCCAAACAAGCAGCATTTGGCTTTGGCATGTCCCATAACTTTGGTTGAGTAGCCCTAAGCCTGGCACTAGCGACAGCTGCCCTCAGTTTGCAGATTGGCCTCTTGAGGTACATCCAAGCCCAGTGCAGGTGGTGACCATCTGCAGATTGTTCTGTGGCTCATACCAAGTGGCCCCTGCAGCGGGTCCCTTCCCAGGAGGCCCCACAGATGGCATGTTTGGTAGCCAGCTTTGTATCAAGCCAGAGCATCCAACGGCCGTCTATAAGAATGACACACTCAAAGGACAGACGGCGCAGGCACCAGAACCCCAATAAAGCAAACCCTGCTCTGTAAGGTCAGCTCTTGCACCACAGCTCCTCCACTGTAGTCCCAACTAGTCCTCACAACCCATCAGCCCGAGGGTGAATCCCTACCACTGATGTGCAAACACCAACCAGGCTCCACTACAACAGGAGAGCACACAACCCATTCAAGGGACACACATGGAGCACCCAGCTCTGGTGATCAGGGAGACTATACCACTGAGTCCCACAGGACACCTATTACATAAGACCACTATGCTAAGACTGGGAGACATAGCAGCCTTACCTAATACATAGGAACAAACACAGGGAAGTGGCCAAAATGGGGAGACAAAGAAACATGTCCCAAATAAAAGAACAGAACAAAGCTCCAGAAAAAGAACGAAACAAAATGGAGACATGAAATCTATTGGAAGTGGAATTCCAAACACTGATTATACAGTGCTCAATGATCATGGGAGAACTTCAACAAAGAGAAAGGAAACCTAAAAATGGAGATAGAAAACATAAAAAAGAACCAATCAAAAATAAACACTATAATAACTGAAATGAAGAATACATTAGAGGGAATCAACAGTAGATTAGATGAAGCAGAGGACTGAACCAGCAATTTGGAAGATAAGGTAACAGAAAACACCCAATCAGAACAGCAAATATTAAAAAGAATTTAAAAAATAAGGATAGTTTAAGCAGCCTCTGGGACATCATCAAACATTCCAACATTAGCATCATAGTAGTACCAGAAGAAGAAGAAAAAGAGCAAAGAATTGAAATCCTATTTGAAGAAACAATGATGGCAAACTTCCCTAACCTCGCAAAGAAAATAGATATCAAGCCAAGGAAGTGCAGAGGCCAAAACAAGATAAACCCAAACAGGCCCACACCAAGACACATCATAATTAAAATACCAAAAGTTAAAGACAAACAGCAAGAGAAAAGCAGTTACCCACAAGGGAGTTCCCATAAGGCTGTCAGTGATTTCTCAACAGAAACTTTGCAGGCCAGAAGGGATTGGCAGGAAATATTCAAAGTGATCAAAAGCAAGGACCCATGATCAACATTATTCTATCCACCAAAACTATCATTTAGAATTGAAGGAGAGATAAATAGCTTCCCAAACAAGAACAGGCTAAAAGGGTTCATCAGCACCAAATCAGTATTACAAGGAATCTTAGAGGGACTACTTCAAGATGAGAAAAATAAAATAAAAAATATGAATCGTAAAAGGGCAATATCTATCAAAATTATTTTAAATGTAAATGAATTAAATGGTCCAATCAAAAGATAGGGTGACTAAATGGATAAGAAAACAAGACCCTTACATATGCTGCCTAAAAGAGACTCACCAGATCAAAAGGCACACACAGACTGAGAAAAAAGGATGGTAATAAGATATTTCATGAAAATGGAAACAATAAGAAAATGGAAATGGAAAATAAGAAAATGGAAAATAAGAAAAGGCTGAGGTAGCAACACTTATACCAGAAAAAATAGACTTTAAAACAAAGGCTGTAACAAGAGACAAAGAAAGAACCAGGAAATTCCTGGTATTTATCTGAAGAAACTCAAAATGCTACTGTGAGGGGACATGTGCATCCGTATGTTCATTGCAGCATTGTTTACAATGGCCAAGATGTGGAGGCAGCCTGGGTGTCTGTTGATAGATGCATGGATAAAGAGGAGGTGGTACAGACCGCGGGTGCCAAAGAAATGTATACATTGACTTGTGTTCATCTTTTGTTATTGGTATATATTGAATACTACAATTTCAATACAGTTTTTTCCTTTTTTAAAATGTGCATACATTTTTTGGGCACCCTCTGCATATACAGTGGAATATTGCTTGGCCATTAAAGGGAATGGGTTCTCACCATCTGTGGTGGCATGGATGGACCTAGAGAGTACTGTGCTGAGTGGAGTGTCAGACAGAGAAAGACAGATGCAATGTGATGTCACTTATATGTGGAATCTAAAGAACAAAATTAACAAACAAGACAAATAAACTCATAGATATAGAGAACATTTTGATGGTTGCCAGATGGAAGGGTAGTTTGGGGGGTGAGCGAAAGAGGGGAAGGGATTAAGACGTACAGATTGGTTGTTATACAGTAGTCATGGGGATGTAGGGTATAGCATAAGGAATATAGTTAACAATATTGTAATAATTATGTATGGTGTTAGATGGGTACTAGATTTGATAGATGGGGCGGTTAGAGGGCAGGGTGAAAAAGGTGAAAGGATTAAGAAGTCAAAGTGGTAGTTACAAAATAATCATGGGGATGTAACATAAAACATAGAGAATAGAGTCTATAATATGGTACTAACTATGTATAGTTATTGGCAAGTAGTCAGGGGGATCACTTCTTAAATTATATAAATGTCTAACCACTATGCTGTACACCTGAAATTAATATAAAATAATACTGACTGTCAAAATAAATAAGTAAATAAATAAATAGAAAAAAAGACTTTTACGTAATAAATGTCATAACTGACTTACGTAGAAGTGCTTCTATAAGATATATTTGTGATTTACTACATATATTTTACTCCATCAAAGTCATTTCTGTGAGTCCAAATAAAGATTCTAAAATATTTGTAAACCAGATAAGAAATTCTACAATTTATGGAAAAAAATTACAAAAATCAGAAATGCTAGAGATACCAGCCCTCCCCATACGGGGCTTCTCCCTGTATTTCTTACCAGCCAACCTAATCAAAGCCAAATTACTGCATAAAATTCCAGGATATATTTTAATTGCTAACGAGGAATGTTCGCTCTATATTAAACAGTTGTATAATACTCCATAAATGAAAATGTCCTAAATTATTACAAATTTTATAATAGGGACTAAATAGGTCCCATAACATACATATCATGTTCTATTTTTAGATGTTTACATCATTTTTATTTTGAATTAAAATAATTAACTGCCAGAATAAAAATAAAATACAGTGAGAGGGAAGAACCAAACCAGCTGAAAAATTTCTCCGGATAATAAAAAGTGAGTTCTGTATTACTGGTATCAAAGAAACATATCCTTCCAACTCTGCCACAGCAAGTAAGGAAGAGCATTTGGAAGATCTGTGATTTGCTCTGAGTTATCTTCAATCATTCCTGTTAGTGAAGGAGAACGTGGGCAGGGGGAAACAGCAAATGCCTGTTCCTTATACTCTGAATCATTGGAAGTCTACCTGCTTTGTCTACTTTTCCCAGGTGTTGTTTCTTCAGTACACTTGGCCTGGTCACCTATAAGTCCCTTCATACTGAGACTCAGATGCCAATAGTTCCTACAGTTGTATTTTAAATAAATCACTAGCTTCCATACCCAAACAATGGGAGTCACTTCTCCTTTCATGTTTATGTTGATCACGTCTTTCCAGATAGAGAACCTGAATGAGTCAATAGTCAAACAGGCTCCCAAGGACAAGCTGCTTTCACCTCTCTTCTGGGACGAGTGTCATAAAAATTTCACAGGGAAAAGAGAAAAGCTCAACTTATTTCAAAATGTTTCAGAAGAACAATTTAAAAATTAAGTCTCCCTGCACTCTTATCTATATTTAGATATGTAAAATTATAAATATTTACTGTACAGTTACTATTTGGCAATATATAACTTAATCCTCATAATTACTCAATAAACAGGTATATATATCATCCCCATTGTACAAATGAGGTTGTGACACAGTGAGGGTACAGCAACTTGCCCAGGGTCATCAAGCTAATACATGACAAAGCCATGACTCCCAGGCCTGTAACCCAACACATTACAGGACCCCGCCTTTGCCCTGATAATGGATATGGCACTCATTTAACTGCCTTTTAACAGCGCTTAACAAATGTATGGTCTTTCATTATAATTTTACAGAGTAAGAACACTTCCAAATATTTCCATATGTGCAATTTTTCTTTTGTTACTATTATATTTAATTCTAGCTTTCATCAAGTATCTAGGTTGTCTAAAGAGTATTTTAAAAATAATTTAGAAAAGTAAAATATGCCAAACTAAGAACCAGAAAGAAATGATTTCTCAAAGAACATTTACTCAATAGACAAAGAATACGGCATCAGATTTATATACATACCACATGTTACCTAAAACTTCCACATAAAACCTATTTTAAGGCATGCAAATTTAATATATTATGAAAGTCAGTATGCAAAGCATGTTAAAGTGCTTTTTACTAATGCATGTAACAAAATATACTGATTATGCAAGCACATTTAATTGGATATAATTAAAATAATGAGATTTAAACACTGATGATTTTAAAAATAAAAAATAGAAGTTGGAATTAGCCATGAGATGCACTCAAAATGGTAATGACACTTGCAATGTTGTTACCAGTTTACTACACAATACTTCTAGTTTAAAAAAGAGTAGCCATTGGCCACTTTATATTACAACTCAGTTGTAAATATATAGTTTGAAGATATATTCACTCAGTGACATAAATGATTTCATTGGATAATACAGTACTTTGCACTTAGATAGCATCTTTTTTACAAATAGCTTCAGAGCTATATAGCAATCACTATTTTCTTCAAAGGAAGGCATCAAAATGACTAAAGAGATAAAATAAATTTTCCACAGGAAGAGTTGTGCTTAGTTAAATGGACACAATCTCAAAAGCTCTCACCAATGTCATTCTGACCTAAAGATATCAAATTTAGGTATTCAACTCAACTCTAGTAGCTTTAAAGTGGCTGAAAGAAACCGATGACATGTGAAAAGAAAGGTCTGCAGCTGTGAGGCCATATTCATTTTCCTTGGTTTAAAGTTTCAAAGGAGTTTACTGTCTCCAACATCACTGAAGAAGGGATGGTAGGAGCAAAATTCAATAGGGTAGAAGAACCTGAAACTTCTATTAAATTTCTCTTCTGACCTCCTTGTCTAGCTCAGCAGTAATAATACAGACAAGGTGATGTAAGAATGACTTTCATTAAATTACTTTGGTGCTAAAACTTTGTAGGATGGGTATGTTTCAATTTTCCATTTTACAGAAATAGAAAAAAAAAAAAAGCTCTGAGATCCACATAGACCTAAACCTTCTAAAATTTCTTAGAAAAGAAAAAAACAATATTACCAATTAACTTTGGCAATTAAAAGAGAAAAGTTCACATTACCATTTACTGAAGAAGCAACTGAGACAGAATTTAAGGGTCTGGCCCCCTAAAGGCATGTAACTAGGGGACAGAGCAAAAGGATGAATGAGAGCAAAAAGTGTAGAGTGAGCATCATAAATCCTAGATTGAATTCTAGGTTAAAATCATTAAACTCTACTCAGATATACTCCAAATTCAGAATACTGCAATGAAAAGATCACAAAGGATCAGTTAAAATTTGTAAGGACTAGTATACCTTTTAGGGGGTCTCTCTTTTTTTTTTTTTTTTTTTAAGAATTTACCTTATAAAATTTAAAATGTAAGTAGTACTCCAAACAGCTAAGGGCTCAACATGTAAAACCTTCTGGTAATAAAATTCCGCAGGCACCACAGCCTAAGCATCCCCTCTCCAAATAGCACATGATGCCCACCACGGGCTTTCACAGTGTTTTCTTCTCATATATTGAAAAAGCACTGGTTGAGCTGAGTGAAAACGAGAAAAATGTCAATTCTCTATAGGCATTAACATTACAAAATCTCTCTTAGAATTCATCCAGATAAGGACAAAATCAGAATAAAGGAATTAATTTCTTTACAGATTAACAATATTCAGTAAAATGAATACAATTCCTGTCAAAAACTGTAATAGTCCAAAGTCATCTAGTGTGATTGGCAGCATCAGATATAGCGCAATGGATTTCTATTTCGAGATGCAGCTGGTTCTTTCCCAAGAGCTCTGGTTCATGGTGTTCCTCTCGTGCACCAGATGTCTGCCCCCAGGCTCTGAAACACCTAACAACCCACACAGGGGAGCTGTTGGCTTCCCACTGCCATGATGACGTGGTACAGAAGAGACCACAAACTGAAAGGATTCTTTGAAATGTATTTATTGAATGAATCATTTAACTTTAGGTCAAACAGTGAGACACAGGTACACTAAAATAATTTGGAAATGAAAATTGCAACTAATGCTAAGAAATAAGCAAGTCAAAATGTAGGGTTTATTTGTAAAAGGCAAGGGAGGGGATTTTTGTGTGTGTGTGTGTGGATTGACATTGAAAGACAGAAACATGGGAGAATTCCGTTACTGTATTGCTAGATATACTAAATGCTCCTTTTGTTCTACATGAAAAATGTCATGTGTTTGCATAATTGCTGGTCAGGTTACGAAGCTCTGAAGGCATCTTACTCACAGGAACAGGATTTTGAATAATATAATTTTTAGATGTTAAAGAAAAAAAAGGCCTACGTATGGACCAAAATAATCAATTAAGAAGTAAAGTTATTTCTTAGCTCTCTTTTTTTTTTTTTTTTAAATGTGTAATATAAGTATTGTCACATTTGAGATGCAAAATACTGAAACAAAAAAAACACCACTGGGGTAAAATTCTTCTTTTAACTTTCAGACATTTATCTCTCAAAAGGATAAATACAGAAGCAGGAACACCTCAGAATGAAAGAACTCTGATGATAACACTATATCATGAGAAGCCCATAAAAAAGATGTAGAAGGCTTAGCACTTCCATCTTGACCAAAATTCAAATAAAATATCCTTACCACATATGTATCTATGTATACATAGAAAAATAACAATATTTACAAGTGCGGCAGCATGGCACGGTGGGGCAGAGCACCACAAGTTTGAATCCTGGCTCTGAGAGTTAGTAGGTCTATAATCTCTGTCAAATTCCTTAACTGTCTGGACTTCAGTTCCGTCAATGGTAAAACAGAGGCAATAATTATGATTACTACACAGGCTTGTTTTGAGGATTGAGCTAAAACAATTAAAGTACTGAGAGTAATGTCCAGTATATACAGTAAGTGCTTAATACATGTTAGCCATTTATACTTTATGCTAATTTTCTAATTGAATTCTTATGGCACACCTGCGAGGTAAGCATTATTGCTCTCATCCCATAGGTGAGGTGAGTCCAAAGTCCCGCAGAGGTAAAGCAGGGTTTGACACTGCATCTGTCCAGTTCCAAGCCTATGGAATTACTGCTACCTAATACTTGACATGTTCCCCACAGGTCTTGCTCTGATGTCATCAAACCATTTATCAAGATGTATCTAAATTGCCTGATCTTTCACTCCCAGAGTAAACTATATGAAGAAAGAGGCTGGGTCCTTTTTATTCATTTCAGTCCATTAGTTTACTCCTGCCCGCTCATCCAGATATCAGCACTTTTGTGCCAGGCATTTTAGGTGCTGGGCTACCATGTTGGGTAGACACACAGGGAATTATCCTCGTGGAACTCAAAGTCTACCCCTAAAATACAGATAATCAAGTAAATATGTAATTATAAACTGGTATAGCTGTAATGAAGGAAAAGAGCAGGCTGTTAGAAAAGAGCATAAGAGATGAAACTCATTTAGTTGAGGGAAATCAAAGAAGGCCTCTTTGAAGAAGGGACATGGAGCTGTGATGAGAAGGCTGAGTAGCTGTTAACAAGGCAAAGAAATGGCGGTATAAACCACCTGTGCGTAGGACCTGAAGAAGAGACCTTTCCTGGTGTATGAGGAAGGGAAAGCCAGTGTGGTTGACGAATGGTGAGCACAGGACAAGTGATATGAGAAAAGATGGGAGATTTGAGAGACCAGAGCACATAGAATATAAAGGATTTGAGAATTTATCTTCAGTACAATGGGAATTATAGTTGAGTTTTTAGACTGATTACTCTAGCTGCAATGTGATTGGACTCCAGATTGGAAAAAGATAAGACAGAATCTGGGAAATCCACTGGGATGCTCCAAAAGTACATCAAGATAAATGTGATGGTAGTTGGGACTAGGAGAGTAGAGGGGATAGGGAGAAGTGTATTCAAGGTAGAGTGGCTCCTCCGTGCCCAACCCACTACCTGACAATACAGGAATTCAATAATTTGTTTACTGACTGAATGAATGATTCCTCAATCATAACTGTTGCTGGTTGTAAGGCATCTACTAACCCACATATATGCATGACCTCCCCTTGAACAGTATAATTATCCAATGGACATGACAGACACAGGAAGATGTTGAAGACATTATTGTTAAATTTATAAACCATCTGGCAAGACTCCACTTAGGAAAACCTCTTGATGTGTGAATGTATCTTAGTAAAACAAAATGCCTCTTCCACTCTGACAATGGAAAATTTTAGAAGCCAGGTATCTTTGTAAATGCGACTTTTCAAGCTTGTGAGAGAAATGTGTTATTTTAAATAGCCTGGGGTCATGCTGTTAGATACACAGTAAAACACTAAGGGTGGTAAAAGAAAGCCTTTTCATTTAAGAAAAAAAAAGAGCTGCAGTTAGAAAGGCAATTTATACTCATTATCCTACTTTCTTCTTTATAAAAACATGGTCTTGTCATTACTTTTAAAACAGAAAATATTTTATCTATTAGCAACACATTCCAATGCAGAGTTAATATAGTTTCTTATAATCTGACAAATTCAC